>NC_064923.1:599136851-599844351 GCF_023897955.1 Schistocerca gregaria | reverse complement strand
CGACCATCAAAGACCTTACTTTTACACGTCAATGGAGTCGTCTCGATAGCCGCTGTCAGAAAATAACTACCAAACTATAGCATCCCATAAAAAAAGTTGACCTTGATATGTCTGACGCAACCCCACCTTGCACCAAAACCCAACGTCGTATTAAGGCACCCGTAGTCCCATGCAACTTTTGTCTCCCAAACTTTCAGCTACTTTCACACTTTCGGAGTAATTCCAGGTGGCAGCATTTAGTGACTCACCCTGTATACGATGTGGAGACGTGCGTTATCTGCTGCCCCCATACACAATCTTCATTCTTCAATGAATGTCTGCCAATATCTGTCCTTTAGCAGTCAAGAAAATACTAACAGCACGTTGGTAGTGTTTGGACGCGTTTGGTAACAATGCTGTCATTGTTCACGTTTCTGCATGCATTTCATGTACGAATGACAGACTAATTCCTTGCCGACTCGTTGTTGCTTATATTCCTGCATCGGAGTCGCTCTACATTGTATATGTGCTGCAGCAACGCCAGAAAAAGGGATCTTTTTGATCGCTACTTCTAACTGCAAATTTCATTACACGGCAGCTAGGTCGCGTGTAATTTCATTTTGGCGATAGGGGGCTCCGGATATCCTGGACCAGCCTTTTGAGTACGCCCTTGGCTCAATCGCACACTGCCTCTACGTGAGCAGTAAGCAGTAGCAATCAGCGATACATTTGCGTTTCAAGTGGACATTGAACGGAAACATCTGTTAATGTAAGGACGTGTAGAGTGACAAAAAGGGGCAATCGTATTTGGCCATACGGTTTGCGAAGTTGCTGGATTTGTTGGTGTTACGCTGCAGACTGTTCAACGTGACTACAGCCAGTGGGGTAACACGTAGTCACATCAGAATTGTGGTCGGAAAAGGAACCTGACAGAGAGGGACTCGGATTATAATGTTGGTTTGTGGGGCGCTCAACATCGTCGTCATCAGCGACCGAACAAGTTCTCAATCTTCCCATTCCCCGTCTCGCAGGATGGTGAAATGATGAGGACAACACAGACACCCAGTCCCCGGGCGGAGAAGATCAACGGTCCGGCCGGGAATCGAACCCGACCTGCGGACGCCGGCCGGCGTGGCCGAGCGGTTCTAGGCGCTTCGGCCGGCCAAAGTGGCCGAGCGGTTCTAGGCGCTACAGTCCGGAACCGCGCGACCGCTACGGTCGCAGGTTCGAATCCTGCCTCGGGCATGGATGTGTGTGATGTCCTTAGGTTAGTTAGGTTTAAGTAGTTCTAAGTTCTAGGGACTGATGACCTCAGGTGTTAAGTCCCATAGTGCTCAGAGCCATTTGTACCACTTTGAACCTGCGGACGACTGAGAGGGACAGGAGGCAGTTTTCACAGCTTGTGAATCAAAATCGCTTGCAAAGCCAACAGGAATTGCCGCAAGCGACGAGTGAAGATCCATCCCCATCTGTTACCGCAAGAACATTGCAACGGGAAATGCATTCCATTAACTTTTGGAGTCGGTCACCTCGCAAATGGCTATTGCTCACACCGGCACATGAAGAAGACAATAGTAAAATTCATCGCGCTGGAAGATATGTTAGTGGTTATGTGAACGCTCTCCCACCCTATTACATCTCGATTGGCCTGTAAAATCACCTGACTTGAACCCCATACAAAATATGTGAGAGATGTTGCAACAGCCGACAATGTTGTAGAATTGCGCTATCAAATCCTCAGCGAGTGCCTTAATCTGGACACAACCTACCTGTTTTAGCTTGTGGACTCACTTCCTAAGCGAATCTAGGCGGTTATCAAGTGGAAACACATTGTGTTAAGTGATGCTTCCAGTTATGTCTCTAGCAGTGAGTATTTCTTGTCTGGTGAGCTTATCATTAAGAGGGAGGAAAGTGCTAGTAGCAGAAGAGGGGAACAAACCAATGGGAGTGATAATAGGTGGGACGGAAGCCAGCCAGTCTGTTACCACAGAACTTGTTCGCTGGAATATTTAATCCCAAATGAATGTTCTCCAGACTAAAGATTTCAAGGACCTAATAAGGAACTCTTGCAGAATTTTGAGCTTAGGCAGGCATTCTGTGGAGTATGGGGAACAGGTGGTAGATTCCTTTTTTTTCCTTGTTGGCTCCCATTTTTCGAGGGTGAGTGATTTTTTATTAACTTAAGCATGTCGTTATCTTTCGACGGCAGCCATGTGTTAGATTACAGACGTAGTAGATGAAGAAGCTTTTCGACAGAGAAAATGCGCTCATCTACAGCGAGGGCTAACATTAGTGACATACTAGTTGTGAAGAAATATCCTTGTATAGTTATTTAAAGCGAATCTTTAAGTATTTCTAGAACTGTCGATAATAACGTACTTAACATTTCCTTTAGCGATCGCGATGTAATTAAGATTGCGTTGCGTAACTAATGAGAGTGCGTGTCACGTCACCTGGAGCACACGGACGAGGACAGGGGACGTTCTCACGGACGTTGCGAAAACATGGACGTTACAACTTCACTACTTTTTCGGTTCGTTCGCCTCTAATGTCATAGGCATCTTGTCAAACGGAGAACTACCGAATTAAATAAAGTTGGACTGTTGACACAGAACAATGAATACGCAATCACCCCATTACGTTAGGTTGCTCCGCACACGCCAGCGATATTGCCTGTTACCTGTCGCTTTCCTTCACCCTATCACACACGAACAATTTGGCAAGCAATTTCAACCGTTATTTCGAACGTTACCCTCTCTTTAAGTACTACCACGGAACATTAATTGCTACATGGCTCTGAGCACTATGGGACTTAACTTCTGAGGTCATCAGTCCCCTAGAACTTAGAACTACTTAAACCTAACTAATCTAAGGACATCACACACATCCATGCTCGAGGCAGGATTCGAACCTGTGACAGTAGCGGTCGCGCGGTTCCTTAGTGAAGCGCGTAGAACCGCAGGGCCACACCGGCCGGCAATAAATGGTCAGATTCGCACCTTACATGAGAGCTTTATACATCGCAACCGGAAGGTGAATATGGCACCTAACGTAATTCGGCGGTAATGAGCAAATTAGCCTAGCAGTTTGTAATGCAAAAAGGGATAACATTCAACCGATGGTAATTAACACACCGTCCCTGTAATGCATGTCTGAGCGGAAGCTGAAACAAGCAGCGAGAGGTGTTTTAGTTTGGAATTCAGAGGGACGACGCAGAGGCAAGGCCGTGCTACAGGGGGTACCACGGAAACCAGTTAAAGGTGTCCCAGGCGGAAAGTCAACGACCGACCACGTGACTCAGACGAGGAGAGCGAGTATAACAGCCCATCTGAGGGAGGACATGAAAGAGGCTTTTAGAAAACTGTGTTTCGGAATTCCAAATGGATACGAAACAAGACAGTGACGCATTTTCGATCACGTGTCTAGTGGTAACACGTGAGAGAGTCAATGTACGCATTTAGACATCTGGAACGGGCTCAAAACATCCGATTGGCGGAAACGAGCTAGGAAGGAGAAAAGAGCCAAAGTTTCGATGCAATTTAATGGTAGGGACCTTTCGATTGGTAGAGAGAGTTTTCACAAAATAAGAGGGACGCTCCTATTGGTCGAAAAAAGCCGTAACGTGAAGAACGAAAGAACCTAGGTGGGGGAGACAGTTCGGCTATGAGTAGGACAAGACGGAAATTTTCGGGTACTCTTCTCTGACCTGGCGTCAAGTGCAGAACGTAGCGCATTACGCTCTGTACGACACAGAGGAGTAATTTGTGTGAACACTGCGTTCACAGCGGCTGATATCCAGCTAGAAATTTGCTGTAGCATCGTTTAGCTCCAACAGTGGAGAAACAAACCAGCCAATTAGTTAAGTATTCTTGCGACAAATGAGAGGGAATTAAATATGCACGCTGCTCCAACCATGCGTGTTTATCGTCACATTATAAGACTATGTAAGGTGTCAGGCAAATTCAACACCTTCCATGAAAACCCTGACATGATAAGCAAATCCAGTAGTATGTCACATAGCTACGAATAAATCGTGACATTAAATTAACCAAAGTAATACGAGTAACAAGTGAGCAAATGGAATACCACAGACTAACACAAGAATGCCTAAATGCATGTCATACCTTCCCACCTTGAGACAGACGCAGTTCCAAGGGGAGAAACGAGAACAGAAGCCGAGAGCAGAACCGTGTTAAGCTAGAAGGCCCTACGATAAGGGACGGACACCCACGGTACCAGCTAACCACCAGGACCACCCTCCCATCCAATGTTAAAAGCTAGAGCCCTCCAGAAGAACAGTATAGATCTTACGATAACACTAAAAGGGCCACACCAGCCGCAAGTTTCATCATGAGACTTTTTCGCGTCTCTGTTACGTTGCAAATATTAAAAACATTGCCCCACCACGAAAAGTATAACGTTTCTCATTGGATAGACAGAATTTTTGTATGCAGAGCTTAAGGTTAACATTGAGACCCTGATTGGTCAGATGAAACACAGCCAGATAATTTTTTAAACCAATTTCGGTAAATTGTAGTAAGGAGAAGTTATGAGGGAGTTGCTTCCGAGATGGCGAGCTGTATGGAGCTGAGCCGGCCGCCGCCCACTGACGAACACCGACAAGGTAATGAACGCACGCGATGCTGCATTTTTGAGCGCATAAGGCTTCACTCAGAACTGCACAAGTGCTCATCTGTTACATCACCTTTTTACGTAATACTAGTGTCGATCGTCAATTAAAGCTTATGGTATTCACATTTGGTACGTGAAGTTAAAATCTGAAACGCGATGATTTTTACTGTTATATAGTTATCAGCCACTGCAACTTACGACAAGTTAGATAAGTAATTAAAGATAATTGAAGGTCACTGTAGACCATTTTGATAGTTTTCTCTTTTGTGAAACTTTACTTAAATCTAGATTATAGATGTGATATGCTATAGGTCATCCATCGATCCATTGTAGAACTTGGAACCCCATTCAGGGAATATTCGTTCACATTTTTTGTTGAACGCTGTTGGTTTTTATCATCCTGTATTAAAACATTTCCTTTTATCAATAGTGCAATTTATAAACAATGTTTTGTGAGTAGAATAAAATTTCCTATGGTAAACTTAACTGCTTTATCGACGTTATTTTACCAGCTAACTAAAAATAGGAAAGCCTTGAACCCCTTCCACTAAATGTAGTTAGTATTAAGATTCTTTTACAGGTAGTGCAGTGGAGCTGACGCTGAAATCATTAAGTATTTGGTTATATCATCGCTAGTCTCACTGAACTCTTCTGAACTCTACATGTCATGTGTGGTATGGCGTCTCCTTACCAGCAACAGGTCCCAGGTTCAAACTAGTCAATTCCCTAAAAAACGCGTTCAGAGCGTCGTTGCGCGAAAGTTAGAGCTAGGGATGAGTACATGTTCTCTCGCATAACGAGAAACATAGGGAAAGTTTCTACTGGAAAATTCAGCTAAGGTGTAATTAGTTTTATAGGAATTTGAGCAGAAGAGAGCAGCCTAGCAGACGACAGCTCATCGCAGCTTAAGGTAAATACCGCGTGCAGAGGCGTAAACTTGTTGGTTCACCAGCTTTGGTGCACTGTAAAGTCGAGCGACCTAGGGTCATTTTTTGCTCAATTTGTCACATAACTAACCATCCACAGTAGACTTGATTGTCATCCTAAAAATAGTACCGAACTTTGAACCGGAATCGAACGATTTTCGTAGTACTGACCAACATCATAACGTTAGTGTGGAAACAATTTTGTAAAGAAACTTCTAGTTAAACTTTAATATTGTTGTGTTTAGGATAATTTAACCTACTTTAACCTAATCTTCAACATTGTTGTGATTACGATTATTTCATTTTTTGATCTTGACGAGATGCATTATTCTGACAACTGTTTTTTGTTGTCACATTGAAAACTGTGTAAAAACGTGTATTTTTTGCTAATATTGCGACATTAAACATGTCATTTCAACTTACACAGTTGTCCTCAATCCTAGAATCAGTAAACCACAAATATTGCACCTTACAACCAAACATCGTAGTGCAGCTCGTTGCAGCATGTTTTGAACCACAAATATTGCACCTTACAACCAAACATCGTAGTGCAGTCGTTGCAGCATGTTTTGGAACGCTGCAGTCCGAAACGGATCACTTAATCGATGAGGTCGCTCCTGATCATCGTGGCCTGCAGCCACCGTTTTTACTGAGCCAACAGCTACGCCAACATTCTCTCTGCGTACGAACACCTGCATATATGAAATATATGATCCAGGAGCTGACATTAAAAGGAACCGAGGAAAAGTGGCCCAGGAAAGCGCTGTGCTTTGTCTTTCTATATTTTTTTTTTAATTTCATGAAAATCTGATGTTTACTCTGAGCACGTACCTTAGACGGACAGCAAAAACCGTTTTATAGGCTATCACGCGTTTATTGACTGAGATACTGTGCGCCAATCTTACATTATAAAAAAAAATTAATGAAATTAATTTTCATCAGATAGTGTTTATCTTTAGCCCCAGCTAGTCGATTTTCTAGTGCACATGTAGCATAAGAATATTAGTAAATATCTGTCTTTTCCTTGATACTTGTGTTGCTTTACCAAGTAAAACTGATCTCAGTTAATCAAGAATATTATAACAAAATAAGAGACTCCCTACAATGGGGAGAGCAGTTTCCCTTTCGTTGTAGGAAGTCCCACTGCAGAAACACGAAAAACTGGCACGGATACCTTCATAGTGAGAAGCAAAAGAAAACGAGGAGAGCGTAGACGAAGCAGTTAGGCAGCACAATACGTAAGAGAATCCTGCTCCTTCTCTGAAAAAATGGTAAAAATGGCTCTAAGTACTATGGGACTTAACATCTGAGGTCATCAGTCCCCTAGACTTAGAACTACTTAAACCTTACTAACCTAAGGACCTCACACACATCCATGCCCGAGGCAGGATTCGAACCTGCGACCGTAGCAGCCGCGCGGTTCCGGACTGAAGCGCCTAGAACTACTAGGCCACACCGGCCAACTTCCTTCTCTGAAAACTATGTACTTAGAGACTTTAGTAATGAGCATGTTGGGGAATCCGACAGCGAAAATCGCAAGCATACTATAAAATCATTGAGCTTTTTTTAAAATTTCGAATGATAGTGAATAGTGTAAATACTATTCTTATTTAAGCAAACGTAAGAACTACACTGTAATCCCATTGTTGTTATACACTGCAAAGCATTTGGTTGAAATTTCTGATTCACAAAAAGCATTATAGCGATTTTAATACGCAATTTGTTATCTCAGAGAACTACGACTTTGAACTTTTGAAATGTACTCCGCACCTGAAATATAAATGACAAATTCATGATAATACAGACCATCTGCATCATTCATATTGTTTTTATCGGACGAAACATCCAAACATCAACTCAACAAACGTGTATGTAATTTTTGGAACTGGATGTCACATGATTAAGGTAAAATCTGTTAAATACATTGTTTGCTCTGGAACAAAATCTTTCCTTTGCTAACCACATGCCTATTAGTAGTTAGAGCCTATAGTAGTTAGAATCTTTTTATTTAGTTGGCTATAGCTGCTGCGTGCTGTATTTGCTGCAGTTCGTGTCATGAAGATTTTCTGTGAGGTAAGTGAGTCATAAAAAAGTGTAGGTTACTGTTAGGATTTCTTCTAATTCAGGGCCATTCTTTTGCGTTAATAATTTGAGCACTCAGATTGCGTTATCCCTGTATATTGTGGGTAATAAATGAATAGAATAGTTTGAGCTGTATTTGTCAGGAAAAATTCTGTAGGTCAGTGTTGAAATGATAAAAAGAAGTAAAGCATTCAGTACGTTCAGTTGCATTCAGCTGTTCTAGAATAAAATAAAGAAGTTTCAACATTAACAGGATTATAGAAACCATGGTATCTACAACAAGAGCTTGACATAATGGGAAGCTTCAGAGTACCCCGATGTACTGTATTGTAGCAACCAGTTTACTTCAGCAGGAGGAGGACGTCGAACAGATACTACAACACACACACATACACAACTTATTAGTAATTTATTAAAACTTGAACATGGTTACTAGTTAACTTTGGAAGCAGTTAGTGTCTACACAGATGAATGTACTGGCTCCTGACGCTGACGCTTGTAACATTCAACTCTTCGTCATATCCGAATAATAGAGTGAGCTATTACTAAGAGACTGGACTAAGTGGCACTCGGATGTAAATACCCTTCCGGCTGCGACAGGTTAAGGAAACACTTGGTGGCATGTCTACACCAATGTTTTCAACTCGTTGCTCCTTCTGGTAGCCGTGAGATACCAGCCCTTGCATGAGACCTCTTTCTACAGACAAAACCACATTCCTCCCCCCCCCCCCCCCCTCAAACACCCGCACCAGTGTCGTTCAGTGCTGTATCATGTAGCGATGGCGGCGGAGAGGGCCTGACTGCAGACAAGAATAGGAGACAGGGAGTGTAGCAACGGCCGATGCTACCTCCCTACCCACCCTGCGAGTGACCGGGAACAGCAGCCGACGAAGTGACCACAGAGTGCACGTCCGCATCCAGTGACGCATACGCTGTAGTCGGTTCAACTGCAAGTGGAACTCCAGGGGCGTCGTGCTGACTATCGGGAGGGGGCAAGTCCATGGAAGTCTGCTCTGGCAACTGGATTGGCGGTGACATCACAGGCCGCAGGACTTCGATCTTCGTCGGCAACTCTCTGGACGGCACCGAGTGCAATGCGTGGAGAGGCGGAGACGATCACTTTTGCGGACCCTAGTTGTGTGCTGAGTCTGTGGGCAAAATTTCTGCACCACAGTCACCGACATTAGAGCGCCGCAGCTGCTTCTGGTGACGCTGATACAGCCTAGAAGAAGCGTGAACGCTGTAAGGTGTACGAGCTAGCACACACATGATGACATCGTGCTCCCAACGCCGCTTCTTGCCAGAAACTTTAAAGAAGGCGTCATCCTGTGGCTGAAACCTTGTCTGGCCCTGTGGAATTAAATGCTTCAGCGCAGGCCGCATAAGGTGCAACAGGCTACACTGACGACGACCGTGAAGTAATTCTGCTGAGACTTCCCGTCACGAAGGAAGAAGCAATAGGAGGGGAAAAAAATCTTCACTATTAGACTGAGGGTGAAAAGGTGCAGCAATTACACTGATGGTGTAAATCTGTTCAAACCCTGCTGAGATGAACTATGGTTCATTGTCTGAAACACGGACCCCAGGAAGACCTTCGAGACAAAAAACAGAACAGGAGGCTGATACAGTGAAAGTCGCGAGCTCTATATTCTTATCTCGTGTTTTCTACTGAAGCCTCGTGCTTGTACTCTTGTTAACTGTACTATTACAGAGATCGCCTAAACTTTTTTTTTTTTAATTGGTCCTGCGCGCAACAAATAACTTACTTGGTCTTTCTGCTGCCACTGCTTGCTGCATTCCATTATTTAACAAAAACATAAAAAACTTATTGTTTATGCTGAGTGCAATGCATGTTGTGCATGGCGGCTCCTGCTGTTGCAATTCCCTGACAATTACAAAAGAAATCAATGACAAAAATCAATACTTGATCTATTCGCCTAACAATGGTTTCCCTTAAGAATGCAACTCCTATCATTATCAAAATTACCGTCTGTTACTACGCACAAACACAAACCCTTTTCTTTAAATTAATAAGCGCGCTGCAAATTACAAAAATATCAACTCATATTGAATTTAATTGATGAAAGGAGAAAATATAAAAATGCAGTGAATGAGGCAGGCAAAAAGGAATACAAACGTCTCAAAAATGAGATCGACAGGAAGTGCAAAATGGCTAAGCACGGATGGCTAGAGGACAAATGTAAGGATGTAGAGGCTTATCTCACTAGAGGTAAGATAGACACTGCCTACAGGAAAATTAAAGAGACCTTTGGAGAAAAGAGAACCCCTTGTATTAATATCAAGAGCTCAGATAGAAACCCAGTTCTAAGCAAAGAAGGGAAAGCAGAAAGGTGGAAGGAGTTTATAGAGGGTCTATACAGGGGCAATGTTCTTGAGGACAATATTATGGAAATGGAAGAGGATATAGATGAAGATGAAATGGGAGATACGATACAGCGTGAAGAGTTTGACAGAGCACTGAAAAACCTGAGTCGAACAAGGCCCCGGGAGTAGACAACATTCGATTAGAACTACTGACGGCCTTGGGAGAGCCAGTCCTCACAAAACTCTACCATCTGGTGAACAAGATGTATGAGACAGGCGGAATTCCCTCAGACTTCAAGAAGAATATAATAATTCCAATCCCAAAGAAAGCAGGTGTTGACAGATGTGAAAATTACCGAACTATCAGTTTAATAAGCCACAGCTGCAAAATACTAACGTGAATTCTTTACAGACGAATGGAAAAACTGGTAGAAGCCGACCTCGGGGAAGATCAGTTTGGATTCCGTAGAAATACTGGAACACGTGAGGCGATACTGACCTTACGACTTATCTAAGAAGAAAGATTAAGGAAAGGCAAACCTGCGTTTCTAGCATTTGTAGACTTAGAGAAAGCTTTTGACAATGTTGACTGGAATACTCTCTTTCAAATTCTAAAGGTGGCAGGGGCAAAATACAGAGAGCGAAAGGCTATTTACAATTTGTACAGAAACCAGATGGCAGTTATAAGAGTCGAGGGACATGAAAGAGAAGCAGTGGTTGGGAAGGGAGTAAGACAGGGTTGTAGCCTCTCCCCGATGTTATTCAATCTGTATATTGAGCAAGCAGTAAAGGAAACAAAAGAAAAATTCGGAGCAGGTATTAAAATCCATGGAGAAGAAATAAAAACTTGGAGGTTCGCCGATGACATTGTAATTCTGTCAGACACAGCAAAGGACTTAGAAGAGCAGTTGAACGGAATGGACAGTGTCTTGAAAGGAGGATATAAGATGAACCTCAACAAAAGCGAAACGAAGATAATGGAATGTAGTCGAATTAAGTCGGGTGATGCTGAGGGAATTAGATTAGGAAATGAGACACTTACAGTAGTAAATAAGTTTTGCTATTTGGGGAGCAAAATAACTGATGATGGTCGAAGTAGAGAGTATATAAAATGTAGACTGGCAATGGAAAGGAAAGCGTTTCTGAAGAAAAGTAATTTGTTAACATCGAGCATAGATGTAAGTGTTAGGAAGTCATTTCTGAAAGTATTTGTATGGAGTGTAGCCATGTATGGAAGTGAAACATGGACGATAAATAGTTTGGACAAGAAGAGAATAGAAGCTTTCGAAATGTGGTGCTACAGAAGAATGCTGAAGATTAGATGGGTAGATCACATAACTAATGAGGAAGTATTGAATAGGATTGGGGAGAAGAGAAGTTTGTGGCACAACTTGACCAGAAGAACGGATCGGTTGGTAGGACATGTTCTGAGCCATCAAGGTATCACCAGTTTAGTATTGGAGGGCAGTGTGGAGGGTAAAAATCGTAGAGGGAGACCAAGAGATGAATACACTTAGCAGATTCAGAAGGATGTAGGTTGCCGTAGGTACTGGGAGCTGAAGAAGCTTGCACAGGATACAGTAGCATGGAGAGCTGCATCAAACCAGTCTCAGGATTGAAGACCACAACAACAACCAAATCCTGTGTCGCTGCTGGCGGACACGGCAGTACGAGAGCTCGGCGACTACCCCTCGCCCAACACACATGCGAACCACAGCAGGCGGGCTCCTACACTGGCTTCCAAGCTGCAACTAAATTAATCCGTGCGCTGGGAAGCGCGACAACAATATCTTAGATTCCAGAGCTTTTGTATGCGCGCTGTAGCCAACCTTCAAATCCTAAGAGAGTATTGCCAACTCTCAACAGTACTATCATAGAGTATGCATCTAATCACCAACAACCACTGTGCGTTCCAGAACGGACCCACGAAATGAATATGCATGCGCTACCACGTTGTCGACAGATGTGACCACCTAAAAAAAAGTGTTATGGAGGCGAGGACTGATGTTTCGCACATACTTTAGAATGTGAGGTCATTTGCTAAATCTGGGCGTCCGTGTCCTGCAAATTATGTTGGATGAGTTGCTTTATGCAAAATTACGCTCCAATGACCTTCATGCAATAACGACAAGACTTTCCACTGGAAGGACTGAGGAATCACAACTAGTGATCGTAATTTTCTGTACACAACAGCAGAACACCTGCCTGCACAGATAGCGCATGACAATGTGAAGAGTAGCTGTGGGCCAGTGGATGGGTGATGATGATGTTTGGTTTGTGGGGCCCTCAACTGCGCGGTCATCAGCGCCTGTACACTTTCCCAATCTGAAAACAGTCCAATCCCGCCATCTTTCATGAGTGATGGTGGAATGATGACAACCGAAACACCCATACCTGATCAGAGAAAAACCCCAACACTGGATGCGGAAATTCTTTCAAACTACACGGACATCCATAGTGGACTTATTGCAAAAGTACCTGGAGGGCTGGAGCAGAAGCAGTTGCTCCAGGAATACGCCGGAAGTCAAGTGGAAATTTTCGAAGAATTTCATAATCCTGTGTATTAATTTGATTCCTCAGACGAATCAAAAGCCGAGTTGCCGCTGACTGGTAACCGAAACAGTCAATCAGTGTTCGAATATTGTGCAGTGGGCTGTATAACAACTCGTACTGACAATTAGACAATAATGGAGTACACCGCTGCAATCTTTGCGCTATCCATGGTGGGATAAGCTTGAGAGGATTGAAGAAAGCCGTTACAGGCTGATGATCTGTAATCATAAAGAGTCTCCGTCTGTTGAAACTTGACAACACCATAAACTGTTGGAACTTGATAACACCATAGATAATGGCGAGAGCCTCTTTTTCAAGTTGACTGTAACTACACTGCACTTTGTTGAGAATTTTTGAGACAAAAGCAATAGGTCTATCAGACAAACAAATTCTATGGTACAGCATGCCTCCAATCCCATAAGAAGATGCATCCACAGACAACAAAACAGGCTTAGCAAGATCAAAATGAATCAGACAACGACGACTTAACAATGCATCACTGAATTGCTGAAATGCATTCTCGCATTCTTGGCACCGCACGTAGGGGACACCTCACCGGCACAGCCAGTGCAGCGGCGCAACAATTTGTACAACGTTAGCAAAAAAATTAATGTAGTATGTTAACTTCTTCATGACACCTTCGAGCTCCTTTATGTTACAGGGTGCCGGCAGATCTTTAAACACAGACAAGTGAGAATTAACAGGATGAATACCCTGTGCGTCTATGGCGTTACGAAATATTCAAGTTCTTCGTGAAAGGAGGAGCACTTTCCTTTATTAAAACAGACAGTCTAAATTATTCAAATGGCTCTGAGCACTATGGGACTTAATATCTGAGGTCATCAGTCCCCTAGAACTTAGAACTACTTAAACCTAACTAACTTAAGGACATCACACACATCCATGCCCGAGGCAGAATTCGAACCTGCGACCGGAGCGGTCGCGCTGTTCCAGACGGAAGCGCCTAGAACCGCTCGGTCACACCGGCCGGCCGAGTCAGTCTAAATTCTGCTATGTCCAGCAGACGCACGTCTTGTGACAACAACATCCTGCACATAGCGTGTACATGAAGGGACTTTGCTCTTAAGTGTTCTAGGAACCACTGAGAAATAGAAGGAGCTGAAGCGCTTCCGAACGGTAGCCTTTGAAACTGGAACAAACTCAGGCGAGAGTTGATAAAAAAATATTGCTTGGGCTTCTCGTTCAGCGGTAGCAGTAAGTACGTCTCACGTAAATTGATCTTGGAGAGAAGCTGTTCTGTCCCAAACTGTTAATCAATTCTTCCAGTTGCGGAGAGGAAATGAATCCACAACATTTATTCTTTTTGTGGCTTTGAAATCAGTGCACAGCCGTAAAAACCTACTGATGATTTTTTTAATGTGACCAAGGGAGATGCCCAGTGACTTGCAGAGACGGGTAGTATTCCCCCCCTCCCCCCCCCCCAATGTTTTTCCATGGCTGTAGTTGCTGAGCAACCTGCCCACATGTTGTATGGAGGACAGGCCTTGCACGAAAAAATAGTGGTTGCGCATTGTCTTTAATAATAATGGGTGCTTCAAAATCTTCAGGGTTTCCTAATCATTGTGCAAATAATTCACTGTCTCTATTACACAAGTCAGATACACTAGTGTGGGGCATTAAAACACTAATTTGTAACACATTATCTTGTACACACAGGAGCCGGCCGCTGTGGGTGAGCGGTTCTAGGCGCTTCATTCCGGAACCGCGCGACAGCTACAGTCGCAGGTTCGAATCCTGCCTCGGGTATGGATGTGTGTGATGTCGTTAGGTTAGCTAGGTTTAAGCAGTTCTAAGTTCTAGGGGACTGAGCCATTTGAACCATTTGTACACACAGGGAGAACAAGTTAAACCACAAATGTTTGTATTGTGTCTAGAACGTATTACATGAAATGAAACATATTTTGCAACGTCAGTGAAATTTGCTGGAGAACTGCACACGCCAGGTACTGGTATTTCTTGTCCGTTACACGCAGACAAAACTCAAGCTACCTTCCGTAATCGTGGGCAGCCGATCATTTAATAGGAGTCGTTATCGATGAGGAAAACAGATGCATCTGTGTCTAGCTGAAGGTTTATTTTCTGTTGAGTCATCGTATTAGGACAAAAAGTTTGTTGTTCTGTCTGTGAGCAGCAGCAGAAGACGTCTGTGAAACGGAAAAGCCTGTCGGAGTAGGCGCCGGACGTATTTGCCTGGACTGTGTAACATGTACTTGCTGAGAGCCATACTGTGGTCTCACGTTGCGCAGGCGCTGTGAATTCCAGCACAGTGAACTGACGGTCGATGTATGACCCTGCTTACCACAATAGAAGCACTTTGAATTATAACAAGGACAAGCTTGCCTATCATGCCTATAAAAACACTGACTACAAAATTTCCTCACATTATTCTGGAGTATGTCATATGCACTGCGAGACTGAAAAGATTTACGCTTACTTTTAGTTACTGTTATTCACTTTTACATTAATTTTAGACTGAGAGCCATGAGCACTTCGAAAAAGAGAAATAGACGGAGACTAAACACCAATATTTTGAATAAGGCTATAGACGAAACTGTTTTCAGATCTGGATCGAGAATTCTTTAAAATCGCGAGTGAGTGCGCCTGACACATTTTTTCGTGATTTCATCACGTAACGTAATATCAGTAGGCCCTATAGCTTAGACAACAATATTCTACAATGTTTTGTTATCCCGTTATATTCAGAAATGAAGGTTGTTCTAGCTGCTTCTTAAGACGAAAGAATTTAAACCTTACTGCAACTACGTGAAACTGTGCCTCAAAATGCTCGTTGAGGTTACGTACGACGTAGTAAGCAATTTCTTCAGGACGAGATCAGGGTACTACTTGAGACAGCCGGCCTCGGTGGTCGACCGGTTCTAGGCGCTTCAATCCGGAACCGCACAACTGCTACGGTCGCAGGTTCGAATCCTGCCTCGGGCATGGATGTGTGTTATGTCCTTAGGTTAGTTAGGTTTAAGTAGTTCTAAGTTCTAGGGGACTGATGACTTCAGATGTTAAGTACCATAGTGCTGAGAGCCATTTGAACCATTTGAACTATTTGAGACGCAGTTGATACACCTTGGCCTCGACCATTGAAAGAAACAAGAGAAGCGCGCTATAGTTTTAACGTTGTAAGGTGTGAACTGAGCTTCCAGTTGCGCATGATATTCAGGGCAGTCCTCCTTTTGCTGTTAAACTAGAGAAACGTTGGAACTGCAATCGGTTGTGGAGCTGCGTGTGCGATAGCAACACTATCATTGCTAGCAACAGTCTTTTAATCTGCTGCACTTGAAACTGAACGACTTCGTTTAGCGTCATTTCTTGTGAGGACACACACAGTTGCAAACTCTACATCTAAATCGATATTACATTATTACTCTGCAATACGGCCTGGCAGAGGGTTCATCGAACCTCCTTTCGGAGCTACTTCTCTATCGTTCCACTCTCGAACAGCGCGCAGGAAACACTAGTATGGGAAAAACGAACACATATCTTACCGTGCGAGCTCTGACTTCTCTTATTTTCTGTGGTTGTCATTTCTTCCTGTAAGTGGGCGCTAAAAAACATGTTCACACTCTGAGGAGAAAGTTAGTGACTGTCATGGCGAAAAACGCCTTTGTTTCATTGACTGCTACCCCTATTCGTGTATTATATCTGTGGCACTCTCTTCCTTATTTCACGAAAATGATAAACGAGCTGCTCTTCTTTGAACTTTTTGGATGTCCTCCGTCAGTGCTGTCTCATGCGAGTCCCGCAGCGCATAGCAATACTTCACTTCCTTGGGGAACGCAAGATACTGCTTCTGGTTTACTTGAAGACTTTCCGCCAATTACCGCGTGATCTTTCTGGCAGGAAATAACGAATCCAGTTATACAACTAAGACGATACTCCACAGGCACGCAGTTAGTTAGAAGTAGCGTGTGAGGAACGGTGTCAAAGGGCTTCTGGAAATCTAAAAATATGGAATCAATTTGACGTTCCCTGTCGACAGCATTCAGTTCGTGAGAAATAAAAAGTTAGTTGTGTCAGAAAAACGTTATTTTCTGAATCCTTGTTGGCTATTTGTCAATAAATCCTTTTCTTCGAAGTGATTTATAATGTTGGAACACATTAGATGTTCAAAATCCTAATGCAAATGACGTTAGTAATATGGATTTGTAATTCAAACGATTACTCCTATTTGTTTTATTGGGTATTGTTGTTACTCGTGCAACTTTCCAGCCTTCAGGTAGCGATCTTTCTACGAGCGAGCTGTTGTACATGTTTGTATAGAGTATAGAGTATCAGCATAAGTGCTCTGAAAGGAACTTGGCTGGTATACATTCGGGTCCGGAGGCCTTGCCTTTCTTAAGTGTTGCATGTCGCTTAACCTTTGTATGTTACACAGAAAGAAGAAAAAAGGTGCATATGTGAATGCCGGTGGAACTGGCGGTCTCCAATGAGCCGCGATGAAGCGTGGGAAGTCTATGCACAGAAGAAACGTGCGCATTTCAGCGTCGGCATTATATGGCAGACGAAAAGCTGAAAGACCGTCTTCGTCGCCTTGTGGTGTGTTATAGAAACTGGATTACTTCAATACGAGGTCGAGCAGATACTACGATACACACAAAAATTATTAGTCATTTATTAAAACTTGAAGTGTCACTTATAACATTTAACTCTTTGTCATTCAAAAATAATAGATTCACATTAGACTACAACTGTCTGCAACTGGTGTAAAGTTCAGAAAAATTATTCTATTTGCATGCAGTCGGATTTGTACTACGACAAGATTGTCGTCGTCAGCGATAGTTACAAGTGGGCGCTGATTGTTTAGTGACTGGGCTATTACACCAGAGACTGGGCTGGGTGGAACTGCATTCGGACATAAATAACTTTCCGGCTGCGGCGATAGAGGGAAACACTTGAGGGTTCGTTTACACCGTCACACATAAACACACACACACATAGACACAGACACTCACTCACACACACACACACACACACACACACACACACACACGCACACAATACACAAAGAGAGATAGAGACGCTTCTTAAGCCCTCATGAAACCCTTTTTCCCCTTTGTGGACAAAAATGTAGCCTGACTTTCAGCTTTAGCATTCACATTTACTGCATTTTGTTGCGACGGAGAAAAATCTCCATTCAAATTATCAATAAACTTCTTCAGATCTTTAAAAAATTTGGCCTTAGTCTACTGTCCACTCTGTGTTCTTTTGCTGAATGCAACTGTAGTTTCACAGTGAGATATTACATCCTATTAAAATGTGTCTGCCCTGAACTGCTAGACAGAAATACTGACATATCTTCATCAGCTGCACTAGAAGGCAGGAAACAGAGTTCACTCTTCTGGACAGCACCAGACAAAGATTTGACATATGCTTGTATACCGAATGTTAAAGTTTACACTGTTGTCCAAACAACTGCATTTATACAAATAGACATATATGTTGCGTTTGTTACAATTATGTGAACACTTTCGTTCACATATCTGTCCATTGTGTTTGACAACACTGTACACTTCGGAACCAGTGGAGGAAGCGACTTCCCTCAACTCTTCACCCCTGCACGAAACCATGTCAATTGTTATTTCCGAGCTAACATTTTGGCTTACTTTCAGTGTTGATGCACTGAAGCGTTGTTTGTGTTTTGAGAGTTTCACTAAGCCCTCACAAACTTTTTCTCGTACTGAACATAACAATGGATTTAACGGATTGTCTATTCTTCTGCATTTCTTTTTTCTAGGTATCTGTATTTCATTGATTTATGTGGTTCAAATGGCTCTGAGCACTATGGGACTTAACATCTGAGGTCATCAGTCTCCTAGAACTTAGAACTACTTAAACCTAACTAACCTCAGGACATCACACACATCCATGCCCGAGGCAGGATTCGAACCTGCTACCGTAGCGGTCACGCGGTTCCAGAGTGAAGCGCCTAGAAACGCCTAGAAAAGCCACACCGGCTGGCTTGATTTATGTATGAACTACAAATAATCGAGTGTATTAATCCATAATCTGTGTCTAAAGCAATATGCCCACTTTTCCACTCTCTGACACATATCTTAAGAAAGAACCTGCCACATTCTACAGTGTCTGGATCATTTAATAAGTCTCCCATCTCTATCTCCAGTCTACTAATAAAAACATCTGCATCCAGTTCACTGTGAAGGTGCTTCAATGAACAAAACACTACCGATTTCGTTGCACTAACTGTAGCAATTCTTCTTTAAGTCTCAGACCAGTTCCATTGTACATGCCAAGAGCATAGTAACTGATGTGGCATAGGTCCCAGTACTGCTGACCAAGCATTATAAAAAGCTGGAACATCGTCAGGCATAAATAAACTGAACCTTACAGAGCACACGCTTTCTCTCACACATCTGAAATAAAAAGACGGTAAGCATACGTCCCTCCTATTTGAAAAGCAAAATGCAACTGGCATCCCAGCACCATACCTATGAACAAGCATTAGTGCCATCCACGTACAATCTACCCTGTCCATACTATACAAGTTTTTCAGCCCGAAAGTCCGTCAGTATAATGAGAATAAAGTCTTCATCCTGAAAATTAGAATCCACTTGTTTTTGCTGTTTAAAGTGCAGTACTGGGTTGTCTCTTGATTCTTCATTTCTTCAACCCACAATTTCACACTCTTTGCATCATTTTCGTGAGTCTTCGTTTCATCACCGATATCAAAAACCCTTTTTATGTTATGCAAATCTTTCTTCTCAGAGAGATGGATTCTCTCCACACCAGCTGCGAGTCGTGACTTCGAACATTGCAGAGATCGTACGTGCAGAACTCATCCAAAAGGAACAGTTTGAGACAACCATCCTGAAAAAAAAGGTAGTGTGTTCAGGCAAATTAAGTTGATAATCTAATTTACGGTAGAGAAAGAGTCACATTATTCTTCTTACCTGCCAGCTCTGCTCTCTCATACCTATTCATAAACGTTATTCCAACATCTTGTCTATGTCCCACACGTTCTGGATAAAACTTTAGGATCCATTTGTTGTCTGTTATAGTCACTTGCATGTTAGTTGGACAGCCACTGTCTATTTTGTTCGTCTCCATACTTTTGGGACCCCTGGTACCCGTTTCTTTAGCACAGCGATGCTGCCCTGCACCGTTATTTGATCACGTTTTAATAAACTGTGTCTTGTATTTGCAATTCCGCGCTGTGGACAAAATTCACTGCCTTCTCCTTTTTTTCGACACATGGTTGTAAACAATTTCACGAAATTTCCCATACGGGCATATTGATTCTTTAGCAACAACGAAAGAACAAAAAATAGCAACAACGAAGTAACAAAAAACAGCAACACCTAAATAACACCGAAAGCAGTTAAATGGAGCCCACTTCGTGGCGGCAAGGAGCAAAACGGATGGTGTCCTGAAACATGATGATTGGGCACTTGACATCAATTTCCGTACAGTAAACATCAGGACAGCCACATGCGTACTGTCGTGAGACACCCCCTAGCTACTTCGAGTTGTCTCTCTGAGATGTTTTGGCGAAAGCATGGTCACCTTGGACCCTTTCCGGTAGGACACTTTGAGCCAATCACCGCGTCGCTGGCGAAGTGTGTCTGCTGGCAGACAGTTTCGAAAGAATCGTAGATCCATCATAAAAATATGGAGCGAGAAACAGCGGCCGGTCGAGCTGTTGTAGAAAATTGTTTGAAAACTTTATTTGAGCTACTAGTTTCAACGCGTCAGTAGCGTCTTCTTCAGGCCTCAGTACATCGAACGTCGTAAGTGCACATAATACAGGAACCATGTAGTACCTGCATTTGTAGAAGTCTGTCGAACAGTGTGTGCTCTCCGGACATGTAACAACAACACATGTTCGAAAGACTTCTATGGACTCCGGTTACTACACGGTTCCTATATTGTGTACATATTCGACTGGAACGGTTCGGACATTCGATGTATTATATTGTGGCCTGAATAAGACGCTACTGAGACGTTGAAACTAGTAGCTCAAATAAAGTTTTCAAAAATAACGCATGATGATATATTTGTATACTTCTATAACAGCGTGAAACATTCTCGTTCCGGGAGGCTCAGTACGGTTTGACGCACGTCAGATGCCGTGGTAGGGATATGGCAGTATTGGTGAGAACGTTTCATTTGCTTGAAGTGTCCTCTTATAGGAAAGATTTTGTTACTAAATCATACGAGTTGTGTTTGTATCCCACGACTTGTTTTAGGTGCTGAACTTGGCGATTTATTGTGAAGACGAGCTGATATTAACGCTGGTGTTACTAAAAAAGTTTCGAGTCATTTTGCTTTCATCAGGTCTGAGACTGGTTACAGGATCGTGATCTATTTATTCGGTCCGAAGCATTATGCGATGTTTCATCCCTCTCCCCTTTTAAGTTTCACCCACTCTATTTTACTTGGAATCGTGCATACTATTAAAATCTTTGTGACTGCGAGAATTTTCGATTTCTGTTCCACGCGTATCTTGAATAGCAAGTGACTTGTGTCCTTCTTTTGTCTGAAGTCAACACACAATCTAGTTACATTTGTTGTTTCTCATTTCGAATTCCATAAGTCATTTATTGAACATTTAAGTATATTTTGGTGCATGGCTTGTCCGCCGCCATTTCGTGGTCACGTACTACATGATGCTCCTTTTGTCTACCTAACTGTTGCACATGACAAAGATGACGAAGAATTAATTCTCAGATAGTGTCCCCCTATTTATAGTAGTAAATACCCATTGTCCGCAGGGAAATTTCGGAGATGAATGGGATTCTTGATGTCGGTTGTTGAGTAATGAATTGCTGTGGCAGATGCTCAACGTTTGTGTGAAAAGCTATCTTGTAGGAAGTATGTTATCGATGTGTCCAGTCTTACTTTGTATGTCGTGCATTTTCGAATCTTTCGAACTGAACCATTATTCATATGTTTGTAGAAAAGTGATATCAGTAACTGTTCATTTTTCATCTTTGACTACTGCAGCTACAGTAAGGGGCCTCGATCACAACTGCACATGATCGACTATAAACGGATTGCTATTAGACGTTAATAATTTTAATAGAACCCTACGAGTTACTATCACATCCGTTGATGTTCAATTTTACTTGCGATTTATTTTAAGTGTGAGTTACTCATTTAATTTCCTTTTGCGTTATCGAAGTAAGATAGTGTTACAAAATGATTATTCAGTCATGAATTTATTTAAAACAAGACACAGTTCCACTAAACCAGGGCTTAACGATTCTACTTGTATCAACAGTTTCAAATTCTAAAACAGTAGCCACCTTGTAAGGCTCGCCGCGTTGTACAACGACTTACGTACAATGCCTTTTGCTGCAGCTGATTGAGAATTTGTGCATTTGTGTCACACTCTCACAGTGGCTAAACAAACCGTGATGGATTATGCAGCTGTTAATTGAATTTTTTCTATCTCTTCCCGTTGTCCAACTATGTAAGGGTGTCAGGCCGACGAACGACACTTAAGAGCTGGTCAAACAAGGGTTTGGTGAGCTACCTCTTTCGTAAATAACTTCCTTATGATTCTCTCAATTGATATGAGTCTGGTATCTGCCTTTCGCACAGCAGGATTTATACTATGTGACCAAAAGTATCCGGACACCTGGCTGAAAATGACTTTCCAGTTTGCGGCGCCCACCATCAATGCTGGAATTCAATATGGTGTTGGCCCACCCTTAGCCTTGATGACAGCATCCACTCTCGCAGGTATTTGTTCAATCAGGTGATGGAAGGTTCCTTGGGGAATGGCAGCCCATTCTTCACGGAGTGCTGCACTGAGGAGAGTTATCGACGTCGGTCGGTGAGGCCTGCCACGAAGTCGGCGTTCCAAAACATCCGGAAGTTGTTCTATAGGATTCAGATCAGGACTCTGTGCAGGCCAGTCCATCACAGGAATGTGATTGTCGTGTAACTACTCCGCCACAGAAAGTGAACTATGTGCTCTTCAACAGTGGGAAGCAAAAAGGTACTTAAAACATCAATGTAAGCCTGTGCTGTGATAGTGCCACGCAAAACAACAAGGGGTACAAGCCACTTCCATGACACCACCGCCTCCAAATTTTAATGTTGGCACTACACACGCTGGCAGACGACGTTCACCGGGCACTCGCCATACCCACACCCTGCCATCGGATCGCCATATTGTGTACCGTGATTCGTCACTCCACACAACGTTTTTCCACAGTTCAATCGTCCAATGTTTACGCTCCTTACACCAAGCGAGGCGGCGTTTAGCATTTACCGGCGTGTTGCGTGGCTTCTGCTCGACTATGAAATCCAACTTTCCTCACCTCGCTCCTAACTGTCACAGTACTTGCAGTGGATGCTGATGCTGTGTGGAATTCCTGTGTGGTGGTCTGAATAGCTGTCTGCCTATTTGCACATTACGACCCTCTTCAACTGCCGGCGACCTCTGTCAGTCAACAGACGAAAGAGGCCTGTACGCTTTTGTGCTGTACGTGTCACATCGGAAACAGTGGACGTAGGGCTGTTTAGGAGTGTTGAAATCTCGCGTACAGACGTATGACACAATCGACCGTCAATCACTTGAACACGTCCGAAGTCCGCGAGTTCCACGGAGCGCCCCATTCTGTTCTCACGATGTCTAATTCTTACTGAGGTCGCTGATATGGAGTACCTGGCAGCAGGTGGCAGCACAATGCACCTAATACAGGGTGTTTGAAAAATGACCGGTATATTTGAAACGGCAATACAAACTAAACGAGCAGCGTTAGAAATACACCGTTCGTTGCAATATGCTTGGGACAACAGTACATTTTCAGGCAGACAAACTTTCGTAATTACAGTAGTTACAATTGTCAACAACAGATGGCGCTGCGGTCTGGGAAACTCTATAGTACGATATTTTCCACATATCCACCATGCGCAGCAATAATATGGCGTAGTCTCTGAATGAAATTACCCGAAACCTTTGACAACGTGTCTGGCGGAATGGCTTCACATGCAGATGAGATGTACTGCTTTAGCTGTTCAATTGCTTCTGGATTCTGGCGATACACCTGGTCTTTCAAGTGTCCCCACAGAAAGAAGTCACAGGGGTTCATGTCTGGCGAATAGGGAGGCCAATCCACGCCGCCTCCTGTATGTTTCGGATAGCCCAAAGCAATCACACGATCATCGAAATATTCATTTAGGAAATTAAAGACGTCGGCCGTGCGATGTGGCTGGGCACCATCTTGCATAAACCACGAGGTGTTCGCAGTGTCGACTAAAGGCTGTTTGTACCGCCACAAATTCACGAAGAATGTACAGATAGCGTGATGCAGTAATCGTTTCGGATCTGAAAAATGGGCCAATGATTCCTTTGGAAGAAATGGCGGCCCAGACCAGTACTTTTTGAGGATGCAGGGACGATGGGACTGCAACATGGGGCTTTTCGGTTCCCCATATGCGCCAGTTCTGTTTATTGACGAAGCCGTCCAGGTAAAAATAAGCTTTGTCAGTAAACCAAATGCTGCCCACATGCATATCGCCGTCATCAATCCTGTGCACTATATCGTTAGCGAATGTCTCTCGTGCAGCAATGGTAGCGGCGCTGAGGGGTTGCCGCGTTTGAATTTTGTATGGATAGAGGTGTAAACTCTGGCGCATGAGACGATACGTGGACGTTGGCGTCATTTGGACCGCAGCTGCAACAGGCGAACGGAAAACCGAGGCCGCTGTTGGATCACCTGCTGCACTAGCTGCGCGTTGCCCTCTGTGGTTGCCGTACGCGGTCGCCCTACCTTTCCAGCACGTTCATCCGTCACGTTCCCAGTCCGTTGAAATTTTTCAAACAGATCCTTTATTGTATCGCTTTTCGGTCCTTTGGTTACATTAAACCTCCGTTGAAAACTTCGTCTTGTTGCAACAACACTGTGTTCTAGGCGGTGGAATTCCAACACCAGAAAAATCCTATGTTCTAAGGAATAAACCATGTTGTCCACAGCACACTTGCACATTGTGAACAGCACACGCTTACAGCAGAAAGAGGACGTACAGAATGGCGCACCCACAGACTGCGTTGTCTTCTATATCTTTCACATCACTTGCAGCGCCATCTGTTGTTGAAAATTGTAAGTACTGTAATTTCGAAAGTTTGTCCGCCTGAAAATGTACTGTTGTCCCAAGCATATTGCAACAAACGGTGTATTTCTATCGCTGCTCGTTTAGTTTTTATTGCCGTTTCAAATATACTGGTCATTTTTGAAACACCCTGTATGAAAAACGTATGCCTTTGGGGGTGTCCGAATACTTTTGATCACATAGTGTATATGGCAGTCCTTCCTTAAATCGATCTGTAAAAATAGTCCCAGATATTTCAGGAGTGTGACTAATTCCAGTGACTGGTTGCCGATCACACAGTTAAACGATATCGGATATGTTTGTCTTTTTACACGATCACATTAAATTTATTTGCGTTTAGAGCCAGTATTCAATCTTTGCACCAGGTACTGTTCACCTAAAAATTTCTGCATTAGGTCGCATTTTATAGGTTTTCTTCTAATATTTTCACTACATCGATATCTAATCTGGGCGGTAGATAATATCACATTATCGTTTTAGGTTCCCACTTAATCTTCAACCAGGTGAACTCTCATCGTGACACAGAATTTTTGTTATCAGGTGTTACGGAGTTCATGCGATTACAAAGTTGCTGCGAAAGCAAAAAGAGATTCGTCATCGATTTATGGAAAGCAAACACTTACCAGACAAAAGCTGAACGAAGCCAAAATGGGCGTATGGGGAGCAATGCTAGAAGCAATCAGTGGATCTGAAAGCCTAATTTTGCCTACTGATCTTATTAATAATTGCATGGCGTTTTGGTGTTAACATAAAGTCATGAAGCGGGTAGATATCATCTTTTCAGCTGCCCCTTGCTATAGGGGCACCGAGACGGAGAATGACATAGAGATGGCCCAAATTCTGAATTCAGTTTGTAAGTGGGCTGCTTCTGTGTTGGCAGCGCTGTGTCGCGCTTTGGATCTCTGACTGCGCTTTCTTTGTAAGAGACTCTGTGACTGATTGGACGTGTTGTTGAACTTAATCGCCGGCAGTGTAGGGCAATTGGAAGTTAGTCGCCAGCAGTGATGGAAGCACTGTTGGGCAGTTGGAGGTGAACAACCAGCAGTGATAGATGTTAGATGTGAGAATTTAGCATAGACGGATTGTAGAGGTCTAGAGTGTTAGCGTAGGCTAACAATCTGTACATGTTCGAACTGGAGATTGAATATTATGCATGATTATATACCTTTGTACTAGATGTCAATGACAATTTATGTTTGTGTCTTAACTGGATGTCACATTATTGCAGTAAAAAAATACATTATTTGGTTTGCAACAAAATCTTTCCTTTGCTAACCACATGCCTATTAGTAGATAGTGGGTTTAGTAGTTAGAATCTTTTATTTAGCTGGCAATATTGACGCTCGCTGTATTGTAGTAGTTCGCGTAATGAAGATTTTTGTGAGGTAAGTGCTTAATGAAATACATAGGTCATTGTATTTCTTTTTAGTCAGGGCCATTCTTTTGAATTAATTATTTGAAGTCAGGTTATCCTTTTTTTTTTTTTTTTTTGAGCAGTCAGATTGCGTTGAGCTAGAATATTGTGAGTCAGCGTTGACGTGATAAGAATAAGTAAAGAGAAAGCAGGTTCACTTGCATTCAATTTCACTCAGCAATTTAAGTAAATTTTTTAATAAAGAAGTTTCAAATATTCCGAAATTATTTCCTCATGGAAGATCGTAATACGGTTGCAAAATGAACGCCGACGTGACAAATTTTGAGATACGGTTTCACTGAATAGACAACGAACTACAGCTGCTCAACACCGGAAAGGTAACTGGGTCGGATGAGATACCAGTGAGGTTCTACAGAGATTGTGCATAACAACCTGCTCCCCTTGTACCAGTAGTTTGTCACAAGTCACTAAAGCAACGAAAGGGCCTAGTGACTGGAAAAAGCGTAGGTCACTTCTGTTTTGAAGAAGGGTCATCGAACAGATCAGATGCATATAATTGTGGCCGGTGTGTGTAGAATTATAGAACGTGTTTTATGCTCACGACGGAGGACAAACGTCTTCTGTATAAGAGAATGACAAGGGATTCCGGAGACAAAGACCTTACGAAACTGAGTTTGCTCCGTGCGTCCGTGCTGTAGACGAGCATGTGGCAAGATTCTCTCGCTTTCCTAAATCTCCTGAAATGTCTCAGCCTAGCTAGCGAGTCCGTAGAACATGGTGTAAGAGACTTACACTATGACTGGTCTTCCTTTCCATCCGAGATTTCCAAAGATGAAAACAATCCATATTTGAATTATCTTATTGAATCGTTTCGGATTTCCCCCTACCTGTTTAACTGTAAAGCTCTCGTGGATGACGTCCCTTGTATAAGCTGTAGCAACGCCATCTAATTCCCCAGAGAGTGCAATTTTACACCCTGTAAATCTAAGTCATAATGTGGGTAACAAAATTACTTGAAATACGTCTGTAGGTGCCATTACGATGTTTTCATTTGCGAAAACACCGTCAACTGATAATAATAAAACTATAGATCACTTGTTAATTAAAAAAGGAGCAATATTCGAGAGCGTGGTCTTGGGACAGAACGCGCTCGGATGTCATCCTGCCGCCGCGTAGTCGAGATATCACAATCGTGAAACATCATAGCGTCCGTAGTAATATTGGTGTAAGGAAGTGCTCATGACCGGTAGGCTTCTCCTAGTACATGTAGTGGAAAAAGTGGCTTTTAGTAATAAAAATTCATTAAACACAATCAACTGCTTCACGCCAGAATTGCTGTGGTTTCCCTACGAAGCGTGACAGAATGTACCTGCCTCTCTTACGGCTAGCAACTGTACCTCACCCCAACGTGTAATGGCAGCGCCAGAGGGTTCAGCTGTTACTACGGCTAGTGTGTGAACTGAAATCGTATGCCCTGCTATTGTGTTCTGCTGTGCTGCTTAAACTGACCGAAAGTTACTGATACCTGCGGACGTGACATCAAATGTAAATTTAGAAGATGAGGGAAATAAAATGTGGTCCTGGAATAGGGCTTACCTTAAAGTGTTCCTTGATTTTCGGAAAGCATTCGTCACAGTTCCGCATTGTAATTTAGTGAAAAAAAATAATTTATCGAGTACCAAAGAAATTCGACAGTTGTAAAGGCAACTTCGGAGCACCCCAAAGAAGTGTTATATAGCTGTTACTGTTTATAATTCACATTAATGATCTGGTGGATAACATTAGAGGCTCCGCGAGGCCACTGACTGAGGATGCTGTTACTAGTGATGTTGCAAAACTAGGCGTCCACGCCCAAACTCAGAAAGACAGCCGGCCGCGGTGGCCGAGCTGTTCTAGGCGCTTCAGTCCGGAACAGCACGACTGCTACGGTCGCAGGTTCGAATCCTGCCTCGGGCATGGATGTGTGTGATGTCCTTAGGTTAGTTAGGTTTAAGTAGTTCTAAGTTCTAGGGGACTGATGACCTCAACTGTTAAGTCCCATAGTGCTCAGGGCCATTTGAACCATTTGAGCCATTCAGGAAGACATGCAGAGGATTGACGATTGCTACAGTGGCTGACTCTTAGCCTTGGCAGATGTCAGGCTCAGATTCATTGGGACCCGTACCAAGCAGGATTAGCAGAAGTAAGAGAGAACAGCCAGTGAAGAGCTGTGTCTTTCGTTGTAGGATCGTTTATTCGGCGAGAGAGCGTTACGGAGATGCTCAACAAAACTCTAAGGCAGACAGACACTGGGCATCACGGAGCACTTTGCTTATAAAATTTGAAGAGCAGACTTTCCAAGGAGAGTCTGGCAGCTTACGAGGTGCGGCTATGGAATAACAGGGCTGATGCTGTCACAGAGTAAGCACGAAAGCGCCGAAGATGAGCGACCAATAGCTGTGAAGCATGAACTCTTTTCAACCGAATGCAGCATCTATGGTATCTGTAGACAAACCAGTGTGGCCGTGGCCTTAGTTTGTGTAAGAGACGTTGTATTGTTTTACCATAAAAATGAGGTATGTAATAATAGAGCAACAAATTGTCGTGAAGTTTCACTTGAAACTTGGAAAAACTGCTTCTGAAACCTATCTGTTACTAAAAGAAGAGTGTGGCGAAGACTGTTTATCATTTACGTGAGCTTAAGTGGTTCAAGCGTTTTCAAGACGGCCCGAGAAGACGTTGTAGATAACTCACGGCAGGGATGCCCTACAAAATCAAATATAGATAAAAACATTGAAGAAGTAGGTATACAATGTTCGATCTGCCGTCTGTTGAGCATTCAATAGATTGCTGAAACTAGGAATTGACAAAAAATGCGTAAGGCAAATTTTAAGTAACCAATTTAGAATGAGAAAGTGTATGCGAATGGTGCCGAAAATTTTCACGATCGAACAAAAAGAAACTGACACTTTGAATAGCATTAAAAGTGATCCTAATTTCTTGGAAAGAGTGATAAAATGTGACGACTACTGGTTTTCCACTTATGAGCCAGAAACCAACCTCCAATCCATGCACTGGCAGCGCTCACTTCACCGAGAGAGAAAAAAAGCTCGAATGAGCAATCAAGAATCAAACCGACGATTTTTCAGTGTTCATGACTTTGGTACCTTCAGTTGGTTCCTGCAGATCAAACCACTAATCAAAATTATTATCTTGAGATTCTTGCTTAACTCCATGAGAAAATAATAAAAATACGACCCGAATTGTCGAAGCAAAATTCACGGATGCTGTATCAAGACAAAGCACCGGCTCACACTGCGTTGTCAGTTTAGAGGTTTCTAGCGAAATACAGCTTTCCAGTGTTAGACCACCCACTTTATTCGCATGACCTAGCACTACGTGGCTTTTATCTATCACCTAAGGCCAAATCTGCAAAAAGGGTGAAGATTTCAGTCCGTTGAAGCAGTGAAAGAGAAAGCGGCACGCGTCATCAAGAAGCTCATAGAGTTCCAGCAATCCATCAGTGGAAAATTCACGTGGAGCCTTGTAGGGTTAGAGGAGGAGATATACTGAGGGTGACATACCTAAATATGTACGTTATTGAAATAAAATGTTTTACAGCCGTAGTCACGTTATTTTGCAGTAACAATTCCTCCCACATGCGTCCCGCAAAATTATTATGACAGGAAATTCAGAGAAATTGGAGCTCATAAAAACGTTTGCAGCTAATCATTCTACCCACGCACCAATTGATTATCAACAGGGAAGGGGTAAATGATATCAGTACGAGTAGTACCCTGTGTCACACACTGTAAGGCGGCTTGCAGAGTACACACGTGTGAGCTATGCGTATTATTTTGGTCACTTTGTAAATTCTGTTTCTTACGTAAATATAGATAAGCATAGCTCACATAGAACAAATTCATGAAGATGAGTAATCTTTGCGTATTGCTTTCTGTAACTTTGATTTGCTACACCACCTCTGACTGGGAACGCTAGCATAGTTACTCTCATTCTAAGTCAAGCAGTGTTTTGTAGTAATCGTAATTTGAAGAATGATAAGGAAACTTTCTTTATAGGAGTGACATGAGATTGATGGAACTGCAGTATGAATATTTTAAATGCAATTATGGAGAGCGGGACTGAGGAGAATGTTGAGAGAAAGAAGTGAGCGCGCAAGCTAATAGTATTGCTTTGCGTAATTGATATTGCACTAACGAAGCTCAAAAACGCAGGATTGTTATATAGCTTGCTCCGATATAAAGATTAGAGTCCCCTTGCTTAAGGTTATTTGTTAAAGTCATGTTATGTAAATACTATTGTGAACATCCAGTTGATTTTTAAAGCATTACTTTCGAATATGGAGTTTCAGTTGAATTTTGTCAGAAATTATATCTTACTAGTTAAATGCCCGCCCTTCATTCAGTTTATTATGTACATACACACATTGTTCATTGTGGAACGGAATTTTCAGTCGTGGTTTGTTAATGTTGTTTTCGAGAAATGTACAAAAATGTTTGTCAAGATACGAGGTAAGCGAAAAATACAGTTCAAGGATAGGAATTTCTTTGTAAGTTAGGTTGTGCTTTTATTCCAGAATTCAGGTTACATTCAGGATAGCATTGCATTTTTATGGAAACAGTTAGCTTCAGTTTGTAGGCATTATTGAGCAAATAATATTAGGTCTTTGTATAATTCACTATATTCAGAGATTTGCACAGTACACGATTTTAAGTCAGGAATTAGTTTGTCTCTTAATCATTTTTCAGAAGTTTTGATAGATGATTTCAGGAAGATTCACTCAGCCAGAGAGAAGGAGACAAATGGTTTAGGTACGCATGTAGATACAGATCGAGCTGCAGGTAGTATATATGCTACCACCATTAATATCCAGCTTAACATTTTGATAAATATTCCCTTTTTTGATTGGTGTTTTGCAGCTGTTTACATCTGTTTTCATACTTTGCCACATTAGCTCCCTTTGTGTTACTATTGTATTAGTTCACAATCAGGTGCTGAAGAAGAGACAGACACTTAAGACAAAATCGTCCATGAGACTTTCCTGGAAGGCAGGCGGGCGTGGCAAACTGAAGTGTTTGCCTCTCACGGAAAAGGTTGTCTTGTGTGAAGTCATGATGGACAGTAAAAGGGATGCTGCAGAGCGACAAGCACATGACGACACATGAAAGAAGCACAGGCATTCCCATTACAAATAAGTGGGTTTGTTCCCGTGTAGCTGCTTTCCTGACACCTCAGGAATGTAGAGAGAGACTTGAAACATTTCGCTGCAAAGACTGCATCCAGTGCTGGGAACTGCCACAATGAAAAACTGCGCGAGAATGAAACAGGAGTTCCCGTATTACAAGCCACTTTCCGCAATATCAGAAATAATCACCGTGCACGAACGCCAGGATGCATGGTTATGCAGTGTGGTCAGTCACTGAGTGGTGTTGCTAATTGGGCCCCGCCATTGTCAAAGCCGACATGACAGAAAATTTAGGACCCTGGAGCACAGAGTGAGACAGACGAGGAAGAGAAACTGCGGTACAGGAGCAGCCTATGGAGATTCATTTATAGTCAGTGCGGAACAGTAGGTCAGTCAGTGAGCAATGTAAGGAGAAGAGACTGAGCAGATAGTGACGAGATGGTAAGCAGCAATCGGAGGAATGGGAAGACAGTAAGTTTGCCTTCTGTAGGCTATCAGTCTATAGTCAACTCAGTCTTCAAATTCTGAGTCAGACTCCCTCCTTTCGTAGCAGTGTTTATGTTCACCTTGTGACACACTCATTTCCTGCTCCATATTGAATGGATTTATCTTGTGAAGAGATTTATGAATCATTAAGTGTGCATCTAATTTCCCTTGTCCGACCTCAGCCGCCAGCTATTAACTAACACCATATCAACGAGACATTTATCACAGGTAATAGTCACCAGGAGCGCGAGAGCAGTAATATCGCATCGGCCGCCGCTGAGTGGCCCAACCCAAAGGATTAAGTCGGCTAACGCAGAAGAAGGAACAAGGTAAGCAGCTCAGAGAGTCGCCACAAAGCTGTGGATTACGGGAGATGAAAGCTGTCAGCTGCCAACATGCCGCTACACAGACAACGAGGTGATAGAAGCGTCACACCAACCTTGCATCCGCCGAACGCGCCTTCGTGTAAAACTGACTCCATTAAGTGGTGAGATGAGACAAGTCATTCGTCCTCCCCTACTTGCACAGTTACTGACTCGTGTCTATCCCAGTCAAATCGGCTCTGAGTTTCGTATTTGTATTGATGATATGATAATAAATGTAAATCTTTGCCTGTTTTTATCCTTTAACTAGCGAATCCGGCAATGCTTGGAATTCGCAAAATACATAAGGGAGACGGGTATACATCCTAATGCCTTTCTCCCCCTCTCCAGTCCATCTCCTCATCCCCCATCTCTGTCCATATCCTTCTCTTCCCTATTTCTCTCCACAGTCTCCCCCCCCCCCTCCATCTTTCTTTCTGTCTCCTTCTTTCTCCTCTCTGTGTCCATTCCCCCCCCCCCCCTCTTTCTGCCCATCTCCTCCTTCCCCTCCACTGTCTCCCGTCTCTGTCCATCTTCTTCCCCTCCCTCCTCTCTCTGACCTTGAGCCTTCTTTATTATTATTGCCTAGGAAACGTTGATTGCCAGTTGAAGTCGCTTAAAATGACTGGGTAACCTGGCTGGTATGCGTGATATGGGAGACCTTTCCTGCTGCTGGATCTTTCAGGATAATAGCTACAATGACAGTATTTCATATAGTTTTAATCTGCAAACTGGTTGGATTACAAAGTTTCAAACGATTCAGGTTCTATAGCAGTATTCCAATCACACAAGCCGATAAGCCATGAACACAACTTTCCTGTTTTCTGCTAAAACAGATTGTGAGGAAGAAAACAAAATAATATGCAGTTGGGTATACAATTTTTGCTCAAAATACATGTAAGGAGACAATTTTCCTGTTATTTAACTGTGTTGCTATCGTAGTTAAAGCTGACTGCGAGAAAGAAAAAGAAACCGCACATTTTTCAGCACAGCAAAGCACAACATTTTCTTTCTCGCTGTCAGTTATGAAATGAAACTTCTACATTGATCTTTAAAGAAATATGTAGGTGTCTGAATATTTCTTAGACTACCGCGTAAAAATTTGAAGTAAACCAGTCAAGAAGATCCGAGATTTTCGCTGACAACATTTCCCTCAAAAATATGTAGCCTCTGCCCATCCAAATGTTTATTAGAGTTTTAACTAAAAAATTGATATAAATCGGTCTAGAACTTTTCAAGATTTTTGGTAACAAAGTTTTTCCTTTGTGTAACAGATATATTTATAAACCATCTACATTAAAAACGTGTGTAGCCTACGCCCATCCAAACGCTTATTAGCGTAAAACAGTCAAGAACTCTTCCAAATTTTTGCTAACAAAGTTTCCATGTTTTGTGATATGTATGTTTGTGTCTTATATATATATATATATATATATATATATATATATATATATATATATATATTAAAAATTATTTAGCCTATGTCGGTCCAAATGTTTATTAGAGTGTCATATAAAATATGAGGTAAATTGGTCAAGAATGTCTAAAGATTTGTGCTAAAGATTCCTCTTTAAATATCGTCACATATACATTTATATACCATATATATTAAGTTATATATGTAGGCTATGTGTGTCTGAACGTTCATTAGAATTTCGTGTAAAAATTAGAAGTAAATCGGTCAAGAATTCTTCGAGATATTTCCGAACTACGTTTCTCTATTACGTAGAATATATAAATTTATACACGATACAGATAGACACGAAGCCCATGCCTACTACAGTAGTACAACTTTATATGCCGACTAGCTCTGCAGATGAAGAAATTGATGAGATAAAATAAATTATTCATGTAATGAAGGGAGACGAAAATTTAATAGTCATGGGTGACTGGATTTTGAGAGTAGGAAAATGGAGAGAAGGAAACATAGTGGGTGGATATGGGTGGAAGTGAGAAATGAAAGAGGAAGCAGTCTGGTAGAATTTTGCACAGAGCATAACTTAATCATACAACACTTGGTTCAAAAATCATAAAAGAAGGTTGTATACATGGAAGAATCCTGGAAATACTAGAAGGTATCAGATAGATTATACATAGATTTAGGAACCAGGTATTGAATTGTAATACATTTCCAGGGGCAGATGTGGACTCTGACCACAATCTATTGCTTATGAACTGTAGCTTAAAAATGAAGAAACTGCAAAAAGGTGGGAATTTAAGGAGATGGGACCTGGATAAACTGACTAAACTGACTAAACCACAGGTTGTACACAGATTCAGGGAGAGCATAAAGGAACAATTGACAGGAATGGGGTACGAAATAGAGTAGAAGAAGAATGGGTAGCTCTGAGGGATGAAATAGTGAAGGCAGCAGAGGATCAAGTAGGTAAAAAGACGGGGGCTGGTAGAAATCCTTGGGTAACAGAAGAAATATTGAATTTAACTGATGAAAGGAGAAAATATAAAAATGCGGTAAATGAAGCAGGCAAAAAGGAATACAAACGTCTCAAAAATGAGATCGGCAGGAAGTGCAAACTTGCTAAGCAGGGATGGCTAAAGGACAAATGTAAGTATGTAGAGGCTTATCTCACTAGGGGTAAAGCGACCTTTGGAGAAAAGAGGGCCACTTGTATGAATATCAAGAACTCAGATGGAAACCCAGTTCTAAGCAACGAAGGGAAAGCAGAAAGGTTACCGAGCGGAGTGGCTTAGTGGTTTGCACACTGGACTCGCATTCGGGAGGACGAAGGTTCAATCCCGTCTCCAGCCATCCTGATTTAGATTTTCCGTGTTTTCCATATATAGTATCAGGCAAATGCCGGAATGGTTTCTTTGAAAGGGCATGGCCGATTTCCTTCCCAATCCTTCCCTAACCTGAGCTTGTGCTCCGTCTCTAATGACCACGTTGACGACGGGACGTTAAACACTAACCACCACCACCACCACCGCAGAAAGGTAGGAGGAGTATATAGAGGGTCTATACAAGGGCGATGTACTTGAGGACAATATTATGGAAATGGATGAGGATGTAGATGAAGATGAAATGGGAGATATGATACTTCGTGAAGAGTTTGACAGACCACTGAAAGACCTGAGTCGAAACAAGGCCTCGGGAGTAGACAGCATTCCATTGGAACTACTGACGGCCTTGGGAGAGCCAGTCCTGACAAATCTCCACCATCTGGTGAGCAAGATGTATGAGACAGGCGAAGTACCCTCAGACTTCAAGAAGAATATAATAATTCCAATCCCAAAGAAAGCAGGTGTTTTACAGATGTGAAAATTACCGAACTATCAGTTTAATAAGTCACTACTGCAAAATACTAACGCGAATTATTTACAGACGAGTGGAAAAACTGGTAGAAGCCGACCTTGGGGAAGATCATTTTGGATTAAGTAGAAATGTTGGAACACGTGAGGCAATCCTGACCATACGACTTATCTTAGAAGAACGATTAAGGAAAGGCAAACCTACGTTTCTAGCATTTGTAGACTTAGAAAAAGCATTTGACAATGTTGACTGGAACACTCTATTTCAAATTCTAAAGGTGGCAGGGGTAAAATACAGGGAGCGAAAGGCTATTTACAATTTGTACAGAAACCAGATGGCAGTTCTAAGAGTTGAGGGGCATGAAAGGGAAGCAGCGGTTGGGAAGGGAGTGAGACAGGGTTGTAGCCTCTCCCCGATGTTATTCAATCTGTATATTGAGCAAGCAGTAAAGGAAACGAAAGAAAAATTCGGAGTAGGTATTAAAATCCATGGAGAAGAAATAAAAACTTTGAGGTTCGCCGATGACATTGTAATTCTGTCAGAGACAGCCAAGGACTTAGAAGAGCAGTTGAACGGAATGGACAGTTTCTTGAAAGGAAGATATAAGATGAACATCAACAAAAGCAAAACGAGTATAATGGAATGTAGTCGAATTAAGTCGGGAGATGCTGAGGGAATTAGATTAGAAAATGAGACACTTAAAGTAGTAAATGAGTTTTGCTATTTGGGGAGCAAAATAACTGATGATGGTCAAAGTAGAGAGGATATAAAATGTAGGCTGGCAATGGCTAGGAAAGCGTTTCGGAAGAAGAGAAATTTGTTAACATCCATTATAGATTTAAGTGTCAGGAAGTCGTTACTGAAAGTATTTGTATGGAGTGTGGCCATGTATGGAAGTGAAACATGGACGATAAATAGTGTGGATAAGAAGAGAATAGAAGCTTTCGAAATGTGGTGCTACAGAAGAATGCTGAAGATTAGATGAGTAGATCACATAACTAATGAGGAGATATTGAATATAATTGGGGAGAAGAGGAGTTTGTGACACAACTTGATACGAAGAAGGGATCGGTTGGTAGGACATGCTCTGAGGCATCAAGGGATCACCAATATTGGAGGGCAGAGTCGAGGGTAAAAATCATAGAGGGAGACCAAGAGATGAATACACTAAGCAGATTCAGAAGGATGTAGGTTGCAGTAGGTACTGGGAGATGAAGAAGCTTGCACAGGATAGAGTGGCATGGAGAGCTGCATCAAACCAGTCTCAGGACTGAAGACTACAACAACAACATACACGATATATATTAAAAATACTTTGACTATGTATGTTCGATCGTTTACTACAGTATCGAGTAAAAATTTGAAGTAAATTCACACAGACTTTTTGAAATTTTTGATAACAACTGCAAACAGTGACTTGTCTTTGTATAGCAGTATAGGTCTTACATATTTAGCCTATTTGTTTACCATGTATTTAAAAAAAGTATGTAGTCTATCTGTCCGAAAGTTTATTAGAGTATCGTGTAAAAATCTGAAATATACCGGTCAAGAAATTTTAGAGATTTTTGCTAACAATGATTCCCCTTTATATACTACATACATACTAACATACGATATAAATTTAAAATAAGTATGTACCCTATGTCAGTCCAAACGATATTAGGACATTGTTTAAAAACCTGAAAAATATTGGTCAAGAACTTTTCGAGATTTTTCGTAGTAACTTTAAACAACGATTTGTCTTTGTGTAGTAGTATAGATTAATTTGTTTGATTTGCATATTAGGTAAAGTTTCAAATTTACTACTTTTTAGAGCCCTGCGTGGGGCCATTTGCATACTAATTTCTATGATTCAATCTCATTTTCTTAAATTTTCTGCACCATGTTCATTTCAGACCTTGAAATTATGCCAAAATAAAGCAGACAACAAGAGAGTGACAACGTCAAATAATAGCTATGTACTTTTCTGTTCCTGTTGATGGTCTTAAAGTCCAGATAGTCCTCGCAAAATTAAAGTTATTTAAATTATTGCTGTAGACACGTGCAACATTTCACTCTCAAGATCGTCGCGAAGTCCTGCTCTCACGAATTGGAATCCAAAGGATATGTCCTCTCTCAAAATGCAGTCCCTACAAAAATCTACGGCAACAGTCCTGGCAGTTTGGTAATCGTAAAAATGCCAGCATTGCCCTCCGTTTCTTAGCAAACATTTCGGTAGTTTTACAATTAGTATCATAATGCTGTTAAAAGCAGAAGGTGCAGGAATAGACTAAATAAGAGACCTACATCGGGGATAGGCTACAACCCTGTCTCACTCCATTCCCAACCACTGCTTCCCTTCATGTCCCTAGACTCTTATAACTGCCATCTGGTTTCTGTACAAACTGAAAATAGCCTTTCGCTCCCTGTATTTTACCCCTGCCACCCTCAGAATATGAAAGAGAGTATTCCAGTCAACATTGTTAAAAGCTTTCTCTGGGTCTACAAATGCTAGAGACGTAGGTTTGTCTTTCCTTAATCTATTTTCTAAGATAAGTCGAAGGGTCAGATTGCCTCACGTGTTCCAACATTTCTACGGAATCCAAACTGATCTTCCCCGAGGTCGGCTTCTACCAGTTTTTCCATTCGTCTGTGAAGATTTCGTGTTTGTATTTTGCAGCCGTGACTTATTAAACTGATAATTCGGTAATTTTCATACCTGTCAACACTTGCTTTCTTTGTCATTGGAATTATAATATTCTTCTTGAAGTCTGAAGGTATTTCGCCTGTTTCATACATCTGCTCAGCAGATGGTAGACTTTTATCAGGGCTGGCTCTCCCAAGGCTATCAGTAATTCTAATGGAATTTTCTCTACTCCCTTGGACTTGTTTTGACTTAGGTCTTAGTGCTCTGTGAAATAATCCACGCAGTATCATATCTTCCATTTATCGAGCGAGTTGGCGCAGTGGTTAGCACACTGAATTCGCACTCGGGAGGGCGACGGTTCAATCCCGCGTCCGGCCATCCTGATTTACGTTTTTCGTGATTTCCCGAAATCGCTCCAGGCATATACCTAGATGGTTCCTTTGAAAGGGCACGGCTGAATTCCTTCCCCGTCCTTCCATAATCCTATGAGACCGATGATCTAGCTGTCTGGTCTTCTCCCTCAAAACAACCCAACCCAAATATCACCCATTTCATCTTCATCTGCGTCCTCTTCCGCTTCCGTAATATCGCCCTTGTATAGAACCTCTATATACTCCTCTCTCGCTTCTGCTTTTCCTTCTTTGCTTAGAACTAGTTTTCCAACTGAGCTCCCGATATTCATACAAGTGTTCTCTTTTCTCCAAAACTTCTCTTTAATTTTCCTGTAGGCAGTATCTATCTTATCCCTAGTAACATATGCCTCTCCATCCTTACATTTATCGCCTAGCCATCCCTGCTTAGCCTTTCTGAAATTCCTATCGATCTCATTTTTGAGACGTTTGTATTCCTTTTTGCCTACTTCATTCACGTTGTTTTTATATTTTCTCCTTTCATCAATTAAGTTCAATATCTCTTTTGTTACCTAAGGATTTATACTAGCCCTCGTCTTATTACTCTGTTGTCTTTACTATTTCATCTCTCAAAGCTACCCATTCTTCTTCTACTGTATTTCTTTCCGCTGTTCTTGGCAGTCGTTCCCTAATGCTCTCTCTGAAACCCACTACAACCTCTGTTTTTCCCGTTTATCCAGATCCTCCTTAAATTCCCGTCTTTTCGCAGTTTCTTCACTTTTAATCTACAATTCATAACCAATGGATTATAGTCAAAGTCCACATCTGCCCGTGGAAATGTGTTGCAAGTGTCTCCAGGCCTCTTCCACGTATACAACCTTCTTTTATGATTTTTAAACCAAGTGTTAGCTAAGATTAAGTTACCCTCTATGCAAAATTCTACCAGGCGGCTTCCTCTTTCATTCCTTACCTCCATTCCATATTCACCTTCTACTTTTCCTTCTCTTCTTACTCCCGTCCCCATGACTATGAAATTTTCGTCTCTCTTCACTATTTAAATAATTTTTTTTTTTATCTCATCACAAATTTCTTCAGTCTCTTCGTCGGCCTGCTGCTGTGACCGAGCGGTTCTAGGCGCTTCAGTCTGGAACCGCGCTGCTGCGACGGTCGTAGGTTGGAATCCTGCTTCGGGCGTGGATGTGTGTGATGTACTTAGGTTAGTTAGGTTTAAGTAGTTCTAAGTCTAGGGTACTGATGACCTCAGATGTTAAGTCTCATAGTGCTTAGAGTCATTTGAGCCATCTCTTCGTCTTCTGCAGAGCTAGATGGCGTACAAACTTGTACAACTGTGGTAGGCGTGGGCTTCATGTCTATCTTGGCTACAATAATGCGTTCTCGATCTTGATCGTAGTAGCTTCCTCGCCTGTTTTCTTTATTCATTACTAAACTTACTCCTGCATTACCCATATTTGATTGTATATTTATAACACAGTATTCACATGACCAGAAGCCTTGTTCCTCCTGCCACAGAATTTCACTAATTCCCACCATATCTAACTTTAACACCTCTATTTCCCTTTTTAAATTTTCTAACCTACCTATCCGATTAAGGGATCTGACATTCCACGCTCCGATCCGTAGAACGCCAGTTTGCTTTCTTTCATACCTACGAGTCTGCCTGTTAAAATGGCAGCGGCCATGACATCACTCTTAACGGTGGTCAGGTTTTGAGGCAGAGCACATGGTTGCAGGGTCGCTTGAACTGCGTGTGCGTTGAACGTCAAAAAGTATCTTCAATACAAGTCCCACGTGGCAGTTATTTTTATCACATATCGGTAAGCTTTTTCACAACCTGTCAGTACAGTCATTCAGAAGGGATAACAGAGTGGGAGAAAGAATGCCGGAGGTCTTCATCGTCAGGGTACCACATTCTATTTGTTTAGAATTGTGTAAGGCATCTACAAACAGAGAAGCCTCTGTATGACAGCGCGAGTAAGACTTTCTCAATTCATGTTGTTCCCCGTCCTTTACTGCAGGGTAGAGAAGATAGCAGTCCAGTTCAGGCATACACCTCGTTTTATCGTGCCGGACCTTCTTTTGCGCGATGTAGTGCAGCAACTCGACGTGTCATGGACTCAACACGTCGTTGGAAGTACCCTGCAGAAATACTGAGTAACGCTGCCTCTATAGCCGTCCGTAATTGTGAAAGTGTTGCGGTTGCAGGATTTTGTGCACGAACGGATCCCCCGATTATGTCCTATAAATGTTCGATGGGATTCATGTCGTGTGATCTGGGTTGCCAAATCACTCGCTCGTATCGTCCATAATATTCTTCAAACCAATTGCGAACAACTGTGGCCCAGTGACAAGGCGTCTTGTCATCCATAAAAATTCCAACGTTGTTTGGGAACATGAAATCCATGAATGGCTGAAACAGTTTTCAGGCAGCCGAAGATAACCATTTCCAGCCATTTATCATTTCAGTTGGACCACGTAAACACAGTCCACACCATTATGGACCCACAACCAGCTTACACAGTGCCTTGTTGACAACTTTGGTCCATGGCCTCGTGCAGTCTGCGCCACTCTCGAACCCATCGGCTCTTACGAACTCAAATCTGGACCCATCTGACCAGGCCACAGTTTTCCAATCGTCTAATGTCCAACCGACATGGTCACTAGCCCAGGAGTAGCATCGCAGGCGATGTCGTGCTGTTATCAAAGACACTCGTGTAGGTCATCTGCTGCCATAGCCCATTAACGCCATATTTCGCTACTGTGTCCTAACGTATACGTTCGTCGTACGTCCCACATCGATTTCTGCGGTTATTCGTGTAATGTTGCTTGTCTGTTAGCACTGACAAGTCTGCGCAAACGCCGCTGCTCTTGCTCGTTAAGTGAAGCTAAATACCTAGGAATTACAATTACGAACAATTAAATTCGAAAGGACACACAGAAAATGATATGGAGTAGGCGAACCAAAGATTGCGATTTCCTGGCAGAACACTTAGAAGAGGTAACAGATCTAAAGAAGATGCCTACACTATGCCTGTCCGTCCTCTTTTGGATTACTGCTGCACGTTGTGGTATCCTCGCCACACAGGGTTAACGGAGTGCATCGAGGAAGTTCAAAGAAGGGCAGCACGTTTTTTATTAACGAGAAATAGGGGAAATGGTTCAAATGGCTTTGAGCACTATGGGACTTAACATCTTAGGTCATCAGTCCCCTAGAACTTAGAAATACTTAAACCTAACTAACCTAAGGACATCACACGCATCCATGCCCGAGGCAGGATTCGAACCTGCGACCGTAGCAGTCCCGCGGTTCCGGACTGCAGCGCCTAGAACCGCACGGCCACCGCGGCCGGCAGAAATAGGGGAGAGAGTGTCATGGACATGATACAGGATTTGGGGTAGACATCATCATTGAAAGAAAGGCGTTTCTGGTTACGGCGGGATCTTCTCGAAATTTCAGTCGCCAAGTTTCTCTTCCGCATGCGAAAATACTTTGTTGATGCCGACCTACAAAGGGAGAAACCATCATTATAATAAAATAAGGGAAATCAGAGCTCTCACGGAAAGATGTAGGTGCTCGTTTTTTGCGTACGCTTTTCGAGAGGGGAGTAACAGAGAATTGTTATGAAGGTGGTTCGACGAACCCTCTGCCATTGTGGGTTCGATGTATATGTAGATGTAGACGTAGAGAAAGGCCGTTGGCCACTTCGTTGTCTGTGGTGGGAGGTAATGCATGAAAGTTATTCTCGGCACAGTCTTGAAACTGTGGATCGCGGAGTATCGAATTCGCTCACGATTTCCGAAGTGAAATGTCCCATTAACCTAGCTCCAAATACCGTTCCGTATTCCAAGTCTGTTAATTCCCGTCGTGTGGCCATAACCTCGTCGATAACGTTTCCACATCAACCACCCGAGTACAAATGACAGCTCCGTTGTACGCGATGCTACCCCCACCATCCGTATATGTACATATTGCTATCCCATGACTTTTGTAACCTCAGTGTGCAATGTGCGGTACAAGAAGGAGGGCTCGTTCCTCGCTGCACGTTTCCCAACCAGCCGCGTCGGTATATCTTCTGCGGAGTCACGGCAGCTGATAACGGGTCGGGTTAGCATCTCTCGCCTCAGTTTGCAGAGTTTAAAATGTCACCTTCATTCAGGAGCTACGCAAGTAGATATATCTCCGCAGCAGAGTATGCGCAGCCAAATAAAGGCGCATCGAGCCACTGGAAAGGAAGTGTAGCAGCTGTGTACATTGCATGTGTTTAATTTGCTGCTTCGGATGGTGGGGAGGGAGAGCAGTGCTAGCGGATGTGGTTACGTAAATGATCCCTGTCTCACACGCAGAGTACTCTCGCACAGCCAGACAGCTTATGAAACAAACACACACCCGTGTTCGTACATGCTGGCTATTAAAACTGCAACGTCATGAAAGTGCAACGAAAGTCAAATCGCCATGAGGTGTACTGCATGCTTGGATATGAAATGATTAGTATCGCAGCGCAACCGCACAAAGTAGGCGGGAGTACCGCAATGCACAACCTGTATGTGAGGAGAGATAACGCAGCAGATTTCTCATTCAAAAATCGCATTTTAGTATTGAATGTTTTTGAGGAGATCATGTTATGTTTCGTGTAAGAGGGAAAACTATTTACCAGCGTGTTTCGGAAATGGACAGCATCACGATCGTTGTCTATCGAGACTGTAGTTTACTGTTCCACAAAACTGCTGCTCGTGTTCAACGGGATCCCACGACCGTCGTGCTAATATGGAATCGATGAGTTCAAGGGGGATATACTCAACGCCTTAAGCGATATCAAATGACACACACGACTAGCGCGCAAGGTGACAGACAAACTGTTCGATCGGCTGCGCAATGTCGTACAGTGACGTCACGCACCATGAGTCAGCAAACGGGCTTGTTTACGGCAGCAAGATAAGTATCCACACTGACAGCAACATAATTAGCTTCACGAACAGTGCGGTGACGTCTGGAGCGCCAAGAACTGCCACCCTTTACGCGGCCGCAGACAATGGAGGAGCGCGTAGTGACAACGCTGGAAGCGAGAGAGGCACGACACGTCGTCGATTTAGATAGGATCCGGTTCTGCGTATAGCATCACGGCTGGCGTATTCGCCTGTCCAAGAAGAACCATCGTTGCCAGATCGTATTCATTATCGCTATACGTCTCAGTGTCTATCGTGATTGTATAAGATGCCACTTGGTACACAATACGATCACCTCTGGCTCGTATAGATGGTAATTTCCAAAGCAGGTGTTACATTTCTGATGCATTAAGGACGGTTACTGTGGCCTATTATTCGAGGTCTCTATGATATTATGTTTCAACAAGATAACACTTGACGGCATGTTGTTGCCCGTGCTGTCTTGGCCTACCTCGATGCAGAGGGTGTTCGACTGTTGTTCTAGTCAGCATGTTCTCCTGATCTCACAGTCACTGAAAACATCTGGTCATAAGTTGCCGACAGACTAGCAAGCCGCCACTCGCGAGCTACTATAGCTTATGAACTCTGGCATGTAATGAAGCAGCATGGAATGATGTACGTGAATCTATGAACCGAGCTCCGTATCGACTCAGCACGCAGCCGGATTAGAGAGAACGTTGCTGCCAGAGGTGACAGCCTGTAAACGCCTAAATCAACAACAAATTTAATAGTGTGTTCTTCCTACTACACGGCCCAGTCAGTTTAATGTGACCACCTATCGAAAGCCTGTATAACTGGTTTTTCATCATACACGCATGCAGGAAGGTAGTCAGTGAGGTTCTAGATGGTACAGACACGGATGTGGAGAGCCGCCCGCGGTGGTCTCGCGGTTCTAGGCGCGCAGTGCGGAACCGTACGACTGCTACGGTCGCAGGTTCGAATCCTGCCTCGGGCATGGATGTGTGTGATGTCCTTAGGTTAGTTAGGTTTAAGTTGTTCTAAGTTCTAGGGGACTGATGACCACAGCAGTTGAGTCCCATAGTGCTCAGAGCCATTTTTGAACGGATGTGGAGCCAAGAAGACTCCAGTGCCGTGGCAGCTCCACTAGGTTTCTCGGTTGAGGATACATGGTGCAAACAGCCCGATCGATGTGGTCCCGTAGATTCTCGATTGGGTTTTAATCCGGGGGGGGGGGGGGGGGGGTTGAGGTATTCGGCTGGATGCTCGGTGGCCAGGGGAGTATGATAATCTCATCCCAATGCTCTTACGCTGTGAGCTTTCGTTGCATATTGTATTGTCCTGCTGGTAGATGACATCTTGCGAGGGAGAAAGAAACTGCATGTAGGGGTTTATATGGTCCACAAGGTTAGACTCACACTTGTGTTGATCCACTACGCCTTCCAGAATGACTAGATCATCCAGGGAATGCCACGTAAACGTTCGCCAGACCATAAAGCTCCCTCCTCCACCTTGGACCCTTCCAACAAATATTGCAGGGCCATAGAAGCCAACGGCCATTTGTCCGATGGAGCATATAACATGATTAATCTGAAAAGGCTACATGTTGTCACCCATTGGCTGCCCAATTGTGGCATTGGCATGCAGTTAACAACCTTCGTCGCCGAAGAACAGCAGTCAGCGTGGGTGCATGAGACAGGAGCCTGCTGCAGAGGCCCTACGCAGTAATGTTTGCCGAACGGTCATTGAAGAGACACTTTTGGTAGCCCCTCGGTTCATTTGGGTGGTCAGTTGCTCAACAGTTAAACGTCTCTTCGCCAGTACACATCTCCACAGATGTCGTTCACCCATTTCATGTATGGCCCATGGTGCGCCACAGTTGCCTCCGCGCCAGTTTTGGATAGCGACATTTTGCCATGCACTCAAACGAAGGAAAAATTGGCCAAATGGTTTTATATAGTTGACGCCAAAATCTCGTTACTACAATTTGCAAAACACTGGCACACACTACTGCTGTCAATACTGTTGTTTACTGACTACGCTTGGCATTGGTCGTTAGCAGGACGAGAAAAAACCAGCCGACTTCTCTCAGCATTCCTCACGCGAAGTGCCAATTTATGTTGCACCTACAGTAGACTGTCCGATCCAAACATACCACGCCTTTTGCTTAAAATCAAAACGAACAAGGTAAGGTACAAAGTTGAACCAGTAGTATAGAAGCATCCCTATAATCAATATTTTTGGACAATTCGAAAAATATCGTCGTTGCATGGTTGTAAAAAACACTTGATTACAATTTCCATGTCGTGTAATGACCGGCAGCTTCAACGGCGTATCAACCGAGGGAACAGGAGGAGCCGTCGCCCCTCCCCCCGTCTTCAAACTCTGGAGGGTGGGGGGAAGGGGGTGAGATACTGTTTCTCCCCTCCCCAACCCCCGCCCTCCCCTCAAATTCACATGGAGTTTTATTTGATCTCTAGGCAGAGCCAGTGAATAAACTATGCTACCGTCAAGAAACATTGGATCAGTATTTTTGTTGGCAGCAATTTCTTGCTTTTGACTGAAGCACTTTATAATACCTACTACATTCTGTCCTCTCCCTTCGTCCCATTTTTCAGCCTGTGGCTCCTAATGCGGGACAGCCTCGTATGCATATGTAATAAATTCTGCACAGCACTCTCAAGCAGTGGTTGAGACGGATCGGACCCTCAGGGCCGGCTTTGTCATATAAGCGAACTACAGAATGGCCAGTGTGCCGAATTTGAGGGAGGAGCGCCAGACTTACATGTCTTGGCTGAAAAAAAATTGTTTTGCTGTCCCTTTACATTGTTAATAGTTGTCATCTGCACCTGCTTAATAATATACTCTTCAAACCAAGAATTGCCGCCACTCTCATTACTTACTATTCGGTTCCCCTTGAATCTAAATCTACACACGTTCGAATATCTGCAAGTGGAGCAAAACTTTTTTTGAGCAGTTTAGTTTCGCGGTCACGCAGGCACAAGCCACATGCGGTCCTATCGACAATGGCGAACACCAGCAGACAATGCCCAAACAGCAGTCGGTACGCCTCACCTGGCTCGCCGCTACGACAATGTCCGCCGCAATCTACGAATAATCCAACATTTAAGAAAATAATAACAATGTGATACAATAAGTGTGAGGGGATGCAGTATACTAACACTACCCCCTTTTCCATCCCTTCACGACCACCATGCCTTCACGCCGTAGCTACATCGCTATGCATTGTTGCTCTGGTAACGGACGTGACACTTGTACAATGTAGCTAGTGATTTTTCTCCAGTTTTCTATACAGAGATAAAGACACACATATTTGATTAGGAATTTCGAGATGATGTGAGTGAACCTTTGTGGTGAAAGGTATGTAATTATTTTATGTCATTTATTTGTCATAAATCTACTAGCTAAGTATTGATTGTTGTCAGTAGTTCATTGAAAAACATAAATGTAATTACATTCCCACACTTCTCAGCGATACTTTTATGGGAAGGGTGGAGGGGAGGAACTATTGGCAAAAAAGACGTCCGATACGGGGGAAATGCTTTTAAATTAAAGGGGGCGCCAGATCTCAATGTAAAAGTGACGAAACAGTGCCTGGCTCTACAATACAGTACTCTGAACTAGCTTGACTATCCGTGTCAGTGGCAAATAGGACGGCCCCAAGGATTCAAGCAGGAAAAAGCAACGGAAATGTTCCAAAAATAACAACAGGTTCAAAAATGGCTCTGAGCACTATGGGACGTAACTTCTGAGATTATCAGTCCCCTAGAACTTAAAACTACTTAAACCTAACTAACCTAAGGACATCACACACAACCATGCCCGAGGCAGGATTCGAACCTGCGACCGTAGCGGTCGCGCGTTTCCAGACTGTAGAGCCTAGAACCGTTCGGCCAATCCGGCCGGCAACATACAGGTCAGCCCCAAGGATTCAAGTAGAAAAAAGCGAAGAAATGTACCAGAAATAATTAACAACGGTCGGTGAATAAGCATTCCCTACCACTACAACAAAGCAAGTAGAGGTTCAGTCAACAAAAGTGTGGATAATCAATATGTACAACATAAATTAACTCTCAGACAGAAAAGAGCAAACTACATACCTGTAACACCATATCGAGAACTATGATGGAATAATTCTTGTAAGTTGCAAGAAAACTACACTCCTGGAAATGGAAAAAAGAACACATTGACACCGGTGTGTCAGACCCACCATACTTGCTCCGGACACTGCGAGAGGGCTGTACAAGCATTGATCACACGCACGGCACAGCGGACACACCAGGAACCGCGGTGTTGGCCGTCGAATGGCGCTAGCTGCGCAGCATTTGTGCACCGCCGCCGTAGTGTCAGCCAGTTTGCCGTGGCATAAGGAGCTCCATCGCAGTCTTTAACACTGGTAGCATGCCGCGACAGCGTGGACGTGAACCGTATGTGCAGTTGACGGACTTTGAGCGAGGGCGTATAGTGGGCATGCGGGAGGCCGGGTGGACGTACCGCCGAATTGCTCAACACGTGGGGCGTGAGGTCTCCGAGTACATCGATGTTGTCGCCAGTGGTCGGCGGAAGGTGCATGTGCCCGTCGACCTGGGACCGGACCGCAGCGACGCACGGATGCACGCCAAGACCGTAGGATCCTACGCAGTGCCGCAGGGGACCGCACCGCCACTTCCCAGCAAATTAGGGACACTGTTGCTCCTGGGGTATCGGCGAGGACCATTCGCAACCGTCTCCATGAAGCTGGGCTACGGTCCCGCACACCGTTAGGCCGTCTTCCGCTCACGCCCCAACATCGTGCAGCCCGCCCCAGTGGTGTCGCGACAGGCGTGAATGGAGGGACGAATGGAGACATGTCGTCTTCAGCTATGAGAGTCGCTTCTGCCTTGGTGCCAATGATGGTCCTATGCGTGTTTGGCGCCGTGCAGGTGAGCGCCACAATCAGGACTGCATACGACCGAGGCACACAGGGCCAACACCCGGAATCATGGTGTGGGGAGCGATCTCCTACACTGGTCGTACACCTCTGGTGATCGTCGAGGGGACACTGAATAGTGCACGGTACATCCAAACCGTCATCGAACCCATCGTTGTACCATTCCTAGACCGGCAAGGGAACTTGCTGTTCCAACAGGACAATGCACGTCCGCATGTATCCCGTGCCACCCAACGTGCTCTAGAAGGTGTAAGTCAACTACCCTGGCCAGCAAGATCTCCGGATCTGTCCCCCATTGAGCATGTTTGGGACTGGATGAAGCGTCGTCTCACGCGGTCTGCACGTCCAGCACGAAAGCTGGTCCAACTGAGGCGCCAGGTGGAAATGGCATGGCAAGCCGTTCCACAGGACTACATCCAGCATCTTTACGATCGTCTCCATGGGAGAATAGCAGCCTGCATTGCTGCGAAAGGTGGATATACACTGTACTAGTGCCGACATTGTGCATGCTCTGTTGCCTGTGTCTACGTGCCTGTGGTTCTGTCAGTGTGATCATTTGATGTATCTGACTCCAGGAATGTGTCAATAAAGTTTCCCCTTCCTGGGACAATGAATTCACGGTGTTCTTATTTCAATTTCCAGGAGTGTAGTATTTTGACGCAAGCGTTTGAGCTAGGTGCAGTATTGCAAGAAAATTCCTCCATAACCCATAACAGTTTGTCCTGAAATTAGGCGTCATGACGGTGTACTCAGATTATCCTTTTATTCCACAGCAGCAGAAAGTTCACTGTTCTTGCGGAATTAGAAAAGTGAGATGCATCTTCCGAAACATTACTATACAGCAAGTTGTTGTGAAGTTCATAATTCATGATACACTACATTCACATTTCAGTGTGAAAATTTTAATTAATTTGACTAGTTACAATACCCTCCATTTATGTCTCATAGGAATACAAAATACATTCATGATTTGACACACGCTGCTGTGTTTAGGGGCCACATTTCTCATAGTCAACCCTGTAGTTAAGCATTGCACTCAGTCATGGGAGTTATTGCTTATAAAATGTCTTTCATGCTAAAAACAGCCCTCAGTTTAGTGAGGCATTATAGAGAATTTTATCCTGATTTACTATCCAGAGTCAATATCGCAATTCGTTATCCCTGGCTCATAGCCCAGTATTTTTGTTGTTAACTGTTTGTGGAAAACTATTTATCGTCTGCAACATAATGGAACCGAAGCGGAAACCGAATTTTCAGTCATGTGGATCATTGTCTTACATAAATGACGCAAAGCTACATCCTTTTCTGAAATTAGTTTGTTCGGAAAAAGTTTTACTTTTTGAACAAAAATTAATAAAATACTGTTTTGAATATGCGCGGGTTTTCTTTTTCGCTCTAGGCAACGTTTCTCTTGTGATTTCATAAAAAAAATTGATATAGCCGAACATTCGTGCTTGGCAGTGAAGTGGCTACCTTCTCGTTATTAGTCACAGTTTTTACTATGTTTATGAGTGAAGCACCATAACTTATTGATCTTAATTTGAAGAATTTGCAATGAAGAATGACCTCACTTGCCATGTAACATGTTGTGTACTTTAGGTCATGTATTGCAGCGTACCAACTGAAGTTAACGTACAGAAGTAATTTTTTATCGTGGTACGAAAACCTCTCTTTCCAGTGACGAGTAAATGGACTGTATGTGTTCGTGATGCGCCGCACATGAGTGCACATCAAGCAGAGTGCAGAGTAAGTTGTCACAACACATCAATAGTTCAAGATACTGAAACAAGGTTTCCAGCAAATACTAGTACGTAAAGAGATGAGTAGTTCTTTGCACAATAAACACTGAGATGTTTTTATCTAACATAACGTGGAAGTGTGTTAATGCCATTCGTTAGCCTGTGAAAGGAAAAGTACAGTACCAAACTGCAAGTGAATGATTGCACTAAAGCTTGTCGCAAAACCAACAGCAAGTAAAAATATACTGTCGCTTCTAGCAAGAAGTTTTAATACACTGCGAGTGTGACTTTATTCTTGCCTGTAATACAGTCATTGGGAAAAGCATTCGTACACAGAAAACAAGGTTTAAGTTCTCTGTATTTCATACTACTTTCAGCACAAATGTTACTTATAATGGTGCATTGTTCAATTTACTGAAACTGAAAGTTGAATGTCACATAAACACAACATAGTGCTCTACAAGGCAGTTCATCTTTGAACAAATATGGTAGTACACATTATCTTTACTTGGGACCTAATATTCGGCATACAAAATACAACTCTGTCTTATTATAGCAACAATAAGAAACTTTGCTCTTCAGTGAGGATTATTTGCATGGCAAGGACACTGTTCTTGACTGGGTATGCAAAATCGTGCAGAGAAGTAAGAATTCAAATGTCTCAGTTTGGATAGATGCGTGACATGGGTGGAGTTGTTGCACTTTACACGGAATTGCATCTCCATCTCACCTTTGCACGGGTCCACAATTTTCCTTGTATGTCGGTTGCCATTTTTCTCTGGTTTCTCATTACCATTGAGGGGGAATTCATAAACAGAACACTAATTACCGACGTCGAGAATCATCTCAAGAGGTGACACAGCTAGCGTTACCACTACGTGTCCAAGGTCTAATGGTCATATTCTTTTTTGCTTTTTTGTTTCTTTGTTGTTTTTTTCTAAAACAAGCTCGCGCTTCGTAAACCAGAGAGCCCGGAATTAAAATTCCATTCAGATCACAACTTTTTCACTATGATTTTTAAGCGAGCATTCACTTCTTACAGATGTTGGAGAGGCCATGAAACACATGTGATTCGGATTCGAGGTTAAACTGCAGGCATCCAATTTCCGACTACATAACTGGCGAAGATTAGGGACACGCAAGTAGCTGCAGTGGCGTACAGTTGAAAGATCTGCAAGAGGCCTACCGGGTACACCAGAGAGAATTCTCTTTTGCTCGTGCTTGTTAGCTTGTTTGCTCTGGTGAAAACCTGGCTTCAACTACACAAACATTTTTTTGAATAACTTCATATCGACAGTTCAGTTCTTGCACACGTAATTCTGATAAAAGTGGCTAGCAAAGAAAATAACATCATGGCAGGGTTTGATGTTACAGACGACTTCCATCAATGAGGACTTGTAATTTGTTGAAATGAAATGTGTGTTGCAGTACTACATTTTATAATAATTCCTGTAGGCCATTCCTTATAATAATGTTTGAATGTCGTACATTTGACTATCAGTGAAACAGTTCTTTGTTTATTCCCAGAAGTCGTCACAAAAATGCGAAGTGTCTATTGAATGATAAAAACAAACATTTTTCTTGCACCAGGTACACCGGATAAACGAAAAATTGATGGAGTCAGGCACATCGCAGTAATCACTAGTTTTATTTAGGCAGAACTGGGATGGAGTCGGAAATGGACCCGCTACAGATTTATCGTCGTCCTCCACAGAAACTGAGGTGTCGTTATGTCCAGACCATGAACCCAACAAAATCAATGAATTAGTTTCTGCAGTTTGTAGGAATACGTTTGGAACGAAATTTTGAAAATTATTCTTTCCCGTTTTTCCAGATTTTGATACGTCGATTGTAAGATTTTTGCAACCAAACAGTACATTTTTTTTTGTCCTAATTTGCCTTGCTGTTCTTGAAGACAGATATACGGCTGCGGGAACAGCTGCTGACCAGTTAGCTGGGACCGCTTTACAAGTACCAGTTCACTCGGGTTCCTGAGTCTAACGGGAAACGCACTGAGAGGTCATGAAACTGTCTCTGGAAACCTCATGACACTTCTCGATGAGAGGAAGACTGATGTGCCAGAACTGAAGATATGGCTGAAACGCCGTGACACATGGTTGGCGCATGCGATACAAAACGAAGTATTGGAAATTATGGCTCACGTGGTCTAGCGAGAAATTGTGCAGCAAATAAAAAATTCCCCATTTTGCGGAATTGTGGAAAATACAACGACGGACGTGGCTGGCCAAGAGCAGTTCGCTCTTTGTGTGCGGTTTGTTGAAACTGAGATGCTCGAAATAAAACAACATTTTCTGGGTTTATATAGTCCGCCGGACTCCAAGGCGCAAACGCTGGCATTTAGCATTAAACACATCCTTCTAAGACTGTCACTAGAAATTCAGTTTCTACGGGACCACTCTTTCGATGATGCAGCTATGTCTGGGAGGAACAAAGGTGTGAAGGAAATCCTTCTTCAAGACCAACCATAGGATTGTTACATACACAGCAGCTATCATTGTGTGGATCTGGCACTACCGGTAGTTTCAAGAAGCTGTGATCCATTGTGCGATGCTCCGGTAATTGTGAAAGACGTCTTAAATATAATTCTAGAAACCGGAAAAAGGAAAAAATTGTATGCGGACGGTGCGCTAACATCTGGTGTCGGTGAGACGAATCCAGTGTGTCCCGCCGGATGGGCTGTACGTATAATCCTTGACACGTCGCATCAGAGGTCCCGCGCTCAAGCCCCTCTGATGACAATTTGTTTTAACTGTTCACGCGTGAAACTGTTATATGGGAGAACATTTTCCTGGCATGTAAAGGGACTTTTTGGAGTTTGTAGCAATGTTCTTTTGGAAATCTGCTTTCGCGTCGTTAGTCGAAAGTAGCAATCCTATAGAATACATTTGTATAGGCAGGTGTGGTGTTACGTCGGACGTGTGCGGCAGGACAGACACAACTCGTGATGAAGCAGCTAGTGCATTTGTCGCTTTACAGATTAAACATAAATAATCGGGAGAGCAGAATAAAGAAACATTGCATTCCACGTGATGAAATATTAATAACCCATATAACACTACCACGCCTAATAAAGTAAAAAAAAATAATTGTTATCATTGAGTTATGACCCCAGGACCCATGGTACGACGACCTAACGGTGTACCAAGTTCCCCACGGAAGCTATACATCTACATCTACATGACTACTCTGCAATTCACATTTAAGTGCTTGGCAGAGGGTTCATCGAACCACAATCATACTATCTCTCTACTATTCCACTCCCGAACAGCGAGCGGGAAAAACGAACACCTAAACCTTTCTGTTCGAGCTCTGATTTCTCTTATTTTATTTTGATGATCATTCCTACCTATGTAGGTTGGGCTAAACAAAATATTTTCGCATTCGGAAGAGGAAGTTGGTGACTGAAATTTCGTAAAAAGCTCTCGCCGCGACGAAAAACGTCTATGCTGTAATGACTTCCATCCCAACTCGTGTATCATATCTGCCACACTCTCTCCCCTATAACGCGATAATACAAAACGAGCTGCCCTTCTTTGCACCCTCTCGATGTCCTCCGTCAATCCCACCTGGTAAGGATCCCACACCGCGCAGCAATATTCTAACAGAGGACGAACGAGTGTAGTGTAAGCTGTCTCTTTAGTGGACTTGTTGCATCTTCTAAGTGTCCTGCCAATGAAACGCAACCTTTGGCTCGCCTTCCCGACAATATTATCTATGTGGTCCTTCCAACTGAAGTTGTTCGTAATTTTAACACCCAGGTACTTAGTTGAATTGACAGCCTTGAGAATTGTACTATTTATCGAGTAATCGAATTCCAACGGATTTCTTTTGGAACTCATGTGGATCATCTCACACTTTTCGTTATTTAGCGTCAACTGCCACCTGACACACCATACAGCAATCTTTTCTAAATCGCTTTGCAGCTGATACGTGTTATGCTTTCCCTGTGCACCGTAGTTTTGGTGTGGTTTTAATTAACGTTTACGCCGGTTCCACTGGACGAAAGCACATAGTGTGGTGTCAACGCAAGGCACCACACTTGCTAGGTTGTAGGCACTGTCGACGCTAGCAGACCGAGGGCCGCCACTCGGCTGGTCTTAACGATACAAGGTAGCGCACTGGCCAGTTCTACAGCCGACTTCAATAGTAATGGTTCACTTATTATAGCTTCAGACAGCTGATTTGCAGAGACGCTAGTTAGCACAGCTTTCAGCTAAGTCAGTAGCTACGACCTAGGCAGGAGCCACATACAGTTTGTGCGTTGACAATCCCACGGCCGGGTTCCCCGGTTCGATTCCCGGCGGGGTCAGGGATTTTCTCTGCCTCGTGATGGCTGGGTATTGTGTGCTGTCCTTAGGTTAGTTAGGTTTAAGTAGTTCTAAGTTCTAGGGGACTGATGACCATAGATGTTTAGTCCCATAGTGCTCAGAGCCATTTGAACCTTTTGTTTTTGCATTGACAATTGATCTATGTTTCTGAAGCGTTCAGAATTGTAAAGAAGTATTCGCAGTTCAGTCTATAAATGCACTTGTAAATATTATTATACAAAGTCAAGAACGACGTTCACCGCTGATGTTGAATTAAAGCTAAGTATTTAATTGTATTCCTGACTACACTCTTTCTAATCACCTAAGATGTTCCAGATACATCCCGTCAAGTATAGTTTATTGATCCTCACGCCAGCCTACGTGGTCAACGTGTGCAATTAATGGCCACATCTCGTGATCAGGCTAAGAGTCAAATTGCGTGACTCAACCGGACCATTCTTTTTTCTATGAGGCCCATAGTCCCGCCTCATACACAACACATAATACCATCTAAATCGGCGTTCTCATTGAAACTCTAACGACGTACAACGTTTGGTACCGATCTGCGTGTCAAACATCTGGAGGTTTGGGTATAGCAAGTGGTATGGAATGGAAAGATTACGCAAAGCCAGTGTTATGGGTAGCGAATGGAAGACTTAGATTTGTATGAGTAGTTCTGGGAAAGCGAAATCGCATACAAGACGATAGAGCAAACAATTCTGGAGTATGTTCCGGCGGTTTGGGTCCTTACCAAGTAGACACGACAATAGACATCGAACAAATTCAGGGACATGCTACCACGGTCATGACGGGACTGTCTAGCCCATATGAAAGCGCAATAGAGATGCTCAGGAAATTTCAGTTGGGAACCTTGGAAGAAAGACGACGTACTTCTCGCGAAATCCTACTGGGGAAATTTAGGAAATCTGGATTCGTAGAAAATCATTATGCTGCCACCATAAAAAGAGAGGTAAGGGTGCACACAGAGGTATGCTGGCAATCACTTCACTACGTGAACGAAATAGGGCAGAAAACTGTAAATGTTGTCACGAAGTACCCTCCTCCATGTGCTGCCAGTGCCTTGCGGAACATACAGGGTGATTCTTATAAACGAATAAAAGCCCTTCGAAGCGTCGTAGATGACGCTGAGGCAAGTAATTTGGGGTAAGATACACATGGGGTCGCAAATGTCTGGAAATAGCCCAAAAATGGATGAGAACATTAACATGTGACGTCACCAGATGACGTACCTTGCCGCACGTACAGCGGTTGGGTTGGAATGTGACGGGTTGACTGAACGATGCAATACTTGCATTCGAGCAAACGGTGCAAATTTCGAACACCTTTTGTAATTGTGATCTGTTGTAAACGTAGAAGTTACAAAATTATTGTTCTCGCAGTAACTAAGTAAAATATGTTCTTGCTTTGTGTTTCTTTCCATTCGTCCCTTATTTTTTATTTATAGAAATTAGTTGGTAAAGAAAATTCAGGTCGTTTACTGTTAACGGAAGCTGATATTCATTTACTAGTGCCGCAATACGATAGATGTTTGTTGTACTGTACTCTGCGGAGACATTAAGACCGGTAAATAAAATAATACATCTTACCGCAACGTAAGCACGTAACTGTCTAACGCATGAAAAAAAAAAAAAAATACCACCTGCCAGACGCTAAACTCGATCCATTCGCGCGCGTGGGCCCGTAGCTACATCGACGGGAATACTTGACTTCGGGTATGATGACGATGACGACGACGATGATGATGATTATGATGACGATGATGATGATGACGACGATGTGCGGCGGACCGATAGGCTAAACGGCTGCAAGCGCGGCGCAGTGCGTCATCTGGCGACGACACATGTTCAGTATTTGTGATCCACTTGCGAGGTATTTCCCGACCTTTGCGACCCATATGTCTCAGCGTAATCTATGGCGCTTCGGAGTTTTTTAGTCGTTAATAAGAATCGCCTTCCTTTCTTCAAGCCCTTAATACTGAAGTGGGCTGTCCACTTTCTGACCCACGGCAGTCAGCTAAATACTAGGTGAGGTGCTGAGCTGCTAAAGTGCGCGTCATTTATGTTGGCAGCCGATTTTAGGTTCGTCCTGCGCATCTGACGTCAGAAAACACAGTCAGCCTATGAACAGAGAACGACGTTGCCAGATCTCGACTGCAGAGCTGATCACGGACGAGTGTCTTCAGTTTTAGAAACGTTCAGTCATAAATAAAGTAACAGAAGAAAAGCAATGTCTTGATAGCAGACTTTCTTTTATAGAAAGATTGGAAAAAGCATTCTTTATACCAATTGCTTCATATTCTATTAATTAATTAAACCAAACAAGCAATAAGACTCCTATTCAGGCGATAGCAAGGAAAGGTGTTTGTATCAATCTCACGAACTGCTTTTTCACAATAAAGAACAGCGGTAATTGTTTATTTCCTATTGTACTTCGACGAACTGTGAGTAGTTCATAGTCATGCCAACAGTGTTTGTAAGTATTTTGCGTGATCTGTTATAGTCATCAGGAGTTATATAATGGGACGAGCTGCGTTAGCGTAACGGTTAAGACGGTTGGTTAGTAAGCGAAAGGTGTGGAGTTTAACCCTTGTGTGGTGCTTAATATATTCTTTATTTAAAAACAATATCGAAGTGTCTTACTTCACGAATTTTATTCGTTTGAATACAATTTTTTGAAATTTCTAGTGCTTTGTCTCTTCATTAACCCTTTCGCTGCTGCAGACACGTGCTCCCCGCATTCCGCGCTGTTCACGATTTTGTCATCACTGCACTGCTTGAGTGTGCAGACACATGGTGTTCCCACTGCTTTGACACACTTGTCATTCCATTTGAAAAAAACAATTTTGCCCAAAAATTAGATTTTTGCACATCTTCTTGACTGATACCTTCCCCCCATAAATCACTTAACTTTGTTTCGATGTTGAACCCAGTTATTGTGCAGCATTAAATGTAGTAAACCATTGCACGAAAGTGTGAAGAGTTTGCAGAGCTAAAAGCCCATAGCGTATACTTTCCGCATGGTCGATTTTAGTTGCCACAATGTTGAGAGTGAAATGTGGACAAGATACCTAAATTTCATGTAAAATTTAGTGTATAACAATATCCCATTTAATTTAAGTACTACAAGGTGTCGTATGTAATATTGAGAAATATTCCTTCTTTCGCGACTGTAATAAAAGTTTTATTTACATCGGGCGCGTTTCGCTTTATTTTAAAGCACTTCAATCAATGAAAGGTATGGCACATACACAATGGTACTCATGTTCACTTTCTTATTTTTGTTCCACATTCGCAGTTTTACCAATGGTATTGAAATACACTCCTGGAAATGGAAAAAAGATCACATTGACACCGGTGTGTCAGACCCACCATACTTGCTCCGGACACTGCGAGAGGGCTGTACAAGCAATGATCACACGCACGGCACAGCGGACATACCAGGAACCGCGGTGTTGGCCGTCGAATGGCGCTAGCTGCGCAGCATTTGTGCACCGCCGCCGTCAGTGTCAGCCAGTTTGCCGTGGCATACGGAGCTCCATCGCAGTCTTTAACACTGGAAGCATGCCGCGACAGCGTGGACGTGAACCGTATGTGCAGTTGACGGACTTTGAGCGAGGGCGTATAGTGGGCATGCGGGAGGCCAGGTGGACGTACCGCCGAATTGCTCAACGCGTGGGGTGTGAGGTCTCCACAGTACATCGATGTTGTCGCCAGTGGTCGGCGGAAGGTGCACGTGCCCGTCGACCTGGGACCGGACCGCAGCGACGGACAGATGCACGCCAAGACCGTAGGATCCTACGCAGTGCCGTAGGGGACCGTACCGCCACTTCCCAGCAAAATAGGGACACTGTTGCTCCTGGGGTATCGGCGAGGACCATTCGCAACCGTCTCCATGAAGCTGGGCTACGGTCCCGCACACCGTTAGGCCGTCTTCCGCTCACGCCCCAACGTCGTGCAGCCCGCCTCCAGTGGTGTCGCGACAGGCGTGAATGGAGGGACGAATGGAGACGTGTCGTCTTCAGCGATGAGAGTCGCTTCTGCCTTGGTGCCAATGATGGTCGTATGCGTGTTTGGCGCCGTGCAGGTGAGCGCCACAATCAGGACTGCATACGACCGAGGCACACAGGGCCAACACCTGGCATCATGGTGTGGGGAGCGATCTCCTACACTGGCCGTACACCTCTGGTGATCGTCGAGGGGACACCGAATAGTGCACGGTACATCCAAACCGTCATCGAACCCATCGTTGTACCATTCCTAGACCGGCAAGGGAACTTGCTGTTCCAACAGGACTATTCACGTCCGCATGTATCCCGTGCCACCCAACATGCTCTAGAAGGTGTAAGTCAACTACCCTGGCCAGCAAGATCTCCGGATCTGTCCCCCATTGAGCATGTTTGGGACTGGATGAAGCGTCGTGTCACGCGGTCTGCACGTCCAGCACGAACGCTGGTCCAACTGAGGCGCCAGATGGAAATGGCATGGCAAGCCGTTCCACAGGACTACATCCAGCATCTCTACGATCATCTCCATGGGAGAATAGCAGCCTGCATTGCTGCGAAAGGTGGATATACACTGTACTAGTGCCGACATTGTGCATCCTGTGTTGCCTGTGTCTATGTGCCTGTGGTTCTGTCAGTGTGATCATGTGATGTATCTGACCCCAGGAATGTGTCAATAAAATTTCCCCTTCCTGGGACAATGAATTCACGGTGTTCTTATTTCAATTTCCAGGAGTGTATATTCCTCTTCTGTAACTGTAATAAGCTACTTATTTAGACCAGACGCGTTTCTATCTTTTGAAGCATCTTCAGTGGACAGTATTTTGTCTCCTCCATTTACAAGTCACCTTTCGTAGTTTTGTGCGGCGGTAACACAATATTCAACGTTTGTGTCGGCTGATCAGTGTTTTAGCAAATAAATGCTGTTTGTGTGTGCCACACACAAAAATTGTATTTAACATAGCTTAGAGCACTTCATTGATAGACGGTGTATACAAGTCCTAATGTTTTTGCAACTAAAATCGACCATACGGAAAGTATACTCTATGGACTTATACCTCTGCAAACTCTTCAAACAACGTAGCAATCTCCCGCGTCTTGGGGGGCATGCGCGAGCCGCCAAGATAAAAGAATTGAACTATAGTGGCCGGAGGGAGTGACAAACATTGATATTTAGGAGGAGAATCTTAGTTCCAGCACTTGCCTCAATTTGACGTGAGGGACCCTGGTTTGAAAACGACAGATTTGGAACTTATAAGCGAAAATTGGTGTTACCTCTGACTGTGGACCACTTTTACTGTCAGCTCTTTGGTCTCCGTATTTTGGGAGGAAGTAGTATGGACCAAATCAAGAAAAAAGTTCAGTAAACATGGGCTCTAAAGAGCATAACTTGAGAGCTCTGGGCATTTAAACAGGAATTCATCAGTGGAATAGGATCTGTCTGACGGATTTTATTAGGTTAGATTGAAAACGTGCTTTGTTATCTGTCAGACATTTTCTGTTCTTGGCAAAACGACCACAGATTTTTGTTTCTCCGTATTGTACTCATGTCTGAGGCTCTGACAGATTTAATAGGGCGTAGTATAGGTCACACTTCCCTCTAGTGTTGTAGGTATGGACACTACCGTTTATCTCAAACTGTGATGTATTATTTACCATAAATTTTATAAACGAATATATGTACTGTCACGGCGCAGTTAAAATGCCTAGTCCTTAAAGAGGCGTCCACATCACGTCCGTGGGTGAACACCATATACACTCCTGGAAATTGAAATAAGAACACCGTGAATTCATTGTCCCAGGAAGGGGAAATTTTATTGACACATTCCTGGGGTCAGATACATCACATGATCACACTGACAGAACCACAGGCGCATAGACACAGGCAACAGAGCATGCACAATGTCGGCACTAGTACAGTGTATATCACCCTTTCGCAGCAATGCAGGCTGCTATTCTCCCATGGAGACGATCGTAGAGATGCTGGATGTAGTCCTGTGGAACGGCTTGCCATGCCATTTCCACCTGGCGCCTCAGTTGGACCAGCGTTCGTGCTGGACGTGCAGACAGCGTGAGACGACGCTTCATCCAGTCCAAAACATGCTCAATGGGGGACAGATCCGGAGATCTTGCTGGCCAGGGTAGTTGACTTACACCTTCTAGAGCACGTTGGGTGGCACGGGATACATGCGGACGTGCATTGTGCTGTTGGAACAGCAAGTTCCCTTGCCGGTCTAGGAATGGTAGAACAATGGGTTCGATGACGGTTTGGATGTAGCGTGCACTATTCAGTGTCCCCTCGACGATCACCAGAGGTGTACGGCCAGTGTAGGAGATCGCTCCCCACACCATGATGCCGGGTGTTGGTCCTGTGTGCCTCGGTCGTATGCAGTCCCGATTGTGGCGCTCACCTGCACGGCGCCAAACACGCATACGACCATCATTGGCACCAAGGCAGAAGCAACTCTCATCGCTGAAGACGACACGTCTCCATTCGTCCCTCCATTCACGCCCGTCGCGACACCACTGGAGGCGGGCTGCACGACGTTGGGGCGTGAGCGGAAGACGGTCTAACGGTGTGCGGGACCGTAGCCCAGCTTCATGGAGACGGTTGCGAATGGTCCTCGCCGATACCCCAGGAGCAACAGTGTCCCCAATTTGCTGGGAAGTGGCGGTGCGGTCCCCTACGGCACTGCGTAGGATCCTACGGTCTTGGCGTGCATCCGTGCGTCGCTGCGGTCCGGTCTCAGGTCGACGAGCACGTGCACCTTCCACCGACCACTGGCGACAACATCGATGTACTGTGGAGACCCCACGCCCCACGTGTTGAGCAATTCGGCGGTACATCCACCCGGCCTCCCGCATGCCCACTATACGCCCACGCTCAAAGTCCGTCAACTGCACATACGGTTCACGTCCACGCTGTCGCGGCATGCTACCAGTGTTAAAGACTGCGATGGAGCTCCGTATGCCACGGCAAACTGGCTGACACTGACGGCGGCGGTGCACAAATGCTGCGTAGCTAGCGCCAATAGACGGCCAACACCGCGGTTCCTGGTGTGTCCGCTGTGCCGTATGTGTGATCATTGCTTTTACAGCCCTCTCGCAGTGTCTGGAGCAAGTATGGTGGGTCTGACACACCGGTGTCAATGTGTTCTTTTTTCCATTTCCAGGAGTGTATTATTCTAGCTGCTCGCTTTTGTGCAATCAGTACCTTCTTTTAAAGTGATGAGTTAAAGGTTTCACCGACATGAACTCCCAAAACTTTGGAGCCTTCTGCTCTATTTACTGACTCCTCCTCATCTGCTACATCATTTGTTGGTAGGACTCTATTTGTTGTACAGAACTGAATACAGTGTGTGGCTTTTTTTTTCAAAATTTAGGAAGAGTCCATTTTCTGAGTACAACTGCATATTTTTTTGGAAAATGTCAAATCCCATCTCTTCCGTTCCTTTCTATTTAATGGGATTTTTTATGACTCTAGTACTGTTTGCAGAAAGTACCAATTCTTGCTTCTTGAATGTCTGGATAATTTTTTAAGAAAGCGACTTTCAAATAGTGACACAAATTTACGATCGAATAAATTGAGCTTGAGTATAGCATCTCTCACTAGATATACCTCATCACATAACCTCAGTCCAGAGGCGTCACTGAATGCGGATATGGAGGGGTGTGTGGTCAGGAGACCGCTCTCCCGGCCGTATGCCAGTCAAGTAGCTCCTCAGTTTGCCCTCAAGGGTTGAGTGCTTCCTGATAGCCAACACCTCTCGGCAGACCGGATGGTCACCCACCCAAGTGCTAGCCCAGCCCGACGGCGCTTAACGTCGGTGATCTGACGGGAACCGGTGTAACCACTGCGGCAACGCCGTTACCATTCCTTCAAACTTATTCTTAAAACACTGTGTCCTGCTGTCATAAATAAGCATCACTGCTTCGTATGAACCAGCCTCAGGGTTATAAGGTTAATGTTTATTTTCATTAATCGTGTTTCGTGATTAGATAGTCCATTATCAAATGGGTACACACTGTTTCAGCCAGAGTACTCTCTGTAAAAACGTTATTGATCAGTGTCCTACAATTTTGCTGCGCATTTAAGTTGGAAGATTCTCTGCACAAACCGAGCGAGGTGGCGCAGTGGTTAGCACACTGGACTCGCATTCGGGAGGACGACGGTTCAATCCCGTCTCCGGGCATCCTGATTTAGGTTTTCCGTGATTTCCCTAAATCGTTTCAGGCAAATGCCGGGATGGTTCCTTTGAAAGGGCACGGCCGATTTCCTTCCCAATCCTTCCCTAACCCGAGCTTGCTCTCCGTCTCTAATGACCTCGTTGTCGACGGGACGTTAAACACTAACCACCACCACCATCTCTGCAGAAATTAGGTTGCAACACCCAAATAATAACAGTAGTTCAGTTTTCCTGTCCATATCTGTTAAGACTTGTACATTGAAATCTCCACAAACTACTAACGGTTTTGTTCTTGCTGGCAGGTAGCTCAGTTATGCATCTAGATTTCCCATAAATAGCTGAGAGGTTCCCAGAGGGTATCTTTAGACTGTTACAATTATCAGAGTAGTATTCTGTAATAACATCTCACAACCGTATGGTTCTAGATTCTGATCGACACGAAAAATATTTGTTTCAATATTTCAGATTTTGTGTCCAAACTGAAACATTCACTACTAGAAGGATTGACTGTAGTGCTCCACAGACGCGACCACAGTATGTAGACCTATGTACGGAAGTGTGCGTCTCAAATACGCATTGTACAACGAACATCAGGGTCGCCACCTTCAGCACCTTCTGCAGAATATACAGGTCGGATCGCATTGTATCGCTGTGTGCGTACAGTGAAGCGACAGTCTTGAACTGAAGTACCAACATACTAAATGAAAACCCATTTCTGTAACTGCCTGTATATCTGCAACCAATAAAAATTTGTTCGTATTAGAATTAGTCTATACTATTACCTCGTAAAATATTAACTAGTCCTCTTGAAACAGCCTCTATGTGTGTAATATTAATTTTTCTGTGGGGCAATGGATCGCATTGGCCCAGAAATAAAATATATAGAATACAAGAGTTACTACACACCGCCTATTACACACACACACACACACACACACACACACACACACACACACACACACACATACATTACAGAATGACACTTAAAAATTTGGGAGATCATAGAGGACGAAATTTGTAATATTTTGCAACAAAGAATCTATAAGCGGAGATACGAAATTAGGGTTACAGTGCTTTGCGGTTTCTCATCATTCTGTAGGCTAAACAAAACATCAGAATACCGTAGTTTGGAAAACCTGTTATTTACAAAACAGTAGAGTATAATCAAATACTGTAAACCAGATCTATGGCTTCATTACATCAGAGTAAATGTTTAACGTGACGACCACCAATTTCGTTACATAATTTGCAACGACGAACCATTGTCATGCCTGGGGAATATTTTAGTTAAATGTAAGAAAATGAGTGAACAATTCCGACGGAGCTTCATGGCAGACGCCCGTGGGTGTGTGCCGCCAAACCCGAGTGTTTGTAAACGGTGACGTCTTCAGAAGCAGCTGACACCCATTTATCACTTGACGGCCCGACAATGCCACAGCAAGTGGGTAATGCTTGTCAACTCGCCAAATGAGCCGAGGGTCGAGGCCAAATTGGTGACAGGAATAAACCAGCTCTGGATTTTGGTCACAAGACGGGAATGAATATGACCACGTGTAGATGGAATGTTGCAGAAAGATTATGAAGAGGGTCGCGTGCAACCAGATCCGAGTGGAAAAAGTCACTTGGAAATTGCATAAAGGGTCAGCCGTGAGCAGTAGCGAACAGTCAGAGTCAGTAGTCAGTAGTAATGGAGTAACAGAGTCAGCAACAATGTCATCCCACAAAACTTTAAGCAGCTAGAAGCAGCGCCAACACCCTTCACTCAAATTAATACTATTATAAAAGTTGTAGAACACAAAAGCTCATGTGGGTTTGATGGAATTTCAAACAGAATTCTGAAAAGTTGTGCCAACTTAATAAGCAGCGTCGTTAGTGATGTATGCGATGCATCACTAGCACAGGAAATTTTTTCCGACAGTTTAAAATATGCAACTGTGAGACCTCTTCATCAGAAAGGAGATAAGACAGACTTAAAAACAAATATCGTCCAGTTTCCTTAGTGACATCTTTCTCCAATAAATATTCCAAAAATTAATGTACTCAGGAGCAGTCGCGCACTTTAGTGGAAACAATTTACGAAGCATATCATAGTCTGGAATCCAAGAGGATTGCTCGCCTGTGAATTCAATTTATACATTCACTCATCAAACAGTACAAGCCTTAAGCAATAATACATCGCTAGTTGATATTTTTTGTGGGCTTCCCAAGACTTCTGATTGTTTAGATCTAACTCTCTTAGACAAACTCAAGTTTTATGGAACTGTTGGTTTTCACACAGCTGCTCAGCGACTGGTGAAAAATCTCAAAGGGAGTCCCACAGGCCTGAATTTTGGGTCAACTTCTATTCCTTATATATGTGAATATTCTTCCATTTAACATTCAAGAAGTAGAATTGGTACTCTCTGCAGGCGATACTTGCGTTATAATAAATCCCACTGGAAAGAAAGCAACAAAAGAATTGGTAAACGACATTTTCCAAAGAATTATTGAGTGGTTCTGTGAAAATGAACTGTCCTTAAATTTTGAAACAACACGCTATATTCCGTTCTCCACAGCAAATAGAGTCATCAGGAGTCAGTGACTAAGGTAGAATGTTCCAAAGTTTTGGATGTAGGTATTGATGAAAACTTGAACCGGAAGAAGCATATTACTGAGCTTCTCTGACAATTACTTTAAGCGTCGTATAATTGTTAATCTTAGAAACAAACGTATCAAGCTGCTGACACATTTTGCATATTTTTACTCAGTAATGTTATACGGAATAATTTACTGGGGAAACTCATCACTTAGAAAGAAAGAACTAGGCATTTTAACTGCAATGTGACAATACTTTTATTCGCTAATGAAATTTGTCGTAAATAATTACAGCAGTAATGTATATACCTACTGCATTATAGGAAAAGTGGCCCTTATTACCCATTGTTAAAGCTGTCAGTGGCTCAGAAAAGAGTTGATATGCGGCAACAAGAATATTTGATCAGAGAAACAAAGCCAAGAGATGTAAGAGATGTGAGGTCAGAGGAGTGCGTATCTCAAAGGATTCGGCGTCCCTTTCCAGTTACTCGGCCTGACGTTGTCTGTGAGACATGACCATGCATGACCATGCCGGAACCACACGCTAGAGCACAGTGGCAAGGGAACGTCCTCCAGAAGTTCAGGCATGGCATTCTCCAGAAACTTCAAATACCGTGCACCATTCAAATGATCTGGTAAGATGTTCGGTTCAGTAGGGTGATCTCCGCGAATTCCTTCTAAAACGTTTACTGAGAATCTCACCTTAAAAATTTTGTACAGGTAGTACGTGGTGGCTATTGCTGGAGTTAAAAATACGTTCCCACTAGCGAATAAGACAAGATCTGAAAAATTAGGGTTCGCTGACCACGGAACCATTGTGAGCATTGTTGCTGTGGTTCTAAATCTGGCTGTTCCATAGTTTGAACTGGTTGCTCAGGGAATCGATTTACGATAGGTGCTGACCATGCAGCACCCGTCAGATACTCACGTTATCTACATGAATTCAGTAGGTAATCACACATGTTCTTCTTCTATGGTTGACAGCTACATATTCCATAACATCTTCTTCAAATTCAGGGGTTCTTGTCCTTCTCCATGCACAGGTCCTCTCTCCCGCAGTCGACTATCAACGTTGGTGAATAACGGGATATTAAGTTATCATCTGTTGGGAACCTTCCTGCGTACAACCGAGCATTCGCGTCAGCTTCACCATAACACAAATGCATGTCAACGGGTATTCTCAATGTGTGATTACCCTCCATGAATTCACAACTGACGAAAGCTAATCAACTAAGAGTGGGAGTGATTTTTTTCCTGTAGCTTCCGTGATACGAGTTTCCTCTCTATACTATGAATATTTGAAAAGAGAGCGTTTCAATGTATAATGTCCATAGCCGGCAGCAGTTTCGCATCAATAGGTTGACAGTAATGCTCTATATTGTAAGCGCTTTTTTCATTTTGTATACCAAGGAATAGAGGCGACGCGATAGGACCAGAAGAGTCCAATAAAATTCTGTGTGCGTTTAAATCACACAGCCACTAAAACTTACGAAAAACTGCAACAAGCGTACGGTGAAGAAACACTGCCTCGTGCAACCGTTCAAAAATGTTCAAATGTGTGTTAATTACTAATGAACCAAACTGCTGAGGTCATCGGTCCCTAGATTTACACACTACTTAAACTAACCTATCCTAGGAACATCACACACACCCATGCCCGAGGGAGGACTCGAACCTCCGGCGGGAGGGGCCTCGCAATCCGTGACATGGCGCCTCAAACCGCGCGGCCACTCCGCGGGGCTGTGCAAGTGGTATAAGCGGTTCAATATTGTATTAATTAATATTTTCATAATAGGCATGAACAGGAAAGAAAAAGGAAAATTTTGAAGAGAGGGTTCAAGAAACGGTGAATGAGTACGTGGCAAAGTACAGGAATGCCGTCATCACTTTATAAAAATCCAGGAAACTTAACAAGAGCATTGTACAATTTTTTTTTGACTGAGAAAAGATTTACTCTGTTAACTGACTCGTAGCGAGGACAAACAAATCCACAATTGCAAGACGCGATTTTACGAGATGCAGAAGGATTGCCATTGTGCGTTATTCAAGTGATTCCCCACCCACAAACGCGCTCCTCTAGTACAAAACTGCGATGTTTGTTTTTATTTTCAGGTAAAGTATTAGATCGAAAAGCTTCAAAACTGCTCGTCTCATAGGGAAAGAAAAATTAATCATATCCCAAGAAGACTGCATCAACGTACATTCCATTGCGCATCGCCAACTGTCCTCGCCAATATTTGGCGAAACGAAGCACTATGTCTAGTTTGCTGCCAAACTGTGCGATGAAAGAGTGTTTTTTATGAACTCAAACCAAGTTTGTTCTTCTATAGAAATATTAAATTAACCGTGTAATTAATTCTGTTGCTGCAGCGTTTGTAACGTGTGCAAGATGCTGAGAAAATTAATGCTCCACTTGTTTTTACGATGATTATCTACCCAACACGTGTAAATCATCAACCGCAAAATTTTATAAGTATCTGGTTTTATATACGAAGTTCTCGTTTACACCTAACAGTCACTTCTTGGAAATTTACTTGCAATCTTGTTTCCATTGCCTTTCTTTTTCATGACTTTTATGAAAAAATTAAGAAATACAATATATTGAGCATTACTTCGGTTTATTTGCAATGTAAGTAACACAAAAGCAAAAATTAACAAGAATTTCTGTGCAGGGACTGGACCCATGGACCGTCGCAGTGCAATGGTGTACTTTTTTCGCATCGCCAACCGTTGCCTGAATGCAATGCTTCACACGGCCTGCACCGAAAATGCTATTCCTTTTATAAACGATTGGCCTTCTGGAGCTACTATTTTTGTCACTTTCATTTCTGATGAAGTCTAACATAAATTTGGACGAAATACACTCCTGGAAATTGAAATAATAACACCGTGAATACAGTGTCCCGGGAAGGGGAAACTTTATTGACACATTCCTGGGGTCAGATACATCACATGGTCACACTGACAGAACCACAGGCACATAGACACAGGCAACAGAGCATGCACAATGTCGGCAGCAATGCAGGCTGCTATTCTCCCATGGAGACGATCGTAGAGATGCTGGATGTAGTCCTGTGGAACGGCTTGCCATGCCATTTCCACCTGGCGCCTCAGTTGGACCAGCGTTCGTGCTGGACGTGCAGACCGCGTGACACGACGCTTCATCCAGTCCCAAACATGCTCAATGGGGGACAGATCCGGAGATCTTGCTGGCCAGGGTAGTTGACTTACACCTTCTAGAGCACGTTGGGTGGCACGGGATACATGCGGATGTGCATTGTCCTGTTTGAACAGCAAGTTCCCTTGCCGGTCTAGGAATGGTAGAACGATGGGTTCGATGACGGTTTGGATGTACCGTGCACTATTCAGTGTCCCCTCGACGATCACCAGAGGTGTACGGCCAGTGTAGGAGATCGCTCCCCACACCATGATGTCGGGTGTTGGCCCTGTGTGCCTCGGTCGTATACAGTCCTGATTGTGGCGCTCACCTGCACGGCGCCAAACACGCATACGACCATCATTGGCACCAAGGCAGAAGCGACTCTCATCGCTGAAGACGACAAGTCTCCATTCGTCCCTCCATTCATGCCTGTCGCGACACCACTGGAGGCGGGCTGCACGATGTTGGGGCGTGAGCGGAAGACGGCCTAACGGTGTGCGGGACCGTAGCCCAGCTTCATGGAGACGGTTGCGAATGGTCCTCGCCGATACCCCAGGAGCAACAGTGTCCCTAATTTGCTGGGAAGTGGCGGTGCGGTCCCCTACGGCACTGCGTAGGATCCTACGGTCTTGGCGTGCATCCGTGCGTCGCTGCGGTCCGGTCCCAGGTCGACGGGCACGTGCACCTTCCGCCGACCACTGGCGACAACATCGATGTACTGTGGAGACCTCACGCCCCACGTGTTGAGCAATTCGGGGGTACGTCCACCCGGCCTCCCGCATGCCCACTATACGCCCTCGCTCAAAGTCCGTCAACTGCACATACGGTTCACGTCCACGCTGTCGCGGCATGCTACCAGTGTTAAAGACTGCGATGGAGCTCCGTATGCCAAGGCAAACTGGCTGGCACTGACGGCGGCGATGCACAAATGCTGCGCAGGTAGCGCCATTCGACGGCCAACACCGCGGTTCCTGGTGTGTCCGCTGTGCCGTGCGTGTGATCATTGCTTGTACAGCCCTCTCGCAGTGTCCGGAGCAAGTATGGTGGGTCTGACACGCCGGTGTCAATGTGTTCTTTTTTCCATTTCCAGGAGTGTAGGTGATGACAAGAAAGCACGGCCTCCTTGTAGGGGAAAGCGTATACGTCGAAGCTGCCACCTTGTGGCGATATAAGTAATTACTAGTCACTGCAAGTTTATCATTGACAAGGAGGCGACCTTCAACTTCTGTTGCGTCATTCTGAGAAAGTGCGTTGTTAACAGCTCATAGAACGCATCAGACAGCAAGGATGCGTGGGATGGTGCGTAGAGTGGAACGTTAAGTGAAGCAAGACAGTGGAAGAAGTCGTTTGCTTGTTTCCATCTGGGCTAACGAGAATTCCTCTTTATGTTAGACGATGATGCAAACGGACTAAAATTATTGGGAGAAACACTGAAGAACATGTGTAAATGTTTCAAAATTCTCGGTTCTACATTATAGTCAGTTAATGAATTCGACAATGAACTTAGGATCGTCGAGATAATCCTTTATGATTTACATGTCAAATTGAAAAGCATGTCCTTGTGAAATTTTTTGTGACATACAATATAAATGGTATGTAATGTAATATCGACCCTGTTATAGCAATGAGCAATAAACACTGTTTTAAATACGTAATTCTCTATGTCTGTCCATTATTGCAACATTTCTTCCAAGTTCGTCTTTCAGAGTGCATAGATACTGCGCACAGAGGGTTTGCAGTTTGCGTCCTAGAGATTTTCAGTGGCATCCAAATTCAAGTTGGTCAGTACAGATACAATTATTCATTATCTTTTCGCAAGCTAATCAGATTTTGTAGCTTGGGAGACCAGAAAATTGTTGACTAGGGAAAAGAGAATTCTTAATGTTGCTGCTGTTGTTCAGATGACGGAAAAGTAGCAAAACCTGGCTGCACAGTATTAGATGCATCGGTGGTGGTATGTACTTTTGCATTGCCCTGCAACTTGGACTTTCTGTGTGTTCGCTTATCGCAGTAAATTCAGCCAGCTTCATAAGAGAGCAATTCAAGATCAACCACTGCAATATGTAGGCTAGCCAATTGCAGTGTCTACAGGATGTCCATAATTAAAGTTCCAGTTTCAAAACAATGTAGAAAGAAAACAACTGCTCAGAATGACGTCAAATTTGAACAGCATATTATTGTCGGAGCGGGAACTTCGTGGCAAAAAAAAAAGAAAAAATAGATGTGCTTTAAGCGTCTCGTAGTAATGGGGTCGGCTACAAAATGACGAATGAATCGCAGTACGACGGCTATTGTTTGAGTTGCGCATTACACCATCTGTACTGTTCAATGTGAATGACTACACAACTTCGGCAGTCAACAGTTATGACACTTTTAGATAGGTAAGCCTATCCATCATCGTTCACATCGGATGGGAGTAATTGATTTTTAATTGCCCTGACACCAAAAACCACATAAAAAGAAAAATAATATCAGTTTTTAATTGTCCTGGAGCCAAAAACCGCATAAAAAGCAAATTGACTCGGTTTCTGCATGTTGTGAGGCTGGCTCAGGACATGTTCAGTACGCTACCTACAGTTTTCTGACACAGGTTTAAATCGAGAAACAGCATGTCCTACAACCGATCGGAGTGTCTCGGAGGTCAAGCTCAGAATGCGTTGCATAAGGCGTGCCTTGAGTTCAGCTACATTGGTAACTGGAGCACTGATCACGGCATCTTTCTCATGACCCCACAGCCAGTAGTCACACTGATTAAGATTAGGTTGTCTGGACGGTCAGGCTGTAGGGAAATGACGGCTGATAATTCTAGCATTTCCGAAAAGCCTCTGCAGCAGCCGCTTCACTGCCTGTCATCTTGCGTAAAAATGATTCTACTAATACATCCAAGCTATTGAAGGGTTGGAATGACGGTGAGCAAAAGACTCTCATAGCGTTTACCAGCGACTGTACATGTAAAAGGTTCGCTGGACCCACTTCCTCGAAAAAATACCGCCTTGCGGTAAACAATGGCGTCAACACGTACCACACAGACACCTCCGCAGAATGAAGTGGTACCGGTTGATGTGCGTGCGGATTTTCCGTTGATATTCACAAGTCTGCATATTGACACGTCCTTAGAGAGGAAAATGGACTTCGTCTGCCCACAGAATGTTCCACGGCCATTCATTGTCAACTTCCAAGCGAGCAAGGAATTCCAGTTTGTCTTGCTGACAGGTCAGCAGGAAGACTGAACATGAATGATTTTGTATGGATAGGAATGGATGATATTTCATAGGATTTTATTAAGCATGCTCGCAGGCATGTTCAACTTTCGGGCAATTCCCCGTGAGCAGCATGTCTGCACACCACCACTAGACCCGTATTGCAGTGCTGTCGCCACATCTTCGACAGACGTCAGATCAACTGCTTTCCCCCCTCTGCCACATTGCACTTCAAAAGAACCTGTGTTTTCAAATTTTGTAATCATTTTCTCCAGACCCTTAGCAGACATCGGACGGATGCCCATTTACTTGCCCTTTAGCGCCCGGAACTTCTGTAGGGCTACTGACGCACAGTAATTGTTTTTGTAAAAGAGGTTTATCGGCAGCGTGCAACCCTTCAAAGAGACAGCTATGCTGACCGACTCGGACGCAAACTGAAGAACAGACGTGTGCAGCATACCTACTGGTGTGCATATTATGATGCCTACAGCGCCATCTATTGGTCAAATTTTCTTTAAATTTGTTTTGTTCCATGATGTTTCCCTCTGCGTCATTAATACGCAGTTCAGATTTTACATTACGAACAGTGGTTCAGATTCTGCTACGTTTTGAAACTGGAACTTCAGTCATGGAGTCCCTGCATATCGGATACTCGATGCACTGCCGCTGCTTTGTAAGGTTTTAGTTTAACTTTTGTGTTCTTCTGTGCGAGGAAACGCTACTGGCATGTTAGTCTGAAGTGCTGACTGGAACAAGTTCTTTCAAAGGCTGCTCCTCTCTGCCCTAGTTCAGCTAAAGATTATATGAATCTGTCGTAGTCTGAGGAACGAACTGGAGTGTATGCGGCGGTGGAAGCATGTCCTCCGATATTGGTTCCAGCGCAGCTCTGGACGCAGCAGTTGGCTCGTACGTGGAGTATCCTATGTATCATAATAAAAACATCATATTGTGGGGTGTTTCCAGATCGTGAAGTGTATGAACACCGCCAGGTCAGTTATGTAAGGAAAATCGTAACGGATAAGTAACATGTTTAGTAAGTCCTGATTTAATATTTGGTTGTTTTTAACGATTTTGGATAAGTTATATTGAGAAGGCTTTTGTAACTGGTTAATTGTTCTTTTTTGTCTTATCCTCTCTCAGATACTAGAGCTAAATCCACAACCGATTGAAAAGTAAGGTTTTCAATAATGCTGAGAGGTCTTCCTTGAAATAAAACATAGTTACAGAAGTTCTTGCAGGCTGCAGAGCGCCATGATTATAAAATATCCTGTGGATCGCTGACTGAAGGCAGAAGTGTATTTACACCATCTTGTGAACAGTATCTGGACACCCCTGTGTAACGTGGGATTGGCCACTAGATGTGACGAGAGGCAAACACTCCAGAATAAAAGTAGGCGGGGATTATTGTGTTGTGACAACAGAGCAGGCTCGTCAGAAGAACTTAGTGACTTCAAACGTGTTGTAGTCACTGGACGTCACCTAAGAAACAAATACAGGAGGGACATTTCAAACATTCTAAAGCTGCCCAATTCGACAGGTACTGATGTGGTTGTCAAGAGGAAACGCGAAAGAACAACCGAACCTAATCATACAATTAAAGCTTCCACGACTGGATGTCGTAGTTGCTGATGAGTCTTCCAGGCTGTATGGCCGTGGTCGAAGAAACTTCCGTGATTGAAGCAACTTCTCGGTTTCTGGCGCTTCGCCCATAATTGCGCTGGATGTCGTCGGAGGCGCTAACGGTGCAACTCTGGACGAAACATGAAAGATTCTTCGGCCATGGCCATACAGCCCAGTTGACTCAATAGCAACAACCACACTTAAACCGAGACCAGGCAAAACCTCAAGTACTGGCGGTCAAGCAACGTCGAGCATTGCTGAGGATGTTTGTAAAAAATTGCATTAAAACAACGGAAGAAATCACTCTTGAGCGGTCCATCCCTCACAATGGATGTGCGCAGCAAGTTAAACAGAAGGGGATACGTTAGTCGTTCAGTTCCTGATAATCCATACATTTTGTAATCAGTGTTAAACGACGTTAAGGTGATGTTAAGACCGACACCAGTGGAGGGTGGATAACTGGAAAGGAGTGAGTGGAGTGACGAATCACGCTATACTCTGTGGTAATCCGACAGCAGGGTATGGGTCTGGCGAATTCCTGGAGAATGCCAGCTGTCATCATGCGTAGTACCAAGACTGAAGTACAGAGATGCTGTTACAGTATGGGGGTGTTTTTCAGAAGCATATGAATAACTTTCACACCATTGTGTACTGCGTACAACACGGAGACGATGCTGTTCGTATCAGCATGACTATGGCATGGTCATAAATCAGCAACTGTGAGGCAATGGTTCGTAGACAGTAATATTCCTGTGATGGACTGGCCTGCCAGAGTCCCGACCTGTGTCCAATGAAACACCTTTGGGAAGAGTTAGAACGTCTACTACCCTCCTTACCCAAGGGTCCAACATCACTACCTTGTGTAGTTTCGGCTCTTGAGGAAGAATGGACTGCCATTCATCCACAGACATTCAACACCTCATTGAAAGTGTCACCAGCAGAGTTCAAGCCGTCATAAAGGCGAAATGTTTCTGTATATTTTTAATGAGATAGTGAATTTATTATCGCTCCCGTTTATTGTGGTAGAGAAGAATTAGAGCTTTGTTCCAATTTTGGTGAATTATCGTGTTTCACTAACACTCGATAAATGAGATCATGAAGTCTTTCTTGACAGATTTGTATATAAGTGCAGAAATTTTTATTGGCGACAGAGGACTGTGTATGGAGCAATATTACATCAGTATTTACTTCATTCGTCGGTTAACAACTATAGCTATTAGGAGTAGAATGTTTTTAATCTGGTTAGTACCCCAAATAAATGCGGCAAGAGCAAGCCATTAATGCTTATTTCCCCCTGAACGGCAAGTGGTGTGTTGAAATGTAGATGCTCGGGCACAAAACGGTTAGTCTATACTGACAGGAGCTATCCACTTAATGGTGCACTTACGACCATGCAGAAAACATCAGGTCGTGTAGTTTGTGTTGTGTTTGCGGGAAGAGTGTTCGGCACACAGAGAAAAACAACCAACACACTGATGCGTAACATGTTAAGATATCAAATATAAAAGACCTGTACTTAAACCTGTTACACCCTGTATAATTTTGCAAGCTCGATTTGTCAATAGTTTACTCCAGCTACAACCACTTTCCTAGAACACCGTCATTTCACCGTGCCTTTCCTCTCATCATACTTCGAATGGTTTTGTGTATCTCATCTGAAATTACATCCGTAATCTCATTATTTTCTTTAGGGGGTAATTGTGTGTCTGTTTCAACTCTTGAGCCATGGAAGCACTTAAAGAAAACTCTGAATGCTTGTACAGTTTCCCCTCTATTGCTAGTTACTGTACCATCTGCTGCAGCTGATGAAATGTGGGTTCCAATTAGGTCTCCATCCTTTTGTTGATTCCAGTAGTATCACATACAATTAATTGTATTTTTTTGACATCCTCTCGATGATATTTACAAACAGAACTGAACAACTTCGTGGGCGTGTAGCTCTGCTCCAGATGTCCCTGCGATGTCTTTATTTCCGTAGTTAAAATGAAATCGTGGATGAAGAATCATCAACAGGTGCAGAAGTAACTTCAGGCTTGTCCGTTAGAATGTTTATTTATTTATTTACACGTGTAGTTCTGTCGGATCAAATTGAGAAGCAAATCTCCAAGGTCATGAAAAGGTGTCACAACATAAAATTACAACATAAAAGTAATAACAGATAAGTAAAATGCTTACGAACCGAAAAAGTCAAGCCATAAGTTTAAGCAAGTGCAATCAACAATATAACATAGGAATCAGCTTAATTTTTCAAGGAACTCTTCGACAGAATATAAGGAATGACCCATGAGGAAACTCTTCAGTTTCGATTTGAAAGCGCGTGGTTTACTGCTGAGATTTTTGAATTCTTGTGGTAGCTTATACAAAATGGATGCAGCAGAATACTGCACACGTTTCTGCACAAGAGTTAAGAAAGTGCGATCCAAATGCAGATTGCTTTCTGCCTAGAATTAAATGAGTGAAAGCTACTAATTCTTGGGAATAAGCTGATATTTTTAACAAGAAACGACAGTAAATAATATATGTATTGACAATGTCTGAATACCCAGACTAGTGAACAGGGGACGACAAGAGATTCGTGAACTTACACCACTCATTGCCTGAACTCCCCGTTCCTGAGCCAAAAATATCCGTTGAGAATGGGATGAATTACCCCAGAATATAATACCATAAGACATAAGTAAGTGAAAATACGCAAAGTAGACTAATTTTCGTGTCGAACGATCACTTACTTCAGATACAGTTCGATAGTAAAAATGGCAGCCTTACGTCTTTGAACAACATCCTGAACGTAGGTTTTCCACGAGGGTTTACTATCTATCTGAACACCTAGAAATTCAAACTGTTCGCTTTCACTAATCATATGCCCATTCTGTGAATTAAAACCTCGCGTTTTGTTGAACTGTGTGTTAGAAACTGTAAGAACTGAGTCTTACTGTGATTTAGCGGTAGTTTATTTTCTACAAGCTATGAACTTAAGTCATGAACTGCACTATTTGAAACCGAGCCAATGTTACACACAACATTATTTACTGCCAAGCTAGTGTTATCAGCAAACAGAAATATTTTGAATTACCTGTAATACTACAGCGCACATCATTTATAGAAATAAGAAACAGGAGTGGTTCCAACACTGATCCCTGGGGCACCACCTCCCCCCCCCCCCCCCTTCTGACCATACTCCACTCAGATCCCACATCACAGCCATTCTCAACACTATGAATATTGACCTTTTTCTGTCTGTTGTTAAAATAAGAGGTGAACCAATTGTGAGCTACTCCCCTTATTCCATAATGGTCCAACTTCTGGAGCAATAGTTTGTGATCAACACAATCAAACCCCTTAGTCGAATGAAAAAATATGCCTAGCTTTCGCTACCTTTCGTTTAATGCATCCAGTAATCCATGCAGAGAAAAGAGAATATAGGGTGTTCAGTTAGCAAATTATGTGATATAAAATGATCAATTATACTTACACATACACCCTTGTCAATAACTTTGGCAAACACTGATGGCATAGATATAGGTCTAAATTGTGTGCATTATTTCTTTCTCCCTTTTTATAAAGTGGCTTCACTACTGAGTACTTTAATCGTTCAGGAATCTAACCATTCTTAAACGAAAAATTACAAATATGGCTAAGTACAGGCCTAACATGTGCAGCATAGTACATTAATATTCTGCTGGGCACTCCATCATATCCATGAAGAGTCGTTAGTCATCAATGATGTAATTATTGGTTCATTCTCTCCCTTTTCAGTATCACAGAGAATTATTTCAGACATCAATCTCGGAAAATTATTTTCCAAGAGAGTTATATGATTCGCTGTAGAAACTAAGTTTTTATTTAATTCGACAGCAATGCTCAGAAAATGACTGTTAAATACTGTAAATATATCTGACTTATCAGTAACAAAAGTATTTTTACTACGAACTGACTTAATATTGTCGACCTTGTGCTGCTGACCAGACACTTCCTTCACGAATGACCATATGGTTTTAATGTTATCCTGTGAATTAGTTTCTCTATTTGCTTACCACATACCCTCTGCCTTCCTAATAACATTTTAAAACACCTTACAATACTGTTTATAATGGGCTTGAAGGTTACCACCGACCACCTTAAACGGCAATCGTTGTTAACGTTATACCTCTGCGAGGAATATTTAAGATGTGACAGTGAGATAACCTGATGGAAACAGAGCAATCAAACTGGAGTTCGTTTCCGAAATACTCTAGCAGAGTACAAACAATAGCAAACAATGGGTTCGGAACAGACGTTCTCCCAGCACAAAAGCAAGTTGTAACATTACATATTGAAACAGGTCGCCAGCCTAATTAGGCATTCTTGCGTCCAGCAAAATGATAAAGCAGAAGGCGGTGCTAAGGCTAACCTGACCTTCCTTTACACACACACTAAACTCTTTCCTTGTATCTGTTCACACTACAACACAGTAAACTAACCTTGCAGATAAATGTGCTACTAATTAGTAAGTCAGATAAGCAAATGGCCTAGGAGCTAGTAAACAGCAATACATGCCTCTCAGCAACACGTACCTTAAATTAACTAGGTGCAACAGTTTATAAAACCAACACACATTAATCTAGTAGCAATACTGAACAGGGAAAAGCTTGAAATGATTCTGCATTTAAATCAGAGGGTCTACTAATGATCATAATCTATAACTTCATTGCCTAATACAGAGTCTCTATGCCTGTGCATTAACCGACTTGCATTGAAATAGATAACACATAAACAGTTATTTCTTAAACTCGGTTTGATGGAACTAAACAGAAAACAAATCTAATTACACTGGCTCTGAAGGGGTCTTTGGACTGCTTCATTAAATAACTAGGCTGGTCCATGAGGACCCTTAAACTTCCGTGGTTTGAAGAACCATGCTCATTAACAAAACTACACCAGTATTTATGAGAAAAGGTACGTTCAAAAATGGTTCAAATGGCTCTGAGCACTATGGGACTTAACATCTGAGGTCATCAGTCCCCTAGAACTAAGAACTACTTAAACCTAACTAACCTAAGGACATCACACACATCCATGCCCGAGGCAGGATTCGAACCTGCGACTGTAGCGGTCACGCGGTTGCAGACTGAAGGGCCGGCCGGCGAAAAGGTAAGTATTCTTATCATTAATTATTAGTTAAGTAAAGCGCAACAAATTACAACTCTTCAAATAATAAATGTGCTTTCGTAAACAGTCTTTTGACGTCCTCAGAATTATAATTGGGTGTGCAAATGACAACACAACGTTAAATTCAAGTTCAGCCACTCTCTCATAATAACTTGGGACACTCGGAATTAAATTCACTAGGATTGGAATCCCGTCCAGGTTTGTGATTTGGGATAATAACGGGTGTAAGATAGAGTTTTTAGCAACACCACGATTATTATTATAAAATCAAGCAAATTTCACAAATACCTTATCCATTTACAGAGGACGGCTGGTAGTACTGGTGGCGTAGTTTGCAGTGGCTGTTAACCTGGCGGCGATGCAGTCATGGCAGTACAGTTGGCCCTACCCTATTACTGATCTTCTTGGCGTCGAAATAATATTTTTATAGGGCCAAAAACCATGCCATGATAATGGTATCATCAAATTCAGCATCCGAGGCCCATAAATACTGCCCTTAAGCTCTTCTGGCGTCAGAACCCCAGCAACATGAGCCCTATGATCAGTTGCTGCTAGCTAGGTGTTAACCAGAGCACTGCTCAGCCCAGACTCCTTATTCGTCACAAAGGACGAGTTGCCACTTGCGCGCCAACCACACCTTTTCCATTCCGCCAGGCTACCTCCGTAGCTCCGTGGCTTCCCTACATCTTTTACATTTAACCCTACTTTCCCTAACTATGGACAAAGTCATTCATAGTTCAAGAGGTAACAATCAATTCCGTACTTATTTAGATTCATAAGCATAATTTTAACAACATCGTTCAAAAATTCACGTACCTGAAACATGTATACAAAATCATAGGAATATCGATACAGATACAAAAATGTCAAAAATAAGTGTTACAGGCTGCTGTAGCTTGTTTGTGACTATTTCTAACACTTTGATATAATTCCCACTTTCTTCATAATATCTTTATCCCGCTTACTGTTCATACTGTATGTGAATGATCTGGCAGACAATATTAATAATCGGGTATTTGCAGATAATGCAGTTATTTGTGATGAAGTACTATCTGAGAAAAAATGTACAATAAAGACTGATATTGTTAAATTAGACAAACTACAGGAAATGATTCCAGAGAGGGTAAGGAGCAAAGAAGTTCATATGGACGTATGGCCGGAAATATCCTCCAAGAGAGGTAAACCGATTTGAAGGTGAAGATAAAGATCTTTGACAGTGTAGGTTTCAATGATTGAAAGTACACATAAAAAAATATCAGGCAAGTGCGAATGCTCTGTCTGTAGGGGACAGTGCTGTATCTGACGGATATGATGATGTGATGGCTCGTGGTCGGTGTTTCAAATACTTACCAATTTTAGACTCACGTGAAGGAACGCGTACTAGAGACCGCGATGAGCAGCTTCCACAATTTTCTGCTATTTTTGTTATTGTCGGACATGAGGTTGTGTTCTGTGCACGATTTGTATATTTTAAGATTCTGCGAATTAAAGTGCTGGATACTATGTTAAAGTTATTTTGAGATGTTGGTATGTCTTCAGTTAAAGCGTTTTATGCGGAGAAAAATTCTGTATACTTCTAAAACTAGTGACCTAACTATGGACGGTAAAGCCATATTTCGCCAGCCGTGCACTGTCTTGTACCCTGAAACGGAAGCTCTTTTTACCATGCAATATGTGATGGTTGCAAATGAATTAAGTCTGTTTAATGTCTTCAGTTTAAATAGGTTTTTAAATTGTTATTGCTTTTTGATAATTCGTTTCCTATATGTTATTTAACTTGGTAATTAATGGTATATGGCAGTGCTTACTTTTTAAACTTTCAGATGCCGGAACGCACCTTTTGAACCACACAACCCCCCTGTCCCCCATCATCTCCGAACCACAAAAATCACAAGTTTCGAATTTTGAAAACTCGTAATAAAACTTACAATGAAAAATCATTTTTTACAAAATACTATCCTGAAATTCAGGTTTAGAAAACATAATTTCTTGCTATCAAAGCAACAGAATCACGAGATTTAATGTAAACGACAGGTACTACCGCCTGTCCCCGTAGCAGCGTGACTTTCCTTCCTAGTTCTGCTCGATACATATCGACACAAGTCGATTGCGTTCGTGACCATGCTGCCTGCCGCAATGTCCAAACAGTTGCACTGTAGTTACTCGGTGAACGTATATGCAGTATTGCAACATTGGGAGTTAAAAATAACACCACCCCCTGGGAGCTCCCCTCTGCTGTACAGGTAATACTAGATAAGTTGAGCGTCGACCTATGTTCTAACAAGAAGATAAGACCTTCAGCACAGGGAAGCGAGGGGAATGATGTTTACGTATCTGTTCGGAAAGCTGCCAAGTTTAGCCATGCGTGTGCCGCGCTCATCATTGATCAGCAGCTATAGTACAAATTACGACATTGAATAAACATTTCGTGAAATCATATTATATAGACGCTCATGTTCCAACACTCCTTAAGGTAAATTATGAATATGTTGCGATATTGTGTGCGTGTACTATTTTAAACCTCCGGTACCGACATGTTTGAATGAGTTAAAACAAATTCTTGAGAAGTGCCGGAACACTGTTCCGGCGCGTTCCAGCTGGAATTAAGGCCCGGTATGTAGTAATCAGGAAACACACAGACTAGTTTATACACTGTTGACTAGATCTTCTCAATTGTAACACATTTAAATTTGAGTAAAATATTTATTCCTAGGTACATAACCGTGTTGTAAAATGGAACAGTTTTCAAATGCGGAAAAACTTCACTTTACGGAAGTTATTTTTCTGATCTCAGGAAAAGCCTACAGCACACATAAAATAAGTACTATAATTTCAAAGTTAAATAAGAAACAGTACACCAAGGGAAAAAAACGAGGCACCACGAAGGACTTATCCGAATGGGGCAGAAATCGCTAGACGTGATGTACATATGGAGGAAAAACAATGTTAACAATTTCAGAAAAACTGAAAGATTTATTCAGGAGAAAGAGCTTCACAAACTGAGCAAGTCAACAACGTGTTGACCCACCTCTGGTCCTAATGCAGGCAGTTATTAGGCTTCGCATTGTTCGATAGACTTATTGGATGTCCCCCTAAGAGATATCATTCCAAATTCTGTCGAACTGGCGCCTTAGATCGTCAAAATCTCGAGTTCATTGGACGACCCTGCCCATAATATTCCAAAAGTTCTCAACTGGAGACAAACAGTAGAAAACCTCGCCATGTATGGGCTGGTATTATCTTGCTGAAATGTAAGCCCAAAATGGCTTCCCATGGGGGGAAACAAAACGGGGTGTCGAATATCGTCGACGTACATCTGCGCTGTAAGGCTGCCGCAGATGACGCCCAATGAGGTCCTGCTATGAACAGAAGTGGCACTTCAGACTATAACTCTTGGTGTCAGGCTCTATTGCGGGTGACAGTGATGCTGGTTACCACCTCTGTCTGAGGCATCTCCAGACTCGTCTTCGGTATGGAATCTCATTGATTCGAGTAGCATTGTCTTCAGTATGAGTCCCACTTGGGACTGAGCACCGATTCCCAGCCAGGCGTGTCTGGAGATGCCCTGGACAGCAGTGGGATACCAAGCTGACTGTCGCCCACCATACGACTCGACAACCAGTAGTGATAGTCTGATGTGCCATTTCTTTTCGTAGCAGGATCCCTCTGATTGTCGACCTCGGCGCCTTAAGCACAGTGGTACTTCGACGATATTCTACGCTCCGTTTTGCTACCATTATGGGAAGCCATCCTGGGATTACATGTCAGCAATATAATACCAGCCCACACATGGCGAGAGTTTCTGCTTCTGGTCTTCGTTCTTGCCAAACCCCACCTTGGCCAGCAAGCGCGCCGGATCTCTCCCCAGTTGAGAACGTCTGGAGCATTATGTGTAGGGCCCTCCAACCATCTCGGATTCTGATTATCTAACACGCCAATTGGACGACGTTTGGCACGATATTCCTGAGAAGGAAGTCCAACAACTCTGTCAATCATACCAAGTGGAGCAACTGCTTGCATAAGAGCCGAAATGGACCAATTTGGTCAATTTACGAAGCTTTTCTCTTGAATACATCATCCAGATTTTCTGGTATTGTAATCGTTTGTTTGTACATGTGTATCACATCTACTGATGTCCTTCCCTTTCGGGCAACTCCTTCGTGGTGCGCCGAACTTATTATTTATTTATTTTGTGATATGGTGGCTGCGAACCATTAGCTCCAGTTCAGTCTCAGCGTGCAGTCGTGATTCATGTTCTCGAGATGTCTCTGCATGCTAATGCGAAAGTGTGCCACGTTACCCTTCGTGACACCAAAGCCACTTCTTCCAGCAGGGGAGCAAGGGTCACCTACAGGAAGTACAGATATTCCTCGCCTGAAAGGCGTTGTGGAAGTATGACTGGTCCCAACATTCGCCAGTAACCCCTGCTGGCACACTGAGGGTGAATCGATACTGATAGTTCGCAGGGAGCATACCAGTAAAACACTAGCACAGACAAAAGATTTCCACTTGCCTGGTGCGTTCTCATGTGTACTTTTAATCACTGAAACTTATGCTGCCAAAGATCTCTTATCTCTACGTTCACATGAGTGTACCTCACTTGGAAGGCATTTCCAGCCCTATGTCCATACGACCTTTATCCCTTCCCTCGAAAATTTTCTTCCTTCACATCTCCTCTGTGCTACCAACATTATAGTACAACGGAGGTGCCTAGTTGCTTCCGACGCCCTGGGTGGAATGCGTAAGTTCACCAACCTGCAGTCTTCTATAGTCGCTGCTCCCTGCGCAGAAAATAGCATGTAGGTCACGAATCTGTTACCTTGAGGCTGTAATAAGCTGTTAGTGAGGAACTAGTACTGCATAAATAACTAAATTTTGAATTGGTTTGTTTAAAAGGGATGGCACTTCTTTTTTAACATAATACGAGAAACTGGACAATTATAATCTACTTTAAATCACAGATAATTTCCATTATTCACACTTTCACAGAGAATAAACACAATAATGAATTGCGTGTTTGGGTAATTACTACCAAACTAGCTCTCAGCTATAAGTCGATAAGACCAGAGATGGCTATTTACGTCTTAACTGATACCGACCGCAGCAGACAACACGTCTGTCCTCGGATACTATTGGTCTGTAACACGCCCAAGGGGAAAGGAAATAGATATTCAGTACTAATAAAAGCTAGCCTTTAGCACTCGAGACTGTACCCCCAAGACATAGAAACGGGGCTGGATATTTAACGACGGTGTGCCTAAACCCACGTACCTGGTCCTTCCTGCGGCGGTTGATCTGCTGCTCTCTGTACTGCCTGCTATTATGTGTCCTGTAATAACTATTGTCTAGCAGGGAGAGAAGCCACTCACTCCAATACCAAGTTGATCTGGTAGAATTTACTGTAATCTGTTAAACACTCGCACAGGGTGGTGCTGCACTGCTCACAATTAACATTATTCCACAATGGACGCGATCAGTATTTCTACTCCAAGTACGTGTCCATTGTGACGTATAAGGTTACTGTCTAAATGATGGCATCCAAAGAAAAAACACGGAGAATAGAAAATACAATAATCACTGTTCAACAGAAGTTTAATCAGTCGGCGATTGGCATAGTTCTTCCAGCAGTAATAAACAATTCAATAGTCAATAGCTTATAACACGAGCGTGCGCGTGACCAGATCGCGACGCGGAAGCTCCATAAAATTTCAGGTACCAAGTGCCTGAGGTCGTGATATTCAGCCAGTCAAAACGATATGTGTTTCTTTCACTTAGAACTTGCATTTAGGACCATACCAATCAACATTATTTTTCCGTGACCGTCGCGACGTGGTTGATTGTTGTTCTCGAGACTTGACACACGAAGCCAAGAAACACCACCTTTTGGATAAACATTGATACTGCGTCGTGAACACTGAAATTAAACGCAAAACTCATGTGACAAACATTTCAATTACATTCACCATAACTTGTAAGATACATGCTGCAGCTAGGATTACCACACGTCGCGAATTTCGTGGATAGTCCGCGATTTTATGCTCGAAGACAGGTGTCCTGGACGAAGAGGAAAATGTCCGCGAAAAAGGTGGCTAGTAGGTAAAAAAAAAAATTTACGCAAATTTTGCCACTGGCCACCGATCAAGCGTTCCATAACTCCTGCAAACTTGACGATAGCCGTTGAAACCTGTGCTGATATTCCGTGTCACTTCAGAATCGCTCGGCTATTTTCAGAACAGACTGTGGAAGCAGTGAAATAATCGATTCTTTGCGATTGTTTCAGTTTTCTATTGTTTGTTTACAACGTCTCTGCTGTCGGTATGTGATGTTCTTTGGTCGTGTAAAGTTAACATTCAGCTGTGCGAAGTGTACTTCTGGAGTTGTTATTGCACAGAATTTGAAATTTAAAATGTCGAAACGAAAAGTACTTTTTCGAGAAGAATATATTGATGCGTTTCCAAGTATTAAACGTGGAGGAAACGAACATGACGCCATTTGCAAAGTGTGTGGGTAAGTAAATGCATTTTAGGTACGTAACAGTAAACAGTGCCTATCATTTGTAGAAAGCATACAAGTAAGTATTATAATTGATCAGATTACTCAACTGTACTTGTTTAAAAACCAAGTCTCCCGCAATTTTATTTTCTGGCGATAGTTTTCAGTTATTGAAAAAAATATTTTCATCATGCCATCAAATTTAGTTTTCAGGGTGACCATAGAATGAAAGAGCTGTCAAAAACGTGTGTTTCGAGGCATAAAAATTTATTAGTTGTGACACTTCGAAACATAGCGCAATAGATTGTGCACGTTTATGCTCAGGGCTCAGAGAATGGTTTAAAGCATAAAGTGAAAGATGTATATCAATTGTAGCAGCACGATTGTGTACATGTTAATAATTTGTGTTCAGTGCTTTAATTAAAAAGTTATTTAATATCAATCGCAATGAATTTTCTTAATCATTGACCACTCCTTTATAGACACCATTAATGCTTGGATTAATTTTCATTGTTAATTACAACTTCCTTGCTGACTCTTTGAATTATGGTAATTATGAAGATCTGGCTGACGTGCAGAAATGTGAAAGGACATTGTGTGATTCCAAATTTCAACCACATCTTCATAATTACCACTTTAAAGTAATGATGAAGATTCAACTGAAATGCAAAGCAATGGGCACTTGCACAACATATCGGTCCGTGTTTCAACCACATCTTTATGATCACCGAATTTTGTCCTTTATTTTCGTTCTTGGATTATGGCAACCCTAGCTGCGGCCACGGCATCAGTCCAACACTCCACCCACGCTACACGAAAGCTACGCCACGACTCTCCACTGTTGCTCTGCGCTCGGCAGAGAGGCGACTATCGATAGTCAACGATAGAATTCTGTGCTTACAGAACCACCGCGCTAGCCATCCAAGTTAGGTGCGATCCGAAGGTCTTCACAGTGCTTCGTCCTCCTTTTCGACTAGCAATTGTTTATTATTCTGCTCGTAATCAACACTTCTGAAGTAATTACGTTATAGCCTACTCCTGGGAGATGGTTTTATATGAAATGCAAGTAAATTCACTGTTTAGTTCTTCTAAGATTGATAAGAGAAGTTTGTTATTTTGGCGCGCTACTTCCGAACACTGCAGCAGACTGCGGAGAAATGTGACAATTTAGGCGGCCTTTCTGACGATACATGCACCGAATAAACCATCTGTCACCAGTACCTCACACCACTGCAGCCTTCTCAACTGTTCTAAAAAGAGATTCTTGTAGCTGAATATGATGGCTGTAAAGCCAGAAATATTACAAAATTCCTGGGTGTATGTTTGTGAGGATATGAAATGGAATGATCTCACTGGCTCAGATGTAGGTAAGATAGGTGCTAAACTTCGCTTCATGGTGAAAATCACTCAGTTTAGAATGGAAATCGTTAATAAGACACTCGTGATACGCATCCTACAGGGTGTATTGTATTTAGTAGCGGAAAGTGACCCGGGTAATTGCACACAATATTAAAGGCACGAACGTAACAGTAAGCATGGCTCCAAAAATAAGTCGCCTGTGAGATGATTGCGAAAGTGTGCTGAAGAATCGCCACTGAAACCATATACGAAAGATCAAATGAACTTATTACCGGAAATGCATGGTTTCCATTCTAGAGATCCCAGCCGTCGCCTCCCACAGTATTAATCACATTTTCGTCCAAGTCTGGTATCCGAACATTCCGGGGACGTCCTCCACGATTTCCTGCTTCCTGAAAGGCAACAGTCTCAGACAAACGGCGAACTGTGGTTGTTGTCGGCGGGGATAGGATTCCTGATACAACCTTGCTGCCCGCCGCCCGTTGCTATTTGGCTTTCCATAAGTAAACACCATGACGGCAATCTCTCGATTCGAACACGGAACCGTTGCGTGCAACGCTGTATCATGTCCACTGCAAGGTGAGTCAGCAAGAAAAGTGAATCGGACGTAACAATACCCATTACTATGGCAGAAGGGGGCGCTAGGGCATGATGTATGAGGAACAGTACACACCTCTAAGAGGAAACCATGCATACTGTATCTGCGACTACATAGTACAGCACGTATTAGACTTCAGTTCCTTTAACAAGGTATGCCGGCCGGTGTGGCCGTGCGGTTTTAGGCGCTTCAGTCTGGAACCGGGCGACCGCTACGGTCGCAGGTTCGAATCCTGCCTCGGGCATGGATGTGTGTGATGTCCTTAGTTAGGTTTAAGTAATTCTAAGTTATAGGGGACTGATGACCTCAGATATTATGTTCTATAGTGCTCAGAACCATTTTTTTTCTAACAAGGTATGATTGAAGAAATTGTCTGTAACATGGAAACCATGCATTTAGGACATAAGTTCATTAGACCTTTTATATACAAATAAGGATGTGTGTGTGTGTGTGTGTGTGTGTCACACATCTCCTCCTAAAACCACTGGACCAACTTAAACCAGACTTGGTACACATATGCCTCACTGTCAGACAACAATTGTTGTCGGGATAAGAACCACCTACCAGCCATAGTTAAGGAAATACAACATCATAACCAATGAGATACCCGAAAAACTGCCGTATCATGCACTACGTTTAAATTTATTACTTCTGTGCTACTAACTATTTTCAACGCATTTTGCACACAGCGTCCATATATGTTGCTGACTGCACCTACAAAGTTAAATCATTATATGACTTACAGTACTAGTAACACATTCCTACAGTCGAGTCAACTTAAGGAAAAGCCTGACACCTGGCAGCACCTTTGACAGGTCTCAACTGCGAAAACGGCTGTGCGTGAAAACAGTAGCCGTCTATAGAACTATGAAGAGGCGTTACCATACAGACGCAAAATCGCGTTGTAGACACTCAAAGAAGCTGCGCCCTGCGTACAAAAACTGTCTGGGAGATTGGACTACAAACACAGTTCATGTTTTGTTTTCATTTCCTAATAGAAAACTGACAAAATGAATTCGCGGACAATGCCGAGTTATTTAGCTAGTCCATAACAAAACATTCACCTAGTTAGTATAAATGTATCGAAAATGAAAACTTTTCTATAAACCTGTATTTAATTGGCCTCAGATTCCGCTTATTTGTTCTGTGCAATTCTCTTCACATCTACAGAATAGCCTACTGAATTCAAGCCAGGGTCCCATCTATAATTATTAAGTCCCCTCCCCCCCCCCCCAACCCACACACACTTCCCTCGATTACTATAATCTGTTTAGTCAAGTTGTCGCATAAACATCTTCCCTCCTCAGTTCTGTTCCTTGTAAGCTGACGGACTTGGTGTGGGCCGTTTCCATACTTGAAGTAAACTGGAAACTGGCTCAAGGGCCCAGTCCAGACAGCGTACGGGTGCAGGCGGAAGGCGTGTAACACTCGCACGCGACGTCCGGGAAAATCCTTAGGAGGACAGTGTTCTGGAGGCGCGAAATACTTCCTTTCCGAGCTGGGGAGAGTATGGCAGATGATTTGGAGTATTCATATTGAGGGCCTAGATACCAGTAGATGGCGGATAAAATAAATAGTGAAATGATCGTATAGCACTGATGGCCGGGAGTTCTCACCTAGGGAAGTTCAGCCACCGAGTTGCAAGCCTTTTCAATTGACGCCACAGTTGCCGATTTGCGTGTCGATTATGACGAAACGATGAGGAGGAAAACACAACACCCAGTCCCCGAGTGGAGAAAATCCCAGACCCGGCCGGGAATCGAACACCGGTCCACTGCATGACAGTCAGATGGGCTCACCACATTTTTTTCTTCCTTTTTTTGTAATGCAAATATCTCTGAGTCGAGCACTAGGCCAGAGACGTGTGTTACAGACTTTTTCTTTTTTCCTTTAAAGCACAGCGTTCACCTTAAGGTTGGTGGAAAATAGGTGGGCAGGGGTCGAAACCCGGGACCTAGCCCTTCCTGCACCTGAACGCCCCTTCCGACTTTATTTTCATTTATTTTTTATCTTTATTTTTCATTTTTATTTAGTCACTTATTTTGTTCTTCAGCCCCAAAATTGCAGAGATAATTGTAACATAAATTGTTTCTGTTAATATGAATGCATTGTAAAGAAATTAAAGAACATAAATCGTCTCAACATGAAATAATTCTTTTAACCACATTTACTTAGAGTATCCACCTTCCAACACATGCGAGGACTCAAAACATCCAACAAAAATTAAGAGAATGAAAAATCCTACACTTATATTGCTTAAACAACGACCACCTGGTCAAAGGGAATCAAGCTAATGATGAAAAATAAATCCTGCACCCCATCCCAAGCGCTTCCCATCTGCGGACAATTTTCATTGGTACCAAGTCGATTACCATTTCGCTTCGTGTCAGGATCCACTACTGGGGTAGTCCTCTGCCCGATACACCCCAACTGTGAGCAGAGTTTATGAAGACACTGGGCAAACAGTTTGTGAAGGCTTGTTGACAGCGAAAAGTGTGCTCATATGTGCTATGATGATCTTGGAGATATTGCCAATAGCCTTTAAACCATGTGATATCATGAGTCTTTGCGGTTTGGAAGTAACTATCCTCTTGGCATAGCACCAGCCATGAGTCAATCGTGTGAGATGGGGCACGAAGTTAGCAGGCGAGAGTCTTCTGTATCAGCATCTGCACATCAAAGGCCGCGCAGCTCCACATGTTAAACGGTGTTCGACCGTGTCCGGGAGGTGTCACTGTGGGCAGAGGGGAGAATGTCAGCCCAATAGTGCGCAACTTGCGTCACGTCATGTATATTCGGTTGACCATATGGTAATACATTGCTGTACCCGTGTAGGGAGGAAGGGTTGTTGGATCGCTCTCCACAATGCAGGCCATAATGTGGCTGAGCTTTTACTCTCAACTACATTGCGAGGGATGGATCTCACCAGCAAACGGTAGATATCTCTCGCCCTAGGAGGTCGAGTGTTGTCCAGATCGGGTGCACAATAATTAAATTCAGGTATGAATGCCGAGATGTAGGAGAGAGAGGGAGTGACGCTCGTACTTGGAACATGTGACAGGATGATAGCCGACATCAAAATAGTTCAAATGGCTCTGAACACTATGGGGCAGCATCTAAGGTCATCAGTCCCCTAGAACTTAGAACTACTTAAACCTAACTAAGGACATTACACACATCCATACCCGAGGCAGGTTTCGAACCTGCGACCGTAGCGGTCGCGCGGTTCCAGACCGAAGCGCCTAGAACCGCTCGGCCACAAAGGCCCGCAAAGCCGACATCAGTTCCTCCACCAAGACTGCCCATAAGTGAAGTATGTTGATGGGACCACATTTTCGCCATTGTGCACAAGTATATCGCTGTAGCTCGCTCTCGTATATTTATAAGTCCCTGTCCGCCTTTACGCAGATGGAAGGTGAGGATATCGTAGCGGACTGTAAACAGAAATCCAGCAATAAGGTAATACCGAATTGCTGCCTGTAGTCTGCGTGCCATCACTGTCATTAGTAGGAGAACCTGAACCACGTGCATCAGCTTGGTTGCCACATGAAAGGTTAAGCTACTGAACACGCTGTAGGAGGTCCATGCGTCGACGTAGGTTCTGGTGGACTACTGTGAGTTGTGCCTGCAGTAGACGTCTATAGTTGATGGTCGCCATGTGACGCACATCTCGTGTATTTGTAATGCCCAAATATCTGATCGCATTCATCTGTAGGAGGGACGCCACGTAGCCCTCCTGGAGGCCCTTTCCAGTATCCATCACTGCCGACTTGTCTACATTCATGTGGTTTCTGGCTGCTACCAATCGATACTGTGTGATCCATTAAAGCACAGAGCGCACCTCATCACTTGATCAGACCAGCACTAGAAGGTCATTACCATATGCTTTGCAGTGGAACGTCTGACCCCTCAATGTAATTTCTGAAAGTCTGTGTCTCAGCCCTCCTGTGAGTGGTTCCAGTACCTTCTCGTAAAAATTAATGGAGAGTGGGCATTCTTGTCGATACGAACGCCGAACTGGCAAGGGACCCGCTGTACGTCTATATATTAGAGCATGGGGCGATGCGTCATGTAAGAAGCACAAAAGTACGTCAAGGAAATCAGATAGGAATCCCATGTGGTCTAGAAACGACACGATAAACTTGTGGTGCACTCTCTTGGAAGTGTGGTCGAAGTCAGTTGAGATCCAGCAGTGCGACAGGATATGATGAGAGGTTTTAAATCCCTACATTGACCAGTGTCTCTTTTCGTGCTGCACTCCCCTCCGTGTGTCGTTAAGGTACTGCTCCATTGAGAGGATTATTGATAGGACTTCCTTTAAGCGCGGCCAAAAGGCGGGTAAATATCTTATAGATCGAATTTAACATTGCAATTGGGCGGTAGTCCTTGATCGACCGATCTCATGAAGGTTTGTGTATCGGTATGAGTAGCCTATCAGTGAAGACAGATGACACACAAAACTCGGGGGACATCAGTTCTCGGTACATGGAGATCCACCGTGGCATCTTCAGGGTGCGGAAAATCCTATATCTACATCTACATCCATACTCCGCAAGCGGGGTACCTTGAGTACCTATATCAGTTCTCCCTTCTATTCCAGTCTCGTATTGTTCGTGGAAAGAAGGATTGTCAGTATGCCTCTGTGGGGGATCTAATCTCTCTGATTTTATCTTCATGGTCTCTTCGCGAGATATACGTAGGAGGGAGCAATATACTGCTTGACTCCTCGGTGAAGGTATGTTCTCGAAACTTCAAAAAAAGCCCGTACCGAACTACTGAGTGTCTCTCCTGCAGAGTCTTCCACTGGAGTTTATCTATCATCTCCGTAACGCTTTCGCGATTACTAAATGATCCTGTAAGGAAGCGCGCTGCTCTCCGTTGGATCTTCTCTATCTCTTCTATCAACCCTATCTGGTACGGATCCCACACTGGTGAGCAGTATTCAAGCAGTGGATGACCAAGTGTACTGTAACCTACTTCCTTTGTTTTCGGATTGCATTTCCTTAGGATTCTTCCAATGAATCTCAGTCTGGCATCTGCTTTACCGACGATCAACTTTATATGATCATTCCATTTTAAATCACTCCTAATGCGTACTCCCAGATAATTTATGGAATTAACTGCTTCCAGTTGCTGACCTGCTATATTGTAGCTAAATGATAAGGGATCTTTCTTTCTATGTATCCGCAGCACATTACACTTGTCTACATTGAGATTCAATTGCCATTCCCTGCACCATGCGTCAATTCGCTGCAGATCCTCCTGCATTTCTGTACAATTTTCCATTATTACAACCTCTCAATATACCACAGCATCATCTGCAAAAAGCCTCAGTGAACTTCCGATGTTATCCACAAGAATTCGAGCAGCTCCGTCTGGCCCGGGTGACTTGTTAAGTGAATTCTTATCTAGCGCGTCCTTAGTGTCGTCCTGCGTAATCTCCGCAAAAAGCGACGATCCTGCTGCGTGTCGGGGGTGTACGACACGTGCTGCAAAATGTCGTTGTAGTCCGCCTTCGCTATGTTCTCCTCCTGGTAAATACGTCGATAATGGTCTGCAAAGGCTTCCACAGTGGTTGCCTCGGTGGTTAAAGTTCGACCAGCTGACAAAGTGAGGTCCGTGATGAACTGTTGTCGGCGTTGACGGCTATGAAGCACGATGTGGAGCATAGACTGGGTTTCGCCGCTCGCTCGGTCTTGACGCCGCGACCACTCGACGACCACTTCCAATTTTCGTCATGTATGAGACAATATGTTGGCTTTAATTCTGTGGCTTGTCATCTGTCGGTCCGGTGATTCGCGAAGCATAGTGTAATAAAAGTCCAAAATACGACGATGTTATGCGGCGATATCCTTTCCATATTGTATTAGCACCCGCCGGAATGCTGGTTTTGCACATTCCATCCACCATGCCAACGTCGAAAGGTATCGTGGAAGACGGGTTTCGCAGTCCGCAACGCGGCAGCGGTAGTCTGAGGGCATTCTGTGTCCAGGAGGCGTGCTACATTCATTTTGCACATAGCACGGCTGCGCCCTACAAGTTGTTGCTGGAGGGAGACCGTGCATATGAATGCGCTGTGGTCGCAGAAGGCAAGTGCCCACCGTTCGGCTTCCAACGTGCCAGGCGCAAGATATGTGAGACATAGATGGCCACTGAGCTAAGAGGCGGACAACGGGGAAATGTACCAACACTCGTGAAATGGTGGTACAGGAAAATCCCCACTTCATAGCTACCTGGGAGATGCTGTGTCCCATCACTCATGCATCGACTGTAACACCACGTTCAAACTCACTTAAATCTTGATAACCTGTAATTGTAGCAGCAGTAACCGATCTAATAACTGTGTCAGACACTTGTTGTCTTTATACACGTCTTGCCGATAACAGCGCCGTATTCTGCCTATTTACATATCTCTGTATTTGAGTACGCACGCCTATACCAGTTTCTTCAGTGTATTAGACAAGTCAGAAACATTAGTGTGAGACAATCAAACACTGATTTGTCATAGACTGTCTCCCCTGCTCGGGCTGAACAAATCAAACTAGTCTAAACCAACAATGTTTGAACTGTTTCTAGAACTAATCACATGAAGTGGCACACCTCGTAACTCCACGAAAAGCTGCTGGCAGACTGCGCACACCAAGTACTGGAGTTTCATGCCCTTTGTATGCAGAGAGAACAGAAGTAGGCTGCTATAGCTATGGGCTACCAATCCTTGCATATACACTCCTGGAAATGGAAAAAAGAACACATTGACACCGGTGTGTCAGATCCACCATACTTGCTCCGGACATTCCGAGAGGGCTGTACAAGCAATGATCACACGCACGGCACAGCGGACACACCAGAAACCGCGGTGTTGGCCGTCGAATGGCGCTAGCTGCGCAGCATTTGTGCACTGCCGCCGTCAGTGTCAGCCAGTTTGCCGTGGCATACGGAGCTCCATCGCAATCTTTAACACTGGTAGCATGCCGCGACAGCGTGGACGTGAACCGGATGTGCAGTTGACGGACTTGGAGCGAGGGCGTATAGTGGGCATGCGGGAGGCCGGGTGGACGTACAGCCGAAATGCTCAACACGTGGGGCGTGAGGTCTCCACAGTACATCGATGTTGTCGCCAGTGGTCGGCGGAAGGTGCACGTGCCCGTCGACCTGGGACCGGACCGCAGCGACGCACGGATGCACGCCAAGACCGTAGGATCCTACGCAGTTCCGTAGGGGACCGCACCGCCACTTCCTAGCAAATTAGGGACACTGTTGCTCCTGGGGTATCGGCGAGGACCATTCGCAACCGTCTCCATGAAGCTGGGCTACGGTCCCGCACACCGTTAGGCCGTCTTCCGCTCACGCCCCAACATCGTGCAGCCCGCCTCCAGTGGTGACGCGACAGGCGTGAATGGAGGGACGAATGGAGACGTGTCGTCTTCAGCGATGAGAGTCGCTTCTGCCTTGGTGCCAATGATGGTCCTATGCGTGTTTGGCGCCGTGCAAGTGAGCGCCACAATCAGGACTGTATACGACCGAGGCACACAGGGCCAACACCCGGCATCATGGTGTGGGGAGCGATCTCCTACACTGGCCGTACACCTCTGGTGATCGTTGAGGGGACACTGAATAGTGCACGGTACATCCAAACCGTCATCGAACCCATCGTTCTACCATTCCTAGACCGGCAAGGGAACTTGCTGTTCCAACAGCACAATGCACGTCCGCATGTATCCCGTGCCACCCAATGTGCTCTAGAAGGTGTAAGTCAACTACCCTGGCCAGCAAGATCTCCGGATCTGCCCCTCATTGAGCATGTTTGGGACTGGATGAAGCGTCGTCTCACGCGGTCTGCACGTCCAGCACGAACGCTGGTCCAACTGAGGCGCCAGGTGGAAATGGCATGGCAAGCCGTTCCACAGGACTACATCCAGCATCTCTACGATCGTCTCCATGGAAGAATAGCAGTCTGCATTGCTGCGAAAGGTGGATATACACTGTACTAGTGCCGACATTGTGCATGCTCTGTTGCCTGTGTCTATGTGCCTGTGGTTCTGTTAGTGTGATCATGTGATGTATCTGACCCCAGGAATGTGTCAATAAAGTTTCCCCTTCCTGGGACAATGAATTCACGGTGTTCTTATTTCAATTTCCAGGAGTGTATGTCTTTATTAATAAGGGAAACAGAGGCACAGGTGTGTAATTGCAATTTAATTGTCCTTCGAGTCACTCTTAATTGAGCAAAATCCTTGCTTTCCTGTCTGCATGCTTTAGCGGAAGACATGGGACACGAGGCAGAAGTCCAACCTGCTCCTTGCGCTACAAATGGCCTTGCCGTTACGGAACGCACCTGTTGATGGCTATGCTACGGCCGTGCGCCCTCACGGCGTCTGCCATTGTTCGAGCCTGAGTTGCCTTGTAAACACACTGTTTGAATATGGCCTTGGTTTCCACTCTGTGTCACGACGAGGACAAGCTTCTCGGTCATGATTCACAAGGCACCGAGGGCAAGACTTCCCCCACAGTGTTCTGTTACACACGTCGTGTACCACGAGAGTGAAAGTTTTTACTTCTACGTTCACTGTTTGTCTGAACCCTATTTTTATTCACTTTAACACTAGCATGAAGTTCAAGCTGTGTGTATTGTGCGCTTTTAAAAACAGAAATAAAAGTAGGCCCAAATCATCTTCAGCTGTCCATAATAGTTTGAGATTCCGCGATAGACAGAACTGTTTTCAGATCGGCATCTGGCAGTTTTGGAACAGCAGCAGGACTATGTGCACGTGACAGGTCTTGGGTGATAGCATCACGTAACATGACACCCCCAGTAACTGCTATGTGTAAGAGCACAAGAGCACTTGAACACCCCATCTTTGGACACCTTGCGGATTTTTTTTTTTTGTTATTTTTCTCTGTTGTTGTTGTTGTTGTCTTCAGCCCTGAGACTGGTTTGATGCAGCTCTCCATGCTACTCTATCCTGTGCAAGCTGCTTCATCTCCCAATACCTACTGCAACCTACATCCTTCTGAATCCGATTAGTGTACTCATCTCTCGGTCTCCCTCTACGATTTTTACCCTCCACGCTGCCCTCCAATGCTAAATTTGTGATCCCTTGATGCCTCAAAACATGTCCTACCAACCGATCCCTCCTTCTAGTCAAGTTGTGCCACAAACTTCTCTTCTCCCCAATCCTATTCAATACCTCCTCATTAGTTACGTGATCTATCCACCTTATCTTCAGTATTCTTCTGTACACCACATTTCGAAAGCTTCTATTCTCTTCTTGTCCAAACTAGTTATCGTCCATGTTTCACTTCCATACATGGCTACACTCCAAACAAATACTTTCAGAAACGACTTCCTGATACATAAATCTGTATTCGATGTTAACAAAGTTCTCTTCTTCAGAAACGATTTCCTTGCCATTGCCAGTCTACATTTTATATCCTCTCCACTTCGACCATCATCAGTTATTTTACTTCCTAAATAGCAAAACTGCTTTACTACATTGTCTCATTTCCTAATCTAATTCCCTCAGCATCACCCGATTTAATTCGACTACATTCCATTATCCTCGTTTTGCTTTTGTTGATGTTCATCTTATATCCTCCTTTCAAGACACTGTCCATTCCTTTCAACTGCTCTTCCAAGTCCTTTGCCGTCTCTGACAGAATTACAATGTCATCGGCGAACCTCAAAGTTTTTACTTCGTCTCCATGAATTTTAATACCTACTCCGAATTTTCTTTTATTTCCTTTACTGCTTGCTCAATATAGAGATTGAATAACATCGGAGAGAGGCTACAACCCTGTCTCACTCCTTTCCCAACCACTGCTTCCCTTTCATGCCCCTCGACTCTTATGACTGCCATCTGGTTTCTGTACAAATTGTAAATAGCCTTTCGCTCCCTGTATTTTACCCCTGCCACCTTTAGAATTTGAAAAAGAGTATTCCAGTCAACATTGTCAAAAGCTTTCTCTAAGTCTACAAATGCTAGAAACGTAGGTTTGCCTTTTCTTAATCTTTCTTCTACCATAAGTCGTAAGGTCAGTATTGCCTCACGTGTTCCAACATTTCGACGGAATCCAAACTGATCCTCCCCGAGGTCCGCATCTACCAGTTTTTCCATTCGTCTGTAAAGAATTCGCGTTAGTATTTTGCAGTAGTGACTTATTAAACTGATAGTTCGGTAATTTTCACATCTGTCAGCACCTACCTTCTTTGGGATTGGAATTATTATATTCTTCTTGAAGTCTGAGGGTATTTCGCCTGTCTCATACATCTTGCTCACCAGCTGGTAGAGTTTTGTCATGACTGGCTCTCCCAAGGCCGTCAGTAGTTCTAATGGAATGTTGTCTACTCCGGGGGCCTTGTTTCGACTCAGGTCTTTCAGTGCTCTGTCAAACTCTTCACGCAGTATCGTATCTCCCATTTCGTCTTCATCTACATCCTCTTCCATTTCCATAATATTGTCCTCAAGTACATCACCCTTGTATAAACCCTCTATATACTCCTTCCACCTTTCTGCCTTCCCTTCTTTGCTTAGAACTGGGTTGCCATCTGAGCTCTTGATATTCATACACGTGGTTCTCTTCTCTCCGAAGGTCTCTTTAATTTTCCTGTAGGCAGTATCTATCTTACCCCTAGTGAGATAAGCTTCTACATCCTTACATTTGTCCTCTAGCCATCCCTGTTTAGCCATTTTGCACTTCCTGTCGATCTCATTTTTGAGACGTTTGTATTCCTTTTTGCCTGCTTCATTTACTGCATTTTTTATATTTTCTCCTTTCATCAATTAAATTCAATATTTCTTCTGTTACCCAAGGATTTCTAGCAGCTCTCGTCTTTGTACCTACTTTATCCTCTGCTGCCTTCACTACTTCATCCCTCAGAGCTACCCATTCTTCTTCTACTGTATTTCTTTCCCCTATTCCTGTCAATTGTTCCCTTATGCTCTCCCTGAAACTCTCTACAACCTCTGGTTCTTTCAGTTTATCCAGGTCCCATCTCCTTAATTTCCCACATTGAATGCCGTTAAATGTAACGTAGATGCGATAATTTGAGATACATGACACTAAATCTACCGCGCTTATGCTACACTACTGGCCATTAAAAATGCTACACCATGAAGAAATGCAGATGATTAACGAGTATTCATTGGACAAATATATTATACCATCATGATGCTGTAAACAGAACCTCGAGTCATTCGAAAAAAAGAGGTTTTGCCATTTGTGCACCCAGGTTCGTCGTTGACTACACCATCGCAGGCGCTCCTGTCTGTGATTCAGCGCCAAGGGTAATCGCAGCCATGGTCTCCGAGCTGATAGTCCATGCTGCTGCAAAGGTCGTCCAACTGTTCATGCAGATGGTTGTTGTCTTGCAAACGTCCCCACCTGTTGGCTCAGGGATCGAGACTTGGCTCCACGACCCGTTACAGCCATGCGGATAAAATGCCTGTCATCTCGACTGCTAGTGATATGGGGCCGTTGGGATCCAGCACGGCGTTCCGTATTACCCCCCTGAACCCACTGATTCCATATTCTGCTAACAGTCACTGGATCTCGACCAACGAGAGCAGCAATGTTGCGATACGATAAACCGCAATCACGATAGCCTACAATCCGACCTTTATCAAAGTCGGAAACGTGATGGCACGCATTTCTCCTCCTTACACGAGGCATCACAACAACGTTTCACCAGGCAACGCCGGTCAACTGCTGTTTGTGTATGCAGAGGCCGTAAACGAAGGAATTCACACTTGACAGAAGATATTGACAAGTGACAGACGCCTGTCCAAACGTCGAACATATCGAGCCACTACAGAACGAGTTTGAACAAATGGAAGTTACCGCTCCACCTGACACCAATGAGAAAATCCAAACATCTGACTCAGGACCTTCGAAAGCTTCAAACCCTTCAGCTGCGAAAATATCACCTATCAGATTCTAGTACACTGGACGTTACCTGACGTTAAATGTTGAACTCAAGAAGAATGTCACTGGACCCATCAAAGCGACATATAAAGATGGTAACGTAAAGTACCACTTTGAGTCACTTTCTGGCGAGCGTAGAACCCTCTTTTCTTTCAGGAGGCGAAAATACCCTTCTTTTTCACATAGGTCACCGACAGAGAAGATCCTGAAAGTAGTCATCAAACACCTACTACCTGAGATATCGCCAAACGAGGTCGAACCGGAACTTCGAGCACTAGATTTCATCAAGCCTCGGTTCACCAATCCAAGTTGAGAGGTGAAACCACTGACAAACTTATGGCCAAACCAATATACTGTGTTATCCTTCGCGCAGGAGCAACCAGTGGCTGACTCATTCTACAATGTTCGTCACTTGGTAGACACTAAAGTGCAAATTTAAACTTATTGATCTAGATAGGGACCACTGTAGTGCAAACGCTGCTACTGCCAGCATTTCTTCCACACTGCAAACTACTGTAGCCAATCAACACGCTGCGTAAAATACGCAAACCATCACCCTTTGAAGAACTGTACCAAAACACAGGCACAAAAATCAAAGTGTGTGAACCCTGAAGGAGAGCACCCAGGCACTTTGAGGGGTGCCCAACGTTTCAACAAGCTCTTAAGACATACATTGTCTAAGGCCAAACTGCACTGGCGCGCCAGCAACAATCCGACGTTGCACCACCCGTAGTTGACAATCGGAAAGACTTCCCTTAACTGCGAAAGAGGCAACCTGTCACTGCTGCAACGAACTTCACAACACCCGCCGGACAAGTGACTGCTTCTTTCTGCCAAAGAAAAATTTTCGCCGTTCCCAAGGAAACATTACATAAACTTAAATGGGCACCACACATGATGTCCAAACTTTTCACCTTGGTTGAAGGAGCCATGAAAATATTCGGCCTCACTAATGGCCCATAGATTTTTACAGGACGAAAACGCATCATTTATGTATACAGTGGCAATGGAGTCAGAAACAAGAAACCAGAAAACAAGAAACCAGAACTGGAGGATTTCATCGACGTATACGAAGTGGGCATCCCCTTTCTGACAGAGACGTACTTGCGTTCTGCCCAGTCATACAAACTGAAGAACATGACCAGGTGTCAGACAGATCGACCCAATGGCTAGGGGAGAGGTATGACCATCTTTATCAACAAATACATAACGCACTTTCCAGTTTCTCTCCCATTGCTTGTTTCTCTTGAAGCAACGGTGGTAAATATCTCGATTTCTTATGGCATCATCACACTAATTTCAGCTTACTTAAGTTCCAACAGACAGTTCGAAGAACAGAACTTTACATCGGTATTCGACGCCTTCAGCAAGATCCTCTTGTGTTGGGATCTCAATGCCAAACACCATGCCCGGAATTCCTGATGTAACAACCCTCGAGGTGAGAGGCTGGATGACTCAAAGGAACGCCTGAAGGGAATCATTAATACCTGTCCGCCACCATAACTGAATGGACAGCGCGCTGGCTTGTCATGCCTGGGGACTTGGGTTCGATTCCCGGCTGGGTTGGAGATTTTCTCCGCTCAGGAACTGGGTGTTTGTGTTGTCTTCATCATCGTCACTTCATCCTCATCGACGCGCAAGTCGACGAAGTGGTGTCAACTCAAAAGACTTGCACCACGCAATCGGGTCTACCCACCGGGAAGCCCTCGCCACACAACATTTCATTTCACTCTAGTACCTGAAGATCCAACGCACATTCCAGCAAATCGTAACTACAGTCCCGATGTCCTCGGTGTAGCCATGCTCAAGAATGTCAATACTGATCTCCAGCTCACCACCGTTGAGGGCTTATCATCCAATCACAACCCCACTGTCAGTTACGTTAGTGAGGCATTAGACCACTTCTGCCACCCAGCAACCACCATTAGCAATTGGCATCAGTTCAGTTCGTAGCTGAACAACAACGTTCGACTGGCAGAAGAGGCATCAACCCCAGCATCTGTTGATGATGCCATTTCAACCCTGACTGGCAACATCAAGAGAGCGTTTGGGCAAGTATCGGTCAGAATGACACGTGGTCTAAACCTGTTTGAACCCTGAAGACTGCAGAAAAGTGAAGAGACTGGCACGCCAACTCCAATTTTGAACTGTTGAACACAGGTAAGAATATTATGGGAAGATAAAATGGAGACTCTCACACTTCAGTCTCTCAATGAGTGGCACCTTGTCGGATCGTTACGCGAACTTCGAGCACTGAAACTATCCATCAAAGGCTCGTACGGTCAATGCTACGACCCTCACGTAGGGCTGAAGTTTTGCAGCAATATTTGAGGCTCGCAACACTTTAGACCTAGATTATGGTGACGACTTTGTGGATCAGACTAAACATCAAGCACATGCACTTCAAATGGAAGTTCGACGGCTAGAATTCGAACTTACTACCACGACAGAAGTACGATTAATCATTGCTCACTTTGGGAATCACTCAGCCACAGGTTCAAAAACGTAAATACCTCCGAGGAAGCCAACTGTGCTCTTAACGCATTTGTATAATAACTGCATGCTGCAAGGATATTTCCCGACTGCGTGGAAGTTTGACCAGGTAGTCCCTATACCAAAGACAGGGAAGGACTTAACAAGCCAGAAAAATTACCGTCCAATAAGTTTACTCTTGACCCTCTCCAAGGTCCGCGAAAGGTTACTATTGAAGAGAATTCGACAACCCATCCTCAACAACGATATTATACGTCCAGCCCAATTTTCCTTTCAGCTTTCGTTGTCTGCAGAAGTGCAGCTCATTTGAGTCTCCGAATTTATCGCTTACAACCTTAATGTCTCGAATATACAGCGGCACTTTTGGCCGTTGAAAGGCGTATGATCGAGACTGGCGAGACAAATTACTACTCAAACTGGCGGACTTGCAACTACTCCTGGGCTACAGTCACCAGATCATCAACAGGTTTTTACACTATAGGCGCATACTAGCGAAGATCGAGGGACAGCACTCTAGCTCAGACCCCTCACAGACAGCATGCCTGAAGGTACTGTTTTGTCTCCACTACTTTTTGTCATCTGTGCCAATGACATTCCACTATTGACTCAGGTGGTGCTTGTCCAATTTGCGGACAACACTGCCTTGTTGACCGGTAGCCGGAGGGCCAAAGCGGTCATCGCTCTCCAAAGAAAATACGATTACTATTAACTCAGACGAGACAAGGGTGGTGATGTTTACCCGGCGCCACCTGGATTTGAGAGGCAAACTGATTCTTCATCAATAGGAAATCGCATGGAGAAATCGCGTCATGTACCTTGGGGTCTCATTCGACAATAAGTTACTTTTCAGACTGCATTTACAGGATAAGAGGATCAAGATTTCATCACTCACCTGCCCTACTGGCGTGCTCACACAAGAACGTCAATACGAAACTTCGCCTTTACGGAACAACAGTCCACCCAGCTACTTTATGTGGTTGTTCTACCTGCTGGACAATCATCCAGACTTTGCAAAATCTGTGTCTTCGACTCATTCTTGAGCGCCCAGGTGGGCAATAATCTGTGGCCTACGTGTAGAGCTTAAACAACCAACCATCCAGAAAACCATCATCCAAAAAACACGCAAGCTCAGGTACAAAACAGAAGCCCTACGAGCCACGTCACATCACCTAGAATATGTTAGATCAGTAGCTCCTGAGGATTGGCACTGGGTCCGGGTGCCTCGATCAACTATCGATGACCCATAGTAACTACTCACGTCATCTTTCACCTGCATGATATGAGGGCCGAAAGGACACAAAGCCACTGCCATTATCAAGATTGCAGTAAAAATAAATTTACAACTTGACCATCCACAAAGGAAGTCCAGCTACTACTAAGTTGTTAGCATTTCGTCATAACCATCCAAAAAAAAGTGGTAGCCTTAGCGGTCGATCGGCTACGCTACAAACGCGTACAAGTTAAATAGCTATTTAATTTTTGAGTTACGTTGAGATTTAAAGCAGATTCGATAGGTAAACTTGGGCTGCTCTGTAACTCAAAGGGGAACTTTTGGCGGCTCTTTGAGAAGTATGTGATATGAAAGGTATTGACAAGTTGCGAATACTATTATACAACGGCTATACGATTTAATTGTAACATATGGAAATTTATGAATTAGTGAAGTTCGGTGGCAGGAGGAACAAGACCTATGGTCAGGTGAATACAGGGTTATAAATACAAAATCAAATAGGGGTATGCAGCAGTAGCTTTAATAATGAATAGGACAATAGGAGTGCGGGTAAGCTACTACAAACAGCATAGTGGACGCATTATTGTGGCCAAGATAGATACGAAGCCCACACCTACTACAATAGTACAAGTTTATATACCAACTAACTCTGCAGATGATGAAGAAATTTATCAAATGTATGATGAGATAAAAGAAATTATTCAGGTAGTGAAGGGAGACGAAAATTTAATAGTCAAGGGTGACTGGAATTCGACAGTAGGAAAAGGAAGAGTAGGAAACGTAGTAGGTGAATATGGATTGGGGGTAAGAAATGAAAGAGGAAGCCGTCCGGTAGAATTTTGCACAGAGCATAACTTAATCATAGCTAACACTTGGTTAAAGAATCATAAAAGAAAGTTGTGTACATGGAAGAATCCTGGAGGTACTAGAAGGTATCAGATAGATTATATAATGGTAACACAGGGATTTAGGAATCAGGTTTTAAATTGTAAGACATTTCCAGGGGTAGATGTGGACTCGGACCACAATCTATTAGTTATGAACTGTAATTAAAACTGAAGAAACTGCAAAAAGGTAGGAATTTAAGGAAATGGGTCCTGGATAAACTGACTAAACCAGAGGTTGTACAGAGTTCCAGGAAGAGCATAAGGAACAATTGACACGAATGAGGGAAAGAAATACAGTAAAAAAAGAATGGGTAGCTTTGAGGGATGAAATAGTGAAGGCAGCAGAGGATCAAGTAGGTAAAAAGACGAGGGCTAGTAGAAGTCCATGGGTAATAGAAGAGATACTGAATTTAATTGATGAAAGGAGAAAATACAAAAATGCAGTAAATGAAGAAGGCAAAAAGGAATGCAAACGTCTCAAAAATGAGATCGACAGAAATTGCAAAATGGCTAAGCAGCTACGGCTAGAGGACAAATGTAAGGATGTAGAGGCTTATCTCACGAGGGGTAGGATAGATACTGCCTACAGGAAAATTAAATAGACCTTTGGAGAAAAGAGAACCACTTGCATGAATATCAAGAGCTCAGAAGGAAACCCAGTCCTAAGCAAAGAAGCAAAAAGGTGGAAGGAGTATATAGAGGGTCTACACAGAGGCGATGTTCTTGAGGACAGTATTATGGAAATGGAAGAGGATGTAGATGAAGACGAAATGGGAGATAAGATACTGCGTGAAGAGTTTGACAGAGCACTGAAAGACCTAAGTCGAAGCAAGGCCCCGGGGATAGACAACACTCCATTAGAACCATTGACAGCCTTGGGAGAGCCAGCCCTGACTAAATTCTACCATCTGGTGTGCAAGATGTATGAGACAGGCGAAATACCCTCAGACTTCAAGAAGAATATAATAATTCCAATCCCAAAGAAAGCAGGTGTTGACAGATGTGAAAATCACCGAACTATCAGTTTAATAAGTCACAGCTGCAAAATACTAACGTGAATTCTTTACAAAAGAATGCAAAAACTGGTAGAAGCCGACCTCGGGGAAGATTAGTTTGGATTCCGTAGAAATTTTGGAACACGTGAGGCAATACTGACCCTATGACTTATCTTAGAAGAACGATTAAGGAAAGGCAAACCTACGTTTCTAGCATTTGTAGACTTAGAGAAAGCTTTTGACAATATTGACGGGAATACTCTCTTTCAAATTCTGAAGGTGGCAGGGGTAAAATACAGGGAGCGAAAGGCTACTTATAATTTGTACAGAAACCAATTGGCAGCTATAGGAGTCGAAGGACATGAAAGGGAAGCAGTGGTGGGGACGGGAGTGAGACAGGGCTGTACCTTCTCCCCGATGTTATTCAATCTGTATATTGAGCAAGCAGTAAAGGAAACAAAAGAAAAATTCGGAGTAGGTATTAAAATTCATGCAGAAGAAATAAAAACTTTGAGGTTCGCTGATGACATTGTAATTCTGTCAGAGACAGCAAAGGACTTGGAAGAGCAGTTGAACGGAATGGACAGTGTCTTGAAAGTAGGGTCTAAAATGAACATCAACAAAAGCAAAGCGAGGATAATGGAATGCAGTCGAATTAAGTCGGGTGACGCTGAGAGAATTAGATTAGGAAATGAGACACTTAAAGTAGTAAAGGAGTTTTGTTGTTTGCATAGCAAAATAACTGATGATGGTCGAAGTAGAGAGGATATAAAATGTAGACTGGCAATGGCAAGGAAAGCGTTTCTGAAGAAGAGAAATTTGCTAACATCGAGTATTGATTTAAGTGACAGTCGTTTCTGAAAGTATTTGTATGGATTGTAGCCATGTATGGAAGTGAAACGTGGACGATAAATAGTTTGGACAAGAAGAGAATAGAAGCTTTCGAAATGTGGTGCTACAGAAGAATGCTGAAGATTAGATGGGTAGATCACATAACTAATGAGGAGGTATTGAACAGAATTTGGGAGAAAAGGAGTTTGTGGCAAAACTTGACTAGAAGAGGGGTCGGTTGGTAGAACATGTTCTGAGGCATCAAGGGATCACCAATTTAGTACTGGAGGGCAGCGTGGAGGGTAAAAATCGTAGAGGGAGACCAAGAGATGAATACAATTAGCAGATTCAGAGGGATGTAGGCTGCAGTAGGTACTGGGAGATGAAGAAGCTTGCACAGGATAGAGTAGCATGGAGAGCTGCATCAAAGCAGTCTCAGGACCGAAGACCACAACAACAACAACAATGGAAATTTGTGCCGGACCAGGACTCTAAGCCGGGATTCCCGCTTATCGCGAGCGATCGTCTTAACCGCCAGACCTACACTTCCATATGTCTTACTATCTAACTCCCATAGTGCTTGCATACAAATTGTATGATTCCCGCACAATGAGTCATTGTTTTTGCACGTCAGATTGTCTTGCTTTGGCATGAAATACAGTAGGGCAGTCTCTGTATTTTTACAGTGTCCGCATGCTTGGATGCAATGTTCTTTCAGGCATACAAACACGTCTAAGGAACAGGCACTGCTAGTGATGGACAGCCGTATTAAACTATGAAATGTGTTCCCAAATTTCGAATCAGTTGTTCACCGATTGTACGACTTACTAGCGACACATGAAAATTTGTTCCGCGCCGAGACTCGAACCCTTCGGCACTGGGACATGTGGTAGTCTGGATCTGGCCGTGAGGGGTGCACGGACAGCCACAGCAGTTAACGCGAGCGGTCGGCTTAACCATTTTGCCTCTCCGTGCACGGCTCACGGCCACACCCAAATTTTCATACGTCTTAGTGTCTATGTCCCACAGTGCTCACATACAAATTGTATGATTCCCGCAAGGGGTGAGGTATTGTTTTCCTTCATCAGACTGCCTCTTTTTTCTTCACGAAATACTGTAGGGCAGTGTCTACATAATTCGATGCAGTGTTCCTTCGGCTGTTGGGAGCTTTCAGTGATTACTGTGTCAGTAGCTAATGTTTTTTTCTGAAAATGTACTAATACCTACATTAAGATCCAAGAAATTTATAGAAGAGCCTCCCAGCTCCATTGTAAACTGAATTTTCTTATGTTGTGACTTTAAAAGCTGTCTAGTAGTGTTTGTGGACTCCCGGCATCCGCTCAGCCACAAACGTGGAGCTTTCCATTCAATGGTGCATCGTCTCATATCTGTTCCATTATCCAAATCAGCGTTTCAACAGAACTACAAACCATCGAACAGATTACTTCCAGCAATGGCCAAGCCTTTCCCTGACTGATAAAATTCTTCGAAAAAATGAAATGAATAAAGTTACACCACTTTTGTAAAACAGTCAATCATCAGTTTCAAAGCCTGGTGCAAAATTCCACATCTTGGCAACTTTCAGACAATCTTGCAAAATAGTTAAAGTCTCGCAACTGCACACCTGCGTTTTATAACACCAATAACACATCAGAATTTTTATTCTGTAGTAAAGCAAAGTGCAACTCTTGTCACAGAGTTGTATGCATAAAATCACTTGCAGGCATTGTAAAAAAGAGTATATTGGTCAGTCAAGCAGAACTATGGCAATTAGGCTACGTGAACATAAGAGAAGCTGGCGATTAAAGAAGAAAGATTCAGCCTTTGCTGACCATCTTCTAGCAGAGAACCATCCATATGATGTACAATGTCAGCTTGTACATTCTGTAAAAAAAAAAAAAAAAAAAAAAAAAGGAGAAAGATGACCCTACTGGAAATAATAGAGTCAACAACCATAGGACACACAATGCCAGCCAAGTACTAATCGATCAGACTCAGTTTCCATTTTCTCCCTTGTTTAGTTAAGTTTTCGTTCCAAATACTAGATTCAAATTGTAAATTCATTTTATTTATCATCATTTATTATATATATCTCCACATAAAAACTTTCTTTTCTAACCCACTAAGTTAATATAATTGTTGTAATATTTTTCTTATGTATTCTATGTAACATTTTGCCAATTTTGTGTTTTCCGTACGAATAATATCCGTGTAAGTCGCATATCTTGTTTATCTGTATTTGCGACATTCAGTTGTCACCTGAAGATGGCCTGAAAAGGCGAGAACCAGTTCGTGAGAAAATAAATACAGTTTTGCAGAACATTAGGAAGCGTGTCCTCTTTGATTTTATTATCATGGTCTGCCATGCACCGTCGGAAAACTCAGCAAAATTTATTTATTCACTTCGCAATTAGTTCTGGTAGACTAGCTTCGATAATTAAGGAGAAAAATGTGAATAATTAAACTATTTCCATAAGAAACATCCTGGCAGATTCTCATAAGGATGAAGAATGAGCTGCACTTCTACGACACTGGTGATCCACACATAGAGAGGCCATTACACATTGACAGGGTCAACTTCGAAACATTGGTACTGTCGCTATTAATTATAATCAATGTAGATAAGGGACAAAATGTTAACGTCGGGAACTTTTGCTACAATTCATTCGGCATACCGGAATAGTTAAAGTAATCCCATAAGTCATCCTTTTATTTCTCAACTGGCCGACAAACCCCTTATTTCCCGGGTATTCATTTTGAAAATTTTCTGTTAGGAACGAAATCTTATATGTACTCCTGCTCCTGCAGTAGAATCGTTGTGAGGTGATTCCTAACAGTTTTTTTTTTTTTTTTTTTTTTTTTTTTTTTTTTTTTTTTTTTTTTTTGCTGTGTGAAGCTGCTTCGCCGATCTACGTCATTTTGTAAACATCTCTGTGGCAACGACTTTTCATAGCTCTTTGGACGACTATTGTTTTCACCTACAGCTGTTTGCGCTTCGCAGTTGAAATCTGTCATAAGCACTGCCAGGCGTCAGGGATATCCTCGACTGTAGGAGTACGTTAGCAGTAAAGAATAAATATACTAAAACTTCACGTACGAGGCAGTATTTTTTTCACGCATCTCAGTGAGTGTGACGTCATATATCTTGCACTATGTGTCGTGCAATGATATATTTGTGTAGGACATTCAGCGGCACATGTGGATGCTGTCTACGAAATATGTTGCGAATAGCAAAAGTTTTCCGTCGGTGCATGGCAGAACATGATTATAAGCAGCAAAGATATTGTAAATTTAAACGTCCATGATGTGGCAATTTTTCACGCATATGTTTATGACGGCGTATCTCCTGAAGTACGATAGGTAGGTGGGTCTTACCGATACAACGATTGTTGTCTAACAGTAACAGATTCTGCACTGGAAGCCACTGGTCCGTAATATCCAGAAAACGAATGGCTACATGTTTACATTGACAGGTACCGAGCGGAGATGGATGGGAACATTGGAGCCAGCTACTCACAGGTCATTTCACATTAGAGGAAGTTCGCACACCTTTTGATGGAGACGCTGCAAACTTATCAACGGCTCTAAGTTACACATAGCCACTGCTTAACGTCATTTAGCAAGGTTCCCATATTAACGGACTCGAATTATATGGTGCCTTCAGTACTAGGAAAACATCTGCAGTCACATGTTAGGCAATGATATCTACTTGCAATGGATTCTGTCGCACTGTGGAACTGTTGTGAATGAATTGGCAGGTGTAACAGCCAGGAATTAAATAAAGTCTCCTCTCTAAACCCACCACCATCCCTTAAGGCAGTTCACTAGCGAGTGAGGGGAACATCCATAGCCAGTTAAAAGGACAAATCTCGGAAAGAATCCCAACAATCTGGGCTTCCAGAACTGTCCACAAAAGAAGCTGTTGCAGGATTTAGAAACACAATACGACATATTGCCTCGGTAGCCATCTGCCCAGTCTAGATATCCATACTGGTCCACAATGCATTATTTGCAACAGTGCAGATACTGCGGATGCTACATACATAATAGTGTGTCTCCAACTGTCAGCAAACTGTTTTGTGAACAGACGACGGCATCACGAACAAAATGTTAGATACTAGCTGACTGCCCTAGTATTGCCTGATTATTTATTTATCCCAGTCTTATATCATACTGAAATTTCCATAGTTTGTGGATCATGGTTTTTGATATATGAAACAAAAAGACACTGTTTCTTGATTATCCAAAACGACCAGATATTGGTAGTAGATTCTTTGGTAGTACGATCTTTTACCTCCTATGACATCCGAAGAGTTCTGCCTGGCCTTGTACTCTTACTTATTCGATTCTCAACTGCCTTCACTTTCTCGTCGCTCAAAGCTACCCCATTTATTTCAGAATGTATTCCTTTCCCCTCTTCTAGTCAATCGTTGCCTAATGCTCCCTCTGAAACTCTCAACTACCTCTTGTTGTTTCAACTTATCCAGAACCCATCTCCTTAATTTCTTACCTTTTAGAAATTTCTTAACTTTTAATCTACAGTAAATAACCAATAAATTGTGGTCAGAGTTCACATGTCCTACAATTTAAAATAAAGCTCCGAAAGTCGGTCTTAACATTGTATAATCAATATGAAACCTTACGGTGTCTGCAGGACTGGTCCACATACAAAACTAATTTTCATGATTCTTAAACCAAGTGTTTGCATTGATTAAATTATGTTTTGTGCAAAATTCTGCTAGACGGCTCCTTCTTTGATACCTTTCTCCTAGCCCATATTCACCTACTATTTTTCCTTCTCTTCCTTTTCCTACTATCAGATTCCAGTCCCTCATCAGAAATAAATTTTCGTCTCTCTTAACCCCCGTTTATCTCATCATATATTTCTTCAGTCTCTTCATTATCTGTGGCGCTGGTTGCATATAAACGTGTACTACTGTGGTGGGTGTGGCTATGATAATGCGTTCACTATGCTGTTCATAGTAGCTCAATGGCCTATCTCTTTTATTATTCACTATTAAACCTACTCCTGCATTACCCCTATCTGGTTTCGTTTTTGTAACACTGCATTGGCCTGACCACAGATCCTGTTCCTCCTGCCACCGAACTTCACTGATTCCCGCTATATCTAACTTCAACCTAACCATTTTCCTTTTTAAAGTTTCCAACCTACCTGGCCGATTAAAGGATTCCACGCTCCAACCCGTAGAACGGCAGTATTGTTTCTCCTGATGACAACATCCTGTTCAGTGACCCCCGCCCGGAGATACGAAAGGGGGACTATTAATCATCGTTATTCAGCGAGGATTAGGCTACGTCAAGGACGCAACTTGGACGCACATAAGCTAACACGCAGAGACTGAAACACGCACAGAACCGAAGATAATATTCACCATTTGGTAGCAAAAATTGAGTCTTCAAAACTGGCTTGCCCTCGCAACGGAAGAAACGCACAACTCAGTCGGATTCACGAAGGATGAAGTGAATTGTGCCGGCCCCTGCGGCCAAGCGGTTCTAGGCGCTACAGTCCGGAACCGCGCTGCTGCTACGGTCGCAGGTTCGAATCCTGCCTCGGGCATGATGTGTGTGATGTCCTTAGGTTAGTTAGGTTTAAGTAGTTCTAAGTCTAGGGGACTGATGACCTCATATGTTAAATCCCATAGTGTTTAGAGCCATTTGAAACATTGGAAGTGAATCGTGCCCGTGTAAAGAACAAGTACTCTCCCACCTGAATTTAGTTAACTGATACCAGAATTGTTGTTGTTGTTGTCTTCAGTCCTGAGACTGGTTTGATCCAGCTCTCCATGCTACTCTATCCTGTGCAAGCTTCTTCATCTCCCAGTACCTACTGCAATCTACATCCTTCTGAATCTGCTTAGTGTATTCATCTCTTGGTCTCCCTCTACGATTTTTACCCTCCACGCTGCCCTCCAATACTAAATTGGTGATACCTTGATGCCTCAGAACAAGTCCTACCAACCGATCCCTTCTTCTGGTCAAGTTGTGCCACAAACTTCTCTTCTCTCCAATCCTATTCAATACTTCCTCATTAGTTACGTGATCTACCCATCTAATCTTCTGCATTCTTCTGTAGCACCACATTTCGAAAGCTTCTATTCTCTTCTTGTCCAAACTATTTATCGTCCATGTTTCATTTCCATACATGGCTACACTCCATACAAATACTTTCAGAAATGACTTCCTGACACTTAAATCTATACTCGATGTTAACAAATTTTTCTTCTTCAGAAACGCTTTCTTTCCCATTGCCAGTCTACATTTTATATCCTCTCTACTTCGACCATCATCAGTTATTTTGCTCCCCAAATAGCAAAACTCCTTTACTACTTTAAGCCTCTCATTTCCTAATCTAATGCCCTCAGCATCACCCGACTTAATTCGACTACATTTCATTATTCTCGTTTTGCTTTTGTTGATGTTCATCTTATATCCTCCTTTCAAGACACTGTCCATTCCGTTCAACTGCTCTTCCAAGTCCTTTGCTGTCTCTGCCAGAATTACAATGTCATCGGCGAACCTCAAAGTTTTTATTTCTTCTCCATGGATTTTAATACATACTCCGAATTTTTCTTTTGTTTCCTTTACTGCTTGCTCAATATACAGATTGAATAACATAGGGGAGAGGCTACAACCCTGTCTTACTCCCTTCCCAACCACTGCTTCCCTTTCATGTCCCTCGACTCTTATAACTGCCATCTGGTTTCTGTACAAATTGTATATAGCCTTTCGCACCCTGTATTTTACTTCTGCCACCTTTATAATTTGAAAGAGAGTATTCCAGTCAACATTGTCAAAAGCTTTCTCTAAGTCTACAAATGCTAGAAACGTAGGTTTGCCTTTCCTTAATCTTTCTTCTACCATAAGTCGTAAGGTCAGTATTGCCTCACGTGTTCCAGTATTTCTACGGAATCCAAACTGATCTTCCCTGAGGTCGGCTTCTATTAGTTTTTCCATTCGTTTGTAAAGAATTCACGTTAGTATTTTCCAGCTGCGACTTATTAAACTGATAGTTCGGTAATTTTCACTTCTGTCAGCATCTGCTTTCATTGGGATTGGAATTATTCTACTTGAAGGCTGAGGGTATTTCGTCTGTTTCATATATCATGCTCACTAGATGGTACAGTTTTGTCAGAACTGGGTCTCCCAAGGCCGTCAGTAGCTCCAATGGAATGTTGTCTACTCCGGGGGCCTTGTTTCGACTCAGGTCTTTCAATGCTCTGTCAAACTCTTCACGCAGTATCGTATCTCCCATTTCATCTTCATCTACATCCTCTTCCATTTCCATAATATTGTCCTGAAGTACATCGTCCTTGTATAGACCCTCTATAGACTCCTTCCACCTTTCTGCTTTCCCTTCTTTGCTTAGGACTGGGTTTCCATCTGAGCTCTTGGTATTCATATAAGTGGTTCTCTTTTCCCCAGAGGTCTCTTTAATTTTCCTGTAGGCAGTATCTATCTTACCCCTAGTGAGATAAGCCTCTACATCCTTACATTTGTCCTCTAGCCATCCCTGCTTAGCCATTTTGCACTTCCTGTCGATCTCATTTTTGAGAGGTTTGTATTCCTTTTTGCCTGCTTCATTTACTGCATTTTTATATTTTCTCCTTTTTATCAATTAAATTCAATATTTCTTCTGTTACCCAAGGATTTCTACTAGCCCTCGTCTTTTTACCTACTTGATCCTCTGCTGCCTTCACTACTTCATCCCTCAAAGCTACCCATTCTTCTTCTACTGTATTTCTTTCTGCCATTTCTGTCAATTGTTCCCTTATGCTCTCCCTGAAACTCTGTACAACCTCTGGTTCTTTCAGTTTATCCAGGTCCCATCTCCTTAAATTCCCACCTTTTTGCAGTTTCTTCAGTTTTAATCTATAGTTCATAACCAATAGATTGTGGTCAGAGTCCACATCTGCCCCTGGAAATGTTTTAAAATTTAAAACATGGTTCCTAAATCTCTGTCTTACCATTATATAATCTATCTGATACCTTTTAGTATCTCCAGAGTTCTTCCATGTATACAACCTCCTTTCATGATTCTGAAACCAAGTGTTAGCTATGATTAAGTTGTGCTCTGTGCAAAATTCTACCAGGCGGCTTCCTCTTTCATTTCTTAGCCCCAATCCATATTCACCGACTACGTTTCCTTCTCTCCCTTTTCCTACACTCGAATTCCAGTCACCCATGACTATTAAATTTTCTTCTCCCTTCACTGTCTGAATAAATTCTTTTATTTCATCATACATTTCTTTAATTTCTTCGTCATCTGCAGAGCTAGTTGGCATATAAACTTGTACTACTGTAGTAGGTGTGGGCTTCGTATATATCTCGGCCACCATAATGCGTTCACTATGCTGTTAGTAGTAACTTACCCGCATTCCTATTTTCCTATTCATTATCAAACCTACTCCTGCATTACCCCTATTTGATTTTGTGTTTATAACCTTGTAGTCACCTGACCAGAAGTCTTGTTCCTCCTGCCACCGAACTTCACTAATTCCCACAATATCTAACTTTGACCTATCCATTTCCCTTTTTAAATTTTCTAACCTACCTGCCCGATTAAGGCATCTGACATTCCACGCTCCGATCCGTAGAACGCCAGTTTTCTTTCTCCTGAATTACCAGAATTATCACTCCCCCCCCCCATGAACCATGGACCTTGCCGTTGGTGGGGAGGCTTGCGTGCCTCAGCGATACAGATGGCCGTACCGTAGGTGCAACCACAACGGAGGGGTATCTGTTGAGAGGCCAGACAAACGTGTGGTTCCTGAAGAGGGGCAGCAGCCTTTTCAGTAGTTGCAGGGGCAACAGTCTGGATGATTGACTGATCTGGCCTTGCAACATTAACCAAAACGGCCTTGCTGTGCTGGTACTGCGAACGGCTGAAAGCAAGGGGAAACTACAGCCGTAATTTTTCCCGAGGACATGCAGCTTTACTGTATGATTAAATGATGATGGCATCCTCTTGGGTAAAATATTCCGGAGGTAAAATAGTCCCCCATTCGGATCTCCGGGCGGGGACTACTCAGGAGGATGTCGTTATCAGGAGAAAGAAAACTGGCGTTCTACGGATCGGAGCGTGGAATGTCAGATCCCTTAATCGGGCAGGTAGGTTAGAAAATTTAAAAAGGGAAATGGATAGGTTAAAGTTAGATATAGTGGGAATTAGTGAAGTTCGGTGGCAGGAGGAACAAGACTTCTGGTCAGGTGACTACAGGGTTATAAACACAAAATCAAATAGGGGTAATGCAGGAGTAGGTTTAATAATGAATAGGAAAATAGGAATGCGGGTAAGCTACTACAAACAGCATAGTGAACGCATTATTGTGGCCAAGATAGATACAAAGCCCAAACCTACTACAGTAGTACAAGTTTATATGCCAACTAGCTCTGCAGATGACGAAGAAATTGAAGAAATGTATGATCAAATAAAAGAAATTATTCAGATAGTGAAGGGTGACGAAAATCTAATAGTCATGGGTGACTGGAATTCGAGTGTAGGAAAAGGGAGAGAAGGAAACATAGTAGGTGAATATGGATTGGGGCTAAGAAATGAAAGAGGAAGCCGCCTAGTAGAATTTTGCACAGAGCACAACTTAATCATAGCTAACACTTGGTTTAAGAATCATGAAAGAAGGTTGTATACATGGAAGAACCCTGGAGATACTAAAAGGTATCAGATAGATTATATAATGGTAAGACAGAGATTTAGGAACCAGGTTTTAAGTTGTAAGACATTTCCAGGGGCAGATGTGGACTCTGACCACAATCTATTGGTTATGACCTGTAGATTAAAACTGAAGAAACTGCAAAAATGTGAGAAATTAAGGAGATGGGACCTGGATAAACTGAAAGAACCAGAGGTTGTACAGAGTTTCAGAGAGAGCATAAGGGAACAATTGACAGGAATAGGGGAAAGAAATACAGTAGAAGAAGAATGGGTAGCTCTGAGGGATGTAGTAGTGAAGGCAGCAGAGGATAAAGTAGGTACAAAGACGAGGGCTGCTAGAAATCCTTGGGTAACAGAAGAAATATTGAATTTAATTGATGAAAGGAGAAAATATAAAAATGCAGTAAATGAAGCAGGCAAAAAGGAATACAAACGTCTCAAAAATGAGATCGATAGGAAATGCAAAATGGCTAAACAGGGATGGCTAGAGGACAAATGTAAGGATGTAGAAGCTTATCTCACTAGGGGTAAGATAGATTCAGCCTACAGGAAAATTAAAGAGACCTTTGGAGAGAAGAGAACCACGTGTATGAATATCAAGAGCTCAGATGGCAGCCCAGTTCTAAGCAAAGAAGGGAAGGCAGAAAGGTGGAAGGAGTATATAGAAGGTTTATACAAGGGCGATGTACTTGAGGACAATATTATGGAAATAGAAGAGGATGTAGATGAAGACGAAATGGGAGATACGATACTGCGTGAAGAGTTTGACAGAGCACTGAAAGACCTGAGTCGAAACAAGGCCCCTGGAGTAGACAACATTCCATTAGAACTACTGACGGCCTTGGGAGAGCCAGTCATGACAAAACTCTACCAGCTGGTGAGCAAGATGTATCAGACAGGCGAAATACCCTCAGACTTCAAGAAGAATATAATAATTCCAATCCCAAAGAAAGCAGGTGCTGACAGATGTGAAAATTACCGAACTATCAGTTTAATAAGCCACGGCTGCAAAATACTAACGCGAATTCTTTACAGACGAATGGAAAAACTGGTAGATGCAGACCTCGGGGAGGATCAGTTTGGATTCCGTCGAAATGTTGGAACACGTGAGGCAATACTGACCTTACGACTTATCTTAGAAGAAAGATTAAGAAAAGGCAAACCTACGTTTCTAGCATTTGTAGACTTAGAGAAAGCTTTTGACAATGTAGACTGGAATACTCTTTTTCAAATTCTAAAGGTGGCAGGGGTAAAATACAGGGAGCGAAAGGCTATTTATAATTTGTACAGAAACCAGATGGCAGTAATAAGAGTCGAGGGGCATGAAAGGGAAGCAGTGGTTGGGAAAGGAGTGAGACAGGGTTGTAGCCTCTCCCCGATGTTATTCAATCTGTATATTGAGCAAGCAGTAAAGGAAACAAAAGAAAAATTCGGAGTAGGTATTAAAATTCATGGAGCCGAAGTAAAAACTTTGAGGTTCGCCGATGACATTGTAATTCTGTCAGAGACGGCAAAGGACTTGGAAGAGCAGTTGAACGGAATGGACAGTGTCTTGAAAGGAGGATATAAGATGAACATTAACAAAAGCAAAACGAGGATAATGGAATGTAGTCAAATTAAATCGGGTGGTGCTGAGGGAATTAGATTAGGAAATGAGACACTTAAAGTAGTAAAGGAGTTTTGGTATTTAGGAAGTAAAATAACTGATGATGGTCGAAGTAGAGAGGATATAAAATGTAGACTGACAATGGCAAGGAAAGCGTTTCTGAAGAAGAGAAATTTGTTAACATCGAATATAGATTTATGTATCAGGAAGTCGTTTCTGAAAGTATTTGTTTGGAGTGTAGCCATGTATGGAAGTGAAACATGGACGATAAATAGTTTGGACAAGAAGAGAATAGAAGCTTTCGAAATGTGGTGCTACAGAAGAATACTGAAGATAAGGTGGATAGATCACGTAACTAATGAGGAGGTATTGAATAGGATTGGGGAGAAGAGAAGTTTGTGGCACAACTTGACTAGAAGAAGGGATCGGTTGGTAGGACATGTTTTGAGGCATCAAGGGATCACAAATTTAGCATTGGAGGGCAGCGTGGAGGATAAAAATCGTAGAGGGAGACCGAGAGATGAGTACACTAAGCAGATTCAGAAGGATGTAGGTTGCAGTAGGTACTGGGAGATGAAGCAGCTTGCACAGGATAGAGTAGCATGGAGAGCTGCATCAAACCAGTCTCAGGACTGAAGACAACAACAACAACAACAACATCACTCGCTATAACCCGATAACGCTTCTAACATCTGACTTTACAGTTATATAAATTTCCTAGCTCGAAATATCTGAGTTAACTCCCTCAGAAAATAGCCGTTTGAGTGCGCACAGGAGTGACCCACCATACTGGCTACAGACCAGCTCAGTGTCTCTTCTACGGCAGACTAACCTGAACTAAGTCCAACTTGCCTTGCCTCCATGCACATAGACCGAAAAACTTGAAGGTAGCAAATTGACGAATCAACAAGACGAATTTTCAGTGATTCACCTATTCCAGTCAGAAGACAGGTGAGGTGACAGCTCAAAATTTTTTATCAGTTCAGCATCGAGAATTGGAACAAGCGAGTTGACGATCTGAAGGACCCAATTGCGAGAGAGTCAGCCCGTTAAGATAATCTGTTTAAATAATTGTACTTTCTGAGTTGCTTCTGAACCCAGCTTTTGAAAGTTAAAATCAACTGCCATTTTCAGGGCTCTGCTGCAAAGCTGATCCACAAAAGTCCACCTGAATTCACCAAGTCGCACTCGTCTGCAATTAAACCCATATCCGTTCAATCCAGTGATCATCGATGCTTTGAGAACTCAAATGGGAATGACTAGAGGGAAGGCCACGTTCTTTTGGAACACCGCTGAGAAACTTTAGACAGCCGGCATCTCAAGCTACTGCCGGCAACGTATATTTCGCGCAAGGACCACAAACATAAGATATACTAGAGCTCATCGCGAAGCATACAGTCAGTCGTTTCTATGTCGCCTCCATTTGCGAATTTGAACAGAAAAGGAAATGACTAGCACTTGTACAAGGTACCGTTCGTCACGCTCCATGCGTGGAGTAGGTAGATGTAGATGGTTGGGACAGATGATTATAGGTACATGGTGTACTGAATATCAGGTGTAATAAAAACGAAAATAAAATTCACACAGTTTCGATTTCCAACGTTTCCTGATTGCTGTGTTTTGCTGGGAAACCATTACATACCATGCATACATTCTAGATCTTCCTCATGCGATTCTATGTTTTTAGAGCCCTGAAGAAAGACATTTGTTGTCGTCGCTTTGCGTCAGACGAAGAGGTGCACGCCTAGATCCGACCATGGTTCTATAGGCAACCGGAAATATTTTTCCATGAAGACACTTATCTCGCAGCGGGGTGAATGTATTAAATCATTCACTGAAAATTATTTCGAGCAGTTAGTTCATGAGCCCATGCGAATAGTAAACGGTTGTGAAAACACACTTGACCTCTTAGCAACAAATAATTCTGAGTTACTAACAAGAATCAAAACGGATACAGGGATTAGTGAACACGGGGTTATCGTAGCGAGACTGAATATTATAACCCACAAATCCTCCAAAAATATACGAAAAATATAACTATTCAAAAAAGCAGATAAAATGCACTTGAAGCCTCCTGAGAGACAATTTCCACTTCTTTCAAGTTAATAATGTAAGTGTAGACCAGATGTGGCTTAAATTTAAAGGAACAGTATCAGCAGCAATTGAGAGATTTATACGAAATAAATTAACAAATGACGGAGCTGATCCTCCTTAGTACACAAAACGGGTCAGAACACTAATGCAGAAACAACAACAAAAACATGCCAAATTTAAACAGACGCAAAATCCCGAAGATTGGCGATCTTTTACAGAAGCTTGAAATTTAGCGGGAACTTCCATGCGAGATGCTTATACCAGGTTCCACAACGAAACTTTGTCATGAAACCTGGCAGAAAATCCAAAGAGATTGTTGTAGTATGTGAAGTATGTTAGCGGCAAGAAACAATCAATGCCTTCTCTGCGCGATAGCAATGGAGATACTATCGAAGACAGTGCTGCCAAAGCAGAGTTACCCTGCCTTCCGAAATGCCTTCACAAAAGAAGACGAAGTAAATATTCCAGAATTCGAATCAAGAACAGGTGCCAACAGGAGTAACTTAGAAGTAAATACCCTCGGAGCTGTGAAGCAACTTACATCATTTAATAAAAGCAAGTCTTCAGGTCCAGACTGTATATCAATTAAGTTTCTTTCAGAGTATTCTGATGCTTTAGCTCCATACTTAACAACCGTTCTCTCGACGAAAGATCCGTACCCAAAGACTGGAAAGTTGCACAGGTCACACCAATATTTAAGAAATGTAGTAGCAGTAATCCACTAAATTACATGCTCATATCGTTAACGTCGATATGCAGAAGGTTTCTGGAACATTATGAATTACCTCGAAGAGAAAGGTCTATTGACAGACAATCCACATGGGTTTAGAAAACATCGTTCCAGTGAAACACAAATAGCTCTTTATTCGCGTAATGTGTTGAGCGCTACTAACAAGCGATTTCAGATCGATTCCGTATTTCTGGATTTCCAGAAGGCTTCTGACACTGTTCAGCACAAGCGTCTTGTAGCGAAATTGCGTGGATATGGAATATCGTCTCAGTTATATTACTGGATTTGTGACTTCCTGTCAGAGAGGTCACAGTTCGTAGGAACTGACGGATAGTTATTGAGTAAAACAGAAGTGATTTCTGGCGTTCCCCAAGATAGTGGTATAGGCCCTTTGCTGTTTCTTATCTACATAAACGATTTGGGAGACAATGTGAGCAGCCGTCTTCGGTTGTTTGCAGATGATGCGGTTTTTTATCGACTAATAAAGACATGCTGAATTACTTTATCATTCAATGTCCCTTTATCAAGGGCGTGCATCGATATAGAAATGCGTCGTCACAACATGTAACCTTATCTTCCCAGATAACTTTATCGCTAAATCGTCCTTACGAACAGCTGTGTGCTACCTCCATTCCCTTATATACTGCTACTAGCTGCGCCCCATCGTGTTACCTGCAGTTGAAGAGTTATTTATAAAGAAATGTTAATGCCGAAACTCACTATCCACACGTATGCGCCATCAGAGAAGCTATCTCTTAGAGATACTGGGGCACGATCCACTTGCGGACCAGCAAACCGCTCGACATCGGTAAAAAAAGACAGGCTTTTGAGCCGATTGGAAAGCTGACAGAACACATGCCGCTAATAAGTCACTCGTTTGCTTAAGGAAAAAAATGTGTCAGGAAAGGGAGTAAATAATTTCACTACTGTTAGCGACATGCCTAGCACGGGGAAGATCGTATGTTTCTTGATATACATATGGAGAGGCAGAAATCTGCTGTAATACGTTGACCATCCCACGAGAACAGTGATTTTTTAGTGAATGAAAGGTAGTCTATATGTTTGTAGCGATCTTGCATGTTTATCATTTTAAGCAATGATACAACGGAAGTTTTCATTTTTACGTAACTCGCTATTACAAATTGTCGAAGTGAACTTAACTAGTATCGACTGCTACGATCGCAGGTTCGAATCCTGCCTCGGGCATGGATGTGTGTGATGTCCTTAGGTTAGTTAGGTTTAAGTAGTTCTAAGTTCTAGGGGACTGATGACCACATCAGTTGAGTACCATAGTGCTCACACCCATTTTTGAGCCATTTAACTAGTCTAAGAGTAGTGTCCAATTTCAAAGAATAAACGTACTGTCAACAGCGTCCGTTTCAAACACATAAAATACGCTATGTGCGATATAGTCTTTGTGCGGCGATTACCAAAGAGCCTCCCCCGCAGTAGAGCGGGGCTCCTGGAATGGATGTGTCTCTGTATGGCACACATCGACAGGCCCTGCTGCGAACCGCTGGCTTTTCTACCGTGTCTTCTGGGTCTGCGTGCCATGTTGAGGCTTTCACTGGCTCCACTTGCTCTCCTTCTTCGCTCTTTTCTGCAGTTGCGAGCATAGTTTCCTCTTGCTTTTCTGGAAACAATTCGTTGTCTGATGTCAATATATATGCAGGCTTCAACCTTTCGAGGGACAGTGTCTGTTGTTTCCTGTTACATTTTATCTGCATCCTACGTTTGTCCAGTCTTATGGCCCTGCATACGGTGGTCGCATAAGGTGTCCTACTGCATCCGTCCTCAGCATTACATGTGAGCATATGCTGAGATCTTTGTCACAAAAAACCTACGTTCACCATGTCCTGTTGCTGGTGATGGCTGGAGTTTGGAATGTGGCTTTTTACTTGTTACAGCAATTATGGCTGATTATTTCCTATCAGTTCTGATGGTGCCGAAAGAGATTCCGATGGCTGATGTAAGATCTCCCCACACACCATCTCTGCCGTTGAAGCTCCTGTACCTTGTTTATGTAAGGTGCGGAGGCCTAACAGTACTAGCAGCAATACGGAGGTACACTTGTCCTTGTGACACATGATAGCAGTTTTCGATGTCCTGTGCCAGCGTTCCATCATCCCATTACTCGGTGGATGATGGCGGAACCCACACAGCTTATCCAACTCTACGAACAGTGTTGATTCGAACTGTCACCCCCGGTCTGTGGTAGCATGTGACGGGAAGCCAACGCTTGCTATCCATGACGCTAGAAAAACTTCTGCTACTGTCTTCGGCGAGATGTCAGTGATAGGTACCGCGTGTGCCCACCAAGTATAACGGTCGAGTGCTGTCAGTAAGTGTCGGCACCCTTCTGACTCTGGCAGCGGCCCTACAACATGCAAGTGAACATGGAAGAAGCTGTCTGTTGTTTGTGGAACCTCTCCCATTTGCTTATGGACATGCCTGCCCACCTTGCATTATTGACATGCCACACATGATTTTGCTCACCTTCGGCAATCCTTATTAATGCCGGGCCATACGAACCGTTCTGTCAGCAGCTTAATGCTTGTGTTTCAATTAGAGTGAGCGAGACCATGAATCCCATCAAAAACAGCTTTGCATGGTTGTTTAGGTACGAAAGATTTGGGTTTGCCTTGTGACCTATCACACCAGATCTTTGCCTTAGCCCATACTGGCTGTACCTGTTTTAATTAGAGTCCTGTCAATTCACTGTGTAAATAATGTTTTAGCTGAGCATCGGTAGCCTATGCTGTGGCCAGCTGCTGTAATCTATCGTATAGGAGATAGCTCCGGCCCGTGGAAAAATAAATCAGCCACTACATTTTTGGCCCCTCGTATGTGCCTAATATCTGTATTGCACGGCGCGGTAAATTCAAGTTGCCGAAATTGTCCTGGGGACCATTTGTCATGTGTGCTGAAGGCGAAAGTTAGAGGTTTGTGGCCCGTATATATGATGAATGGTCTGGCATCGCTGTACGGGCGAAAGTGTCGCATTGCTTCATATGCAGCTAATAGCTCGCGATCAAAAGCACTCCATTTGACTTGTGGTGCCGTGAACATGCGGGAGAAAAAAAGGACTGCCAACAATCGATGAGATACTGGTGGAGGGCAGCACCAATTGCTTGCTGGCTGACTTCTACAACTACTGCTAAAGGTGCGTCATGTACAGCATGTGCTAATAAAATGCTTTCTGCAAGCTGGCTTTTACCTGGCTGAAAGCTCGCTGCATCTCCGGCGTCCACTGCAGTGGCCGCCGACCTGTGGCGTGTTTACCTGCTAGAGCTGCTCTCAGTGGTGCTTGTACCTAGGCTGCTCCTGGTAGGTGCCGCCGGTAGAAATTTATGGCTCCTAGGAATCTTCTTAGCTGACGAAAATCTGTCAGGCGAAGGATGTCATGTATGATTTAATCTTGTCTTTCCAAGGTCGGGTGCCAGACGCTGAAACGGCGTAGCTGAGGAAATTTACCTGCGTCTGACGCAGAGTGCACTTTGGTTCGTTGAGCACTATGCCATAGTTCTGTGAAATATCAAGCTGTCCAGTGTTCCGTGTACGCAAAGCAAAAATTCGGGCCTCTAAGGGCTTCGTCCACAAAACGTTCCCATGTCTGTGCAGCATTTTTTTAATCGGAAGGGCATTCTTAAAAAGTCGAACAATCCAAATCGAGTTATCACAGCAGTCTTTGGTATGTCTTCACTCCCCACTTGTATTTACTTATATGCCTTCTTGCAATCGATTATGCTGAATATTGTGGATCCCCCTAGCACGTTTGTGAAGTCTTTAATATTTGGAACCGAGTACCGATCTATGATTGTGCGTCTGTTCAGGGCCCGGTAATCCTCCCAAGTGCTAACCTTCTTCTTTACCAGGTGTAGTGAGGACGTCCACGGGCTATCTGGCCTGCTGATAACGCCCGTTTGTAGCGTATCTTCGAACTCCGCCTTTGCTGCCGCGAACCGATCGGCAGCCAGTCTTCTCGGCCGTCGTGAGACCGGTTGTCCTAGTGTGGACTTAATTTGTGTACTGTGTTATGCAACACTTCGTTTAGTTGTTCTCGAGTACCCAAGGTGCTCATAGCACTTCGGCCCAGAGATCCTGTGACGACCTCATCGTCAATTTTTATCTGTGGTGCATTGAGGTTTATCTCTTTCCTCTGCTGACAAATAAAATCCGCTCTCAGGATAGGCTCTGAGACATCTGCCATCACGAAATTCCACATTAATTTCTTCCTAAATCCGAGGTCCACTTCTATTTCTCGATGTCTATACATCGCTATGGGCGAATTGTTTGCTGCCGTGATCTGAGTAGGCTTGGCTGACGTTCTTTTTTCTGTGGCTAGTGGTAATGTGCGAACGTCGGGGCCCGTATCGACGAGATAGTAGCGATCCGCCTTAACGTCTCTTACACACGATATGTGTGACAATGTTAGTAGACTGACTTGGTTACTCACTCCTTTGGGTTCTGTTAGGTCGTCGACTGTGTTAGCGTGGTGCTTTTGCTGAGCTCCGCGGCCTGCCGCGGCTATTGCCGACCGCTGGCGCCGTTTGGATATGAACACGGACAAGTACTCTTCGTGGCTCGCTCCCCAAAACGCCGATGATACCAACGTGTTGAATCATGCCTCTTCTTATAATATAACTGATTCTTACTTTCAGTGTCTTGACGGTGTATATCCTTTGTATCAACCACCATTGCCGTTACCTCTTTTGTAGCGCTTCTCCCTATTTTTTCAAGCGTCGTTAACATCTGTGTGTCGCTCTTTTTGTATAGCCGCAGTCTCTTGCATGTTGCTTCCCTCATGCAATTTACTTGTCCTCGATGCGTTTATCTTCTCTAACGTTGCATACACTTTGTCTGCGTTGATGTCAGTATTGCGGCAGGTAATAACAGCAGCTTGCACCTTAACTGGCAGTTGTGCCGTCCACATGTGTTGCAGCGTGGCGTCTAATATCTCCTCTTCACTGCCGCCAGAATTCTGCTGGTGTTCTCTCGCCTATCTGCTCGCTGCGCAATACTTGCTACACTCGTTGCTCTACCGACTTAAACACAACCGACCAATTATCGTTTTCCTTAGCTGTGTATACTGTCGTTTTTGCAGCAGCTTCAGTATGACGTCCACGACCATAGCGGCAACTCTAGCATCCAAACTGTTTACTGCTATTGCCAATTATACATCATCATCGGTCAGTTCATTCTGGACAAATGCTAGGTCTAACATTGCAAACCATAACTCCAGTTTTTCAGGTAGGAACTGAAGTCGCTTAAATTGAATGGGTAAATCTAGTGAGATCATTAGTAAACAGGGTGTGAGAGAGACCTCTATGAGAACAGTAGCTTCATCGACAGTATTTCGCATGGTTTTAATCTGCGAAATGGCAGGATTACAAAGTTTCTGACAGTTCACATTCTGTAGTAGTGTTCTAATCATCAGCTGATAAGCCATAAATACAGTACAACTTTCTTGTGTTCTGTTAAAACTGGACGCGAGGAGTAAGACGCAACAGCCCACTGTTGCGTATGCAAATTTTGTTTTAAATTTTATGTAACAGGAAAGAATACATACATAAGTGAAACAATTTATCTAATACTTTCAGTGCATTTCTATAGTAGTTAAAATTGAATGTGAGAATGAAAATAAACAACTCATTTTCACAGCACAATATTGCGTTTTTTTCGCGCAGTCTGTTTTCGCAGAAAACATGCCCAATGTTGTTAAAAAAATATATATACCCTATGACCATGTGAATATCTATTAGAGCAATGTGTAAAAATCTGAAGTATTGTTAAAAATGTTTGTTAATTCCATCTTATACACTATGCGATCAAAAGTATCCGGCCACCTGGCTGAAAATGACTTACAAGTTCGTGGCGCCCTCCATCGGTAATGCTGGAATTCAATATGGTGTTGGCCCACCCTTGGCCTTGATGACAGCTTCCACTCTCGCAGGCATACGTACAGTCAGGTGCTGCAAGGTTTCCTGGGAAATGGAAGCCCATTCTTCACTGAATACTGCACTCAGGAGACGTATCGATGCCAGTCGGTGAGGTCTGGCACGAAGTCGATGTTCCAAAACATCCCAAAGGTGTTCTATAGGATTCAGGTCAGAACTCTGCGCAGGCCAGTCCATTACAGGGGTGTTATTGTCGTGTAACTACTCCGTCACAGATCGTGCATTATGAACAGGTGCTCGATCGTGTTGAAAGATGCCGTCGCCATCCCGGAATTGCTCTTCAACAGTGGGAAGCAAGAAGGTGCTTAAAACATCAGTGTCGGCCTGAGCTGTGATAGTGCCGCGCAAAACAACAGGGGGTACAAGCTCCCTCCATGAAAAACACGACCACATCAATACACCAGCGCCTTCGAATATTACTGTTGGCACTACACACTCTAGCAGATGACGTTCACCGGGCATTCGCCAAACCCACACCCTGCCATCGGATCGCCACATTGTGTACCGTGATTCGTCACTCCACATAACGTTTTTCCACTGTTCAATCGTCCAATGTTTACGCGTGATGTGTGGCTTATGAGCAGCCCCTCGACCATGAAATCCAAGTTTTCTCACCTCCCGCCCAACTGTCATAGTACTTGCAGTGGATCATGATGCAGTTTGGAATTCCTGTGTGATGGTCTGCATAGCCGTCTGCCTATTACACATTACGACACTCTTCAACAGTCGGCAGTCTCTGTCAGTCAGCAGACGAGATCGGCCTCTACGCTTTTGTGCTGTACGTGTCACTTGACGTTTCCACTTCACTATCACATCGGAAACAGTGGGCCTAGGGATGTTCAGGAGTGTGGAAATCTCACGTACAGACGTATGACGTAAGTGACAAGCAGTCACCTGGCCACGTTCGAAGTCCGTGAGCTCCGCGGAGCGCCCCATTCTGCTCTCTCACCATGTTTAATGACTACTGTTGTCGCTGGTATGGAGTATCTGACAGTATGTGGCAGCACAATGCACCTAATACGAAAAACGTATGTTTCTGGGGGTGTGATCACGTAGTATATATGTAAAAATTTTAGGAAAATAGGTAAAAAACTTTTCGAAATTTTTGCTAATAACGTTTCCTCCATGTGTGTTACGTATATGTTTATATGCAATATATATTTAAAAAATTGTAGCCTCTGTCAATCTGAATTTTTAGTAAAGTATCGTGTAAAAAGCTGAAGTAAATCCGTCTGGAACTTTCAAAATTTTTGATTACAGCCTTAAACAATGCCTCATCTTTATATAGTACTGTAGATAAAGATACATATATTAAAAATATATCGTGTATCCATCCAAATATTTATTAGAGCATAGCGTAAGAGTCTGAAGTAATTGGTCAAGAACGTTTCAATCTTTATTTTAGCTCCAAGTATACATTTAAAGTAAATTGCTCGAGAAAATTTCTATGTTTTTGATAACAACTTTAAACTCTGACTTGCCGTCATTTAGAAGTATTGATTTTACATATACGTTTTTGTACCGTGCATACTAAAATATACGTAGCCTACGTCTATTTTTAAGTCTCATGTTTAGCGTCAAGTCAGCACGTATTATAACAATTTAATTGTAAAAATATTCAGTATGTGAGTTACTAAGGTCAAATAGAAAAATAAATAGAGGGTATGCGTTTTAGATTTCACGAAAAAAAATCCCCTTGATATATATATATATATATATATATATTAGGGTGTCCCAAGATATAAATGGGATTTTTTCCGTGAAATCTAAAACGCATACCCTCTATTTATTTTTTCTATTTGACCTTAGTAACTCACATACTGAATATTATTACAATTAAATTGTTATAACACGTGCTGACTTGACGCTAAACATGAGACTTGAAAACTTTTACTGTGTGGGAATGGAGGGATTCTGGAACTTAATGACTGTTTCGTAAATAAAACCCCGAATTGCCCAAATCTTGTTTATTCATTATTTAACATGTAAAAACATTAGTCTCTAAATTTTCGTTTCAACGTTTGTTTTCTGCAGTCAGGATAAATCTTTTAGTGCTCTTGTACGCAACGTAACAAAAATTGTTTTTGGTCCTCCTCAACCGAGATTAAACCATGAAAGTCTTACATCAACTTGACCTCTCTTTCAGCTGTATCATTCACTGCTCTCAGTCCTGAAACCTTCTTTTTGGTTTCTTGAAAGGAAGCATTGTGTGACTACATGGCAGGATATTCGCGGAGAAAACTGTCATCAATTTTAAGACGATGGAACAATGACTTGCTTCTGACTGAAATGAAGTCGTAGATGTTTTTCTCTGTAATTAAGAGAGAGAAAACCAGTTAACAAAATTGTGATGTAAACAGAAAACTAAAGAAACAACGTCTCTATTAATTTTATAACTCACCATACAATGGACCGCAAAGTTCTTCCTTCGAAGAGATGTAACGGTTAGTATGAGCTGATAAATTATCTTTGGTTAAATTTTCACCGTTTTTGCTTTTGTTTCTAGATCCACATCATCGTCAAACAGTGACAAGACAGAAACTTCATCAGTCGGATACCATAAATGCTGTATTATCTTCTGTAGAGTTGCATTTGAGATGTCTTTATCTATTTTTTCGTGTGCCTTCATTGACTTCAAAAAGCACAAATGTTGGTAGGGTGCCTTTACTGCCAAAATGCACTGGAGCCATGGCTTGACGTAGGATGTCACGATGAACAGGCAAACTCAAACAGCGTTACCTTCTCCTTGTTCGAAATTTTTAACTGAGCACAAAGTAATGATATTTTTGGGGAATATATAGCTCTCGCAATCCATCGAGCAGATTTTCAATTTCTGAAACAGTCAGTTGCATTGCGAACTTTTCTTTGTAGCGCTGTATGTTATCTGGATTTACAATTCTCCAGTTATCTCGGAACTTTTTGATGAGTGGAATATCAGGACTTGTTGTCACTGAACTGATTTTTACCTGGAACAGGTTTTTTAACACTAGTTCATACACATGGTGGCGGCAAGGAAAAAGAATGACAACACTTCTGTTAAGTTTTTGCTCAAGTAGCACACAAGCACCATTGATATGACCTGTACTGGAAGCCGTACTATCACGACAAAGAAACTGCACTTTGTCTTAGAGATTCCAGTCCACAATCGCGTTCCAAACAGCTTCCGCCTGTTCACAACCTGAAGAGTTTTCCAACCTTGGCACAGCAATAAGTTGCTCTTTATTTCTATATGAAATAACTATCGGAAGACGTTCTTTTTTTGATTCCCGATCATGTGTAGCAGGCAACAGTTTGCCATCCCAATGGACAGTCACAACATCTGGTACCTCATTTTGAAAACTAACTTTTATAGCTTCCGCACGCTCTTTCCGTTTCTCTGTACGAATTTTTTGAATTGAGGACTTACTTATAGAAAATTCGTCATATTATATCCAAGTGCATCAATGGTAGCTTCAAGAATATACACTGAATCTCTCACAATCAACTGACACCTATCTAGCTACTGATTTTGGAGTAATGAAATTTTTCCGCATAGTTGTTTTACTGGTTCCAGATTTTACGTTCTCAATCATAGTTTGGAAATTTTCTTGCAAACACATCTCATTTTCATTACAATCTGAAGATGAACCATTTTGTAATGCTTCATAAGATGCTGTCGAAGGAGTTGACGTGGAAAAATATTTAGCACGTCTGTTTTCTTCCTCAGTAGTTCTGATGCGCGACCTTTCCTCTTTCTTAGCCAGTTTCTTGTCCACTCCAGCTAAGTGACCAGGCCGAGCTGGATTTCTCTGTTGCTGTAAAAATATTTTATCTTCATTTATTTTCATTAACTGAAGTGCATCGGTGTGTGCAATGTCGAACAAATCATCCAACTTGTTGATAAAATTTTGTCGGCGCTACTCAAATGCCTTTTGGATTTTTTGGGCATTTTATTGCAACTCCCTCCAAACTTGATATAGGTTCACTAATTTCTTCACACAATTAGGTACATATCTGGAAAGTATACGCGCCTTTTCCCGAAAGATCATACATTCCCGTATAGTGAGATTTGAACTCTGACTGAGAGTTAAATTCACTTCCCGGATATTATAAAACAAAACTGCTAGAACTTGTCCATTATATGGCAGTTTTGAACCTTTTATCTGATGTTTTACCGCACCTATTAAGAATATACGCGTCTTAGAACTACTACGTAATTCCACTGAAATTTTCACTTACTGACAACAATTTAGACTAACAATGTTACGACACACATCAAAACGAGGGCGCGCACCTTGGCCTTTCTTACCAAGTACACCCAACCTGACATATTTCAATGCAAGTCGACACGGTTGCCAACACCCAAAGGTTCTGAAATTTTACATATAGTTGTTTTGGCACCGTACAAATAAATTAAGAAGGTATGCCTTCAAATAAAAACTACTTCGAATTTTTGGAGAGAGAGAGAGAGAGAGAGAGAGAGAGAGAGAGAGAGTTTTACATAATTTGTTTAAAAAACCAGTACGAAAACCCCGGTTTCTTCTTGGGTCCAAATACGGGCTACCTTTAACACGAAGGAAAATAATATTTAAAAACATGTTTTAAGTGCCAGTTTATTTTCAATAATCACAAACATGAACTTCATTGTCCATCCCTGCACATTCAGTATGCGCCCACATACAGTACTGGATACAATTCATCAAAATTTCTCCGTTGGTATCTGCTGAAATCTGAATGTCACAGAATATGAACGATACATCTGTCCCAGCAGACGTGCGGTCTTCAGAAAGCTCGAAATCACTTTCTTCGTCATGTAGGGTAGGATCATCCTCATTAGATAATTCGTCAGTCGAAGATAGGTCTACTTTCTTTCTCTTCCGTAGATGTTTTCTGTTACTCTTGCCTTCTTTATTCGATTTTTGAATCTGCTTCAGTTTTCGATCAGGAAAAGTTAGCTGTCTTTTCCTCTTGCGTGATCTATCCAAGGAACATGTGAGCTCCTCCTTGTACGGTGGTCCTATAAACAAGCAAACTCTTGCAGATTTCCGACCTCTGTTTTCTTTGCAGTTATTGTGGGTGGTGGGGAAGAGCTAAAAGGAGTCAAAGTTTCTGGTTGTGCATATGATGAGGAAGGACTGAGCAGGGGAAATTCAGAAAATGTTCCCTGAGAAAGTATTACCTGGATTTGTTGGTTGGTTTGCCGTTGGAGGTTCTCTGTTATCCGTTCACGACGATCCTCTCCGAGGGTTGATCGATAGGCGAGATAAATGGCGATTCAGAAAAAGATCTCTCCAACTCCCACCAGCTGCGTCAGTGGTGCGTTAATTTTATTCTCTTCCGCTAAAACAAACGCCATTCGTTTCAAATCGGACAAAGTATAACCAAAAAACCTTTGTTCCATAGTCAACAAGCAAGAAACAAGCTCTTCTTCCAGACGTGATCCTAAAACAGAAGGCCTAACTAGCTTAGCACTGGCAGCAGCAGTTGGAGTAAGATTAGTTTTCTTACTGAAAATATGCACGGTAGAGCGAGGTATATCAGATACTTTTGCAGCCTGTAGAGTTCCCAATTTCTTCCCTCCCACAGCAGTGATGACTTCATCCATCTTCAAAGGGTCTCACTTCTTCGTTTTACCCTTGGCTTGGTATTCGGGCTTGTTACATAGCATCCTGAAAAACAAATCTTGAGTAGATTTCAACTAAAATTATAGCATTATAAATTGGTCCAAATATGGACTAGCCCATAATTAGACCCTTCATGGTAGCCCATATTTGGACTACACTGTAATTCCTGCAAAATTGCCATAATGGTCATTATAAAATACAGACAGAACAATGAAAACTGGGAAACATATACTTTAACATTTCATTAATACAATTCTTCGAACTAACTGCATGCAGAGCTAAGTCAAATCCTTAGGACAACGGTTAAGCACATACCTGGCGACAGAGTGCAGTCGACAGAATCGAGGTTTTCATGTGCAAAATCTCACTGCAGCCTATCTGCTTACAGTCGGAGGTGGTAGGGGACTGACTCGCATACGCCGTATCCAGGGGTCCTATTCTGTATCGTCCATATCGATCGGTGTAGTAGGTTGGTCTCGGTAGTGACGTCATTTTCGGTTTATTATCGAAATATCCTATTCAGTAAGCTTCTGAGACTAGTTAATGAACGGTCCTCCCACCGATTTTACGACAATTGTTCCGAGACGTTTTGGGTTTCGGTCAGACCCTGTCGATCGGTGAGCTGTGGTTTACGTACACCTATAATTTGTTATTTTAAACATATTTAGAGGTTTTAGCTTTGGATTTAGTAATAGTGTTACTACGGAATCACCAGAGGATACATCGTCTTGGAAAGTGAGTTCGCAATAGACTATTTTCCTTTGTTAGAAATATGGTTAGGTTAGGTTGTTACTATGAATGATTACATAAAAAAACATTTTCGGTCAATATTCACTCAAAATACGTGTTATTTTTATGCAAATAAGACTTTAAACATCATTAAATATCAAGACATCGGCTCTTCTTCTTACGTATATGAGTGTGAACTGATGTTACTAGTGCCTTTGTGTACTTTTTCCCACAAATGGATTAGTTAGTAATTATCGAAACGTGTTTACAACTTTCAAGTAACAATGGAAAGCAATTTTGTGAAGCCTGATATTGGAATCCTTCCAAACTATCATGCGACTTACGCAGCACCGTTTGGCAACGAAGTCAGCATGGAAACATGCAGTCAGAGAAAGTGTAAAACTTTTTACGCATTTCAGCTGAGAATCATGGAAATGGATATACTGCGCCTGATACTGTTAAGGAGGAGGTAAGGGCGATGAAGGCGGGCACGTCAGCTCGATGGAATGCGGCGTCATTCGTTAATGGCAACGTAAACGCAATTTTCGGTACTTGGAAAAATAGCGCGCCTGTGTCGTCTGCTAGACGTTTTGTGTTTGTGGCGCTGTGCGTGCTGCAGTGCGCATGCGCGGCCGCTTTTTTTTTGATTGGCTTGCGCGAAACGAAACAACAGCGCTTCAGTTCTCTAGACCCGAACGGTATCGCTACCAAAATGCATACTGAATAATGCAGCGACTCTTAATTCGAGTACTAGACCGTTCGGTGCTCTTGAGTACCTAAGCGATCGGCACAATGGCGGAAAGATACAGAATAGACACTCAGGTGACAGCACTTTCTCGACCCAGACCTCATAGCCCATATTTAGAACACTGCCCGTATTTGGACCTTCTCCACTCTACCTGAAGTAAATCGATCAAAAACTTTTCGAAAGTTTTAGTAACAACGTTAAACTCTGACTTGCCTTTATATGGAAGAGTATATGTGGTATTGTACGAGGACTGTTCAAAAAGTTCCGCAACTCTGTCCATACACTTTCATCTTTTACTTATTGTGCATGGTCTCCCTTGAAATACTGTCCTCCACAATCGATACACTGCTCCCAGCGCCGTTTCCACTTCCGGAATCAGTCTTGGTACGCCTCTTGTTGGATAGTGCGAAGCGCCGTCTGCGAATTTTCTTTTATCTCGACGATCGTTGCAAATTTTCGTCCTTTCAGAGCGGTTTCCAACTTCAGTAATAAAAAGGAAGTCCGTAGGGTCCAGGTTTCGGAGTACGGAGGAAGAGGCAGCACAGTGGCTTCGTTGTGCAACATTCAAGCACCAACAGGGATGAAGGTGCGGCAGCGTAATCGTGAGGCAAGAGCCACTAATTGTCTCGCCACATTTCGGGCCGTTTCCTTGTCACATTTTCTCGCAGGCATCGCGGCATGTCCCGATAGTACCATCGATTAGCAGTTTGCCCCTGTGGCACGAATTCATGACGAATTAATCGTTCAAAATCAAAGACAAGTATCAGCATGGCTCTGACATTTGATCTGACCTGGCGGTCTTGTTTTGATCTTGGAGAATCTTTCCCGACCGATTGTGAAGAATGAACCGTGGCCTCAATATCATTTCGTGCGTCTCTGTAAAGGGTTCCTTGAGTATCATACAAAATTTCACCGTAATTCCATTTGTGGTCTTTTTTTGTCGAATCCCCTTCCTGGACACAGTGAACTTGAACAGCAGACTACAAAAAAGTTTAGGCATGGCACGAAATGGCATACTCACTGGCGATATTTCATCCTCAACAAAGATACTAACATGCACCTGGTTGGAGCTAGGTACCTATTACCTGGGTTGTCCTTTTGCATTAGTTCTCTCCCTTTTCTGCCTACGTTCCTTGTCATAAGTTTGACTAGCTTAAGTGCGACAGCTCAGTGTTTTACATTTCTCTTCCATTCATATTGTGATTTCGATGTTCTTTTTATGGCACCTTCATAACACACTACAAACAAAAAACAAGAACATTATCCACAGGCAATCTATCCTCCTTAGTTCTATATTTTATCACTATTTGGGCAGACTTACAAAAACATCAGTTATGTTACGTCTGCAAGCACTTGCAAGAACCTAACTCTCTGTCCACCGGCAGGTAGTCAAAACCTAGGCTCAGGGCCCCCTTTGTCAGCTGTTATCTGCTTTCGATTATTCTGTCTGCAATACTACTCTTCTTTACAGAATTGCTAATTCATAGTACCAGATTTGTTTTCTTCCCTGTCCCTACACAAAGACTGCTCCCTTCATGGCTCAATTTAAGGCTCATACCATGAAATAACTCATACGAATCTTTGTCGACCACAATAGCTCACAACTAGACAACAGTCACACTAAACACAGATAACGCATCACTGACTTGTACTTAAATACAATGCTAACTATCACACCCTCACCTATCGAGCTAATTAAACTCCATAACATTTAATGCACGGTGACCGCCACGAGGTCTCTTTCTACATAAAGATTCTGAACAGATATATCAGTACTACTGCTCATCCGCAACAGTCCCAAGTACACACTGAGCAAGAGGTAAACATTTGCAATAATCAAAAATCACTTCTCTATGTACAAGGACAAACCGATCACCTCATCCTGACAATACAATTATGAAACCAGAATAGAAAATTCGATAAATGTAAATGTTCACAACATACCAGACTGTGCATAGAGAGGTCTTAGACATTGCCTGGTCCCCATTCAAGGAAGACAGTCATTTTGAAAAGATTATCAAATAAATATCGAAAAAAGCTAGTCATATTTGGCACAAATTTTCCTAAACAGCTCAAAAATGACTACACATGTTCACACGTCACAGCACAAGGCTCATAACAACCACGAAAATTACCATCGTGTATCAGTTCTCTATATCCTACAACATCAAGACTAAAACAATATCGTTTCATCAAAATACTCTTCAAACATATATGTTTAAAGTAATAGCAGCCAAGGACACCAGATATTTACCAAAGCGGATTGTAGATACGAAGAAGAAATTGTGTAAAGCTTGTAAAATATTTTATTCGCCCATGAAGACTTATCAGCGTTGAAAAATCACTGTAAACTCAGTTAATCAATATATTCATCTTCAAGAATATCGTCTTCCACATTACATATTGCTTCACATATAGTACAACTATATGAACACCTCTTTGCTACCTGATTAAGTCACATGAAATCTTAACACATGGAAAATATGCCAAGACTGTAATCATTTACTGCGATGCACATGAAAAAACTAACTGAAGGCCTGAGTGCCGCCTCATTAGTTCATATAAGAAATCTTAACAAACGTAAAATCTATTCAAAAGAGACACATAAACTACCTGGCACATAAAAAAAACGGAAACTGCCCAGTTATTCCAAGAGACTTATATAGCACATATTTACAGGATCATTAAAAGATTTACAGCGAATACGCGACATAAGAAAGTATGGCATTACCATACTTTCTGACACTGAGCCCTGGACTCAGTCTAAACATCATACTTATATCTTACTTTTCGCCCTTCGGGTTCTACATATTTACTTGTCGTACCAGATGAATCGAAAATTGCTGTAGTACCTATTGAAAACCTGTCACAGCAAATTCACTAATTCCTAGACATCCAAAAGGTTCCCTTCTCATGGCATCGTCATCGTAGGCCACGTCCATCACTGTCCCACTCTAACTGGGCAACAGAGACAGACAAATTTTAATGATAAAAGGGTAGTGAGCTCACCCCTCTCAGGAACTTCGTTCATTACCTCCTCACTTATTAGTACTTTATTTTCAGAAAAGTACTGGCAGCTCTTGTACCTGATTCATCCTGCTCCTCAACAATCACATTAACACATAAATTACATAAATTACATTCATTAACAGTGAATAATTCTTACTGATATTCCCCTCCCTGCTCTGGCTTAATATACATTGTGTGGTCAGTAGGTACAGCCAGACACTCCTCCTGAATAGCTGTTATCTATTCTAAATCATAAGCACGGTTTCGCAATGTGCCATCTGAGCTCTTCCCAGCATTAACACAGCTGACTTACAGCAGTAATGGAATCAACTCGTACATTTCCCACATCTTCGTACGATCGGTTATTCATCTCTTCTCCCCTTCTTCGTTTATTTTCTTCAATATCGGAATAAATTTTAGTGTTTTGGTGGTTCGTTCTTTTTAAGTAACTTAGTAATGTGTAACCTTAATAACTAAGCAGTTTAAAAGTGAAGAACGTGAAGCGAGAGGCGCTAGTCTGGGGAGCTAACCAATCCCGGCGCTTATGGTCATGACATCGAAGCTCACGCGTTGCCAGCTTTGTTTTCTGTGAACATAAACAACGTGCTTTGTGGCTGGTTTTTAAGTGTGCTTGCATTGTACTGCGATTTAGAAAATCCTCCTACGAGGAAAATGCCAGTTCTTTCGCCTAGTGACAACCCTTTGCGTCGAGTTGTACCACTGAACAGCCAGGCACTGGAGTTACTACAGAGAACGTGTGAGATTTACGAGCAGAATACGAAATAAGTATTCATGGACAGCCGTCAGTTCCCGCCGATAAAGTAGCGGCACTCGCGTCAACAGTTCTTGGTAATCATGAAAGGACACTAGTGGGTAGGGGAGTGTTACTGCACAAGCTGAAAGACGTAGACGTGGGTCGTAATGATCCCGAGGCGTCTGGATAAGATAATATATTTTTTTGATTCACGGAAAGGAGAAATGCAGCCTCACCATGTCACCGACTGATGCATTCGCAGGCATACACTGATAAGTCAAAACATTGATCACGTGCTTAACAGCTTGTTTGTCGGTCTTTGGAACGAAATACATCACTGATTCAGCGTATTGCGGATGCAACAGTTTGTTGATAGGTTTGTGGAGCTATGAGGCCGTACATTTCTACGCATAGGTCATTCGTGTAGATAACGAGCCGCTGATATATGTACGCGGTGATGGCTCCCCAAAAGCGGCCAAGATTTACAACAGGCGGATTTGGTTGCCGAGACATCAAAGTGAGTTCAGTATAATGCTCCTGAAAACACTGTAGCACGGATATGACTTCGGGACACGGACAATTATACTGCTGAAAAATGACATCGCCGTCGGGGAAGACATCAGTCATAAAGGGATGCAGCTGGTTTGCACCTGTCAGTGTGTTTTCGATTATTACTAGAGGTCCCAAGCAAGCGCAGGATAATGTCTCCCATTGTATAATATCGTCCCACCACCCTGCGTCCATGGCGCGCTCCAAGTTTGAAACCGCCGTTCAGCTTGATGACGGCGTTTGTGGGTGCAACCAGCGTCTTATACTGTGTTCATCATAAGAATAAACCTGATGTGAACATTACACAATGTATTCTTCCGCGTTTGCTTGAATCTGGTTGGATTTCGTTTCACGAGGAGCAGAAGCCAAGCTGTGTCCACTATAATCAAGTACGACGATAAGGACACGTTTCATGCTATGTTACACTCACAGAGACTGGGCGGTAATGTGGGACTACAGCTTTACCGGCGCATTTTCATTATACAGCACTGGCCAGCCAGCCGGTCCAACTAACCTGCAATGACGTGAGCAGTTGCAGATCAGACGTAAAAACAGGCGAGCAGAGAAACAATATAACTTCGGATGTCATTTAAGCTTTAAAGAGAATGAAATAATATTCGGCAAGATTACAACGCTACCGCACGCTTCTTAGGTGACCAGACGGAAAGAATAAAACGCTTTCGTCCTCACCTAACACAGGATTCTGATTACAAACAAGAGCGATAAAAATTCCTAACTTAGACACAGGGTAACTTTTATGGGCGAGTTATGTGTGATGCAAAAGCATACTGCAGGGATTTCGCCGTATTGTTGAATACAGAAACTACTGAAAATATTGCTTACAGTCAGTCATCTTGTAATCTCTTTGCTCCTTGCTTATGCGAATCCGAGAAATACATTTCAGTTCTGGAACCGTCATCTGCTTCGTTGATAACGGGTCGATCAACAACGGAACCCACGAAGCCACCTAGGTGCCGCATTTTCTCCTCTTCTTTTATGACGTGTCATTCCATATCCCGCCAGTGTTCGGCAGTGACATCTGAAAAAGATGCGTGCGTTAGTTCCAGTACGTCTGGCAGCTTAAAAGTCTTGTTATTTCTCGCGACAAATCCCTTAACTTGGCGCCAGATCAGTACTGGTGGTTCATAGTGTTATGGTTTAGTGGCAAATGTAAAAATCCAACATTTGTATAGTGTGCTCGATGCTGTGAAAATGATTGTTTTTCATGTTTCTACGAGACTTATCACTCTGGTGTGTGTGAGACTACATCTGTGGTACAGAACGTGGGTATAGTCCAAATGAAGAGAATTTGGTTTTTCATTCTTGTCCTAAAAGATTAAATTGTTATGTTTTCTTAATTTAAGCAACCTTTGTTAATCTTTCATAAAATATCGATAGTTAAGTATATATATGAAATGAAAACAGTAATTGGCGTGCAATATTTAATTAGAAACAAGAAGACGTGTATCGTTCATAAAAAATGATAATGAATTTTACAGTTACGAGATGTAAGTATTTCAAATTGGACGAAAAAAAAACAAAGGACATCCACAGTGAGGCTTGAACCACCAATCCCTGATTTGCACCAGTGTAGTAATCTGCTACGCTACCAATTCCGCTGTACTTTCAGTACCTGATGGTATTCCAACTACAGTAAATGCAGTACCTCGGGAAACTTCAATACCTATTTCTTCTGTAAATTTATGAAAACTATTCAGAACGACCTGTTTCTCGGTTTTTAACCCTGTTTCACACGCGTGTTTCACTAAGGAGCAGGAAGCAGCCCCGGCCATTTTCATACTGCGTATAACCAGCGCGACAATCGCAGAACAACAGTCCAGATACTGTGACAGTGCACGATTATTTGAAAATAAAAGCGACGTGGCTAAATCGTGATTAAGACTAACATTGATGGCTGTTAATACAATAGAATATCTTAAGATTCATTTAACGAAACTTAGTAATAAGATATCTAATACATAAGTAGGACTTACTTCCACGAGCTTGACAAAACCAGTGTACGTGTGCTACGGCTTCTGACCAATCATCGTGTTTATGTTGTTTACGTAAGGCGTATTCTTATGGTGAACTGAGTATAGCGTAGCAATAATACGATTCACCTGAAGTGCCGACACGTTTTCATTGATAGATGGTCGTATGACGATGGTCCCGTACCCACTGCAATCATAACTGACGATGTCGTTGGGTCAACATGTGAATATGTAGTGGTGATCTGCTCTCGAGTCCATTTTCAACAAGGTACGATGAACGGTGTGCACCCAAACACTTTTGCGTGCACCAGCATTGTGGTCTTTCGGCAGAGATGCCACAGATCATCATCTATCCTACCTTACAGAGCAGACAAGCTTCAGAGCCGCACGTTCTGTGAAGAGTCGTGGACGTCAGACAATTTAACGTCTAGTGGTAGTTTCACTGTCCTACCTATTTCCGTAGATGCTCCCGACAGCGGCACGTGAACATTCGACCAGCTTGGCGGTTTTCGAGATACTCGATTACAAGCTCTGCGTAGTAATAATCTGCCCTTTGTGAAAGTCGTTAACTCAATGGATTTCCCCATTTGGAGTTCATATCTTCGCTAGCGTGATTCCCCTTAAAAATTCTGCTGAAAGGTACAGGTTTACATCACACAGTGCTAAACGGACGCGAAGTCTTGTTAGAAAAGCGCATACTTTAACGACTTGAAGCATAATCTTGTATAAAATTATGGGCAAAAATATTCCTTCGATAATACGGCTATGTGAAACGTGGATTAACGCCGGGGAAGCTGTTAATAAATGCTGGACGTAGCAGTCATCAGTCAACAGGAAGACGAGTTACATTAATTGTGGTCCATGCACTTTCTTCCAGTGGTTTTGTTCCTGATGCAATTTTAGTCTTTCGATCCATAAAGACAGATGATTACCATGAAGACATGGACCACACACTGTTTGTCGAGCGGTTCATGAACCTTTAAAAACAGTTTTCTGTCTCTACAACAGTTGTAACAAATAATGCTCCCAATCATTCAGTGACACTGAACAAAGCGCCAACCAGAAACGATCGCAGATAAATTACGGTGCTGTCGTTACAAGCCCGAATAATTGCTACGCATATGAGCACGACGAAGTTTCTGTTACATTCATTTGTTAACCCTCCATTGCTCGCGTGGATGACACTCCTCATCCACGTGACTTTCCCGCTCAATTTTGTCTAACAAGGCTGGATTGAGTTCGCGCCATTTTCAGTACCTTTCTGTTAATCCTCCGGCTGTTAGTTCCAATCATTGTTGCCTTTCAGTTACGAAAGATGCATTGTTTATGAAACATTATTATAGTCTGGAGGACACTTGTCATCCGCGCGAGCTCTGCTGCCACAATATGAAACAAAGTTAAGTCTGTATTACTTTATTGCTTTCCTAGATTCAATCGATCTTTCATGTGCGTAAATTTAGAAGTATTGAAACTGATTGCAGCTACCTTCCGTGTTACCTAGTATCTTCTTTATTTTTAAATTTTAGAAGACATGTCAAAGGCAATAAACCTCGGACAGAGTTTAGTAGAGATCGTAATGTATGGCTGCAATGGTTCAATGAGCTGAGTGATGAAGATGCTCACAGTGACAGCGCTGACTCAGAGACTGAGGATTCTGTTCATGAAAGCGGTCATGATTCAGGAGCAGAACCAGGAGATTCGAAAATGATGAATATGAATCACAGGAAGCAGTAACTCAAGAGGATGCATTTTTTAGGGAAAGATGGAATAACTAAACGGAGGAAAAATAAATATCCTACCAGTGTTAGAAGCAGATTTTATTACGCATTTGCCTGGACCAAAAAACAAGCTCATATAAAAAAGACAGAAATAGACATTCTGAATTTGTTCGTGGATGAAAACATAATAAGCATTATCGCAACATACACTAATATATACATCAATTAAGCTCGTGGTAACTTCTCTAGGGAAAGGGTCGCTAAAGAAACAGATGTGATAGAGATCAGAGCTTTCATTGATTTGTTATATCTATGTGGATCTTCGAGATGTTCTAGGAAGAGTATATGGAAATTGTGGGATAACTCAAAGGGAAAGGGACTTGAATCATGTTATTTATGCATAAGTGAAAACCGATTCAGGTTTCTGTTGAGATGTCGGAGGTTCGATAATATCCGTGATAGAGGTGTTCGCAGAGAGATTGACAAGTTGGCTGCTACCACAGCTATCAGAGAGGTACTTGAACTACTCACGAACAATTGCCAAAAATATTTTTCACGTAGTGAATATCTTGCTGTTGACGAATAGCTTTTGGCGTTTAGAGAAAACTGCCCGTTCAGGCAATATATTCCTAGCAAACCAGCAAAGTATGGCTTAAAAATGTTTGCTTTGGTTGATGCAACAACAGCTTACACTTGGAATTTAGAACCGTACGTCGGTAAGCAAACAAGAGGGACCATGTAATGTCAGTAATTCAGATGAATATGTTGTTCTTCAAATGGTCAAACTGTTTCAAACGTTAGAATATATTGTACTGTGTACAAATATTAAACATATTCTATTTAGATTTAATTGAAAAGTCATAAAACCAGTCATAAAGACCGTTCAAAGTGTACAACTAGACCGTTTGCTTTGTGGATGACACCAGTCATCCGCGCGATTGACGATGTCACGAATTTTCGCGCGAGTAACGGAGGGTTAAAGAAAATAAGCCTACGACGTCTACACATGTAGTAGACGAAACTGCTAAGAGCAGCATCGTACTCTAGTAAGGCTGCCACGATATCACGTGTCATTTCTACACCATTGAGTTACTATGGAGGGATGTGAAGATACATACAAGGAAGAATAACAAGTCCTTTACAATAACAGATGTGGGCCGGCCGCGGTGGTCTCGCGGTTCTAGGCGCTCAGTCCGGAACCGTGCGACTGCTACGGTCGCAGGTTCGAATCCTGCCTCGGGCATGGATGTGTATGATGTCCTTAGGTTAGTTAGGTTTAATTAGTTCTAAGTTCTAGGCGACTGATGACCACAGATGTTAAGTCGCATGGTGCTCAGAGCCATTTGAACCATCAGAGCCAGATCTGGAAAAGCTGTTGCGTGAAGACTTTGCGACTGTGGTTGCAGCCTCGTGGAGGAACAAAGGCCAGGCATGTCGAAAAACATATTCGAACAGCACAGACAATGGGAGGTATCATCAGTGACCGTGAAGAGCAAATGATTTGTCCTGGTGATGATGATGACGATGAAGACGGTTTTGGCTGATTCCGACAACAATGACGATGGAGAGCTAGATGGAATTGCACCATTATCACCGTAAACTGGTGAGTGAAAAGCTACGGATATCTATTATTTATTGCATCATTGTCGTTAATAAAACGTAGAACGAGAAATTAAATCACGGTTATCATATACAGGGTGTTTCAAAAATGACCGGTATATTTGAAACGACAGTAAAAACTAAACGAGCAGCGATAGAAATACACCGTTTGTTGCAATATGCTTGGGACAACAGTACATTTTCAGGCGGACAAACTTTCGAAATTACAGTAGTTACAATTTTCAACAACAGATGGCGCTGCAAGTGATGTGAAAGATATAGAAGACAACGCAGTCTGTGGGTGCGCCATTCTGTACGTCGTCTTTCTGCTGTAAGCGTGTGCTGTTCACAACGTGCAAGTGTGCTGTGGACAACATGGTTTATTCCTTAGAACAGATGATTTTTCTGGTGTTCGAATTCCACCGCCTAGAACACAGTGTTGTTGCAACAAGACGAAGTTTTCAACGGAGGTTTAATGTAACCAAAGGACCGAAAAGTGATACAATAAAGGATCTGTTTGAAAAATTTCAACGGACTGGGAACGTGACGGATGAACGTGCTGGAAAGGTAGGGCGATTGCGTACGGCAACCACAGAGGGCAACGTGCAGCTAGTGCAGCAGGTGATCCAACAGCGGCCTCGGGTTTCCGTTCGCCTGTTGCAGCTGCGGTCCAAATGACGCCAACGTCCACGTATCGTCTCATGCGCCAGAGTTTACACCTCTATCCATACAAAATTCAAACGCGGCAACCCCTCAGCGCCGTTACCATTGCTGCACGAGAGACATTCGCTAACGATATAGTGCACAGGATTGATGACGGCGATATGCTTGTGGGCAACATTTGGTTTACTGACGAAGCTTATTATTACCTGGACGGCTTCATCAATAAACAGAACTGGCGCATATGGGGAACTGAAAAGCCCCATGTTGCAGTCCCATCGTCCCTGCATCCTCAAAAAGTACTGGTCTGGGCCGCCATTTCTTCCAAAGGAATCATTGGCCCATTTTTCAGATCCGAAACGATTACTGCATCACGCTATCTGGACATTCTTCGTGAATTTGTGGCGGTACAAACTGCCTTAGACGACACTGCGAACACCTCGTGGTTTATGCAAGATGGTGCCTGGCCACATCGAACGGCCGACGTCTTCAATTTCCTGAATGAATATTTCGATGATCGTGTGATTGCTTTGGGCAATCCGAAACATACAGGAGGCGGCGTGGATTGGCCTCCCTATTCGCCAGACATGAACCCCTGTGACTTCTTTCTGTGGGGACACTTGAAAGACCAAGTGTACCGCCAGAATCCAGAAACAATTGAACAGCTGAAGCAGTACGTCTCATCTGCATGTGAAGCCATTCCGCCAGAGACGTTGTCAAAGGTTTCGGGTAATTTCATTCAGAGACTACGCCATATTATTGCTACGCATGGTGGATACGTGGAAAATGTCGTACTATAGAGTTTCCCAGACCGCAGCGCCATCTGTTGTTGACAATTGTAACTACTGTAATTTCGAAAGTTTGTCTGCCTAAAAATGTACTGTTGTCCCAAGCATATTGCAACAAACGGTGTATTTCTATCGCTGCTCGTTTAGTTTGTATTGCCGTTTCAAATATACCGGTCATTTTTTAAACACCCTGTATCTTGTAAACTACTCTCCTGGAAACTGAAATTAGAACACCGTGAATTCATTGTCCCAGAAGTGGAAAATTTATTGACACATTCCTGGGGTCAGATACATCACATGATCACACTGACAGAACCACAAGCACATAGACACAGGCAACAGAGCATGCACAATGTCGGCACTAGTACAGTGTATATCCACCTTTCGCAGCAATGCAGGCTGCTATTCTCCCATGGAGACGATCGTAGAGATGCTGGATGTAGTCCTGTGGAACGGCTTGCCATGCCATTTCCACCTGGCGCCTCAGTTGGACCAGCGTTCATGCTGGACGTGCAGACCGCACGAGACGACGCTTCATCCAGTCCCAAACATGCTCAATGGGGGACACATCCGGAGATCTTGCTGACCAGGGTAGTTGACTTACACCTTCTAGAGCACGTTGGGTGGCACGGGATACATGCGGACGTGCCTTATCGTGTTGGAACAGCAAGTTCCCTTACCGGTCTAGGAATGGTAGAACCATGGGTTCGATGACGGTTTGGATGTACCGTGCACTATTCAGTGTCCCCTCGACGATCACCAGAGGTGTACGGCCAGTGTAGGAGATCGCTCCCCACACCATGATTCCGGGTGTTGGCCCTGTGTGCCTCGGTCGTATGCAGTCCTGATTGTGGCGCTCACCTGCACGGCGCCAAACACGCATACGACCATCATTGGCACCAAGGCAGAAGCGACTCTCATCGCTGAAGACGACACGTCTCCATTCGTCCCTCCATTCACGCCTGTCGCGACCCCACTGGAGGCGGGCTGCACGATGTTGGGGCGTGAGCGGAAGACGGCCTAACGTTGTGCGGGACCGTAGCCCAGCTTCATGGAGACGGTTGCGAATGGTCCTCGCCGATACCCCAGGAGCAACAGTGTCCCTAATTTGCTGGGAAGTGGCGGTGCGGTCCCCTACGGCACTGCGTAGGATCCTACGGTCTTGGCGTGCATCCGTGCGTCGCTGCGGTCCGGTCCCAGGTCGACGGGCACGTGCACCTTCCGCCGACCACTGGCGACAACAAAGATGTACTGTGGAGACCTCACGCCCCACGTGTTGAGCAATTCGGCGGTACGTCCACCCGGCCATCTGCATGCCCACTATACGCCCCCGCTCAAACTCCGTCAACCGCACATACGGTTCACGTCCACACTGTCGCGGCATGCTACCAGTGTTAAAGACTGCGATGGAGCTCCGTATGCCACGGCAAACTGGCTGACACTGACGGCGGCGGTGCACAAATGCTGCGCAGCTAGCGCCATTCGACGGCCAACACTGCGGTTCCTGGTGTGTCCGCTGTGCCGTGCGTGTGATCATTGATTGTACAGCCCTCTCGCAGTGTCCGGAGCAAGTATGGTGGGTCTGACACACCGGTGTCAATGTGTTCTTTTTTCCATTTCCAGGAGTGTATGTACCGCATTGTTTCAAAGATATCAGTCATTATCAAATGCCTAATTTCTGTATCTCTTTTTTCCGCTATCGAAAGCGTGTGCTTTTTTATGAGTACATTTTTGTGCGATTGTTTATTTGCTGCCATTGTGGTACGAAATCAAAAACAAATTCTTATATACACTGTTATTGCTCAACAGCTTGCACTTACGCTATGAAAAGTAAATCCATGTCGTCTGCTATGCACTTAAAGGCTGTTGTTACGACACTACTGTTGCAATACAGCCATCCTATCTCGCAGTGTCGGGTGCGTTGTTTCGCTGGCTCTTGTATAGTGGGAATGATCTCGACTTTGTTCCTTTCAACGACGGGCTGCTAGATAACGATCATCTGCTGTTGGCCACCTATCCTGACCAAATGTGGTTCGAGTCTAAGCCATCTAGCTGCCCAGCCATCACTGCCCTGGGCAGCCTAACATTCATTGCTCGTCACACTGTACGGTCTAAACAGTCCGTCCCCTCGATGTAACTAACAGTCAAACAATTAACAGTACCATCTGGCATACAAATGTATGGCAGCATTTTATTGGTAATAACACTGTAAAGGTTCACTTTAAAACTGTTGTTATGCGAAGCATAAAACAATAGAGATACTCATCTTGATTTTGTCGTAGAACTGGAGGTTCAGTTCATCGGCCAATAATTTGCTGGATGTGATACATATGAGGCCTATGTCTGATAAGTTTCCGTGAAGTTACTACATAGTTAAAAGATAAATGGTCATACTTCCCATAGGTTCCTTGCAGCTAACAATTCACTTCTCATTATTATTGCCTAAATGATTGGCTGTAAATACTCACTCTGAAAACAAACAGTGGTTTCCAAACTGACGTATTTATATTCTTTCTCGTAGCTGTTGAATTACAAAAGTTTACATTTTGATTTCAATTGGTTTCAACAGCATTCATATCACAAGATAAACACTACACTCCATTCTACATGCTAGAAACTCACAGACTTGCCACACCAACTCTGTCCTCTACCAACACTCCCCAGAGACTGCTTACAATCACACAGTAAACAAGATAGTACGACTTACTGCTGCTAACAGTCAGCGATGAACACCTACAGAAACTTTAAGCTCACATTTGCCAAAAAAGTTATATTCAAGAGAAGACAAATTTTGTAGCAATAATTCAAACAAAATCTTTAGCATAACTTTTTAATGAAATTTTGATGTCTAAATGATGTTAAATACTTAAAAAATCGCCAGTCACTGTCGAAAGAAGATGTAATTTTATAGGATAAGTAACGTTTTTAAAAGTTCAAAAATAAAAACTATATTTCAAAAATTTTATGAAAAATAATAAATGGAAAGAAATTTCAAATAGATTATCCCAAAGAACATATCAGTCGAGAGGTTCCTCTAATGTACATAAGATATGCAATTTTCAAAGAATCCTCATTTAAAATATGACCAGAATTGAATTGTTCATGAAGTGGAGATGTATCATCATCTCCCACTGAACATATGTCACTATGGTACAGATTCGTTCCAGTACCCCCCTCACCCCCAACCCCCCCCCCCACACACACACACACAATACTATGCATCCATCATGTATGGAATTGTGTATCCTTATGGAACATAAGTATTTATTGTAACATTAGTTATATGTGTACTTTAATTTAAATTTTGTCTGTATTAATCTGAATGTTGAGCACGTTTTTGTGCTCCATTCTAAACTTTTGTAACACCTTGTGATTGAACAGGACATATGTTATTGTGGTCTTCAGTCTGAAGACTGGTTTGATGCACCTCTCCAAGCTACTCTATCCTTTGGCTTTGATATTGATTGCACAAAAAATGTTGGAATCACATCAGCCCATGTGTTTACACATTGGCTTTGAACCTGAATGGTTTACAACCTGCAGGATGGTTCATAGCTGGATCAATGAGTAACTGCATTAGTGTGTGTACCCTGCTCAAAATCTTTATGGGGTACTTTGAGTATGTGAGATGCATCGCCATGAGTGCTACACAAGAACTAATTCTGGTTTGAAGTGTGATATATAATAACTCTAACATTCAAGTGAGTCCCAAAGAGAATAAAATTTTGTTGGAAAAAGTGGTATGAGAAACGCTTCATATTACTGTAACAAAAGAGGTGTGTTTGAAATTTTTACAGGTCCTTAATTGTGGTATTCAGTGACAATTAAGTTTCCGTTCATGGGAACTGTTTGAATATCAACTTCTAAAAATAAAGTTCTGATAGACAAGGAACGTTAGTAAATCTGTTCAACTAGGAATGCCTACATTTATTAGTCTGGGATTGCAGGCATACAGGAGGGGAAATCTGAAAAAAAGTATTCGAGCATATTTGCCAGTTGTAAACTAACAAGTACCAGAGTCTACTTGAATTCTGAATTCTACCTATATAACTTACAGCTTGATTGGGGCAATAACAATATCAGCATACTGTATGACTTGTCTGCAGGGTTTCACTCTTCTTGATTGGGAATTCAGATGAAAATGAGGGATGGAAAGAAAGTAAGTATACTGTTTATTGTTTTAAAAGTAATCGCCATAATGTCTCTCTCACTGTGAGACGACATGGTCAGTGGCATCATGGAAAAATGTTCGCAGTTGCCTACGGAATCATGATTCTACCCAGGTGTGCACTTCTTTATCTGAAGCAGACTGACAGCCACAAGTGCGTTTCTTCAGGGATCCATATATCTCATTGGGAGAGAACTGTGTGCAGGATGTGTAAACTTCTCTATCCCCCAAAGATTTCCACATTTCTGGAGCCCGAAGAAAGACATTCGTGACTGTTTATTTGCTTTATACGGAAAGGTGCACACTTGGTACAGTCATGGTTCCATAGGCAACCACAGACATTTTCCCATGATACCATTGAGCATATGGTCTCACATTCGGATAAATATATTAATAGTATGTCAATTACGTAAGAAACAATAAACAGTTTTCTTACTTTTGTCCCATCTATCTCGTTTTCATTTGACTGTCACTTATAATACGAGGGAAATGGATTTTGGTGCATGCTCAGCCCACAGCAATTTAAGGAGTTAGCTCCAGTTGACGTGATAGATTGTTGAAACCAAAATGAAGGCGTGGAATCTGGGCCAGTAAACGTTTGTATTGAATTTGAACGATCAGACTATTTTCTCCCAAACAACACGGTGTATGCATTATTGCTACACGACCAAGTTATCAACTGTTTCCTACTAACTGGAATCGTGTAGTGAGTTGCATAAATATAGAGGTGCTATTTGATTTCCAGGGCATTTCGCAGTGATACCTCAGAGACAAAACATCATTATTGAATATGGATAATTTGTACTTAATGTTATCACCTTTGTCACATTCGCAAAGACTGGACGCGTAATAACATTTTCCACAGATGCCCTTCACCAAAACCATTCAGAGCAATAAAGTGTGCCAAGACTAGAGAAACTGCATCATGGTTAACGCGCTTTTACCATGGGAAACACTGGGACGACATTGGAAGGGCTTACAGAGATTTAACACCAACGCTCAGAAGCTTTGACCACATGGACGTATCATTATCTCAAAGGCATTGTGGATTGCTTCAGTTTGTAAACTGGAAACGTACGGTTGTCCATCTAACCAGCGACTCAAGCAGATTTATTGAGAGGAATATCGTAATGGTTTTACGTGCACTTCAGGTAATCCACAATAAGTTTAAAGCTGGGTGACCAATAAACGTTATTTTACTTTTGATATAAACTTGTTATTTCTTTAATTTATCTTCATCCCCTCCACCAGCAACAGGTTTCAACATGTGTGCAGGTGAGGAATAATTCACAGTAAGTATTTATTTTCGTCCACACACTCTGCCTAAGCTGTTCATCTAATTTGGATGATATAATTATAAACATGGCTTCTATATGTCTTTGGAACTCCCAACGATCCCTTGCTGCCTCTTCCCAAGGACCTATCTGCGCTGTTTTGTGCATGCATTTGTTGTGCGAACGGAGGAACATACCTCGTCTTGAAAGTGCTCTTTCTTCTTCATCACTGTGCTAATGGCGCGTATGTCTCAGCGTTCTATATATGAATATAATACTAACGAAGATATGACTACACAGATACAGTGCTCCATGCAGTTGGTCAGCCTGGCGTGGCCTGCATTGAGGACCGCGCATATGTGCAGCCTGCCAGTTCTGACCCCAACATCATATGTGGCAGTGTATCAAGTCATGTGCACATATGACACAAATCTCAATTATTTTGATTCTTACATCAGGTACAGTCCTGCGAGATAGTTACTTTCTAAGCTCATATGACTTTCAAGACATGCTAACTGCACCAACATTGTTATGACCAGCTTGCAGGAGATTGACTTCTTATACAAGAAAGCAGTTGACTGTTTTTAGATCGAAGTCAGCTGGTAGGTATACCTGCTTAAAGGAAGTCCCTCTAATTAAGGGCTCACCTTCAGAGTATGTCATGTTTCCAAGTAGAGAAGGAATTAGAATATTTCATCAAAATATAAGAGGTATTAGACATAAAGTTAGTGAACTGCTTATAGTTGTTGACTCTGAAACTATTGGTATATTGGAGCACCACTTACATAATTTGACAATTCAGAGGCTTCCTTTACCAGGATACAGGTTAGATGGCTATTTTTCTAGTTCTGTGTGGGGTGGGGGAGTGGCTATGTATGTAAAAGATAATATTCCATTTGAGTCCATAGATGTATCACGACACTGCACTGAACAGATATTTGAATGTTGTGCAGGGGCAGTTGAATTTAGTGAAACTAAACTTCTAATTGTTGTTGTTTATAGGTCCCCTAACTCTAACTTCAGAGCATTTCTGTTAAAGCTAGAGAGGGTTGTTGATTCACCTTGTAGGAAGTACCAGAAATTAGTTGTATGTGATGTCTTCAATATAAATTTTGTATATGAAGGTGCAAGAAAATGGATGTTGGTAGAGCTCCTAAATTCATATGACCTGATGCAGACTGTGTTTTTTTTCCAACTAGGATGCAGGGGAACAGCGGCACAGCCACAGACAATATTTTTACTCATTCTTCATTACTAGATGGGAATTCTGTTAGTAAAAGAGTTAATGGCCTTTCAGACCATGATGCACAAATTTTAACACTAAAAGGCTATTGTACTCAAACAAATGTAACATTTAATTACAAACTATGTAGGAAAGTTAATCCAGCAGCAATGTAGAGTTTTTAAACCTTGTCAAGGAACAAGAGTGGCAGGTTTCTTATAGTGCCGATATCACAGGTGACAAATATAATGCTTTCCTTAACACATTTCTGATGCTCTTTGAGGGTTCTTTCCATTAGAACGCTCTAAACGGGGCACTAGCAGTAATAGGCAGCCCAGGTGGCTGACTAGTGAGTTAAGGATATCATTTAAAACAAAGTGGGAATTATATCAAAATGTTATAAGTAGCCACAATCAAGCTAAAATAGCCCATTACAAACAGTATTGTAAAGTGCTTAAAAATGTTATTGGGAAGACAAAGAGTAGGTGGTATGCAAATAGAATAGCTAATTCACAGGATAAAATTAAAACCATACGATCACTTGTGAAGGGTGTGTCCGGTCAGCACCACAAGGTCGACAATATAAGGTTGGTTCATAGTAAAAATATTTCTGTTACTGATAAATCAGATATATGTACAGTATTTAAGAATCATTTTCTGAGAATTGCAGGTGAATTAAATAAAAATTTAGTTTCTACAGGAAATCACACAACTTTCTTGGCAAATGCCTTTCTGAGATTGATGTCTGAAATACTCCTCTGTGATACAGACAAGAGGGAGATTGAGTCAGTAATCAAATCACTGAAGACTAAAGACTCTCATGGAGTGCCTAGCAGAATATTAACGTACTGTGCTGAACATGTTAGCCCTGTATTTGACCATATTTGTTATTTTTCCTTTATGAATGGTCCGTTTCCTGAACGATTAAAGTACTCAGTAGTAAAGCGGCTTTATAAAAAGGGAGAAAGAAATTATGTAGATAATTTTAGACCTATTTCTATGCCATCAACGTTTGCTAAACTTATTGAAAACGCTGTGTGTATGTAAGGATAATTGATCATCACACGATTTGCTATCCAATGTACAGTTCAGCTTTAGAAGTCGTTTAACAACTGAAAATACTATATTCTCTTCTCGCTGTGAGGTATTGGACGGGTTAAACAAAAGGTTTCGAACGCTAGGCATATCTTTTTATTTAATTAAGGCGTTTGGTTTTGTTGATCATAAAATATTGCTCCAGAAGTTGGACTATTACAGAATACAGGGAGTAGCTCACAATTGGTTCACTTCTTACTTTAGCAACAGACAGCAAAAAGTCATTATTCACAATGTTGAGAATGGCTGTGATGTGGGGTCTGAGTGGAGTATGGGGGGTGCCCCAGAGATCAGTGTTGGAGCATATCATTTATATAAATGATATGCCCTGTAGTATTACGGGTAACTCTAAAATATTTCTGTTTTCTGATGACACTAGCTTGGTAGCAAAGGATATTGTGTGCAACACTGGCTCTGTTTCAAATAGTGCACTTCATGGCCTAAGTTCATTGCTTGTATAAAATAAACTAATGCTAAATCATAGTAATACTCAGTTTTTACCGTTTCTAACACACAATTCAACTAAACCTGACATTTTAATTTCACAGAATTGGCATATGATTAGTGAAACTGTTCAAATTTCTGGGTGTTTAGATAGACAGTAAACTGTCGTGGATAGCCCACGTTCAGGATCTTGTTCAAAAACTGAAGTGCGTGATCGTTCGACAAGAAAATTAATCTACTTTCCTTATTTTCATTCACTTATGCCGTATGGTATGATATTTTGGGGGTAACTCTTCCCATTCTAAAAGGTAATTTTTGGCTCAGAAACGGGCGGTTCGGGCAATAAGTGGTGTACGTTCACGAACCTCTTGTCGACCCCTGTTCACGTTTCTGGGTATTTTGACATTGGCCTCTCTTTATATATATTCCTTACTGTCATTTCTTGTTAACAACGTTAGCTTATTCCCAAGAATAAGTAGCTTTCACTCGGTTAATACTCGGCGGAAATCAAACCTGCATTTGGATCGGACTGCCTTGACTCTTGTGCAGAAAGTTGCACAGCGTACTGCTGCATCCATTTTCAGTAAGCTACCATTCGAATTCAAAAATCTTAGCAGTAATCCTCGTGATTTCAAATCTAAACTGAAGAGTTTTCTCATGGGTCACTCCTTCAATTCTGTCGAGTAGTTCCTTGAAAAATTAAGCTGATTCTTGTTATATTGTTGATTGCGTTTACTTAAACTTATGGATTGACTTTTTCGGGCTCATAAACATTTCATTTTTGTCTGTTATTACTTTTACGTTGTAAATTCATGTACTGACGCGTTCCATGACCTTGGAGATTGGCTCGTCAATTTGGTCCTACGGAACTTGACGTGTAAATAAACAAAAAAAAGGGTCATATGCGTGTCCTGCCGTTATACGAAAAGCGCAAACTCCACATAGAGACCACGGTCATCTAATGGGGAAGTCTGCAGTGCGACACACTTTGCATGCAACCTGAATATCAACTGCCATGACACATACCCGATGTCTTCCACAATTTGACTGGGTATGATGCTCACTTCCTCACTGAGGACTTGAGTGATTAAAGACTGAAAAATAACAAGGTTAGTATCCTACCTGAGAGGGTTGGAAAAAAATGCAGAGACAATGGGTCATGAGGGTAGTGCACAAAACCGGAGATGATAATCTCGATTATGTAAAGTTTCAGCTCATGACGAAAAAAAAAGAGTCTTCCCACATAAAATTCTGAATTCGATGGAGAGAGTCAATGAAACCACATTGCCTGGCAGAACCACTTTCACCAGTGACCTTACAGGCAATTCCATAAGCATGAAATACCTCCTGGAAATGGAAAAAAGAACACATTGACACCGGTGTGTCAGACCCACCATACTTGCTCCGGACACTGCGAGAGGGCTGTACAAGCAATGATCACACGCACGGCACAGCGGACACACCAGGAACCGCGGTGTAGGCCGTCGAATGGCGCTAGCTGCGCAGCATTTGTGCACCGCCGCCGTCAGTGTCAGCCAGTTTGCCGTGGCATACGGAGCTCCATCGCAGTCTTTAACACTGGTTGCATGCCGCGACAGCGTGGACTTGAACCGTATGTGCAGTTGACGGACTTTGAGCGAGGGCGTATAGTGGGCATGCGGGAGGCCGGGTGGACGTACCGCCGAATTGCTCAACACGTGGGGCGTGAGGTCTCCACAGTACATCGATGTTGTCGCCAGTGGTCGGCGGAAGGTGCACGTGCCCGTCGACCTGGGACCGGACCGCAGCGACGCACGGATGCACGCCAAGACCGTAGGATCCTACGCAGTGCCGTAGGGGACCGCACCGCCACTTCCCAGCAAATTAGGGACACTGTTGCTCCTGGGGTATCGGCGAGGACCATTCGCAACCATCTCCATGAAGCTGGGCTACGGTCCCGCACAACGTTAGGCCGTCTTCCGCTCACGCCCCAACATCGTGCAGCCCGCCTCCAGTGGGGTCGCGACAGGCGTGAATGGAGGGACGAATGGAGACGTGTCGTCTTCAGCGATGAGAGTCGCTTCTGTCTTGGTGCCAATGATGGTCGTATGCGTGTTTGGCGCCGTGCAGGTGAGCGACACAATCAGGACTGCATACGACCGAGGCACACAGGCCCAACACCCGGAATCATGGTGTGGGGAGCGATCTCCTACACTGGCCGTACTCCTCTGGTGATCGTCGAGGGGACACTGAATAGTGCACGATACATCCAAACCGTCATCGAACCCATGGTTCTACCATTCCTAGACCGGTAAGGGAACTTGCTGTTCCAACACGATAAGGCACGTCCGCATGTATCCCGTGCCACCCAACGTGCTCTAGAAGGTGTAAGTCAACTACCCTGGCCAGCAAGATCTCCGGATGTGTCCCCCATTGAGCATGTTTGGGACTGGATGAAGCGTCGTCTCGTGCGGTCTGCACGTCCAGCACGAACGCTGGTCCAACTGAGGCGCCAGGTAGAAATGGCATGGCAAGTCGTTCCACAGGACTACATCCAGCATCTCTACGATCGTCTCCATGGGAGAATAGCAGCCTGCATTGCTGCGAAAGGTGGATATACACTGTACTAGTGTCGACATTGTGCATGCTCTGTTGCCTGTGTCTATGTGCCTGTGGTTCTGTCAGTGTGATCTTGTGATGTATCTGACCCCAGGAATGTGTCAATAAATTTTCCACTTCCTGGGACAATGAATTCACGGTGTTCTTATTTCAATTTCCAGGAGTGTATAAAGGGAGATGGTGAATGTTTCGCAGGAAACATCTCTAATTTAGGGGCATATGCAAGACTTAACATGGGCACCACCGTACACTTACTTGCGAATATTTTCGAGAAATTCCAGATTGTATGCATCAGTACTGTACGCATGACTACACACACGCTGGATCCTGCCTTCTATTGCAAAATTCAGATGGCTCTAAGCACTATGGGACTTAACGTCTGAGAACATTGGTCCCCTAGACTTAGAACTACGTAAACCTAACTAACCTAAGGACATCACACACATCCACGCCCGAGGCAGGATTCGAACCTGCGATTGTAGGAGCAGAGCGGTTCCGGACTGAAGCGCGTAGTACCGCTTGGCTACAGCGGACGGCCCTTTTATTGCACAATGTTCTGCGGACACCATGGTGAAAAAGAGATATGTGAACATCGAACCATTGACTGATATCGATATGCTGCCGTTTTTCGAAAGCAGGATTTGCAGGACGACTTTGTCAATGTGTACATAGGTACACCGAGGCAAATAACCTGTGACTGGGTGAGAAGTTCAACGTATCTGACTGCTTGAATTTTGTCCTATAGCTGAATGTAAATAACTTGTGTAGATACGCTATACTGCAATTGTTCCGGCGTAACATCAAGCGCCGGAACGTCGGCCTGGAACGTTACAGCAGAGAGGGCTGGGAGACGACGTCAGCCAATAGTACGAGGTGCATTCAAGTTCTAAGGCCTCCAATTTTTTTCTAATTAACTATTCACCCGAAATCGATCAAACTGGCGTTACTTCTCGACGTAATCGCCCTGCAGGCGTACACATTTTTCACAACGTTGACGCGATGATTCCATGGCAGCGGCGTAGGCTTCTTTAGTAGTCTGTTTTGACCACTGGAAAATCGCTGAGGCAATAGCAGCACGGCTGGTGAATGTGCGGCCACGGAGAGTGTCTTTCATTGTTGGAAAAAGCCAAAAGTCACTAGGAGCCAGGTCAGGTGAGTAGGGAGCATGAGGTATCACTTAAAAGTTGTTATCACGAAGAAACTGTTGCGTAATGTTAGCTCGATGTGCGGGTGCGTTGTCTTGGTGAAACAGCACACTTGCAGCCCTTCCCGGGCGTTTTTGTTGCAGTGCAGGAAGAAATTTGTTGTTCAAAACATTTTCGTAGGATGCACCTGTCACCGTAGTGCCCTTTGGAACGCAATGGGTCTCGCTGTCCCAGAACATGGACACCATCATTTTTTCAGCACTGGCGGTTACCCGAAATTTTTTGGTGGCGGTGAATCTGTGTGCTTCCATTGAGCTGACTGGCGCTTTGTTTCTGGATTGAAAAATGGCATCCACGTCTCTTCCATTGTCACAACCGACGAAACGAAAGCCCCATTTGTGCTGTCGTTGGGCGTCAACATTGCTTGGCAACATGCCACACGGGCAGCCATGTGGTCGTCCGTCAGCATTCGTGGCACCCACCTGGATGACACTTTTCGCATTTTCAGGTCGTCATGCAGGATTGTGTGCAGAGAACCCACAGAAATGCCAACTCTGGAGGCGATCTGTTCAGCAGTCATTCAGCGATCCCCCAAAACAATTCTCTCCACTTTCTCGATCATGTCGTCAGACCGGCTTGTGCCAGCCCGTGGTTGTTTCGGTTTGTTGTCACACGATGTTCTGCCTTCATTAAACTGTCGCACCCACGAACGCACTTTCGACACATACATAACTCCATCACCACATGTCTCCTTCAACTGTCGATGAATTTCAATTGGTTTCACACCACGCAAATTCAGAAAACGAATGATTGCACGCTGTTCAAGTAAGAAAAACGTCGCCATTTTAAGTATTTAAAACAGTTCTCATTCTCGCCGCTGGCGGTAAAATTCCATCTGCCGTACGGTGCTGCCATCTCTGGGACGTATTGACAATGAACGCGGCCTCATTTTAAAACAATGCGCATGTTTCTATCTCTTTCCAGTCCGGAGAAAAAAAATCGGAGGTCTTAGAACTTGAATGCACCTCGTACGCTAACTAGGACGACACCACGACAGAAGCGGCCCCTGTACGAAGAGAATAACTCGTAAGCGCCGCTCCACCAAGCCGCGGCCGCACTGGAAGACGAGCAGTCATCCAAACTCTTTAGCCATGACTTATGAACTGTTATCTTTTGCTTGCGTTGAAATTGTATATCCCAAAGGACATTGATTATTTCTAAGTCGCTAATTGCATGGGGTACCTCTTTGTGAAAACGCAAAGTTAAGTATTGTCAGTTTAACTTACTGTAATAAACTCCATTATTAAGATTTACTTGAACTGTTGTCTAGCTACACGAGGAGACAGCTGCCTAGGCACCCTATATTAGACGAGTGGGTAGGATACGGCAACAGTCTCTGATGGTTTGGGGGGTTTAGTGCGTGTCTGATGAAGAAATTGTAGGATTAGGTAAATTCTCGGATTTGGGTACTGATTTTGATGTAGAATATGTTATGAGGATAGAAATGGGATATGCTGGTACTCTGATTGACACGCATACCAATTTGGCACTATGTCCGGAGTGTCTATTTCCGTTCGCCAGTTCCATTGCCACGTTGACGATGATGCTGCGGGATAAACAAAAGTATATAGTTTGCATTACAGAAACTTCCAACAGTTACTCAGTTTTGGAATGGGACCAATTAGAGTCACCCATGGCCTGTCCTTGAAGCAGCCACGTTGTTTGAAGGAATATACTGATGTTAATAATGAACAGAGGTCTCTCGCGACATGTGACTTTGGAATATACTTTTTAAAATTAATAAGGAATGCAGTTTTTGGGAAACAATGGAAAATTTGAGAAACCACCGGGAAATTCACATAGTTTACCGCAGGAGTGGGCACTACGCCACATGGGTTTATATCACCAGGGCAAATTTTAAACGGCCCACTATCTTCAGTGAAGGATGTGTTGCACAGGAGATGGCTAACGTTACGGTAGTGTTCACAGATCATTTCTAGTTCAGTAGTATATTACACATATTCAAATACCACAAGGACCAGTTCCATTACTGATTTGTGAAAAGTCGTTTCACAGATCCCAAGTTACTTTATATGCAGACATTTTCATCTATTGGGTGAAGGGATGTGATTCATATGAGTTAATAGCGTGCCACACCAAACAGACTCGACACGTCTGTATATACAGTGATTCATTTGTGGAATAATACCTCGGAACAGTATGGTTATTGGTCTGATGAAAAACGAGGCAAATGGATAATGGATTGTGTAGTTTGTAGGCCTCACATAAAAAAATGTACACACACAGTACACATTCAGGTGCCACGCAAAGCTGGGCTGAGTTTATGCATCGTGTGGCCTCAAGGAATGCTTGCTCAATTTTACTGACACTGTTCTGCATATTGTGCAGCAAGGAAACATTCGATCACAACACCATGTGGTACATACTGTATTGGAACTTCAAGTTGGTCTGTTGTACCTTCATAAGAAATGGTTAATTTCTTATGATCAATTGACACTGTCCTCTAGTCACATTATTCACTCATGTGACAGAGAGAAAAAGAATTGGTGTATTTATTTGTTGTATACAGAGTGAAAATGAACTGTTTGTTAGAGTATCAATAGGTGAGTATATAGATGTATGTGTACCTTGATTGGACACTGTGCGTCTGTGTATAGAAGTGCGTATTCAAACTGATTGAAATTGATTGTACGCTACGGTGTGTGTGCTTGTATATACTGTGTTTATTATAGTATAGTTTTTTCCCTGCTGCTGGTCACCCCAGCCTGTGTTATTGGTGCTATATTGTAGTTGTTTCTCACGTGAAAATAAAGTACCTATTGTCAAAGAAAGACATCGGAATTGCTGCACTAAAAAAGATCTATTACTCTCTATGATATTGTGTTGACTGGAAACTATAACATAAATGATAAATGCATAAAAAACGTCTGTCAACTGAGAACTGTACAGTATTACCATAGCAAATTTACTTTATATAGATTATTTTTAATGCATATATATTACGTGTATTCCAGTGCTACTAGTCTTTATTATTAGTGTAAAAAGAGCCAAAAACGGATGTCTGTACATGTATAAAAAAATTTTACTGCAAAATAAAATGCATATATTGTTCAAAAACAGTGTCACCGAAATAGAAAAATATGTTGTCAATAATCTAGAAATTATTTTATATTCTTCTTGTTATTCTTCCTATTTACAAAAAAAAGATCCCTGTATCTTGATTCAGCAGACCGAGTCACTCAAATATTAATTTATATTTATTAATTTGAGTTAACGAAGTACAGAAGAACAGAAATGCACATAATTCTTTAGGAATGTTAGTTAGTGGAGTTAGTGGTGACGACACATCATACATTCTACTTATATGTATCGCTGGAGTGCTGCTGTGGGGCAGAACGGACAGTGGATGATAGATCAGGTAACATATTCCTTTGCATTCTATTTAGATGTGGTAGCTGATCTCTGATGATACTTGTTGTGTACGACTTCATACACAATGGTATGGAGAAGTGGGCTACAGAGTGGTGCAGCAACTGTCATCTCAGGAAGGCTGAATAGAAGAATGTGTGTGTTCAAAGTGATTGTACAATATGTGTGCTTGTATATACTGTGTTTTTTATAGTATAGTTTTTCCCTGCTGGTAGTCGTCCCAGTCTGTATTATTGCTGCTGCCGGCCATCCTATATTGCGGCAGCAGAGAGAGCTCGTAATCCAGAGCCACTGGAGGTGTGCCTCAGTAGGCATGCACCATCAGGTCTGCCAGATCCTGCGTGAACACTGTTGGTGCCTGACGGAAACTTGCAATTCCTTTGCCAACAATGATAAAGCAATAGGATGGTATCGACATGTGATACCACATCTGCTCCGTACCCCCAAAACCTCCTCACCACCGTTGTGTAGTGTAGATGAGCAAACGCCACAGGGGGAGGACTGGATGTAGGTGACAATGAGGAGACAGGAGCCGAAACTAAGGCCGATGCCGAGCTCCTGGCCACGCCCTGACATATCCCTTGGGCCTGCCTAGGAACACAAGCCAAAACACTGGGCAGAGGGCATGCACCCACATCCAGGTCTGAACAGCAAATGAAGTCAGAGGTACCACGACTTTAGAGGGACCCGAGGCAGTATTTGGGACAGCTGCCAGGAAGAGTGGCCCATCGGCAGACGAAGATAGCTGTCAAGCCATCAATGAGCGGGAAAGGGCATCGACTTCCATCAGCTCTGAAACCGCCGCCTACAGTGCGGGGCTCTCGGGAGCCAGATGCAATGAGGGCTGCTGTATCCAGGCAGGTATGCAATCTGAAAGCACAAAGCTTCCAGTAGGATCATTCAATTCACAAAAGTGAATTTGATTCTGGTAGATTCTCAACAATCCTCTTGGTCACTGCAGTAAGAAGAGAGTATTTCCAAGAAAGCATACGACGGTTCCAGCGCCATCACCCAGCGTACAATCTGTATAAAATACCGAATCGATAGTGTAATATTTTGTTCAACAACTTCGAAGCAAAGGCAATCAAACTCTCAACAGCACCAAATTTATGCGACAAAACCGATGTCATAAGAGGAAGCATCCACAGCCAAGACCATAGGCTTGGCTGGATCAAAAGAAGCAAGGCATCGATCACTAAGCAAAGCCACTTACAACTTCTGGAAAGCACACTGACACTCTTGCGACCAAACGAAAGGAACATTCTTCCGGCGCGAGCGATTCAAAGGAGCACAAATCTGAGCGGCATTAAGAATAAACCGGTTGCAAATAGAATTTAAAATTCTCTAACTAATTTTCAACGCCAACTAGGGGCGCCTTCTTCAGAAGAAACTGTTACCTTACCTAACAATATCACAGGAAGGTACATTAATAGCAGGTAGGCATTAGAAGAAACACTCAATTTTTACAAATTAAATTGCAAAAAAATACTCACATGTGGTTAAAAGGAAATTTGAGCGACATCGCTCTGGTCAAAGCATTAAAATTATAATTAAAACATTTTCCACCTGAACACATAACAGGCATAATAAAAATTTTAAAACAATATATAAATATGCAGTGCAATGGTATAGAACACGAGTGAGTAACAGCGACTGCGCGAGCAGGTCGTAGCAAACGACGACGTGAACATGATACAGCCCGCGCCATCTAGTAGCAGAATTTACAAAGGCTTACCAACACCTATACGAAATTAATATAATAATGATTGACAAATTAACTGGATGTAGGGAAGCGGATAACCAACATAGCTATCAGACATCTTTAAGTGACGGCTTTAAGTCATTGAACAAAATTTTATTACGCGACTGCAGTTGTTCATTTAATATGAGGCCATCATTCAGAGAAAAATGTTTGAAGATCTGTAATCTTGTAAAATGTTTAATCCAAAACTTTTTCCTTCACAGTGCAAAGTGATTGTAATATGTGAATTTCTCCAACACAGACTGCAATTCCCGCATACTGCGTGGCGGTGGAAGGTCACGAATAGCAAGCAAATGTGATTGCATTGGGTGAACAGCCTGGCTATTAATGGCATGTCCTAAATACGTTGTTCAGTCTGAAAAAGTACACGTTTGTCTCTGTTACTTGACACCATACTGGAACAGAATGTGAAGACTGCTAATGTGTTCTTCAGGAGAGCGACCTGATACGACAGTGTCATCTAAATAATTTGAACAAAAAGGAACTTTTCCAGTGGGCTGCTTCAGAAAGCGCTGAAATGTGGTGGGTGTGGAAACAATTTGAAAAGATCCAGATGAGTATTAAAGACAAAGATCTATTGCGATTGCTCGTCCAGAGGTATTTGGAAGTCAGCGTGGTGCAAATCAGTTTTGGAAAAGTAAAGCCTGCACCGAATTTATCCATCAGTTCTTCTGGACATGGCAAGGGACTATTGTCACTGACTGCTTGAGGATTCACTGTTTTCGGAAAATCGGCGCACAACCAGAGTCTTCCGTACGTCTTCTTTAGAATAACAGGGGGAGACGTCCACAGACTGGTGCTACGACCCCACTGCCTTGCAAAGCAGTAAGTTCCTGAGCCACCTGTTATTGAAGAGCCTGAGGAACGAGACGAGCTCTAACGAGTATTGTCCTTCTTCATTGTGATATGGGCCTTACCTAAACCCTCAGAAAACAAATCTTTCATTTTTGCATATAACTTAGCAACACTGCCCCAAGGATCAGAAGAAGAAAAAGAAAGTACATTCCCTGAATGCTTAACCCAAACACATCAAAAGAGTCTAGACCACAAATATTCACTGTCTCTGTGGGGAAGCACTGTAAATGTCACTGTGTAAGAGGTCCATAATTAAAGAATTTGTTGCTAGCACACTCGAGCTGATGTAATTTCGATGTATTGCTCATGCGCTGCCTGCAATATGTAAGCTAGAAGAGAATCTGAGACCAAAGAGCAGTATTGACTGCAGTAGGAACTGTGTAGCAGTAGCAGTAAGTTGTTGCTAGCGAGCAGTCGCGTCTGTTGTATCGTGTTGGCTGGGCCGGTCGTGTGCAGCGATGGCAGAGCCTGAGCATTGTAGGATAAGGTAAAAGCAGCCTCGCGCATATGTAGTATTGTTACATCAAGTCCCATGTAAGTGTTTTAAAAAAAAATCTGTTAATGATAATCTTTCTCATAAAAAGTAACTTTTGACATTCATCTCAATTTAAAGAATTCACTAATTTCTCCAATCCTTGGGCATCCCGATTATTGAAAAGAAAAATCAGTTCTTTCCTTTTATATAATACAAATCTATCGGCCAGCATTGCACTTAGCTGCGCCAGGGAAAATTTCTTATAGGAGCAGATATATACGCGTTATCCGGCTACCTAATTAAGGTAAGATTTTTCAGTTTATTCAGAATGATGTATCAGGGCCATGACGTAGCATTGCTGACGTCTAAAATTAACCAGGTTAAATTGACTGCCAATTACTGAAAGGTTATAGGTTTGTCACATTGTATTATATTTTCACTGTTGGGTAGTTACGCTAAATGAGAATATTATTCATATTATTTTATTTTGTTGGAAAGTTACACTTGGTATTTTGTGGGGAGGTTACACTTGTCGACAACCGGCCAGGATCGGATTTTTGTGAATTTCTGAGAAGTAGTCAGCTATATATCTGCTCATATTTACTTAATATTAAAAGTAGTTTGCATCTGGCGCAAAGCATTTACTAATTTGTCACCTTTTCTTTCACAGATCATCGGCAATTTATTGCTCTTTGTTGTAACTGTATTTGTTCCATTTTTGCTTTGTCTTTGTTTGATTTTGTGCTTAACTTTGAGTTGTGAAAATGCCGCGAAAAACTGCTAACAGTACATCGCGAGTCGTAATGGGTGAAAAAGCCGACTTTAATAATTTCACTGATAAAACTGGCGACACTCAGTGTCTTGACGATAATCTTCCAGTTACAGACAATCAATGCGTACCGACCACCAGTAATGATTATAATCTAAATGATGAGCAAACAAATTCAATTGTGTCCACTGTAAATTTAACGACAATTGATAACGCGGCACTTTCCGTTACAACGAACGCTGTCCAGTTTGACACGCCTGATTTGCAAAATTTACGTAGGGAACAGATAATTGTTTGTAACGAAGGTGAACAACATACACAAAACACGTCAGATTTATTTGATTCCGCTCTAGTGGCCAACAGTGCACATCCGATTAGCGAACCTTTTCTTGAATCAGACAATGACCAAATGGTTATTCAAAACGTGTCACATGCAGATACACCATCATACATCATAGAAAATAGTCGCTACTTTTGGCATGGATCAAGTTATGGCAGTATTGCTACAACTTGATGAAAAACTCAGACAGTCGAATGAAAAACTAGACAACAATTACAAACAGTCGAATGAAAAACAAGACAACAATTTCAAACAGCTTAGTGAACAGATTAAAGCTGTTGCCGTCCAATTCGTGATACTAAAGAACAATTACGTGAGGAAATTAAGGCTTGTGCTAGGAATAGTAGTGAAGAAATTAGATAAGTTGCACACGAATTAAGTAATACACATGCAGCCACAACCATATTACTTAGAGATGAAATTAGTGCAGTCGGTAAACAATGTTCTGAAAACGCAACACAGTTACGCGACGAGTTTAAATTAATGTCATCAGAACTTTCACGCACACTGGATGCGAAAGTAGACAAGAAATTCGAACAACAGAACAGCCAAATTGACGAACGTTTTAATCACCACTACAAAACCGTGAAACGCGTTACCGTAAATTCATACAGGAACAGAACAATGTAAAGAAACAAGTCATGGAAACAATTAGTGCACACAGACAGGAAGATAATCGTAAATTATTTACGAAAGCAAAAACATACGTAGACAATAACATTGCTACAGTATCAGACGAAATCAATACTATTAAACAGTTGAACGCCGAATTGCATGATGAAATCTCCGATGTTAAAACAAAAACAGACACACACACACACACAGTAGACTTTCAGACAGTGACCAACAGACTTGAACAATTAGAATTAATACAGGATCCCGATGCCACTAAAGCAGACGTTAAGAAATTGAACAAAACTACCCGTAAAATCCAAAAACAAATTAATGCTTGTGATACTAAAAATGATGATCAGGTTAAAGCCAGTCGTATTGACGTTATCGAAAATAACAATGACACCAAATCAGACGATACGTCACCAATTTCTTTCAATCAAACACCCTAATTCCAAAATTTACAGCAGACAATCAGTGAGATAGGTTCGTCCAATAATACATTGCGTAGAAAAGTGTCGTCTTTACAGCAAGAAGTGACGGAGATGAAAAATGTTACAGCCTGTAACACGATACAGCATACGCCACTCTCCGAACATTTCTCACACTCACACAGCTAGAATAATTTACGTAATTTACAGAGAGTACGTGACTTGGATTCCGGGCAGACACAGACAAACGGATTATCATAAATCCTGAACCAGTTCACACATTCAGAGACAATAACGTTGATTATAAGCAATTTTAATAAGTAAAAAAAATCTAAGGTATTTAATAATGACAGAAAACAGATTTACCATTTGGACTGGATACAACAATTTGCTTTTGAGTTTACACCGGCATTGCCTGTAACGCAGAAACTAAAATTTATTTGCAGCGCGTAAGAGACCTCAAGGGATTCATTACACTTCGATGAATATGTGCCGTAGCGTGCACAGGGCCCCGAGCCCTAGTAGTGCTATTTCATCTTTATTTTTCTGCACTGCTGCCTTCTCTTCTATCCTTTATATCTATCAAAACAGCTCTTCAACTATCGATCTATCTAGAATTAGGAATGAGTAAAGAAAACCTTTTATGGCAAGTTTTACCGAAAGTGACAATTTGCATTAGACACTCCAGAACTACCAGCGTAATTTTAATAACAGACAAAATTTTAATCATCAGTATGTACAAAATTTCCAGCAATCGCAAACACATTTTGGAAACAATAGAGGGTTTTCACCGCAACAGCATCAAAAGCAGCCGGTTAGCATACCAAACCAACAATGTAGTCTGCAAGGTCAACCAAGCTTTAAGGTTTCGCCGCCTACACGTATAGCGTCGGCTCCACCAAATAGTAACCCAGCGCAACAAGGAAGTCAGTACATACAGAAAACACGTCATTTCAACTCCTATCGCAATGCGCCGTATAGCAATGATTATTATGACAGACGTAAAAGTAACGAGCACTGTTTTCAGCGTAACAGTCGGTCTTACCAGCAGCAGAATCATCGGCAACAACAGATTTTCATGAATGAACCAGACAGTAGATATCATCCCGAACGTAATACGTCAGGGAGAAATAACGGAACAGTACAAATAGTGGAAATGCCACAGCATCCTCTCGCAAATAACAGCACGTCAGATAGAATTTGACTAGATACAGCACAGATTGAACCTTCCAGCGACTTAAGCAATACTTTTGATACACAGACTCTTGTTCACGAAAATGTTATTACTTTTGACGACATCCGAGGCACACTTTTGCATGAAAAACCAGTTATACAAAAACCATTTCCCACCCTGTCATTGAAGTAAAGATTGGATCATCCACATTTTCAGCAGTAATCGACTCTGGATCACCTATGTCAGATATAAATGAGGAAACTTTCAACGAAAGTAATGAAGAGAGTATTTATCCTACGGTACCATTAGGCAAAACTAAAGCAAAAGGAGCAGTATTTGGTAAAGGAGTAGATGTAAAATTACAGACACACTTATCATTTTGTATTGCAGGTCATACGTTCCACTCCACTCCCCCCCCCCCCCCCCCCCCCCCCCATGAACCATGGACCTTGCCGTTGGTGGGGAGGCTTGCGTGCCTCAGCGATACAGATGGCCGTACCGTAGGTGCAACCACAACGGAGGGGTATCTGTTGAGAGGCCAGACAAACGTGTGGTTCCTGAAGAGGGGCAGCAGCCTTTTCAGTAGTTGCAGGGGCAACAGTCTGGATGATTGACTGATCTGGCCTTGTAACAATACCCAAAACGGCCTTGCTCTGCTGGTACTGCGAACGGCTGAAAGCAAGGGGAAACTACAGCCATAATTTTTCCCGAGGGCATGCAGCTTTATTGTATGGTTAAATGATGATGGCGTCCTCTTGGGTAAATATTCCGGAGGTAAAATAGTCCCCCATTCGGATCTCCGGGCGGGGACTACTCAGGAGGATGTCGTTATCAGGAGAAAGAAAACTGGCGTTCTACGGATCGGAGCGTGGAATGTCAGATCCCTTAATCGGGCAGGTAGGTTAGAAAATTTGAAAAGGGAAATGGATAGGTTAAAGTTAGATGTAGTGGGAATTAGTGAAGTTCGGTGGCAGGAGGAACAAGACTTCTGGTCAGGTGACTACAGGGCTATAAACATAAAATCAAATAGGGGTAATGCAGGAGTAGGTTTAATAATGAATAGGAAAATAGGAATGTGGGTAAGCTACTACAATCAACATAGTGAACGCATTATTGTGGCCAAGATAGATACGAAGCCCACACCTACTACAGTAGTACAAGTTTATATGCCAACTATCTCTGCAGATGACGAAGAAATTGAAGAAATGTATGATGAAATAAAAGAAATTATTCAGATAGTGAAGGGTGACGTAAATTTAATAATCATAGGTGACTGGAATTCGGTAGTAGGAAAAGGGAGAGAAGGAAACGTAGTAGGTGAATATGGACTGGGGCAAAGAAATGAAAGAGGAAGCCGCCTGGTAGAATTTTTCACAGAGCACAAGTTAATCACAGGTAACACTTGGTTCAAGAATCATAAAAGATGGCTGTATACATGGAAGAAGCCTGGAGATACTGACAGGTTTCAGCTAGATTATATAATGGTACGACAGAGATTTAGGGACCAGGTTTTAAATTGTAAGACATTTCCAGGGGCAGATGTGGACTCTCACCACAATCTGTTGGTTATGACCTGTAGATTAAAACTGAAGAAACTGCAAAAAGGTGGGAATTTAAGGACATGGTATCTGGATAAGGTGAAAGAACCAGAGGTTGTACAGAGTTTCAAGGAGAGCATAAGGGAGCAATTGACAGGAATGGGGGAAAGAAATACAATAGAAGAAGAATGGGTAGCTTTGAGGGATGAACAGTGAAGGCAGCAGAGGATCAAGTAGGTAAAAAGACGAGGGCTAGTAGAAATCCTTGGGTAACAGAAGAGGTACTGAATTTAATTGATGAAAGAATAAAATATAAAAATGCAGTAAATGAAGCAGGCGAAATGGAATACAAACGTATCAAAAATGACATCGACAGGAAGCAGGGATGGCTAGAGGACAAATGTAAGGATGTAGAGGCTTATTTCACTAGGGGTAAGATAGATACTGCCTACAGGAAAATTAAAGAGACCTTTGGAGAAAAGAGGACCACTTGTATGAATATTAAGAGCTCAATGGAAACCCAGTTCTAACCAAAGAAGGGAAAGCAGAAAGGTGGAAGGAGTATATAGAGGGTCTATACAAGGGCGATGTACTTGAGGACAATATTATGGAAATGGAAGAGGATGTAGATGAAGATGAAATGGGAGATACGATACTGCGTGAAGAGTTTGACAGAGCACTGAATGACCTGAGTCGATACAAGGCCCCCGGAGTAGACAACATTCCGTTGGAACTACTGACGGCCTTGGGAGAGCCAGTCCGGACAAAACTCTACCATCTGGTGAGCAAGATGTATGAGACAGGCGAAATACCCTCAGACTTCAAGAAGAATATAATAATTCCAATCGCAAAGAAAGCAGGTGATGACAGACGTGAAAATTACCCAACTATCAGTTTAATAAGTCACAGCTGCAAAATACTAACGCGATTTCTTTACAGACGAATGGAAAAACTAGTAGAAGCCGACCTCGGGGAAGATCAGTTTGGATTCCGTAGAAATGTTGGAACACGTGAGGCAATACTGACCCTACGACTTATCTTAGAAGCTAGATTAAGGAAAGGCAAACCTACGTTTCTAGCATTTGTAGACTTAGAGAAACCTTTTGACAATGTTGATTGGAATACTCTCTTTCAAATTCTGAAGGTGGCAGGGGTAAAATACAGGGAGCGAAAGGCTATTTACAATTTGTACAGAAACCAGGTGGCAGTTATAATAGTCGAGGGACATGAAAGGGAAGCAGTGGTTGGGAAGGGAGTGAGACAGGGCTGTAGTCTATCCCCGATGTTATTCAATCTGTATATTGAGCAAGCAGTGAAGGAAACAAAAGAAAAATTCGGAGTAGGTATTAAAGTCCATGGAGAAGAAATAAAAACTTTGAGGTTCGCCGATGACATCGTAATTCTGCCAGAGACAGCAAAGGACTTGGAAGAGCAGTTGAACGGAATGGATAGTGTCTTGAAAGGAGGATATAAGATGACCATCAACAAAAGCAAAACGAGGATAATGGAATGTAGTCGAATTAAGTCTGGTGATGCTGAGGGAATTAGATTAGGAAGTGAGACACTTAAAGTAGTAAAGGAGTTTTGCTATTTGGGGAGCAAAATAACTAATGATGGTCGAAGTAGAGAGAATATAAAATGTAGACTAGCAATGGCAAGGAAAGCGTTTCTGAAGAAGAGAAGTTTGTTAACATCGAGTATAGATTTAAGTGTCAGGAAGTCATTTCTGAAAGTATTTGTATGGAGTGTAGCCATGTATGGAAGTGAATCATGGACGATAAATAGTTTGGACAAGAAGAGAATAGAAGCTTTCGAAATGTGGTGCTACAAAAGAATGCTGAAGATTAGATGGGTAGATCACATAACTAATGAGGAAGTATTGAATCGGATTGGGGAGAAGTTTGTGGCACAACTTGACCAGAAGAAGGGATCGGTTGGTAGGACATGTTCTGAGTCTGAGGCATCAAGGGATCACCAATTTAGTATTGGAGGGTAGCTTGGAGGGTAAAAATCGTAGAGGGAGACCAAGAGATGACTACACTAAACAGATTCAGAAGGATGTAGGTTGCAGTCGGTACTGGGAGATGAAGAGGCTTGCACAGGATAGAGTAGCATGGAAAGCTGCATCAAACCAGTCTCAGGACTGAAGACCACAACAACAACAACAACGTTCCACTACAATTTTTGGATTGTTCCCTTATTAACAACAGACGTTATTTTAGGTACGAATTTTTTGATACAATACGAAGCAATTATTGACTTTCAGAATTCCTATTTAATGTTAAAGGATGAAAATGTACAACTGGCATTAGAATTCCAGCACGCTTTATCTGCAGAAGAACAAACAATTAATCGGACAGAGGTCATTTCTGCATCACGTAACATAGACTGTCATTCCACATTGTTCACAGATACGTTCGTACACAACTACAGTACACCAGACGAAGCCGACTACGACGTTATGCAAATGATTTCTGAGAAAGTAAAACAAAGCAGTGCAAATACAGACGTTGAACGTACTCAACTATGCAAAATTCTTTTACAGCAAGCTCCAGTTTTTGACAACATCCCTGGTACTATGTCAGGTTTCATGTATGAATTTCAAGTTAAACAGCACGACACATTTGAAGCTATACATTATCCCATTCCATATATTCACAGAGAACAGGTTAAGAAAGAATTGCAAGCTATGCTTGACCAAGGTATTATTGAACCAGCAGTTAGTCCGTACATAAACCCGCTCCATATTGTTAAGAAAAAGGATGGCTCACTTCGCCTCGTACTTGATTGGCGTCACATCAATGACATTATTATTAATGAAACAGATCGCCCTCAAACACTAGAAGAACTTCTACAGAAATTTCATGGTACCGCTATTTATTCCACATTAGATTTGAAATCGGGATTTTGGCAAATTCAGCTCCATCCGGACTGCAGAAAGTACACAGCATTTCTCTGTTTTGGTGACTGTTATCAATTTTGCAAATTACGGGTCGGTTTAACAATTTCTTCAGCAGCATTTATTCGCGGTTTGAATACTATACTTCCGACAGAACTTAAAGACAGCATCACAACGTATATAGACGACATTCTCATTGCAGAAGCTAACTGGTCTGAACACAATTTGATTCTGGAACAACTGTTGCAAACTTTTCGTGCACGAGGACTGACAGTTAATCTTTGCAAATCACACTTTGGCAAAACTTCTATAAAATTTCTTGGACATGTAATTTCAGCAGAAGGCATAGCGCCTGACCCGGAAAAACTTCAAGCTTTACGTGACATTACTGTTCCAACGACAAAGAAACAATTACGCAGCTTTCTGGGATTAATTAACTTTTTCCGTAAATTTATTCATTACTCTGCTTTAGACATCCCTTGATTATGCCAACTGACGGGTAAAAACACTATTTGGTCCTGGGATAGCCAAGCACAATCTGAGTTTGTTAATCTGAAACAAGCCTTGTTGAACGCACCACTTTTCTCACACCCAGATCTCACTAGAAATTTTTCCATTGCCACCGACAGTTCTAACACAGCTTTAGGCGTACACATTTTTCAGGAAATTGAAGAAGACGGTAATCCAGTAATTAAAAACATCGCTTTTGCAAGTCGCATTCTGTCACCTGCTGAACGCAATTATTCTGTTACAGAACTTGAAACATTATGTGTTGTATGGGCATTTACCCGATTTAGGCATTTTCTTTATGGAAGACATACTACCGTTTACACAGACCACAGAACTATCCAGTTTTTACTTTCCGCTAAATTTACACATGACAGATTAAGCAGATGGCAACTTTATTTACAGTAATTTAATTTTACAATTGTTCACATTCCCTGAACACAAAATATTGTAGCAGACGCGCTATCCCGCTCTGTCAGCAACAATCAGCAAGACATCGCAACCAACTTCTGCCAAGCAAATTCTAGCATCATGTATATTCAACATGTCGCATTTGAAAATTTCATTTCATTGTCATTACGAGACATATCACAAAAGCAGAGTAAAGACAACGTATGGAAAGAAATTAAACACCTTTGGCAAGATAAGAATAACGTTACCATTAGAAACCATTACACCGTACGCAAGAATATTCTGTTTCGCCGCTCTCACCCTGACAGCAACAATTGGTTACTATGCATTCCTGACGAACTTGTTAACAAATTAATTTGGTATACTCATTTAAGTTACGCACATTATGGAGCCAGAAAATGTTTTCTTACACTGAGACAGAGCTGTTTTTTTGCCAACATGGAGAAACGTATTCGACGAGCTTTAGCGTCATGTAAAATCTGCCAGAAAGCTAAATCAGACTCGACTTCACATATTCCTCCGTTACATCCCATGGTACCTGTTAAATTGAGACACATGGCCGCTGTAGACATTTTTGGACCGATTCCCAGAACTAATAGAGGTTTTTGCTACATCTTTGTCGCTTTTGAACTAACTTCGAAATTTGTTACCTTCACTCCATTGCGCAAAGCTACTGCTAAATCTATTTCGAATGCATTTGTAAAACATTTTTTATTTCATGTAGGGCATGTATTGAAAGTAATTTCCGACAATGGACCACAATTTCGATCTGCGATATGGACATGTATGTTACGAGCTAGAAACATTTCTCCGATCTATATATCCAAGTATCACGCTTATTCGAACCCTTATGAACGACTGATGAAAGAAATTGGTAAACTATGTAGAATATACTGCCATAAAAGACATATTGATTGGGACGCACGCACACTGTCATTCCAGGATGTAATTAACTCCATACCAAATGAATCTACTATGCTATCTCCGACTGTTATATTGAAAAATGTTGAACCACCTAACAAAATTAAAGAATTAGTATCCTTTCGTACATCTCGTCGACTACGCCACCATGAAATAATTGAGATTGCGCTCAACAACATCAAACGTGCCGCAGAGCGCCGGAGAAAACAGCAAAAACAGGTTTGTACACGCCGTGACTTTCACATTGGACAGAAGATATTAGTACGCACACACTATTTATCCAACAGAGGAAAGAGTAGATGCAGTAAATTTGAACTTCTATACGCAGGTCCATACAGAATTCACAGCATTCCTCATCCCAATGTGGTACATGTTGAAACTTTGAGAACCAGAAAAAGCAAAGGCAATCACCATGTCTCCAATCTTAAACCCTTTATTGAATGAACGTACTTTGCGATTTATCACACTGTAATGACATTTCCTGTTATTTATATGACAACTTATGCAATTATATTCATGTGACTACTTACTGATGATGATTATATTTTTTCTTGGCAAGTGCCCGGCAAGGTAAGGTAGCAGGTCGCTTTTATTGTCGTTATATATCAGACCGTTCACATTTTCGATTTTGTGTATGTATGATTGTTTTCCTATCGAAAGTAGAATTTTTGTCTGTATGCACTATGAAATGTTTGAGATGTAACAAACACCAGTTGACATTGACATTTTGCATTATGATATCTCAACATCTTGACTATTTTACATTTTTTGCTACTACATTATGATACTGTGTGTACATTTTTTGCACTTGAAAACTGTCTATGTTTTTGACCTAATATGTTTTCTGTCATGCTATGCTGTATGCTTAATTATATTGCTAGAAACAAGTTTTTATTTAATGGGTATATGAATTAAATGCAAGATATCAATCCTTATTCATCATTTTTCAGAAAGCAATACCGTGTAAAAGAAATGAATTAAACAACCACAGTGGTTTACTATGAAATGGAAATTTTACCATTAGAATGAAGGAAAGAAAATGCAATATATTGTCATGAAGAGTAAATGGGTCAGAATTAACTAACATTAACCAGAATATACTGTACACATCGTATGATAGCAGTCTTGACTAATTATTTTTCTTTCAGAATACAAGGCGATTGATGCAGACTGTCAGACAGAACTACAGATGTTAATTTTAGTGATGAAATATGCTAGAAGTAAGAAAATCTATACTATATGAAGTAATGAATGATAATGAATAGTTGTATGAAGTAAATGGTAATATGAATATGCATAATGAAGTGTCTATTTTTTGCAGATGATAATAAATGATGATGAATAGTTATGTGAAGAATATGCTAATATGAATAATGAAGTTTTTCTTTGCAGATAATGATAATGATGAAGTTTATATATTAACTGTTAATTAAGAAATGCTATGTAGTTATTTAAGTATTTGTTGCAGTTCCTTTTGACAGTATGTCTTATGTCGCATAGTATAATGACTGAATGTTTTGGGAAAGACAGCTAGAGTACATACATATTAAGTACACGTTTCATTACCTGTTAACTCAAAGTTCACTATTTTTCAGCATAATATGCATTTCTTCTTTCAGCTCAATAATCCCTTTTGTATTTTTTCCAGGAGAAGCTTTTCGTGACATAATATGCTATAAGTAGTTAGTTATTAAACCTGTTCTAGTACTTGCATTTTATTTACCCAGTTGTGTCTATCATTTATGAATGTGATCACATATACTGTACTTATTTCATAACCTTGCTACAGCTGACTCATGACGAATGACGTTAATAATCCTTATTTCCAGCAATAAGTCAAAAGCAAATATTTTCATGCCCCAGCAATTAATTATCGATCCCAGTGCAATGCATTGCTAAAAAAAAAAATTATTACGAGTCCCAACTATTACCAGTATACAACTAAATAATGCTACCAGTTTAAGACATATCTTTATTCTTAAATAAAATTCAAATTTTTCTGTGTATTGATTCCATTATATCTATGTATTATTGGACTACTGACCTTGAGTAATAGTTCCAGTGTCTTACATTTTAAATATATCTTATGTCACTTACATGATATCATATATAGACACCAGTAGCTTGATGCTACTACACTCGATATCTCCTGTTTTAAATGATGACTTGTGAATAACACTGAATAATGTTTTGTAACACCATATGAAGACAGTCTCAGGGAACACCTGATGAATACGTCAAGTAATGACGTCGAAATATCGTGTTTGGAAGACGCTGATATCCGGCAGAAAACCCGATTTCCACGAGATGTCATCAAATCGCCGGGAAAACCTATGAAACCTATCTGGATCACTATTGGACGTCATCACCTCGTACGCAAATCAGTCTGTTATTTATGTGAATTACATGACCTCTGCATTGACATGTAACGCCACAGAGCCCCACAAAGCCACCAACAAACTGTCGGATCCGCGACTCGCAGAATCAGTGATTTATTTCGTTGTAAAGACGGACAAAAAAGGTTTAAGCACGTTGTCATAATGTTTTGACTCATCAGTGAATGCCTACGAATTTCATCACTTTCGAAAGAATCTAAGTCGGTGACATGGTGAGGTTACATTTTCTTCTTCCCCGGAGTCAATAAAATACTTTACCTGATCCAGACGCCACTGAATCATTGCGGCTCACGTCTAAATGTTTCAACTTTTGCCGTAACACTCCCTTGTTTACTACTGTTCTCGCACTAATACTAAGAACTTTTGGTGTGCGTTCCACTACTTTATCGGCAGAAACTGATGGCCGTCCATGAATACTTATTATGAATTCTTTCTCCTGCTCGCAAAACTCACGAGTTCTCTGTAGGTTCTCCAGTGCCTGGCTGTTTAGTCGCTCACTTCGACGCAGACATACTGTTTGTGATTGTGTCTTGCGTGAATGAATAATACCAGAAGCGGGTGCCATACGCTTCTGTAAGCACACAGACTTTATGTAGTCCTGTTTGCCGCAAAAAAGGCAAGTCGCTTCAGGGGCAAGAGCTGCGGTCGTATGTCACATAACAGCGACGACTCGACTTCACATCCTGTGCCGGATGCAACACGTGTTTCCATGAGCGCTGCGGCTTTGGCCGGCCGGACTGTTGCTTGTGAGCCGGCCGCGAGGCCTGTTTGTCGCTGCTGTCTGCAGAAAAAACAGGCGCCATCCTAAAACTGTCTACTGCACTTTCGCTCATTAATCGTGACACTCAAGAATGTGCAGAACCTGTTGCAAGCAAGGGACCAGGTATTTAAGAATCTATTTCCGAATTCGAGATTCACTACACTGTGCATGTCGGCATCACGAATCATTGCATCAGTATAGAATTTGCCACAGTCACATTTGAAGCTACACTGTCTAGTAACACCTTGCAACTGTATTATACTGACGGTATATTTGTCCTTGTTGTGTATGAAACCTAGAGAATCTGTAGCATACAGTCGCCACTTGAGCCCTGTCCTCATAATACACTAATGGCCATTAAAATTGCTACACCAAGAAGAAATGCAGATGATAAACGGTTATTCATTCGACAAAGATATTATACTAGAACAGACATCTGATAACATTTTCACGCAATTTGGGTGCATAGATCCTGAGAAATTAGTACCCATATCAACCACCTCTGGCCGTAATAACGGCCTTGATACGCCTGGGCATTGAGTCAAATAGAGCTTGGATGGCGTGTATAGGTACAGCTGCCCATGCAGCTTCAACACGATACCACAGTTCGTCAAGAGTAGTGACTGCCGTATTGTGACGAGCCAGTTGCTGGGCCACCATTGACCAGACGTTTACAATTGGTGAGAGATCTGGAGAACGTGCCGGCCAGCGCAGCAGTCGAACATTTTCTGTATCCAGAAAGGTCTGTACAGGACTTGTAACATGCGGTCGTGAATCATCCCGCTGAAATGTAGGGTTTCGCAGGGAACGAATGAAGAGTAAAGTCACGGGTCGTAACACATCTGAAATGTAACGTCCACTCTTCAAAGTGCCATCAATGCGAACAAGAGGTGACACAGACGTGTAACCAATGGCACCCCATACCATCATGCCGGGTGATACGCCAGTATGGCGATGACGAATACACGCTTCGAATGTGCGTTCACCGCGATGTCGCCAAACACGGATGCGACCTTCATGATGCTGTAAACAGAACCTGGATTTATCCGAAAAAATGACGTTTTGCCGTTACTGCACCCAGGTTCGTCGTTGGGTACACCATCACAGGCGCCCCTGTCTGTGATGCACCGTCTAGGGTAACCGTAGGCATGGTCTCCGAGCTGATAGTCCATGCTGCTGCAAGCGTCGTCGAACTATTCGTGCAGATGGTCGTTGTCTTGCAAACTTCCCCATCTGTTGACTCAGGGATCGAGACGTGGCTGCACGATCCGTTACAGCCATGCGGTTAAGATGCCTATCAACTCGACTGCTAATGGTAGGAGGCCGTTGGGATCCAGCACGGCGTTCCGTATTACCCTCCTCAACCCACCGATTCCATATTCTGCTACAGTCATTGGACCTCGACCAACGCGAGCAGTAATGTCGCGATACGATAAACAGCAATCGCGATAGGCTACAATCCGACCTTTATCAAAGTCGGAAACGTAATGGTACGCATATCTCCTCCTTACACGAGGCATCACAACAACGTTTCACCAGGCAACGGCGGTCAACTGCTGTTCGTGTATGAGAAATCGGTTGGAAACTTTCCTCATGTCAGCACGTTGTAGGTGTCACCACCGGCGCCAACCTTGTGTGAATGCTGTGAAAAGCAAATCATTTGCATATCACAGCATCTTCTTCATGTCGGTTAAATTTAGTGTCTTCAGCACGTCATCTTCGCGGTGTAGCAATTTTAATGGTCAGTAGTGTACTCTGTAAGTACCTGCAATAGGACCTCGTATAGCGGTAGCTCAACGTGGGACGTGGGAAATAACTTTGCACATAGTCGATAAATAGCCACTCCCGCTGTGGCCAAGAAATACAATGTTTGTCAGTACCTTATATGTGATGCGTGCGTTGAACAGTGCAAGGTATTCTGTTCAGACTTCCGTTGCCTCGTCAAACTCACAAAATGATGGCGGATACGCTGGTAGCGCAGGCGGTGGTGCTGCCGTTGGATCGGACGTCTTGTGTAAATTCATCTGCGCCGTCATGAAGCAGTTCATAATTTCAAGCAGTTGCTCCAGCTTTTGACTCTGAAACTGAATAAAATGGTTCAAATGGCTCTGAGCACTATGGGACTTAACATCTGGGGTCCTCAGTCCCCCAAGACTTACAACTACTTAAACCTAACTGACGTAAGGACATCACACACATCCATGGCCGAGGCAGGATTCGAACAACGGCCGGCGAAACTGAATAAACTGACAAGGAGTTAGATTAACTGCAGGCGGCACAGCAGACGATTGTGGCTTGGCAGCTATAGTAACTAAGCAAAGTGCAAAATAGCAAGACAATTAAGCACAGAGAGAGCAAAAAGGGGTAGAAAAACAGCAACCGCCAAACGTAGAACATAAAGAGCGAAAACGAGGCAAGCACTGGGTACCCACAAAGAGCAAGCAACCGAAGAAAGGCAACTAATAACAGCAATAAACCAAGCCAAAACACAACACAATGGGAAGAAAAAAACTCGAAGACTGACATATGCAGTCTCGATGACTCGTCGCCATGTATGTTGTGTACGACTTTGTATACAATGGTAAGGAGAGGAGGGCTACCTAGTCGTGCGGCAGCTGCTGTCGTAGGAAAGCTGGACAGGAAAAGAAATTATTACCAAGCAAGTTAACATAGTAAACAGAAGCTTTGCTTAACTTGTATTCCTCCGACAAACGAAGACTCATTACAAATAATACAGCAAGAAACAGAGTCAAGCTATCAGAATGTCAACAAGGATTATGCTTGCTGTACTAAGCACGAAAGATGACGCCGTCGTGAAGAGGCTCCAAGTACAAGTGGGTTTGGATGGCTGGTGGCAGGAGGCACTCTTCGTACACAGCCACTGGAGGCGTGGCTCATTGCCCATGCACCATTGTGCCGGCAGATCCTGTGTGATGCTATCAGCACCTGACGACGGAAACGCGCAATTCCTTTGCCAACATTGATACGTAGGTGATGTACCACAATGCTTCATAATGCCAAACCTTCCACTATGGCAAACGGAATATAAGAGACGAGACTCACTCATCTGATCCAGAAAGAGGGGAGAGGGGTAGGGGGGAGGGAGTGTAACGTCGCGAGTCAATACGCAATATCAATTTATTGCAGTAAGCTACTTTGCAGTACGCCTCGTAGATTTGGAGCCTTTGGCGGTGATACAGACAGCCGCTTGTATTTTAGCGTGACTCATTCGCATCTGTCGCTAGCCTAGCCGTGGGAAGCGGTACCTGTGTTAATTCAAGTGACAGAATATTCAAGCCTCTAAGAATTTAAATAAACTATATTAAATATTATTCAATTTTGTTAAAAGTCAATATACGGCCCTTTGCTATTAAAAAGAAGATTGTGTAAAAATCTCAGCTTTCTCGCTGGCGCACTTTCAGAGTAAGAGAAAATTACCTAAAACAAACCAAACCGACACTTCTAAGATTAAAGTCAGTTATGATTCATAACAGTTTGTCTTTTAGTATCATTTGGAATCATTACTGAAGTTCACAAATGGCAGAACAATTTATTTAGATTTTCATAGTTAAAAAAACTACTTTTCATTTTTTGTAATATAAAATTCAGAAAAGATTATTATTTAGTTAATATGCTGTTGTGTGAGTAAATGAGAATGAGTGAGAGTGTGTATGTGGGATACACGTAAAGATTCAATCTTATATGATGTACAGCATTATGTGACGGTGTCATGGGAAAGCTGTGTTTTCCCCACCTCGTTGATGACGTATGTCCAAGGGTAGTTGCTTTTGTAATAAGGCAGTCAGAATAGCCATTTGCAGAGCAATAGTTTTCTAAAGTTATTTCAAGATTAGTTTTCTTCTCATTTCGTTTTGTTAAACATTTTATTAATATTTGCATGATTAAGCGACGTAAATGCAACTGGGAATAATGATTGGCGTAGGACAGTTTTGGTGCGAGACTGATCTCGAACGATTGTACTGATTGGCTGGTCCTTTTGGTCAACAAATGAGAGTTTAGCTGTTCCCGCGCACTGCCGAGTAATTGTAGGCTGTGGAAGAGACGGCAGGGAGAAGTCGCTAGTCATCTACCGTACGTGCAGGTCATGTTGAAGGCTGCCGTATTTATTATGTGTAAAATGAAGAAATAATTGGCTTCTCTCGTCCAGATTGTGTGGCCGTAATAGCAGTTGCATTTACGGACGGTTTTGTGAAGTTTGAAAGTTGTGGATTGCTTTGTTGGAAAGAGAACCGCGTGTGAACTTTCGGCCTTTGTAAAATTCCGCTTGGCATGTTTCGTATTCGTCTATGGAATATTTGGCGAGCAATTTCTTTATTAGGTGTCTACTGAGAAGGGACCGTATGTGAAACTCATATATTGTGACAGGGTAATGACTATAAATCGCGTAATAATTCGGGTTGGAATTAAGTACATTCCTGGCTGCCTTGTTTGTGTACTGGGTTGTCTGAACTGTGAGCTGAGAACAGTGATATTATTCGTTAAATACGGGTTGATGGCAAGTGTTTAATTTGGAAACTAAACAAATAAAAGAACTCGTTGCAGAATTTTGGCATTTTTACTAAAGAGATGAAGCAATCGCCCTTCTCCCGAAATTTGTGATACGATACTACAGGATAGCTTGCTACCAGAGTTTACACGGACTTTGCAAACGTAAGTATTGACGGTGTTTTTCTTTAACGTTGCTTTTAACATCGTCTGGGCAGTATCTACGTATGCAGAGAAACGGGCTGTTGATCAGACGCCATGGACTTTTGTAGTGCACAGTACGACGAAAGACAGTGATCAAACATTACGCACATTTCAAACCCGCCCCGCCACAGGAGGATAAATCAAGCTGTACTCATTTCCTCAGCAAATGGGAAGGATTTCTCTGTTTTTAAGCTACTCATAAATTGATCTAGCTATGTGTTGGAAGAGAATCAGCAATGACCAATAGTATGAGGTTGCAGAAGGCAATGCAAACCACTGCATTAAAGACACATAATGTGTATGCACAGGACACGTGGCCTATAACTGGAAAATTGTCATAATGATCTCTCCATTGGCAATAGATTCCGGATTGGTCCTCATTCGGATTTCTGGGAGGGGACTACCAAGAGGAAGGTGATCCTGAGAAGAAGATGAATAACATTCTACGAGTCGGGGCGTTGACCGTCAGAAATTTGAACGTAATAGGAAAGCTATAAAATCCGAAAGGGGAAATGAAAAATCTCGATCTAGATATAGTGCAGATCAGAGAAGTGAAGTGGAAGGAAGATGAGGATTCCTGGTCAAACGAATGTAGGATAATACCAACAGCTGAAGAAAATGGTGTAACGGGAATAGTATCCCTTATGAATGGGAAAATAACGGTTCAATGATCAGATTCGACAGCAAGCCAACGCCAACAACGATAGTTCGGGTATGTATGTCAACATCACAAGCAGAAGACGCAGAGACAAAGCATATGAGGATACCGAACGGTTAATTCAGTATGCAAAGGGAGATGAAAATCTAGTAATCATGGGGGATTGGAATGCTGTTGGAGAGGAAGGATTAGAAAAAAGGGTAGTAGGAATGAGAGAGGAGAATGACTAATTGAGTTCTGCAATAAATTTCAGATGGTATTGGCGAATATTCTGTTCTGGAGGTATACTTGGAAGAGGTTCGGCGACATAGGGAGATTCCAGCTGGTACATCACGGTCAGACAGAGATTGCGAAATTAATTATTGGACTGTGAGACGTACACAGGTGTATATTTGGATTCAGAACACGATTTAGTAATGATGAAGAATAGTCTGAAGAAGCACCCTAAAGAATCAGCACAGATGGAGTTTGGATACTGAAGTACTGAGAAATGGTGAGACGCGTCTGAAGTTCGCAAAGGATGTAGATTCTGCAACAATGAACAGTAGAGTAGGCAGTTCAGATGGAGAGGAGTGGACATCGTTGAACAGGGCAATCACAAAAAAATGGTTCAAATGGCTCTGAGCACAATGGGACTTAATCTGAGGTATCAGTCCCCTGGAACCTAGAACTACTTAAACCTAACTAACCTAAGGACATCACACATATCCATGCCCGAGGCAGGATTCGAACCTGCGACCGTAGCAGCAACGCGGTTCCAGACTGAAGCTCCTAGAACCGCTCGGCCACTCCGGGCAATCACAGATGCTGGATAGACGAACATTGGTACGAAGACGGGAACTGCGAAAAACCATGGGTAACACAGGAAATACTGCAACTGATCGTCAAAAAAAGGAAGAACAATTATGTTCTGGGAAAGACAGGAATACAGCAATATATATCTCTTAGGAATGAAATAATGTGAAGTGCAGACCAGCCAAGGCGAAATGGCTGCCGGAAAGATGTGAAGTGAACGAAAAAGAAATGATCGTCGAAAGCACTAACTCTGCATGCAGGAAACTCAAAACAACCTAGTGGTTGAAACATTATGAGTGCAATGGGAATTTCACTGTCAAACGCAGGAGAGAGAGCGGATTGGTGGAAAAAGTAATTTGAAGGCCTCGACGATGAGGAGAAGTTGGGATTGATATCGAAGACAGAAGAGATTCAGTATCAGAATTTAAAAAAGTCTTTAGAAGACGTGAGGTCAAGAAAGGAGGAAGGGATAGAGAACATTCCGTTCGAATTTCTAAAATCATTGGGAGGAGTGGTAGCCAAACGACTATTCTAGTTTATATGTAGAATCTATGTGACTGGCGACGTACCATCAGGCTTTTGGAAAAACATCATCCACATATCTCCGAAAATAGCAAGGGCAGATACATGGGAGAATTATCGCACAATGATCTTAACAGCTCATGTATCGAAGCTGCTTGCAGGAATAATATACAGAAGAACGAAAGGAAAATGGAGGATCTGTTAGCTGACCATCAGTTTGGCTTTAGGAAAGGCAAAGACACAAGGGAGGCAGATCTGACGTTGTGCATAATAGTGAAAGCAAGACTGAAGAAAAATCAAGGTACGCTAATACGATTTGTCGACCTAGAAAATTTTTGTTGGGCAATGTAAAATGAGGCAAGATGTTCAAAATTCTGAGAAAAATAGGACTGAACTACAAGGAAAGATGGGAGATGCACAGTATGTACAAGAATTAAGAAGGAACTATAAGATTGGAAGAACAAGAAGTAAGAGCTCAGATTAAGAAGAGAAACATAGTGCCACAGTCTTTAGATCTTATTGTTCAATCAATACATAGAAGAAGCAGTGACGGAAACACAAGAAAAGTTCAAGTGGCGGATTAAAATTCAAGGAGAAGGGATATCAGTGATAAGATTCGCTAATGACATTGCTACCCTCAGTGAAAGTGAAAAAAAAAAAAAGAAATAGAGGATCTGGTGAACGGAATGAACAGCCTAATGAGTACAGAACATGGGTTGAGAGTAAACAAGAAAAAGACAGAAGTAATGAGAAGTAGCATAAATTAAAATGTCGATAAATTTAACATCAAAATTGTAGACGAAGTGACGGAAGCAAAATAATCCATGATGGTCAGGGCAAGGAGGACATAAAAAGTAGACTGGCACAGGCAAAGAGGGCATTCCTTACCAAGAGAAGTCTACTGGGATCAAAGGTAAGGCATCTCTTGAAGAAGGAATTTCTGAGAATGTACATCTGGAGCACATCATTGTGTGGTACTGAACCATGGACAGTTGGAAAGCCATAGCAAAAGATAATAGAAGCGTTTGAGATGTGATGCTATAGCACAATGTTGAAGATTAGGTGGACTGATAAGATAAGGATGAGGGAGGTTCTCCACAGAACATGCGAAGAAAGGAAGATATGGAAAACTCTCAAGAAGAATGGACAGGGTGATAGGAGGATGATTCCATCATCGCTATGGTGGGAATGAATGAATTATAGTTTAATGAACGTAGTGACAAACTGTTTGTTATCACCTTTTATTTATTTCACAGGCCAATAACAAGGCGTTTCAGAATTATTTGCCAGCGACATTCAACGTTCTTGTTATAGCTCACCTGTTTATCTGTTTCAGTTCCCTCAAAACTAACATAGATTCATTTCTGTTTCAAAGAAATCTTCACAGAAAGCACTGGCATTACGTATTTCGGAAATTGCCTTTCTGATGGGTGCCCGACTGACTACTAGTCAGTTGTAGCAACAATGATTACCAAAGAACCAACGACAACTAAAGCAAGTAGAAAGATTTATATGTTCAGCAAGCAGATAAAGAATCAGTAGCGTCTTATGTGAATGTGGAACTTGAAACTTTCGTATCACTACAGGAACATGAAGGTACAGGTGATCATACACTGGGCATATATGTACCTAGTACAACAGTTTATGATGGGGGCAGTCCTCCAAGGTATACAGTCTCTGTAAAGAAACTTCTAAAGAAACAGATTCTACTGCATAATAAGTATAAAACAAAACACAAGAGTGACACTAAATAAGGGCTGTCAGCAGCGCAGTGCGTGAAGCCTTCAATGGCTACCGTAGCAGAATATTATCGAAAAATCTTTCAGAAACCCAAAGAAATTCTTTAGTTGTATGTCAAGGCCGTTAGGGGCACTAAAGTTAGTGTAGATACTCAAGGGCGAGACAGAAACTGAGATTGAGTGTAGCATAGCAAATGCAGAAACACTTAACGCCATTTTAAAATGTTTCTTTACAAAGTAAAACCTAGAAGTATCGCTCCAATTTAATTCCCATATCACTGCAAAGATGAGTGAAGCAGATATTGGTCTCAGCAGCGCTGAGAAACAGTTGCGGTCGTTAAAACTGGTTAATGTTCCAGGTCCTGATGGAATTCTTATCAGATTTTACACCGATTTTGTGGCTGAGTTAGCACTCTTTTAACTATACCGAAGATCCCTCAAACAAAAAAAACGTGTCTAAAACTTTAAAGAAAGCACAGATCATATCCGTCTACAAGAAGGACAGGAGATGTGATACACAGAACTACCCTCCGTTATCCTTGACATTTATTTGTTGCAGAATCTTAGAAAATATTTTGAGTTCAGACGTAGTAAGGTATCTCGAACAGAACGACCTGCCCCCTTCTCAGCCAGCATGGACTCCGGAAACATCGATCTTGTGAAACCCTAAACCCGTTTTTCTCACCTGACATTCTGAAAGCCATGGATGATGGCAGTCAAGTGGATGCAGTATTCTTGACGTCTGAAACGCATTTGAGTCAGTACAACATCAACATTGATTATCATAATTATCATCATATTGGGTATCAAGCAAGACTTTTGACTGGACTTAAAATTTCTTGGTGAGGCGGACATGACATGTTACATTGGATCAAAAGTCATTAACAGATGTGGAAGTAACATCATGTGTGCCCCAGAGAAGTGTATTTGGACCCTTGCTCTTCACATTGCATATTAATGACGTTGCAGACAGTATCAACAATAACCTCAGATTTTCGGAAATGATCTATCTTTACAAACTGATGAAAAGGCCGCACCCAGAATCGCGGTATGGAGAGGGGGTGGGTAGTGTCTTGGTGCTAGGTTCTCATTTCAGTTGGGAACATGGAGTAAAAAGTTTTTCGTTTAGTCCGTACTAGCGGCCATTTATATGGCCATTCTGACGTCTGTCTATTACTGTAGCTATGTTGCGGTATATTAAGCAAGGTTTGAAGGACGAACCGGAGCTGGCGCAAATTGTGGGAGCCATTAATTGCTTTTACAGAAGATTTTTAAATGGGCTGAAATCAATACTCCGCCAATGACACCAATTTTATGTGCACCGTTCGAATTTTACGTGCAGTCATACTCGTTCGGATTTTACGTGCAAAAGCAGCCACCCTTAGATAACTCCGGACTGGAGCGAACTGATGGTTCAAATCTGGTCCACGTTGTATAGGACTTTGGTCTAAGATAATTGCTAACAGTTTGAAAAAATCTTGCTTCGTTTGGGCTTTACATGCAAAAAATACGTTTTTCTATGAGGTTTTTGAAGCTCGTAATTTCTATGCTTTAAAGTTGTAGGAATCGGTTCAGACTGCATGAAGGTAGATAAATGGATAAAGTCAAAACGGATTTTTTTATCCAATAATCTTTATTCGTTTACGCGATACGATGGCTTCAATTCGAGCTAAAGGTAGCACGTAAAATTCGTTCTTACGGTTTAAAGTAAATCAAATAAACAAAGAATCAATTCCCATGATAAAATTGAAAACTAGCTTTCAAAAATCTAACTTCACTCGGAGTTACATGCAAAAAGCGCATTCTGTGAGGCTTTTTACGCGCGCTATTTCTGTGTTACTTGTGCGAATCTGTTCAAATTTTGTAGGAAGATAAACACACGTAATTAATAACCGTCCTGTTGTTTTATGAAAGATTTATGCGTTGTCACGAGATAAACAACATTGTTAAAAAGAGAATTAAAAACCTGTATCGGCTCAGTCGTCACTCGACTCAACAAAAACGTACATCGGTTGCCAAGTTATGGCCGTCTACTGTCAAAATCAATGTAGAGTAAAAGTCGGGAACCACAATGAACAGTACGCCTGTCACAGCACGTAAAGGAACTAACTTTTCGGCTTAACCTGGCAGCTTCAAAGACATTTAAATCCATCTTGACATATTTTTACGCGTTAACCCTACTTCCACATCGCTCAGGCCTCTCTTCTCTGTAATATGTTACCAGACCTGCATCCTGTGCCCCAAATCCCGAAGGTTCGCCAGCCATAGTAAAGAATACATAATATGACTCGGAACTTTAATGACACGTTGTGTCATATTGCATGACATGGCATCATGTATCATGTTACTTTAGTTGACACGATGCATTGTATCACATGACGTGGGTACCATTAGTTCTCCTAACAAGTAAAAAAGTGCGAATACATCAAGATTTAAATTTCTTTGAAGCTGCCATATAAGTCGAAAAGATAGTTCTTTTCTTTTAGATCGGACATATTCGGCTTTTTGGTGCTATGAAAGGATTTTTTTTCATTCTGGTAATGAAATACTGTCTGAAAAAAGTTTCAGAAATATTCAATTTGTACTTGATAAGATCTCAAAGTGGTGCAAAGATTGGTAATTTGCTTCAGATATTCAGCAGTGTTAAAACTTGCACTTCACAAAAACGAAAAGAACGTTGTATCCTATGACTACAATATCAATGAGTCACACTGGTGTCGTTCATCTCAATCAGTGTACAAAGGAGAATGCTTACAAAGCGCTCATGCGACCAATTCTAAAATATCGTTCAATTTTATGGGACCCGCATCAGATATGACTAACAAGCGATACTGAATGTAAACAACGAATTTCATAGGTTTGTTCAACCTTGGGAATGGGAAATGTAACGAAGATGCTGAAAGAACTGGACTGCCAGACGCTTAAAGATAGACACTCACACGTGAAAGTATACTTACAAACTTTCTACAATCAAGTTTAAGTGATGAATCTAGGATCGCGAAGAGAGCGCTAAGACAAGATTAGACTGACTACAGTGCGCACATATATGTTTAAGCAACCAATCTTCCCGCCCTCCATTAGTGCATGCAACAGGGAAAAGTTCTAGTCACTACTTCAATGGAGCGTATTGTCTGTCATGCACTTCATAATAGTTTGCATACTATAGATTTAGTGTCGATGTGGATATTTGTTTTGGAAAGCATGATAACGCCTGAAACACATTCGCAAGGCGTCGCTTCGTTATTTGAACACCACAGCACTAAGCGACAGTTCCCGCGGTCGACAGCGCTGCGATCGGCGGTGATTCCGAGAAACTCAGCGACGCGTTAGTCCAGTATCTCGTGTTGGCTGCGTTAGATGGCGTGGGCGAGACCTAATGGACAGTGGCGCCGCTAATCGGGAAGTGAGCACATGGCGGCACTGAAGAGTTTGTACTGGCTGTTGCCCTCGAAATGGTCACTAGAGCATCAACGAACGCCAAGTGAGAGCTTCCGTCTTGCATTGGCAGCTTTATTTGCTTCTCACGTTTCAGTATGGCTACAGCGCCATGAGGACAATGGGTTAGAGTCTAACAGCTTTTTGCGTCCATGTCGTAAACGTATTATGGTGTTTGGAAAATAATATGAATTCTAAGTGCTGAAAGGCGTATTATTTCTAGTCCCTGTTAATAAAAGTTGAGTTTCATTATGAGTTTGCTTCGTCGGTGTTGGCTAGAGAAACGAAGAAACTATTCTTGGCGGACAATGCCTTCACTCTCGTATAATAGCGGACGAAGTTATTTCTTAGAAACCGCTTGCGGGATCCTGTTACTTTTTTATTACTATTTCTTCGGGTAGAGGAACCGATACGCTTTGTTCGCTGGCGCTGATGAAGTGCCGCTTCCCCCACACCGCCGCCCTCCTCAGGCTCCAACGCATTTGCTCAGAACTTCTGGCTTGTACTCTTCTTCGCTTTCCTCCCAATACCGTCGCGCATGCGCCTACGGGGGAGGAGTTGGCGTACGCCTTCTGCCAATTTCACTCAGTCGGATTTTGTTTTCTCTTGCTGCGGACAGCACTTAAGTCGCCGCCCTTGGTGGGGTTTCTTTCAGCTCATTTCTTCCGCTCACAGCCTGTTTGTGGCGTAGTTGCTTGTGTGCCTACCAACGTCACCAGCAAGCCGTCGTGTTTGATGGCAAAAATAAGTACAAAATTCAGAAAGATGAGCCAAAGGAAATTATGGCTACTTTACACAAAGGAGGTTAACACGGGGATACTTTTAACATTAATCTTTGTACACACTATTTCGTGAATATTGAATGTATTTGAATACTGTGTCATTAAAAGTTAACATTTTCAGAAACTAACAAATTATGAGACTGATCAGACATGGAGAAACGAGTATTATTGAAGATCTCTTTCACGAAGTCCTATGAATTTATCAATACTAAGAACTAATCGGACTAACGAATAATCAGTTTTGAGCCCTTCGTATCGTGTTTGCGTCCTTTGTTCTTTCATACAGCCTAATTATTTACACGCTTCATTAAAAAAAATCAGTATGTCATCGTAAGCTGCGCAATAATCGCCATGTCGAGACATCTTGGACATTAACAGGTGTATCGTTTTCATAGTAGTTGTGTGGCCTGTTCTTATCAGATTAAAGATGACATTCTTCCGCGTAAGACTATAATTAATCAACCGTAGCTTTTGGGTAGTGCATTGTGAAGTTCCTATTGAATATTGCTAGAACCAAAGACGGCATTTCAGTTCAAGCGCTGTAAAGATGCAAAGAAAATGTGCGTCCACGTGGGTTGAGTGGCTCTCGTCAGTAGTCATGTGTACGGAATGTACTTTAATGCTGTCATCAGCACGGACATGTAATCTGTGAAAATCGCTGGGCTTTATCAAACGTAATCTTACTGGAATTGATGCTCCCTTGCCTTTCTGCGGCCATTGGTGCCGCGAGCCAGTTCTTCATCATTTGTTTGACATCTGGTTAACGAGTAACACTACCGTATTGGTCTAAGAAAAAATTGTTTTGCGTGTAAGAAAAGGTGTTAGAGAAATAATAGTTGGGATGGTTATCGCGCATATATTTAAATATATTACAAAAAAAATGTCGGAAAATATCACAAAATGGCGACAGTGCAGCATTTCTCTAAAAGCACGGTGAATTTGAGGCGATCTGCGGCACGCACTAAACTGGTGCCAATTTGACTGTGGAAAAAAGAAAAGAGGGTATGTAATCTACATGAATGTAGCTAGTGAACGACGTAGGGGAGTTTTACAGATATTGATTTCTGTGTAATTGGCGTGTGTTTGAAGCAAGGCCTTCAATTTTCACAAAAAAGGACAGTCATTTGTTAATATTGTTTAAATGAACTAATCTAAAGTAAATAAATTAAAAAGATTGAAAATTGTTCGAGTTACTCTGCGTGGCCGGGCGGAGTGGCCAAGAGGTTCTAGGCGCTACAGTCTGGAACTGCGCGACCGCTACGGTCGCAGGTTCGAATCCTGCCTCGGGCATGGATGTGTGTGATGTCCTTAGGTTAGCTAGGTTTAAGCAGTTCTAAGTTCTAGGGGACTGATGAACTCAAAAGTTAAGTCCAATAGTACTCAGAGACATTTGAACCATTTACGCTGCGTGCCGCTTTGAGAAACATATTCCGAGAAAAACGCGTTCGGGTTTTGAAATGTGTTATAGATACGAAAAATGGAAAATCTACTTTTAGAAAAATGTTGCAATTAATCTGCTGTTCCAGAACTGGCCTGTCGTACTGCTGCCATTGCGATCCAAATGATAATAACTAGTCTATACCAGAATGATTGAAATATCGGTCATGGCGATTCCATGAACGCGCAAAACTTTGCATTCCTTTTAACCCTACTCCAAGCAGGCGCACAGCTAGGTCGTCTCGACGGCTGATTTCGTAGAAACGTACTATTTGATATAACAACTTGTGGACCGTTTGCCCAAGCAATAAGACTCGAGGACTTTATTCTAGCATTCCACGTTTTACATTTCACATGTTGAAAAATAGCGGAGAAAACGGCAAGAAAATTTATGATCCTGTAGGACAATCCGTAACTCACAACAAAATTCTGATCACCGTCTTTCAATTTCTTAGCGGAGGCACTGAATCCTTCCGAACTGCTCTCAGTTCTTTGGACGATTTGATGCCATACTGCTTCGACACCGCACTGTATATAATGTTTTCGTACCTTTTCTGTCCGTGTACTCTTTACCATACATTCTTACTTGAAAGGCAAAACTGCATACTGTAAGATCGCAAATAAACCATCAAACATCAACACTGCACACAAAAATCTAGACTGGAAGCGACAGACTTTCTGTTTCGTACACGTAATGACGCTTGCTGAGGCCAAGCTAACGTACTGTTGCTTTCAAATGTCTCCAACAATACCCAAACGCTACAGGACGTATAGAGTTGGCGCGGGTAGGCAGTTTCGGGTCATACGAGGCGCATTACAGTCTTCAAAAATACGCATGGATGTTGTTCGTGCGTGATTTCTAACACCATACACCCAGCTTCCAGCGGACCACGTCGGTCTGTTCTTAGGTTTCGGAAGCCAGCAAAGAACTTCATTGGTCCAAATACTGTCCATTCGTTTGGCTGCGCGCCCCGCCCACAGCCATGTCATGTTCATTGCAGTCATACAATGTTAAACTGCAGATTGTCCCCTTATTCATTTGTTTGCTTTCCTGTCCCTCAGAGTACTTCCAAACTCCCATTGCTCACTGAGCGACCCACAGTACTTTGGTTTTCTTATTTAACATCAATGTCTCGCTGCCATAAGTCAAAACAATCCCAGTTATAAGGGAAAATTTGCTGCTTCAGATTCACCGGCGTCAATATGACCTCATAAATACCTTCGAAATATACACACGAAGACACATAAAACAACGCACCACGAAGGAATTATGCGAGTAGGATGGAAATTCACAGAAGTGATGTGCATGTACAGAGAAACAAATCTACATCTCTTTTTGCATCTACATGATACTGTACAATTCACAATTAAGTGTGTGGTAGAGGGTTTATCGAAGTATCTTCATGCTATTTCTCCACCGTTCCACGATCGAACGGCGCGCGTAAAAAAACGAGCACTTCAGTATCTTTATGTGCGAGCTCTATTTCTCTTATTTTATCATGATGATCATTTCTCCCTGTGTAGGTTGGCGCCAACAGAATATTATCGCAGTAGGAGGAGAAAGTTGGTGTTTGAACCACCCACAGTTCACGTATCAAGTCCGTAACACTCTCTCCTCTATTCCGCGATAATGCAAAACGATTTGCCGTTCTTCGCACTTTGTCATGTCCTCCGTCAGTGCCACCTGATGCGGATCCCACACTGTAAGGCAGTACTCCAGAAGAGGAGTAGTAGACCTGTTGCACTTTCTAAAGTGTTCCGCTAATATATCGCTGTCTTTGGTTTGCTTCCCCTGCAACATGATCTGTGTGATCGTTAAAATTTATTCGTAACTATACATTAAAACGGCGAGAATCAGACACTGGATAATCCGACAGACGCTATAATCCGGCACGCATCAGTAATTTTTCCCTCGTTTTTAGTTGGCCGCTGAAGAGACTGGCCTGTTACGGCAGTGTTTGGCAAATTCAACTCTAGCGGGAACTGACCAGGACACCGCAAAAGACAGAATAACTGCCGTAGCATACGGAAATGCTTCAGGCGATCATAAGCTGTCTTTGTGACTGGGAAATATCAAAACCCTAGACCTCTAAAAATTGTGACCCATATTCGGTTACTTAACGGTGCACTGACTAATGCCTCAGTGAAAGACGAATTGTTCAAAGACTGGTTCTTTTACCATTTCGTTCCGCATGTGAAAGCAAATTTCTAAAAAATATAGTCCTACCTATAAATTCTAAAAAGGTTGTCATCCTTGACAGTTCTAAAGCTCACTCTACAGAATCGGAGTTAGTTTCAGGCATTACGTATTTTTCCCTTATATCTCTCTGCCAATATTATGTTACAATTTCTACTAATGGTCCAAGGGGCCACACATAACTTCAAGTGCTGGTACAGAGGAATGTTCGTGCAAAAGCTGCAAGTCCCATAATGCAAAGAATTCCAATGCTTTGTAACATTAAAAATGCTATTTTCACGGCTACAATTGCTTGAACCTCTGTGAAAATACAACTTTTGGCAGGGCCTGGAAGAGACTGTAGCCTAAACTGATCGAAGAAGCCGATGTGGAAAGCGATGTAAATGATAATGGGTCGATAGCTGATCACTCTATAATAATTGTACGAGTGAAAAGTTCTGCATCGTCTAATGAATTGAGTGCGTTTTCAGCAGCAGAAATTGCCGAATGGATCTACATTGTCAGAAATTGAGCTATTGAAGTAGAGTTGACTTACGATATGACACTGCGAAGAGTTTTCAACCCACAGCAGGTACCAGAAACTGAGAGTGACGAAGAAGAAACGTCTATAGCCCACATCTCTTAAACTGACGCTTCAAAGGACTTTTATAATATTCGCTGAGAATAGCCATAATACAACGTTTCTGAAGTTGTGGATCTGCACATCAAAAAATAATTTCTTTTAAAACAAAAAAAGCTCAATCCAAAAACAAGTTAGCCTTTTCCAGTGTTACAGAATGCTTAGAAGAAAATTCCACTTAAACTATCAGCGGTAGCTACTAGTCCGACATATTCCACGTCCTCGATGACGTCAGATATCTGTGCTGTCCCTAAAGGCAATTAAATGCTCCAAATTCTTGGAAACAACTTTTATTAATTAGCTTGTTTTTGATCTTTTCAAATCAGTGGTGCTTATTTTATTTCGTAAATGGTGTACAAGAAATCATGAAGTGTACTGAACGTGTCTAAAACGTTGTGTCTGGAACTGTTTAAATATAGCAGTATTGTGTTCGATTTTTAATTCAATTTTGTACATAGATAAAAGTAATACACACTTTAAGTTTTTATGCTGTAATCTGTCCTGTTCTGTTTAATAAATAACAGTTAATGTATTTTTTTGTCGTTAGAACTATAATTTTTGCTTATATATCTCTTAAAACACGGTTTAAAAAAAAGATCTTGATAATCTGGCATATTTGATAATTTGACATTGACAGGTCCCCGAGCACGCCGGATTATCAACTTCCTACTGTATTTAATTGAATTTATAGCTTTTAGATTTAAGGGACTTATCGTGTAACGTAATTATAGCGGATTTCTTTTACTACCCATGTAAATGATTTCATACTTTTCATTATTTACAGTTATTTGCCACTTTTCACACTATACAAAGAATGCGCTGACCCGCCTCTGACCCTTATGCAAGCAGTTGTTATGACGACTTAATTCGCGAGGCAGAGCTAAGCAAGCACGAAGACAAGCAGTAGAAACTCTTGGCGTGTGCGGACGAGCGTTATCTTGCTGAACTGTAAGCCCAGAATGGCTTGCCATGAAGGGCAACAAAACAGGCCATAGAATATTGTCGACGTACCGCTGTGTTGTAAGGGTGCCGCGGATGGCAACCAAAGAGGTCAGGCTACGAAAAGAAATGGCTCCCCACACCATCACTCATGGTTGTCGAGCCGTATGGAGTGCGAAAGTCAGCTTAGTTACCCACTGCTATCCTGGGCGTCTTCAGACACGTTTTCGCTGGTCATCGAGGCTAAGTTCAAAGCGGGATCCAACATTAAAGATAATTCTACTCCACCCAATGAGATTCAAGGACGAAGACGTGTCTGTAGACGCCCTGGACAGTGGTGAGATACCTACCTGGCTGTAGCCCGCCATACGGCCCGACAACGAGGAATGATGGTCTGGGACGCCATTTATTTTTATAGCAGGACCCCTTTGGTTGTTGTACGCCACACTCTTACCGACTGTCTTCTACGCTGTGTTTTGTTGCCGTTCATGGCAAGCCATTCTGGGCTTACATTTCAGCAAGATAATACTCGCCCGCACACGCTGAGAGTTTCTACTGCTTGTCTTTCTACTTGCCAAACCCTCCCTTGTTCAGTAAGGTCGAAGGATTTCTCCCCATTTGAGAACGTCCGGAGTATTATGGGCTGGATCCTCCAACCATCTCGGGATTCTGACGATTTAACAAGCTAATTGGACAGAATTTGGCACGAGATCCCTCAGGAGGAGATCCAACATCTCTTTCACTCAATGCCAACTAGAATAACTGCTTGCATAAGGGCCGCAGGTGAACCAATGCGTTATTGACTCGCTCAATTTGTAAGCTCTTTATCTTAAGTAAATCATCGATTTTCTCTGAAACTGTAGTCATTTGTTTGGCTTTTCATGTACATCACGTTTACTGATTTCTGTCACATTCAGATAACTCCTTTCATGATGGATAATATTTTTTGTCTTAGAGTGTACATCTCCCTTGTTTCAAAAGCATTATTTTCAAAATATATGAATTTATCCTTCTGAGTCAGTTGTATCCATTTATGTTTTGTTCATTTTTATATTTACAGCACACTGAAGTTTATTGATGCTGTTTCTTGAATGGCCTCTCCCTCGGCAGGTCCCATCTGGCAGTTTTATTCTTCATCATGTGTGCTCCAAGTGGGTTTTAAGTGTGTTGTCCTGGAGTGTTTTTAATACTGTGGCCAACTTTTAACCTGTGCATGTGCATTCAGTGTCTTCTTTGTGTTTTAAGAATCGCCAACTGTGTTTTTTAATTTTATGATGACTTTTTAAATGTGCCCCCCCCCCTCCCCGATGAACGTCTCCATGTCAGTGTATTTTTACCTCCAGTATCTCCCCTTACTCTGTTTTATGTTCTCCTTTTTTATCGCCTTATATATGTAACATTTTATTCTTTTCTTACTTGTCGTATCACTCGGCTGAAGAGTGGCGGATTGTGCCGCTGACAGCCCTCCCCTGCCCATGTGGGGCAGGGGAATGAAATCACAATAAAGGAAAAAAAATACTAAACCTTGTTTCTCGACATAATCTCCGTTCAATGTGAGGGCCTTGCGCCACCTTACTGGGAGGGGCTGTGGGCCGCATGGTACCAGTCTACTGGTCGACGTCGGAGCCAATGTCTTGTTACATCAATAACCTCCCTATCGTCCACGTACTGCTTCCCACGGAGTGCATCCTTCATTATGACAAACAGATGGAAATCGGAAGATGAGAGATGTGGGATGCAGCGTGGATGCGGAAGAACAGTCTGATAAAGTTTTGTGAGCTCTTCTTGGGTGTGCAGGCTTGTGTGCGGCCTTGCACATGACAGAAGGAGAAGTTCGTTAACATTTTTGTACCAAAGAACGCCCTGAAGCTATTTCCTTAATTTCATGAGGGTAGCACAATCTTCAGAGTTAATCATTGCACCTGAGATAGGACATCAAACAAAACAACCTCGCCAGATTCCCAGAAGACTGTCACCATGACTTTCCCAGCTGAGGCTGCGGGTCTGAACTTTTTTTTCGGAGGAGAGGTGGTGGTGGTACAATCCCTAAGCAATCCATTATCTCAAAAGAAATTTTACTGTCCACATGACCATAGCAGCTTCAGATTTTTCGTGGTATTACAGATGTTTCTACCAAAATTTTTCTGCATATTGGTACTTGTGGGACAGCTACAGAGAAAAAAAAAGTTCGAGGAATTTTAACAAAATTCAGATATTTTATTCAAAAACTGTTGAAACATGGGGCAACAGTTCCATTATGAAAGTCACAAAGCCACAATGCTGGGCTGTCAGTGGATATAGCTCTGTCCGACCCGGGAATGGATTTAACATGAAAATGTGTTGAAGTAACTTGCCTGTGAACGGAAAAAATAACAATTTTCATAAAGCTTGCATGGATCTAACTAAAAGGCGTGGCCTCTTAATAGGATGAAAATTGTAGGACAATAGGAGTGTTTCTTGCTGAGCTTTTTGATATACTATTAATCACATTAGTTCTCATATTGATTATACTACAAGCCTTGTAAAGGTCAATAAATTACATTTGTATATGCTGATCCATACTTGAAATCTATGCACTTAATATCTTACTCAGATGCCGGGAACTTTAAGTACACATTAAAAAAAGCGGACTACAATCACGTCGTTTCTGCCACTAGCTTTAATTCTAGAAATATTTACGTGTGATAATCTAAATTAAAGTTACTTTTTTATGGCGAGCCAGCATGTTAATAACTTGAATACATGTCTATGTTACTCCAAGAACCGGCGGAAAAAATCCATAAATATAATCAGTATATATTTTTCTTCCAGTTGACCTTAAGTTAGTGACTGTAGTTTACTTTCCTCCAAATAGTACCCTGAGTCTTCTCAAAAATTTCAGACATCTAGCTCAAATAGATTTTTTGTGCACGAAATAAACATGCCATAAAATTTTGTCCTCGAGAAATTTAATTCAAAGTTATATTTGATCTATGACTCAACTCTGTTGTTATTTATACATTCCAGTTGTATAATGTTCTTGATTTACATGTTCCTCATCTTCTCTCTCCCATTTCTTGTATCTCCTTGTTATTCTCAGCTCAAGAACCCACTTTCAGCTTCGGCCCCTCCCATGCAACCAACTACCGTTATATACATTCCGCGGTACAAGTGTATAGACTGTAAGACAGTTCCATGATCCCGTGCCACATTATGTTTATTCTTTGCTTTTGATTATATAGTTATTCCTTGCTTTGTCTCATTGACAATGAATGTAATGCAAACCGAATACTTTTGTGTAATTAATTTATATGTGGAAATAAACCTTTTCACGAGTTAACTACATATAATTCGTGCCGCGCGACGTGATGACGCAAGCAATGCTTCCGCTCCGGCTTCGACGTTAAGTGCTGCGCCAAAATTATGACTGTTACTTCGGCGCCAGCAGCGTCGGTTTTTAATCCGGCAAGAAGCTGTATTCCTCCCTAGAGCCAAGAGAGCCATCCTCAAGTAATACCGGCAGTCCTACGATCAAACGCCGCGTTTTTGGCAGCACAAACCATTGTTTTGGTTCGCGCAATTAGAGAGCCAATTCATCCTAGCGCAGATTACGGCAGACGAAAGGTATCTGCGTTAGAGGAAGACGTTACCGCAAAAGTCCAAGACATTCTCGCTACGCCCCCGGAAACCGAACGATATGCCGCCGTAAGAAATGCATTGATTATGCGACTGTCCCAGTCTGAAGCTAAATGTCTGGAAAAGCTTTTACGGACAGAGGAATTAAGTGACAGAACTCCGTCGCATCTGCTTCGTCCTCTACGTACTCTTGCATGTAATATTGTCATTGACGATGTATTACGCCATATATGGCTATCGCGACTACCTGGGGACGCACAGAAGATTTTAATGGTGTGTCCCGCAGATCTGAACGCGTTAGTGCAAGCGTTAGTGCAAACGGATTGCGGAAATGTATCAGACGATAAGCGTCTTGACGATGGCTACTGCACAAGATAACACAGTCTCGGCGACTTTATCGTCACATCAGTCTCAACTAGCTGAGCTCACAGTGCAAATGACCGGACTACAAAAGCACACAAAAGGCAACGCACACGTCGACGATCAGTGAGCCGAAATCGTTCGCCAGCCACACACAACGTATGTTGGTATCACAGAAAATATGGTGAAGAGCAAGGAAGTATATACCACCGTGTAAAGCGAATCGTGATGCCGATACAGTAGCAGCTACCATCATGTCCACAAGCAACGACGTTTGTTTTATTACGGATCGCAATACAAACGTGCAGTACCTGATAGACACTGAAGCGGAATTACCAGCGAACCCCGCGATCGAGTACCACGTCGCAGTCGCGACGATGCTGGCCTGTATGCCGCAAATGATAAGAAGATTACGACATACGGACACGTCACTTTACTACACAATCTCGGACTGCGTCGCACCTTTGAGTGGCGGTTTACTGTGGCTGATGTATCGGAAGCCCACACTAGGAGCAGACTTTCTGTCTTTCTACGGATCTGGTATCCGACCTACGTCGGCAGTGATTAAGCGAAGCAAAAACTAACATGACCGCACAGGGTAAGGTGAACTAGACTGCTACCACGACAGTCAGAGTGATCTCTGGGAACACGAAATATGTATGACTACTATTAAGCTTCCCGGACATCACAAGGTAATCAACAACGTTGGCACCTCTCAAACACTCTACGGTTCATCATATCCTCACTATCCCAGGCCCGCCAACTTATGCACGCCCTCGACCTTCACCATCTTATAAATTACAAATTATCAGAAAAGAGTTAAGTAGCATGTTAGTTAGCTCAAGGTATTGCCACTCTTCAAGTAGCAGTTAGGCAGCCCCACTTCTTGTGGTATCCAAAAAGAACGGTTGGCGTCTCTGCGGTGATTACCAGCAATTAAACGCGAGAACCATTCCGAACAGACATCCCGTGCCGCATGTAGAGGATTCCTCTGTCGGAATACAGGGCGAAACGATTTTTTCAACAAAAGATTTGGTCAGAGCAAACTATCAGATTCCGTATGCTCCTGAAGACGTACCAAGACAGCTGTCACTACGCCGTTTGGCAGGTCGTGAAATAAAACTATCTTGTTAAAGCAATTATGGTATAAAGCAACAGAGCAGTGTTACCTTCTGATAGGAATTTTGTTATGTTAACCGTTTTGTACCTGACGGAGGTGGCTTATCGGAAGTGAAAGTCGAAATTACGTAAATATTTAAACAGTAACAAACAATATTTTACCTATCTACACTCATCAAAGAATAAGGAAAACGGTCGCCAGCCTAATTAGGCAAGAGACTGATTGACATTCTTGTTCAAGAAAATAAGTATGAGTAATTTTAATGGATAAACACAACCTAAACTTTGCCACACGCGAGTGCAATGAACTCTGACACCTGCATATGTTCACGGTAAGATTAGAGCTGACAGATCAGAACAAACTATTTACATAAATATAACAGATAACAATACACACTATTACTTTCAGGGCTTATTAAAACTGCATGGTATTATAACATTACTATTAATATACACTGTAGAATCCCAAATTGGACATGGGTTCAGTATTACTTTTCAAACATTTTCCTAGCTGACATAAATTTGTAAATGTAGTTCACTGCAAAATTATGAATTGATCACAGGTTAAGTCTCTCTCAACTAAATATTATTCTATTTAGAATGAAAGTTAATTGGAATTCACTAACAGGTTACTTCTCACTGTCTTTAATAAAGAAATTATTGTTTTCATAAATGGTGATCTTCCTATTAATTGTTATTTATCATGAGCATAAAGGATAACCTGTGGATCCTATTACACCATTAATATGCACTTTCAACACCCAAAAGAAACAAGTGCGTAGCAAGCATGAGTATATAACATTCCACTATTGCAGTTTTCCACTTTTACTACAGTGAGACAAAAAATTATCCTATCTGTAAGATAATGACTCACCTTTTGCGATTTACAACAGGCAGTAATGTGATCATTTACTAAGCAAAACTTTATAAGCCTCATTTTTAAGAACTTTTAATTTTGAAGTTGCCAATAACACATTAATAAGCAGTTTTAATAGGAAAATTATTTTCAGCAAACATCATTTACTTTAACTCACTCCCTTGCCACTTTAATTTTAACTTTCTTTTTACTATGAGGCATTAATTAGTTAAAACACTAGGCTTTAATGTTCTTTCAATAAGGACACTCGGTTATCACTTTAGTTCAAACGGAGAGGAACCTGAGAGGTTTCATGACAAGGAAAAAAATCGAGGTAGGTACATAAATTCAGTTGTAAATTACCTTATATTTGAGCACACTAACATGTCCAACGAGCTAATCCTTCACTGTACATTACTGTAGTGTTCCGTAACAGTGATTGAGCAATGTGGTGGCGATTGCATGTTGGTAGGTGGATTTGCACGTAGAATTGCTGGACTCTGTCATTTCTTGGTGGCAGAGATAGATACCAACTTCAGAATAGTTCCAGCTCTTTATCCATCCATCCGAGGCGTTGGAAAGTGTCAGGAAAAGCCTCTCTCGGAACCAGCACAATATACAACTTTTACATGGGCAGTTCACAATATGGTAGCTCGTTCCCGACTGACTCTTGGTTCCACTTTTTCTACCTAGGCGAACCAATTTGAGCGCGCTACACAGTTCCGTTGCCAACAAGAACCACAACACCTTTTACATACGAAATAACTAAGAACCCTAAGCGAGGATCAGCAATTTACATAACAGCAAACAATCATTTCAAATAAAACAGAACATTTGCACATATTGGTATTTCTACAAAAATATTATTTAAACAAAATTATTCAATCTCAAAGATAACCAAAAACATTAAGTGAGAAATACAAACTTATCATTTGCTCATATCGTACATATTAAATAGGTCAAACTTCCCACATTCCAAAAGACATCAAGTTTATAACAGGAAAAAGAATAAACACTCTCATGGTATGGATTCAATCCAACAACATTTACAGAGATTCAACGATGTAATTTTAAATAAAACAAAAAGGCAAAATAAATCAGTAGAGCAGTAGATCTATGGTGTTACAAACCTATCAAAATGTGTTTCTGGCGTCAAGGTAGTCCAGTTTCTTGGCTACACAGTGGATGCACATGGCATCTGACCATCGCAAGGCAAGATGGAAGCCATCCATATGTGCGGACCCACGGCCAGTTACAATTCGGCAGTTGCGGCATATCTTGGTGTAATAAATTTCTACTAGCGATTTGTGTCGCACCATGCGTCGATAATAATACCATTGTGTGGATCTTGAAGGGTGCACATAGGCCAAAACTACAGACTGTAATGGATACGCGAGGAAGACTCCTCTTTCAATACTATCAAAACAGCAATAGCGGATACAGCGCTACAGGCACACCCTGAAGCAAACGCGGCGTTAGCATTAATGGTCGATGCTCTTGCTAACGCAGTTGGAACAATGTTGCAGCAGAGGATAAACCAGTGCTAACAACCGCTTGCTTTCTTTAGCCGAAAGCTGTCATCCTCACAACAGAAGTGAGCGACCTATGATCGCGGGCTGTATGCAGCCTACGCTGCAGTAAAAAATTCAAGCATTCTTTGAAAGGCTGCATTTCAGTATCTTTACGGACCGCAAGTAGTTCACTGCGCCTTCAAAGTGTAGCCGAGTAAGGCATCGCCAAGACAACTGTGGCATATTGACTGCGCTGGCCAGTTTATAACTGACATCATACACGAAGTCTGTTCAAAAAATTCCGGAACATTCGCAATTTCGCGCCAATAGCGTGTTGGAGCGAAATTCGGTTCGTACCCCTTTACATGCCTGTATTTCATATGTAACTGCTGGAAGTTTCATTGCTGTATGTCTGTTAAATTATTGTTCAGTGCTGTACTGAGTGGATCATTGTGTCGTACAGTTTGCGAATTTCGAGATGGCAGAGTTAGTGGAGCAACGTGCTGCATTAAATTTTGCGTGAAATCCAAGAAAATCTTTACAGACGCACACCAAATGATGCAGAAAGTCTCGGTTTTACGAATGGTTGACACGGTTTAAAAACGGACGAGCGAAAATTAAAGGTGGTCCTCGTTCAGGACGCCCTCTAATGTCTATCGACGATGCTCGTGTCAGGAACGTCAACGGAATTGCGTGTGCCTATCGAAGACTGACTGTCCGAGGGATTGCAGACGAATGTAACATTTCAGTTGGATCATGTCATGAAATCCTGACGCGGCGACTTGGAAGGCACCGTGTTGCCACCAAGTTCGTCGCACGGCTCATGAATTGGTCCGTGACTGTTGCACAAAAAACGAAGTAACTGTGCTTCCTCAATCTCCGCACACTGTAGACCTGGCCCCTGTGGACGTTTTTTATTTCCAATGCTGAAACCCCGTTGACAGGACGAAGATTTGCAACGATAGACGAGATAAAAGAAAATTCGCAGACGGGGTTTAACGCGAGCCAGCAAGAGGCATACCAAGGCTTCTTTCGGAAGTGGAAACGGCGTTCGGAGCGGTGTATCAACCGTGGAGGGAAGTATTTCGAAGGAAACCAAGCACAATAAGTAAAATATAAGCGTAGAATTTTTTTTTTTTTTTTTTTTTTTTTTTTTTTTTTTTTTTTTTTTTTTTTTTTGAGCAGACCTCGTATGTCCAAGGCAAACTTAATGTACCCGCTGACGCACTCTCTCGGATTCAGGCAATGGACGTAATCGAGCATACATCACCGCAAGTCGAGGCCATAGCTGCAGTTATTGATTTTGTTGCCATGGCACGGGTGTAACAAGACGATGCGGAGCTGCGTGCATTGCTTGTGTAGCCATCAGGTTTCCAACTACGAAGAGAGACAATACAGGGAACGACCGCGGAGTTATACAGTGACGTCACCAAGTAAAAGCTTCGGTCGTTCGTTTCGCAGCAATTTCGAGCGCAGGTAATCGCTTCGATATACAATCTAGCACATCCTGCAGTCCGAGGAATTACGCAGCAGGTTAAGCAATGTTTCATCCGGCGCAGCATGAACGTCGACTGTAAATTGCATGTCCGACAATGTGTGACCACCCAAAAGAACAAAATCACGCGACATGTGAACGCCTTACAATCGTGGACAGATACTCTAGATGCCCAGAAGCATTATCTACGGCAGACAACACCGTGGAGACTGTGGCGCAAACGTTTTTCAGAGGATCGTTTGCGCGTTTTGGTGTTCCGTTGAGAATAAAGACAGATCAAGGACGTCAGTTTGAGGGGTATCTCTTTTTCGCCCTTACGACGTTGCTAGGTGTCAAGCAAATAAGGACCACCGCTTATCATCCCGCAATAAGGTGAAACGCCTGCATCGAAACTGAAATCAGCCCTTAGATGTCACACGATAGACAAGAGGACAGAAACCCTACCGGTTGTTTTACTAGGATTGCGAACAGCCTTCAAACCTGACCTTGAAGCAACAGTGGCAGAGTTGCTGTACGGCCATTTGTTACGTCTGCTCGGAGAGTTCATCCACGGTATGAAAGATAAAACCGTCGCAGCGTCTGACTTCGCTACCAAATTGCGATCCCACATACGTCAGTTCGTCCAGCACAGCCTGTGGAACAAACCGGACGCCGCACGTTTGTCCTTGCAGATTTAGCCACCTGTTCACATGTACTATTACGTAATGACGCTTTACTCAGACCACTGCAACGTCAGTATGAAGGTCCATGTACAGTAACTAGCCGAGGTGACAACAATTTCAAGATCGACGTCCATGGTGTTCCTGTCACGGTTGCGCTTGAGCGTATCAAACCGGCATTTCAAGATTCACAGCCAACAGAAAAAACTGGCATCTAAAAACATGAAGATGCGGCTACAGAGGAACCTCGAGAAAAAAGAGGATGCTGCCACGCAGGAAACATCCGCAGACGCTACCACCCTGTAGCTAGAATGACATACCGATTCCAGAGAGAAATCCGTAGCTCGTGGTATTGCGGTAGCGTTCTCGCTTCCTGCGCACGGGGTCGTGGGTTCGATTCACGGTGGGGGTCAGGGATTTTCCCTGCCTCGAGATGACTGGGTGTTGCGTGTCTTTCATCATTGACTCTCAAGTCGCCGGAGTCTGCTAAAAAGGACTTCCAATTTCGGCGGCAGAACACCCCGCATGTTGTCTCCCGGCCAACAATGCCGTACGATCATTTCTTTTTTTTCCAAAGAGAAGCCGCCGCGTTCAAAGAAAGGCGTGACGACGCGATCTGGACTGCATTTCAAATAATTTAACGAATAGTATCGCTGACACGGTGGGGGGGGGGGGGGGGGGGGGGGAGGAATTGCTTAGTGGCTTCCATCATATATATTCCACGGTACCGTGGCGTAGACTGTACGAGAGTTCCATGGTTCCGTGTCACATTGCGTTTATTCTTTCTTTTTTATGAAATAGTTATTCTTTGTTTCGTCTTGTTGATACTGAATGGTATTTAAACCGCATATTTCTGTCTAATTAATTGATACGTGAAAATAAATCTTTTTGCGAAGTAACGAGAGTCTCATACTGAACACAGAATATATTCCTAGCAATTCTAGAATTGCACGTGCTGAGTGCCTTATCATTAACACAAATTGCAGGCCTAATTAATTTCTGCAATGAACAAACAGTAACAATTCAAACTACAGGAAAGTTAATAAGAAGAACGATGCTCAAAAACGAAATATATGTAAGGGAAACATAAGAATATCGCAATCGTATCTTCTAACAGGGCTGCCAACTCGAAAAACAGTTGTATAGCATATGTTTCTCGAACAGGAGACAACACTGACGGATGAAAGCGGAAACATGGACCTGGACGCACACAGGGAGAAAGTTCATTTTAAACAACTTCCCAATGTCCTTTTAAGTTCATTTAACTATTAATTTGTTCAAGAAACACTAAACATCGATTTAAGATGAAAAACAAAGAACGATTTTTTGGAGCAGATTCATAAGCAAGTGACTTTTACAAGATAAAGGCATTGCCTTGTTTCAGCCTATAGCCCGCTAAACCAGAACAACAAGCTGACAAAGTAACTACCATTCTTGCGTAGGAAACAATGAATATGATTCGAATTTTAAACACGCTCGGAGATAACTAGACGGAGAAAGAAGGAATTGTCAATCAGCCATGCCCCTTGCAAGTGGCAGCATTGACAGTAGCGCTTACCAGCTTAGCGACAGCACGTGACTTGCCGCAGACAGCGGCGTTACTAGGCTAGGCCAACAGGGACATTGCTCCCGGCCTCCGGCGGCGCTCGAAAGAAAGAAACGGAAAAAAGTATAAAAAAATAGTAAAACTGATCAGTCAAGTGAAGCATTTGTCTGTACCCAAATAACCAACGTTGGTTTTGGAAATCATTCTGACATAAAGGAAAGCGAATCATTTAGCCAACCTTAGCTAGCAGACGATGCTGTTTTCAGCTCGTAAATGAAAGGACTTGTAACAACTGGAGTTAAACATCACAGCAATATTATTTGAATTTGGAATAGTTTACATTTATTGATACGTTCATTGAATATAATCTTTGCACACAGTATTGAAGCTAAGATTGATAGCGGCCAGAAAAAAGTGAATATTAGTCAAAAATCATACATCGTGTATCGACTTCTGTTGAAACAGGCATTACTGTCAGCCACTGTTCCGAGAGTCTTTTTTACAGTGAACGATTAATACTTGGCGTGTCAGTTCAGGAGTTACACAATGTCGTGAGAGGTCGTGTACAAGTGACAGTTATTTCTGCAAATTATTCATCACCGAAATGAAACACAACATTAAACACAGACCTATCGCGGTCATTATCATTTGATCACCAAAGTTGGCAGCAAGAAGAAGCAACATGGTAGTCGCTCGAATTAATGCGCCCTTGTAGTAGTTTTGTTGCCAGTGTTCTAATGGATAATTATAACATTAATACTGACATGGAATAATGAAATAATATTACGTTAATGTTAAGTTTCAAACAGTTTATATTTAAAAAGCTTTGAATCTGATAGCACATATTATTGGAACCTCAGAAAGGGAATGGCACAATAACTATTTAAATCTTTCTAGTCACCTTCCTTACGAAGAGGTTGAAATAAGGCGTATTTTAAACAGCCTGCAAAAATTTCCCGTCCTAGTGATTCTAGTTTAATTCTAATGGTATCTTGTACACTAATTGGTTATTCTGCATCCAGTTCCACAATACCCCTCGTAGTTTTAATCTTATTGTCTGTGTTATTAATTCTACCTGGACGCTCATGTTTCTGGATATTCTAAGGAACTTCCCTAAAACGTCATAATACTTCTTGAAGAACGATAGTAGCGTCGCATCTCGACTACTTGTATTGTTTCTACAAAATTTCCCTGTTCCTCTTACAAGTCATTTTAATCCCTTTAGTTATACATGGCTTACTTTTTTTTAATGGAGTTTCTGTGTAATGTTTCATGAAAGTTACTTCAAATACTGACACAAATTTATTATGGAATATATTGAATTTCTCATTACCATCTCTTTTTGCATACACTTCATCCCGTACCACCTCTTAAGCCTCACTGCTTTGTGTGAACATGTCTCAGAGCTATAAGGTGCTACATTGTTTATTTCAATTTATTGTGCTTCGTGATCAAATCGTCAATTGATAATAGGGTGCAGGTTTCAGCCTAAGAACCGTCTATGAAAATGTTATCTACCAGGTTCCCACTGTTTGCTGTAAACAAGTTAGAAAACGCACCACCGAAGTTACACTGAAACAGCCAAATAGTGATGCCACAGTGATGTTACAAAAATCATGAGATAGTTATGAAACATGGACATTGCCGAGATGAGGGGGTTTACATAGTTCAACGATACAGAGAGCAGTACCGTAGGTGCAACGTCGGTGGACGGGTGTCTGTGGAGAGACTGAACTAAATCGGGGTTCCTTAGAGTCGTCGTGGCCTTTTCAGTAGTTTCATGGGCAACTAACTGGATGATAGGCTGATCTAGCCTTGTAACATCAGCCAACATGGCCTTGATGTGCTGGTTCTGCAAATGCCTGAAAGGAAGGGAAACTATGACTGTTATTTTTTTCCCGAGGACATACATCTCTACTTTATGGCTCAATGATAGTGGCATCCTGCTGGTTAAAATGTTCCGTAATAGCCGCCACTCAGACCTCCGGGCGAAGACTACTGAGGAGGATGTCGTCATCAGATAAAAACCAACATAACATTATTCTACGGGTTGGAGTGTGGAATGCTAGATTCTGTAATCGGATAGGCAGGTTAGAGAATTTAAGAAAGGAAATGTATAGACTGCTGTTAGATATACTGGGAATAAGAGACGTGCGGTGGCAAAAAGAACAGGACTTTTGAGAGATGCAATAAGGAAGGCAGCAGAGGATCAAATAGGTAAAATGAGAAGACGTAGTAAAAATCCTTGAATATCACAAAAGACACAGAATTTAATACAAATACAGTGCTGAAGCAGGCGAAAGAGAATACTGAAAACTAAAAATTGAGATTGAGAGAAAGTGCAAAATGGCTAAGCAGGAGTGGCTAGACGACAAACGCAAGGCTATGGAAATATGTACAGCTCGTGGAAAAATTAAACAACATCGAGAGCTCACACGGAAAAATAATGTTAATTGAAGAAAGTGACGCTCAACGATTGAACGAATCTGCAGAAGGGGACTACAGGGAAAATAAAATTGAAGACAATATTATACAAAGAGAAGAGGAAGTACATGAAGATGAGGTGGGAGATATGATACTGCGAGGAGAATTTGAAAGAGCATTGAAAGACCTAAGTCGAAAAGAGGACCCTGGAGCAGGTAACATTCCCTCGGAACTACTGAAATTCTAGGGAGAGTCAGCCATGGCAAAACTGTTCCACTTGCTGCGTAAAATGTATGAGACAGGGAAAATACCCTCAGAACCCTCAGACATAAAGCAAAATCGAATAATTCGAACTCCAAAGAATGAAGGTGCTGACAGGTGTGAATATTACCCAACCATGAGTTCAATAAGTCACGCTTGCAAAATACTAACACGAATTATTTACAGAACAATGGAAAAACTGGCGGAAGGTGACCTCGGAGAAGATGAGTTTGGGTTCCGGAGATATGTAGGAGCACGCGAGCCAATATTGATCCTACGACTTATCTTAGACGATAGGTTGAAGAAAGGCAAACACACGTTTGCGCCACTTGTAGATTTAGAGAAAGCTTTTGAGATCGTGGACTGAACTCACTCTTATAGGCAGAGAAAGGTTATTTACAACATTTGCAGAAAACGAACTGCAGTTGTAAGACTCGAAGGACATGAAAGGAAAGCCGTAGTAAGAAAAGAGTGAGTCAGAGTTGTAGCCTATCCACTATGTTATTCAGTCTGTACATTGAGCAAGCTGTGAAGGAAATTTCGGAAAGGGAATTAAAGTTCAGGAAGAAGAAATAAAAGCTTTATGATTGGCCAGATACATTGTAATTCTGTCAGAGCTGTTCAAAGAGTAGTTGAGCAGTGTGGATAGTGGTTTGAAAACAGAACATCAATTGAAGCAAAACAGGGATAATGAAGAAGTATAGCAGAATTAATCAGGTGATGATGACGGAATTAAATAAGGAAATGGGATACTAAAAGTAGTAGATGAGATTTCTTATTTGGGTAGCAAAATAACTGATGATGGGCGATGTAGAGAGGGCATCAAATGCAGATTAGCAACAGCAAGAAAATAATTTTTGAAAAAGAGGAATTTGTTAACATTTAATACCACTTTAATGTTAGTGTTTGGAGTGTAGTCTTGTGCAGAAGTTTAAATGTGGATGATAAGCATTTGAGACAAGAAGAGAGCAGAAACTTTTAAAATGTGATACTGTAAAGAATGCTAAAGATTAGACGGGTAGACCCATTAACAAATAAGGAGGTACTAAATCGAATAGGAAAGAAAAGAACAGTTATGGCATAACTTGACTCAAGGAAGAGACCGGGTGATACGACACATCCTGAGACATCATGGAATAGTCTGTTTAGTAATGGATGAAATTATTGGGGTTAAAGATTGTAGAAGTAGACGGAAACTTGAATATAGTACGGAGATTCAAACAGATCTAGGTTGCGGTGGCTATGAAGAGGACTTGTGCACAGGTTAGAGAGGGTAGTATGGAGAGTGCTTCAAACCCGTTTCACCGGCCGCAATGGCCTAAAGGTTCTAGGCACTACAGTCTGGAACCACCCGACCGCTACGGTCGCAGGTTCGAATCCTGCCTCTGTCAACAAAACTTTCAAGTTCAGGAACATTTGGTACTCCAGAACCTCCACGGACAATGGCTACAGTAAACCATCCGTTACCATGGCCAAAAGAGTCGTTAATATCTAAACTAAAATTAAGCCGGCAAGCACACAAAACAGAAGGTCCGTCCAGCGAGGCCTGAGCAGCGACAGACTTGACTGGTATACGATTCTTCTTGTCTCCAGCTGTTGTAGCAAACTGAATGTTTTCGATGGTTTTGTACACAGTTCATTCTGTGAAGGCTGTGAAGGCTGTGACGACGATGTTTACTGTCCTTGCCCCATACTAGCGAGCATTCAGCCTCCTCTCAACAGTTACGAAATTAGTGCTGTTATCATATCCAATAACTACCAAATATCATGGCTGCAGGAGCTGAAGTTGTGAGGGCCTGCAGAAGAGTTGCTTAGGTGACCTTTCTCGATGACGTCTGCAGACACGTGACGTCGATCTGACTGCCACAAACAGAAGCGATACTCATTGTTGAAGGTATTAGAGTACGATTCAGTGCCCCAGTTGACTCTGGTTCTACCTCATGCAAGTCTCTGTATCTGTGGAGAGTGTCGGTGGTAAACGACTCATGGCAACTCTAGATCCCAACCTGGGTTCCAGCAATCTGTTCCCGTCGATTCTTGCTGACACTTCGCCTGTAAACGCTGCCCAGCCGGCCTAACAACCGTATGATCTTTTTGTAATATAGTCCTTCTGGGAGTCTTGTGCTTGCTCTTTTGCCGCACTTTTTTTCCTGTGTCCATCTCGTTAACACTCGTTCTGCAGTCACTTCCCTATTACCAACTGCCTGCGAGATCGGCCGGTATGATGCTCCCTTGTCCCTCATGCCAATCATTCGATTCTTCTCAGAGTCCGAGAGATGGGATAAGCTATTCGATCCGGTCCTCTGGAAACACTGTGTTGCTATCTTCAGTTAAAATGTTCAGTAACATTAGACACCTTGAAAGGTGGCTACACTGAGTCACAGCGCCAGAGATAGCGCCAAAAGGAATTATTCCGCCGCCTCCACTGGTGCAGTAGTATTTCAGAGAATGTCGAGGGCAGTTGTAGTTCAGAGGTTGCCGTGGGCAGTGCTTGTTGAGAGGATGTCGAGAGCAGTACTAGTTGAAGGTATATCGTGTGCAGTTATTGTTCTGTTGGGCGAGAGAGTAGACGCTGTTCGGTTGGTGTAATGTATAGATGGAAGATGTTGCAATGATCACAGTGTATTTTTCGTCAATATATATGAAGGTAACAAAAAAAAATTATTTCAAATTTCCTAAGTAACAATGCCTCTTGGTCATAGGTTCAGTCAACAAAGCATCTGCCTCGTGTTCATGTATTAGACTTGTAATTCCGGTTTCTATGTGCAATTATAGTATTTCTGGTTTTTCAATTAGCTCATTGTAAATGGTGTTTAAAATTTCTTGTCGTATTGAAGAAGAACCATGCCAGATACATGTACGTTGAACCACACTACCACACACAGAACAGTTACACTTGTGCTTTGTTGTTTCGTAGCTTTTATAGTTTCAGGGGACTTAATTAATCAATTGTGTTAACGAAAATTTCCTTTAATTCGTTATTGTTATTTTATGCAGTCAGATTGCTTACTAACACTACTCAGGGCCAAGCGGCTACGAGACTTCGTAACCTGATACACAGCTACTGAAATTATTTTTATTGTATTATAACTAAGCCCCCATGCAACGTCCATTGCTCACACCATTCTTTATCTGTAGGGATGTTTTTTCTGGACAGAATATTCTGAATATAAGCTCACATAAGAATGATGTTTCAACCAACATATCCCACAGCCACGGAAATATGGGAAGTCAATGTATGTGCAGAGTACGTGTGGACAAGTGATACATTTATGTACAAATTAAGATGTAATTTGGACTGTGCTTGCGTCTTTCTGAATTATATGTACCTACTGATGGTCCCAAAACGACCATGGAAGACGAACTGAGAAGAATATATATGAAGGTAACATCATCATCATCATCATTTAAGACTGATCATCGTTCAGTCTGGAGCATAGCCCCCTTATAAAATTCCTCCATGATCCCCTATTCAGTGCTAACATTGGTGCCTCTTCTGATGTTAAACCTATTACTTCAAAATCTTTCTTAACCGAATCCAGGTACCTTCTCCTTGGTCTGCCCGGACTCCTCCTACCCTTGTAAGTAGGCTGTTTAGGTTTTTTTTATTGGTGACGCCGCTTACCGCTCGGTATGAAAAATCACTGGCTGTGCTGTGCGCAGTCTGTGTTTAGTTTGCATTGTTGTCTGCCATTGTAGTGTTGAGCAGAGGTAGCTGGATGCTAACAGCGCGTAGCGTTGCGCAGTTGGAGGTGAGCTGCCAGCAGTGGTGGACGTGGGGAGAGAGATGGCGGAGTTTTGAAATTTGTAAGAATTGGTGTCATGAACTGATATATATATTATGACTATTAAGGTAAATACATTGTTTGTTCTCTATTAAAATCTTTCATTTGCTAACTGTGCCTATCAGTAGTTAGTGACTTCTGTAGTTTGAATCTTTTAGTTAGCTGACAGTAGTGGCACTCGCTGTACTGCAGTAGTTCGAGTAACGAAGATTTTTAGTGAGGTAAGTGATTTGTGAAACATATAGGTTAATGTTAGTCAGGGCCATTCTCTTGTAGGGATTATTGAAAGTCAGATTGTGTTGCGCTAAAAACTATTGTGTGTCAGTTTAAGCACAGTCGTGTATAATTTTTCTAAGGGGACGTTTCATATGTCGACCCTTAGCCAAGGATACCTCACTGGAATCTTCTGATTTTTTCTTGTAGTTTGTGTAATTAATGTAGATTTTGTTTATTACTAGCGCGTAATTGTAGAGAGAATCTCCTTTGTAGTTGTAGTCTTTCATTGTTGTACAGTACAACAGTTGTAGCATGTATGTAGAGTTGCACCAAGTATTTCGCAGCTGCGCTTGCAATTAACTATATATTATTTTCTATGTTAATGTATTCTCTTATTTTTGCTCTTCAAATTTTTTTTTTTCTGTGTTGTCGTGTGAAATATTGTGACAATAATGGCGTGTGAAAAACGTAATACTAGGCTCCAAAGTAAACTGAGAAATGACAGTGAAGACGAAAGCAGTATGTTACGCCACCGAGTAATGAATTAACTAATGTTCAAAGTAGTAATTTGGTAATTGTACACAGGGAAATGGAGCGGGCTGCAAACAATGGTGTAGACAGTGAAATAAGTAGTGAACAGGGAACAATTATCGATCGATCAGTCGGCAACAGCTCGCCTCAGGATTCCGAAATGACAGGACACATTCTTGCAAATACTGTAGATTCAGGTTTTGCGTCCTCACCGCTTTCTCAAATAAGTCAAGACACATTTTCTGTTTTTCAAACTGCGAATATTGCCGGTTCAAATGCATTGCCGAATAGCACTCTGGAACGTGTTTCAGACACCAGTGCATTTTTATTACAATTAATGCAACAAATGGGACAAAAGCTTCAAAAGTTAGACACAATGGAACAAAATCTTCAAAAGTTAGACACAATGGAACAAAATCAGAGACAAACACAACAAAAGCTTCAAAAGTTAGACACAATGGAACAAAATCAGAGACAAACACAGCAAAAGTTAGACGCAATGGAGCAAAAGCTTCAAAAGTTAGACTCAGTGGAACATTCGCTTGAACAAATGTCAAAAAGTCTGTAATGACGTAAAAACACAAATTTGTGAGCATTTCGAACCTATTTTTTCGCGGCATGAAAATGCATTACAGAATCACGAAGCACCCATAAAAGAACTGCAAACAATTGTTCATGAAAATCATGAGACCTTTCAAGCTAAAATTGACTCAGTTGCATCTACCGATTCGGTTACGCAACTTGCAAAAACTCAAGAAAACTTAAAGGACACAGTAGATACTCTGAAAATTGGTTCAGAGAGACACATGGAGGACATTAGTTCATTATCAGAGAAAGTAGTTGAACTTTCGGATCAGCTAAATAATTTATCTACGAAGGTAGATGATAATCTGAATGACACAAAACCGGTAGTCTTTAATGACACAGAAGAGTTCGAACAAATTAGGAAATTCAAAGAAAATCAGAATCAAATTAATACGCAACACCAAAGAGAAATCCGGGAAGTACAAGATCAGCTGACACAGGTAATACAAGAATTACGTATTTCAGAGGACACTCGCACTCCAATACGGGAAGAAGGACACAAAAATACGGAACTGCCACAAAATAACAACACAGGGCACTTTGGAGATTATGAAAGAAATTGGCAAAGTACACCGAATTTTGAGATGGAACCGCCGAAACGACGTAACAATGACCGATATGCGACCCGCCGACACGATGATTTTGACTATATGCTGTTCATTACTACACGTAAATTCAAAACATAAAAAGAATTCTGGCAACGACATTCATCCACAAGCGTGGCTCCATCAATTCTCTCATTGTTTTCCTCCCAACTGGTCACTAGAGCACAGATTAGAATTTATGTGTGGCTACTTAGAGAATGAGCCAGCTGTAAGAATGCGATCGGTCATTCACGATTGCCACAGTGAAGGAGAATTTTACCATGCCTTCCTCTCAGCATATTGGTCCCAAGCCACACAAGACAGAGTAAAACATGGCATCATGATGATGAAATATTTCGAACAATCTGAATTTTCCAGTCTTGTGAAATATTTTGAAGACATGTTGCACAAGAATCAGTACCTGTCAAACCCATACAGCCCGTCAGAACTCATCCGCATTTGCTTAATCAAATTGCCTGAACATTTACGGCATATTATTTTGGCAGGCCGTTGCAAAGACGACATTGAAGCTTTTCAGGGACTCTTACAAGAATTAGAAATTGACACAGACAGTCACGGGTTGCGAAAACAGGAAAACAATCACTACAGGTCACATCCGTCGCAATTCCGCGATGAACGAAATAATAACTGGACACGACAAGGCTATTCTTACAACGCAAATCGTTACCAAAACAGACACCACACGTATGACAACCGTTGGCAGGTTAGCAATAATTACAGAGAAAGATCACATTTCCGTAGTAATGAATATGTCAGAGACAATCATATAAACAGACAATATGGCAACCAGAACTATTATCATCACGGGAGACGGAATAACTTCAGACGCAACGGTCCAGCGCGCAGTTACGATTCAGGGAGAAATTCTCCACCACGTGACCGACAAGAAATTAATTACAGAAATTACCGACATGACGACAGACGATATGATCGTAACGACAGACCTGAATTGCATCAGAACTGGCGGGATTCAAACAGAGCAGGGCCCTCTCGGCAAGGTGAATTTGTAGAAGTTAGGTCTCCTAATCCCAATAACGACGCGCGCCAACAAAGAAACAATGACTCGCACCGCAGGCAGCCGCGTGCGCCGGCTGGCTCAGAGAAAAATAACATAAGCTAACCTTGAGCAAAATTCCAGTGTTCCTTACCGACGTAATCACATGATAATTGCTTTTCAGTTGACAGTCTGCGTACTAGGAAGAGTAAAGGTTTACACCACATTTCACATGTAAAACCGTTTATTGAAAGATAATCTGCTTTTTAACTTAGTCTTTGCTATAAAATTTTTCACTTTACATTAGTAGTATGCTTTGTCAGACTTAAGAAATTGTTAACATGCAACAATGTTTGAAGTTAAATATCCAGTCAAGAACCAAGAGAACTTATTTAAACATAAATTACGAATGCATTGTTATAGTGAACAGACGACACAGTGTCATTGTGCGTGTGTACATTCTTGCTTGTTAGTGGCAGGATTACGTAACGACCATAAGGCTCACATGCTTAGAACATTTACCAATACTGTTAATGAGATTTTAATGCAACATTTTGGTTTAGTTGAAAAGACATTCTTTATTTGAAGTACTTTCTGTGAGATTAAAGATGACTTAGCAATTGGTTTCTTTGATAGCTACACGATTATATCACGACGCTACTTATGTGTGACACAATTTACATTGTGCTTTTGCGGTGTATCTTTTTTATATCTGCACAGTTTTTCTGAATTCTTCTGGAAAGGAAAACATGTTTTAGTAGTAACTTTTGTGGTACAGCTCCAATGAGACAGCCTTTTCCGTAGCACAAGAATACGTTACATTATGGTACTTGATCACGATAAGGTACGTAATAACTACGATATCTGTACTCAAAACATTTCACTTTTGTTTATCATGAGGTAAGTACATTGACTCCTGCAGAACATAGCTTTCGGAGGACGGTAACTACCACACTTCCACAGCACAGAGATTATCTTACAACAAGACGCACAGTTTAGCGCTACAGTACACGTATTTGAGTGATTAATTTTGTACTGAAAACATTTATTTTTAAAGATATTTGAAGTACAATGATACAAAGGTTTTCCGTCATACATTTCATTCCATTGCTGTAATCTGTGACACCTGAGGATATAATTACATTAATCCTCAGGGGGGGTACACGCCCACTTTGTGTACCATGTGTGTGGCAAGCACAAGCAGCCCTAGCTAATATGGTATTTGCTTATACAACTTTACACATCGGTACCGTATTTCTCTAACACATAAATTGCACAGCTATCTGATCATTTAACTGAGAGAGACAAACATTTACTTTACTACATCAGTGACAGATGTTTACGTAATTACACCATTGGATAACTTCACACTTACGAAGTTGTGTTTTGTCTGTACTTTGTGAACTGTTCATATTTTTTCAGAACCATTGTGATACTATGAGAGCTTTGAATGACATAATTGGGTATGAGGTCATGATTTTTAAAGTACGGTTGAGGTAGATGACACTTTTGACATGAGCAGAGAATTTTTTTTAGGTTTTGAAATTATTGGAAGAAGCTACGACGATTTTGAGATTTGGCTGAGGTTTTATGATGTTATGATGACGATGTGTATTACGCTGTTGCGGTATGTTTATGATCAACAAGCTGATGCTATATGAGTTATTTGATTATGCTACGTATCTGTTATGATGAAATATTGAAGAAGTGTCGACGAATAATGTAAGAAATAATGAGTAGAGGTTAGGGACTCTGGTTTGTGAAAAAGGTTGTTGGAAACCAAGAATCCTACTTTTAAGAGTTATGAAATATATGTAAATGCGTGAATGTATTACAATGCCGACGAAAATTTTTGGACACTGTTATATCAACAGGATTTTGTATCAACAGATGTGTAACGCAAATTCTTGACCTATAAAATATTTTTTATGTGAGACTGCCGCTGTAGCGGAAACTGGTGTCGTAAATATTTCGACAAGACAGTTAAGTGTCCACCTGCACGTAATGCGTCGTGGGCACCCAGCTGCGCGACAACCACCTGACAAAAGAGAGCCATTAGTGTGTGCCTTTCAGAGGCACAGGTAAAAAAAAAGGCCATTATCCTCGCTATTGACATTCCTTTATAGAAAGCACCTCAAATACGACACGCTCATTACTGAGAAAGATACTTACATCTGACACCTGATTATAACAAACGTCTTTCCACGAGAGTTGAGAGGATTCTACTAACTTACGAAATGTCACATGACTATTGAATTTATTTTTATGCTTTGTCCATAGTTGCTTATTTCATTTGATATCTGTTTTCCAGCTGTGTTGCAGCTCATTATTGTGTACTCATTATTCCATAAATTATCTGGGAGTACGCATTAGGAGTGATTTAAAATGGAATGATCATATAAAGTTGATCGTCGGTAAAGCAGATGCCAGACTGAGATTCATTGGAAGAATCCTAAGGAAATGCAATCCGATAACAAAGGAAGTAGGATACAGTACGCTTGTTCGCCCAATGCTTGAATACTGCTCAGCAGTGTGGGATCCGCACCAGGTAGGGTTGATAGAAGAGATAGAGAAGATCCAACGGAGAGCAGCGCGCTTCGTTACAGGATCATTTAGTAATTGCAAAAGCGTTACGGAGATGATAGATAAACTGCAGTGGAAGACTCTGCAGGAGAGACGCTCAGTAGCTCGGTACGGGCTTTTGTTAAAGTTTCGAGAACATACCTTCACCGAAGAGTCAAGCAGTATATTGCTCCCTCCTACGTATATCTCGCGAAGAGACCATGAGGATAAAATCAGAGAGATTAGAGCCCACACAGAAGCATACCGACAATCCTTCTTTCCACGTACAATACGAGACTGGAATAGAAGGGAGAACCGATAGAGGTACTCAGGGTACCCTCCACCACACACCGTCAGGTGGCTTGCGGAGTATGGACGTAGATGTAGTGTAGATGTAGATTGGTTTTATAAAATTAAATGCATTTGCTAATGTGAACACTTTCTGTCGACAGATCTATTAAATAATTATTTTATCATCCACATTCTGCGAAAAAGGAGCTCTTGGAATGGAAAGAGCAATAAGAATAGACTAATAACAGTAACTGTATATATAATTTTCTTTTCAAGTACTTGGTAATTTGTTGTAGCATTAGTTTTTGTGGTGCACCACTTTAATTGCATAGACATTAAGATGTGAATAGACATTGTCCTTATCTGCATTGTTGTCTTTAGTGTGCTATTTTTTCTGCTTGTGGGTTTGTCATGTTTAGGTATAAGTTATAGCATTTGCTGCGGCTGTTTGCCATTCATAGTGCTACTGAATGTCACTTTGTATTACTAGGTTAAGCCAATTTTATTACTGATTTATTTTTCTTGTTTGCTGCGCATTGCCTTATATTAGTTGTAATGTTGCTGCCTTTTTTTGCCAATTTCCATTTTTTAACATTGCTGTTTGTGTAAATTGTTTTGTGCTGCTGCATTGCCTCATCCCTTAGTTAAGCATCTGAGCTCAGTAGATTTAAGTTAGCTTAAGAAGGGGTAGCCTATATAAGAGAATGAGTTGTGATGAATTTGAAGAAATGCACTGAGAGGTTATACGAGAAAAGTACAGAAAGCAGGTATAGATAGGACTTTTTGGAAATAATGAAGAACAAAGGGAGATCTCCGAGAAGTAAAGAAAGTTTTGTTTGCAAAATACTGCAGTAAAACAAACCCTGTCCTTTCCTTGTGTTAGCCCACTATGTGTTTGTGTACCCTTGTGTATTTGTTTTCTTCCTGTCTCTGTGTGCTGTTTCATAGAATTTTCTCTAATACTAAGCTACATTCACTATGATGAGAAATACTGTTATCCTCAAACATAATTTGCATTAATAACATGCTATTTACTTCGTAAAGATGTTTAAACATTATTTATTCTGTTTTGTTCTAATGCTCATGTGTGAAGTTGATGTTTCAAAAGTTATTGTGATCTTTTATGTATGTACTTATGTCGTAATTTTTGTAACACTGATGTATTTGCTATTTCGATTCTTTTGTAAAGCCTGTACTACTGCAAATGTTATCTGTATTGTTATGTTCTTTAAAGATGTATTTTGTACCTTTGTTATTGCATTCTTATGTTATAAAATTGTAATTGACACCAGTTCATCAAATTAAGTAACTTGTAAATTACATTTCACTGCACACGTTTCTGTTGGTCATTGTATATGGACAATACGTGAGAAGCAGGGACTGATAGTGTTTGCACGTGTGTTAATAATTCAGTAAGGGACTGGATAACAGCATTGCTGGTTGTAAGGACATTTCAAAAACAATTTTTGTGAGTGCACAAGTGGTGGTTGTGGACTTGCTATATTATCCGCAAGAATCTTCAATGGTGATTGTGCGCCTGCACAGTCAAACAGATGGCTGCTGGCCATCTCTACAAGGACTACAGTGGGTCTACACCTTTGATGACCCACCAATACCATAATCTCTACCAGGACTACAGTGGGTCTGCTCTGTGATGACCTAAGTACCAATAGTCTTCAACTTCGACTGACTCTGCTGTGGGTTTGCTCTGTTGTAGCCCATTACCAGTCTGCATGTCAAGAGTCGGCACTGTCTTTCCATTGGAAGGACAACACTACTTGTTCAAGACTGCAAGGAAATCCACTACTTCCGTGTGCATTTTCTTTTACTACTCAGACTTTGAGAAAAAACACTGCAATTTTACTTTGATGCATGATCAGGACTGTCTTTGTGGACTGTGAGAAAATTTTAGCTTTTGACCAACATTGTATCGATAAGTGTGTGCATTTCATTTCTTTGTTATTGTAATTATGAAAAAATTTTTCAAATCTGTATTGGTCACTGCCCGAAACAATTTGTAAATTTTTTTTGTGGGGAGCATGGAGGCTATGTAAGTAGGCTGTTTAGGTTTTTTTATTGGTGACGCCGCTTAGCGCTCGGTATGAAAAATCACTGGCTGTGCTGTGCGCAGTGTGTGTTTAGTTTGCATTGTTGTCTGCCATTGTAGTGTTGAGCAGAGGCAGCTGGATGCTAACAGCGCGTAGCGTTGCGCAGTTGGAGGTGAGCCGCCAGCAGTGGTGGACGTGGGGAAAGAGATGGCGGAGTTTTGAAATTTGTAAGAATTGGTGTCATGAACTGATATATATATTATGACTATTAAGGTAAATACATTGTTTGTTCTCTATTAAAATCTTTCATTTGCTAACTGTGGCTATCAGTAGTTAGTGACTTCTGTAGTTTGAATCTTTCAGTCAGCTGGCAGTAGTGGCACTCGCTGTATTGCAGTAGTTCGAGTAACGAAGACTTTTGTGAGGTAAGTGATTTGTGGAACATATAGGTTAATGTTAGTCAGGGCCATTCTCTTGTAGGGATTATTGAAAGTCAGATTGTGTTGCGCTAAAAACTATTGTGTGTCAGTTTAAGCACAGTCATGTATAATTTTTCTAAGGGGACGTTTCATACCCTCTACTGCTGAACCCATGAGTCTCTTCGGTAACCTTGCTTCTCCCATGCGTGTAACATGACCCCACCATCTAAGCCTGTTCATCCTGACTGCTACATCTATAGAGTTCATTCCCAGTTTTTCTTTGATTTCCTCATTGTGGACACCCTCCTGCTATTGTTCCCATCTACTAGTACCTGCAATCATCCTAGGTACTTTCATATCCGTAACCTCAACCTTGTTGATAAGGTAACCTGAATCCACCCAGCTTTCGCTCCCATACAACAAAGTTGGTCGAAAGACTGAACGGTGCACAGATAACTTAGTCTTGTTACTGACTTCCTTCTTGCAGAAGAGAGTAGATCGTAGCTGAGTGCTCACTGCATTAGCTTTGCTACACCTCGCTTCCAGTTCTTTCACTATGTTGCCATCCTGTGAGAATATACATCCTAAGTACTTGAAACTGTCCACCTGTTCTAACTTTGTTCCTCCTATTTGGCACTCAATCCGTTTATATTTCTTTCCCATTGACATTACTTTCGTTTTGGAGATGCTAATCTTCATACCATAGTCCTTACATTTCTGATCTAGCTCTGAAATATTACTTTGCAAACTTTCAATCGAATCTGCCATCACAACTAAGTCATCCGCATATGCAAGACTGCTTATTTTGTGTTCACATATCTTGATCTCACCCAGCCAGTCTATTGTTTTCAACATATGATCCATAAATAATATGAACAACAGTGGAGACAGGTTGCAGCCTTGTCTTACCCCTGAAACTACTCTGAACTATGAACTCAATTTACCGTCAACTCTAACTGCTGCCTGACTATCCATGTAAAGACCTTTAATTTCCTGCAAAAGTTTGCCTCCTATTCCATAATCTCGTAGAACAGACAGTAACTTCCTCCTAGGAATCCGGTCATATGCCTTTCCAAGATCTATAAAGCATAGATACAATTCCCTGTTCCACTCATAACACTTCTCCATTATTTGCCTTTAGGTAAAGATCTGGTCGTGACAACCTCTAAGAGGCCTAAACCCAGACTGGTTTTCATCCAATTGGTCCTCAACTAATACTCGCACTTTCCTTTCAACAATACCTGAGAAGATTTTACCCAAAACGCTGATTAAAGAGATACCTCTGTAGTTGTTACATTCTTTTCTGTTTCCATGTTTAAAGATTGGTGTGATTACTGCTTTTGTCCAGTCTGATGGAACCTGTCCCGACTCCCAGGCCATTTCAATTATCCTGTGTAGCCATTTAAGACCTGACGTTCCACTGTATTTGATGAGTTCCGACTTAATTTCATCGACCCCAGCTGCTTTATTGCACTGCAATCTATTGACCATTTTCTCCACTTCCTCAAATGTGATCCTATTTGCATCATCATTCCTATCCCATTCTACCTCGAAATCTGAAACATTGCTGATCGTATTTTCAGCTACATTGAGCAACTCTTCAAAATATTCCCTCCATCTGCCCAAGGCATCCACAGGATTCACCAGCAATTTTCCTGACCTGTCCAAAATACTTGTCATTTCCTTCTTACCTCCCTTTCGAAGACTGCTAATTACACTCCAGAATGGTTTTCCAGCAGCTTCACCCACAGTCTCCAACCTGTTTCGAAAGTCTTCCCAAGATTTCTTCTTGAATGCTGCAATTATCTGTTTGGCTTTGTTTCTTTCTTCAACATAACTTTCTCTGTCTACCTGAGTTTTAGTATGTAGCCATTTTTGATACGCCTTCTTTTTCCTTTTATAGGCTGCCTTGACTGTGTCATTCCACCAAGCTGTTTGCTTCATCCTACTTTTACACACTACTGTTCCAAGACAATCTTTAGCCACTTCTAGTACTGTGTCCCTGTACCTTGTCCATTCCTCTTCCAATGTCTGTAACTGACTACATGCAACTAACTGGTACCTTTCTGAGATCGCTGTTATTTACTTGTGCCTGATTTCCTTATCCCGAAGTTTCTCCACTCTTATCCTACTACATATGGACCTGACCTCCTGCACTTTCGGCCTCACAATCCCAATTTCACTGCAGATTAAATAATGATCAGTGTCGTCAAAGAATCCTCTGAATACACGTGTGTCCCTCACAGCCTTCCTGAATTCCTGATCTGTTATTACATAGTCAATGTCAGATCTGGTTCCCCTGCCTCTCCAAGTATACTGGTGAATGTTCTTATGTTTAAAAAAGGACTTTGTGATTTCTAAGCCCATACTGGCACAGAAATCCAAGAGTTGTTTTCCGTTCCTGTTGGCCTCTACATCCTCTCAAAATTTACCCATAACCTTTTCATACCCTTCTGTTCGATTTCCAATCCTGGCATTAAAATCACCCATGAGCAGAACACTGTCCTAGTCCTTTGCTCTAACAACTACATCACTGAGTGCCTCATAAAAACTATCCATCTTATCTTGATCTGTCCCTTCACAATGCGAATATACTGACACAATCCTGATTTTCTTGCTAGACACTGTCAAATCTATCGTTCGTTTACATACCTTACTGCAACTACGCTGGGTTCCATTTCTCTCCTGATGTAAAGCCCTACACCCCATTGTGCTATTCCTGCTTTGACTCCTGACAGGTAGACCTTGTATTCTCCAACTTCCTCTTCTTTCTCACCCCTTACCCGAATGTCACTAACAGCTAAAACGTCCAGCCCCGTCTTACTTACAGCCTCTGCCAGCTCGACCTTCTTCCCAGAGTAGCCCCCATTGATATTAATAGCTCCCCATCTCATTACCATTTGTTTGCCAAATTAATGAAGGTAACAAAAAAATTATTTCAAATTTCCTAAATAACAATGCCTCTTGGTCACAGGTTCAGTCAACAAATCATCTGGCTCGTGTTCATGTATTAGACTTAGCATTTGTAGACTTAGAGAAATCTTTTGACAATATTGACTGGAATACTCTCTTTCAAATTCTAAAGGTGGCAGGGGTAAAATACAGGGAGCGAAAGGCTATTTACAATTTGTACAGAAACCAGATGGCAGTTATAAGAGTCGAGGGACATGAAAGGGAAGCAGTGGTTGGTAAGGGAGTGAGACAGGGTTGCAGCCTCTCCCCGATGTTATTCAATCTGTATATTGAGCAAGCAGTAAAGGAAACAAAAGAAAAATTTGGAGTAGGTATTAAAATCCATGGAGAAGAAATAAAAACTTTGAGGTTCGCTGATGACATTCTAATTCTGTCAGAGACAGCAAAGGACTTGGAAGAGCAGTTGAACGGAATGGACTGTGTCTTGAAAGGAGGATATAAGATGAACATCAACAAAAGCAAAACGAGGATAATGGAATGTAGTCGAATTAAATCGGGTGATGCTGAGGGAATTAGATTAGGAAATGAGACCCTTAAAATAGTAAAGGAGTTTTGCTATTTGGGGAGCAAAATAACTGATGATGGTCGAAGTAGAGAGGATATGAAATGTAGACTGGCAATGGCAAGGAAAGCGTTTCTGAGGAAGAGAAATTTGTTAACATTGAGTATTGATCTAAGTGTCAGGAAGTCGTTTCTGAAAATATTTGTTTGGAGTGTAGCCATGTATGGAAGTGAAACATGGACGATAAATAGTTTGGACAAGAAGAGAATAGAAGCTTTCGAAATGTGGTGCTACAGAAGAATGCTGAAAATTAGATGGTTAGATCATATAACTAAAGAGGAAGTATTGAATAGGATTGGGGAGAAGTTTGTGGCAAAACTTGACTTAGAAGAAGTGATCGGTTGGTAGGACATGTTCTGAGGCATCCAGGGGTCACCAATTTGGTATTGGAGGGCAGCGTGGAGGGTAAAAATCGTAGAGGGAGACCAAGAGATGAATACACTAGGCAGATTCAGAAGGATGTAGGTTGCAGTAGGTACTGGGAGATGAAGAGGCTTGCACAAGATAGAGTAGCATGGAGAGCCGCATCAAACCAGTCTCAAGACTGGAGACCACAACAACAACAACAACAACAACAACAACGTGTTAAGAAACTCCATACCTAGTATAATTTGTGTACTGAGTAATGGAACAATAATAAAATTAGCAGAAAATTTATATCATTGACATATGAAATTTAAGTTGGTCCGTTGTTTGACTTCCACACTTTTTCCAGAAATTGCTCCTCGAATTGTAGTTTTAGAAACAGGTAACACAGGACAAGCAATAGTTCTTACACATATACGAAAAACTGATTCACTAATGACATTCAATGGGCTCCCAGAATCTAAAACCGCAGTGAACTTATTCTTACTCACACATACTTCAATAACAGGGTGTAAAAATGCGTCTACATTAATTTCCTTTTCGTCTAGCAAAATATCTCTCATGTCTTCCAGGCGTACGTAGTGTAAAGTCGTAGTGTCATTACTTTCTGAACCGTCTATATTGCTGCCAGAAGCCGAAGCTACAAGACATTGTCGATTGTTTGCGTCACGTCTTTGACTATTCGCGTCATTTCGTGGATCAATTTCTACGATTTGCACTTGTCTCTCTGAATTTCTGTCACGTGGAGGATGCCAATTAGGTCCCTCCTGCCTGTTACTGTAAATTCTTGGTTGTGTCTGTTATTAAAATTTCTATTTTCCTGTCTATCTGCATGATTACTTCTTGTGTAATTTCGACTGTCACTTCCGAAATTATTGTTATATCTATTACCCTGGTTATTTCTGTAGTAATAATTTCTATTATTGTATGAATAATTCCTGTCTTGATGATACCGATTACTGTTTCCATACAATTGATCATTCCGGTAGGAATTTCCATTATTATAATTGTCTGTGTAATTTCTGTTAGACCGTCTGTTATTGTCATAAGGCTGGTATCTATTGTCCTGTCTGTTTCGTCTATCATTCTCAAAATTACCGCTATAACGTCCATTCCGACCATTATCCCTTTTCTTTGAAAATCTATTGTGATTACCGTTACTGAAAAATTGCAAGAAGTACCGTCGTCGTTGTCATACTCGAGTTCTTGTAGCAAAGTCTTAAAAGTTTCAATGTCGTCTTTAAATCTTTCGGCTAAAGCAATTTGTCTTATCGATTGTGGCAGCTTAATTAAACAAATGCGAATTAAATCAGTCGGGGTATAAGGGTTGGAAAGAAATTGATTCTTTCGGATCATGTCTTCAAAGTATACTGCCGGCGTGCGGAACTCAGACTGTTTAAAATTACGCTGCATTATAAGACTATATTTGACTCTGTATTGCGTGTTTTCGGACCAATATGCCGATAGAAATGCGTGATAAAAATCATTTAAACTATTATAATCTCTAATAAGTACGCGCATGCGCGTCGCCGGTTCGTTTTCTAAATATCCACACATAAATTCCAGTTTGTGACTTAGTGGCATATTTGGTGGAAGTGCGTACATAAATTGATCTAACCATGAACATGGATGTATGTCATTCTTAGAATTGCGGAAGATCTTAAATTTCCGTACAGTTAAAAAGTGTTTAAAGTCAAAGTTTTCGCCTCATGGCGACAAAGACCTACCGCGTCTGTCCCAGTCCCAATGTCGATTATTGCCAACTTCGCGCGCCTGGCGCTCTGTTGTTGCATCTCGTAAATGAAATAAATTATTTTCTTCAAAACCCACTGCTATCTGTGATTCCAAATTTCTTCTACTGTCTTTTCCTACGATTTCGCTTTCAATTTGTTTAACTTGCTTTCGTGACGCCTCAAATTCCCTTTTAACGCCTTCATTAAATTTTCCCTGATTTTCAACGTGTTTATTTATATTCTGGTATTCTTCTGTTTCTGCAAATGACAATGGAGCTATATCATCTGAATCTCTATCCCCATTTAAACTAATACTTGTCAATTTATCTGAAATCTCCTCAACTCTTTCCGATAAGTCACCTATTTGTTCTTTCTGTTTATTAACGTCTTCCGTCAGCGTCGCGACTCGGGTTACAGTATTGACACATTTAGTAGTTAACTGTTCATATTGTTGTGTTAGGTTATTTATTCTGTCATTTGGTACGCATTCCTCGATTCTTTCAAATATTTCTTCCTTATCGTGTGCACGTTGTAAATTTAACTCTGAAAATTTTCGTTCTATCACGCGATATCTTTCTTCCTGTTCTCTATCCTGTTCTTTTTGTCTAATTTCTATTGAAATTAATCTATTATTGTGAGAAATCAAAATCGGTTGTACGTCTCTAATTTCTTTCTTTAATTCATCTTTCATGTTTTTGAACCATGTCCCTATTCGTGAGTCTAACCGTGTTGCCAATGTTCCCATCTCTGTTTTTAATTCAGACCTTAACTGTGTTTCCATTGTTCCCATATCAGTTTCTAACCGTGCTGCCACTGTTTTTAATTCAGATCCTAACTGTGATCCCAGTGAGTCTAACCGTGTTTCCATTGTTCCCATCTGTGATCCCAAATTTAATATAGCACCCATCAACTGCTCCATATTAACTGGTTCAAAATTCTTTTCGCCCCTAACATTTCCCGTAAAACTAACTTCCTTCGTCATAGCTGTAAAGCTATCTGTGTTCGATACTATTCCAGAATCTTCCGTCGTTAATCTCGTATTCTGAAAATTTTTTGATGGTGAAAAATTTTGAACTGGTTTCGGACTATTCTCCCGGCTTATTAAATTGTTTTCTGCAATTTATTAGACTTTCCCGGCGATTTGATGACATCTTGTGGAAAACGGGTTTTCTGCCAGATATCTGCGTCTTCCAAACACGATATTTCGACGTCATTACTTGACGTTTTCATCAGGCGTTCCCTGAGACTGGCTGCAGCCGGTTTGGTTCTGGATTCCAGACAGATAAATAATATTATCATTTCTGAAACTGACCGTCCACAAAATTTAGATGAACTTCTTCAACATTTCCATGGAATTAAAGTTTTATCCACAATTGATATGGGCGCAAGTTTTTGGCAAATAGAATTCCACTCTGATTGTAGAAAATACGCTGCCTATTTAGCCTTTGGTAACTGTTATCAATTTCGGAAATTACCGTTTGGACTTACTGTATCTTCAACAGCATTCATTCGTAGTTTAAACGAAATTTTACCTGTTTATCTTCGTAACAATATTACTCCATATGTTGACGATATTCTTATTGCTAAACGTTCTTGCAGTGAGCATAACAAAATTTTGGACTCATTATTACGCATTTTTGCAAGAGTTGGCATTACAGTGAACTTGGAAAAATCAGAACTTGGTCGCTCTCAGGTGAAATTTCTTGGTCATATTATTTCTACAGGAGGTATTCTTCCTGATCCAGAGAAACTAGACGCTATTCGTAGTTATGCTGTTCCTACTACAAAACGTGATGTTCGTAGTTTCCTTGGTGTTTGTAATTTTCTTAGACGCTTTCTTAGATTGGACAATTTGGCCACACCTCGTTTATGTGAACTATCTGGAAAGAATTCTAATTGGTGTTGGGATGAGGAAGCTCAATCAGAATTTGAAAAACTTCGTGATGCTTTAGTTGCTGCTCCACTTCTTTCACATCCGGATTTATCTAAAGATTTTTGTTTGGCGACGGACTCATCACACAAAGGCCTAGGTGCACACTTATTTTAAGAGGTAGAAGAAAACGGCGTTGTAGTACAGAAAACTATTGCATTTGGAAGCTGTGTTCTCTCTAAATCAGAAAAGAATTATTCGATTACGGAACTTGAAGCCTTGGCTGTTGTTTGGGCATTCACAAATTTTCGTATCTTTTTGTATGGCAGACATACTAAGGTTTACACCGATCATCGAGCTCTGGAATTTCTTATGTCAACAAAATTAACACATGGAAGATTGTCAAGATGGGCACTGTATCTACAGGAATTTGATTTTAGCACTGTTTACATACAGGTTTCTTCAAATATTATTGCTGATGCTTTATCACGTGAACCTATGGGTTTGAAACGAAGTGCTGAGGAGGACTGCAAAGAAAACAATTATTGTTTGATGTATATTCAAGGTGCTGCGTTTGAATATTTTATTTCGTCTTAGCTCCAGGACATTGCTAAGGAGCAAAACAAGGATCCAATCTGAAAGGACATTAAGGAGAAGTGGAGGAGAAAGGAAAGCGTAGCGATTAGACAGTACTATTTAGTTCGCAATGATATTCTTTTTAAACGAAAATCGTTTGACAACTCTGTTTGCTTAGTTTGCATTCCTGATGAGTGGGTTAAGAAATTGATTTGGCATACACATTTCAGTTATGCACACTTTGGACCCAGAAAATGCTTTCATAAATTACGAGAAAATTGCTACTTCAGTAATATGGAAAAACGAATTCGATCTGTTCTTGCCAAATGCAAATTATGTCAAAAGGCTAAGCCGCCAGCTATTTCTCATAGAGCACCGTTGTTTCCTATCATTCCAGTGAAATTAAAGGAAATGGGTGCAGTCGATTTGTTCGGTCCAGTGGTTCGTTCTGCTAATGGTTTTGCGTACATTTTGGTAGCAGTGGAATTGACGTCAAAATATGTGTGTTTTACACCTTTACGCAAAGCAACAGCTCGTTCAGTATCTAATGCTTTCATCAAACATTTTCTTATAGAAGTGGGTCATGTTGATAAGGTTATATCAGATAATGGATCACTGTTTCGCTCTAAAATTTGGCTTCGTACTCTACGGCGTCGTAAGATTAAACCAATTTTCATTTCACATTTTCACCTTCCATCTAACGCTTCAGAGAGATGGATAAAGGAAATCAATAAATTGTGTCGTCTTTATTGTCATCAGAATCACAGACCGTGGGATCAGTATCTTCATATGTTTCAAAACATTCTGAATGAAGTCCCTAATGATTCAACTTCTTTACCGCCTATATTGATATTAAAAAATAAAGCACCGACAAATTGCATTTCTGAAATCGTTCCTTTTCCGCCTACTCGGAAACTGCGGCGTTCTGAAGTTTCCACCTGGCTTTACAAAATATTGCATCTTCGGCTGCTATAAGAGAGAAATCAGCTAAACGTTCTGGTCGTTTAAAAACTTTGTCAGTTGGTCAAAAGGTGTTAATTAAGTCTCATCGTTGGTCTCACAAAGGAAAAGGTTTGTGTCGCAAATTTTTTCTGCTTTATAACGGTCCATATAGAGTTCGAAAAATTATTCATGATAACACTGTCGAAGTAGAAACTCTTAAATCACGGCGCTCTAAGGGAATACATCATATATCGAACGTTAACATTTTTGTGGAATGACATACTTTTGAGAAACTAACAGTTATACGTAAACACGCAGAGAATACAAGGATACCGCGCCGTGTTCTGGCGGCGGCACATACTCAAAGCAACAGTCAAGTCTGCGCGCCGAACAAGGCAGTCGTTGACTGCAAACAATTACTTCCTAAGTCACGCGTACCTACAGCTGATCGAGCGCTCAGTGCGAATGCACTGACGGCCGTAAACAAATACACAGTCTAATTTCTCTGATTAAATTCGGTATCAAGCTAAAGTGACTTGATAAATTATGTTATTAACGTTCAGTTTTTTTCAGGACGCAGTTGTATAAAATATTTAAGAACTTCAGGTAAATTCTGTGTGTGTCAGACATTAAGAGGACTTGCTATCGAGAAAATTTCAGGAAGAATTTACTTTCGAAGAAGAAAGTAATAAACTAAAAAGGTAACTATTAATTGAGTTTATTTTTCAGGTAACATATTTCCGCTTAGGTACGTACTTTAGACGTAATTTGCTGCTCGCGATTACGTGATTTATACTTTGTGTTAACTGATTTTGACAATGATTGGTTAATGAACAGGGTTGTTACTTATGTATATTATGCGTCGATTGGCTGCTCTGTTTTTTTCACTGATGTCATATTTTTTTATTATGTGCCTGCTGTGCTTATTTATTTAAATTATAATTGTCACCTGATTAGTTGTGCTCATATGGTTATGTATGTAAGTTATACTTCGCGATCTATCAGCTTGCGCCTTCATGTTTACTTATTAAGATTACATATGAACATTTATTTGCTTATGCTGATATGATGCTAATGATCTGTTTATTATGTAAGATATATATTTGCTGCTTTGCGTATGGATTGCATATTTACACATTTCTGTTTTATTGTCATAACTACTCTTTAATTTGGTATATAGAAATGCTGATATACGGTGCACGAACATGGAGTTTAGGCCACACTATGGTAATAATTATAAATTGTTCGCTTGGCAGAGCCTCGTTATAGGGATTGTGCTACATCCACTTGTTGAAATTCTGTTCTCTACTGGTATATTTACTCGCTATTGCATGTTTTGCTTACGGTCAGTGCTTTATATTTTAAGATAAGAAAATGAACTGTTATAATTCTGCGAACGACGTTGGTACAAGAAACTTCATTGAAGTCACATGAGCTGGAGGTTTTATGGAAGCTGTATAAATTTAAGCTAATAGGAAGGAAGCTAACGACATGACATACCAACACTAGGTTTAGACCATTGACTGTCAGTACACTGCATTCTTCGTGTGCAATTGAAGTAGCAAGTGACACTTGACACAATAAATACTCCACATGTTTGCTTCTGGTTTGCCATGATTCTTGAAGTGGTGTACACACTGTGAAATATTACGATATAATCATTCACACTCCGTACTCGTACTAACTTACTGAAAGTTATTCAAACTAAGAGCTGTTAGAGGTCATGTATGCATTTCTTTTATTTAATGATGGACAAGGTAATTAAAATGTATTTTATAATTCATAATAAGTAGAAGAGTTGGGCCAGGTGGATTACACAGAGGTTGTGTGTAAACTGTGTCTTCGGATTGTATGGGATGATGAATTGAAGTTTGCACTAGAATTTTATCTGTACTTGTTCGAGGTGACTGACTAGAGGAAAGAGTTGTTATGGAAGTGAAATGATATTGGTCATAAGGTTAATATGTATCGACGTATTGAAGAGGTATTATTGAGGTATTGAGATTGTGTGAAGTTGAAGATTATTGGAGTTTTGGTGGACAAGAGATAAAGTAAGTGAGGAGCATTTTTTTTTGTTCGTTTATATGGAACAAGGAGGATGAAGATGGCAGACTAGAACACTCAGGTAGAAGGAAGATTGTCTACACAGACACACTTTGTTATATCAATAAGCAGTATATATTTTTTTTGTAGAGAGGAAGTATGTGCATAACTTGTCACACTGACTATTGTTCAGCAACTGTACATTTTGATTTGGCTTGGCAAACATTGGTCTTGACATTATGACTATGGCGCTGACTAACTATTATTGACTGTTATACACTGTTACCACTACTACTTGATACACATTTTGAACATCAAATTTTGACAGAATTGCATTTACACAGTTAACACTATTCAGTTATGCAGTAGTACTTAATATGTGGATGACAGATGAGTGAGTGTGTTTTGTGTGTTTTCCTTTCCTAATCCCAAATAATTGTTACCGAACTGCCTACTAAATACGATTTTACTTGTTTGTTGTGACTTGCACGGACACCCATAAATATTATAAGTTGACTTATATTCGTGTATTTGTAATAGTTAATATGACAGTTATCTGATATCATTTGTGTGTTTATTATAATTTGTATGTTAAGTGTAAGAGCTTTGATAATAATTTTGTAAAAGCAATTGTGTGTGCATTCGAACTGTTGTTCGTGCTTACACATATTAACATTGATGGGTGCCACTTGGAAATATTTAATTTCTGCTGATGAACTCTGATGGTCGGGTGATGCCGAGGGAATCAGATTATTAAGTGAGACGCTTAAAGTAGTAAAGGAGTTTTGCTATTTGGGGAGCAAAATAACTGACGATGGTCGAAGTAGAGAGGATATAAAATGTAGACTGGCAATGGCAAGGAAAGCGTTTCTGAAGAAGAGAAGTTTGTTAACATCGAGTGTAGATTTAAGTGTCAGGGAGTCATTTCTGTAAGTATTTGTATGGAGTGTAGCCATGTATGGAAGTGAATCATGGACGATAAATAGTTTGGACAAGAAGAGAATAGAAGTTTTCGAAATGTGGTGCTACAGAAGAATGCTGAAGATTAGATAGTTAGATCACATAACTATTGAGGAAGTACTGCATCGGATTGGGGAGAAGAGAAGTTTGTGGCACAACTTGACCAGAAGAAGGGATCGGTTGGTAGGACATGTTCTGAGGCATCAAAGGATCACCAATTTAGTATTGGAGGGCAGTGTGGAGCGTAAAAATCGTAGAGGGAGACCAAGAGATGACTACACTAAGCAGATTCAGAAGGATGTAGGTTGCAGTAGGTACTGGGAGATGAAGAAGCTTGCACAGGATAGAGTAGCATGGAGAGCTGCATCAAACCAGTTTCAGGACTGAAGACCACAACAACAACAACAACGAACTCTGATGAACTGTTTAATTATTGATAGTGAATATATGGACTGTTACCTGCACTGCTCAACATTGCTGGGTGCCACTGATGGAAATGCTTCTACTGAAATGATGTCACTTGTTGGTGTCTGCACCTGTCAACATTACTGGTTGCCACTGATGGAACTGCTTCTACTGAAATGATGTCACTTATTGGTGTCTGCAGCTGTTCAACATTGCTGGGTGCCACTGTTGGAACTGCTTCTACTGAAATGATGCCACTTATTGGTGTCTGCGCCTGCTCGCCATGGCTCGCCACTGTTGGAGCTGTTTAAATACTGCTGATGAAATGTTATGAGACTGCTATTTGCACCTGTTGACCATTGTCAACTACTCTAAGGAACTGCTACTTGTTAATTGAACTTTTGGAAAGATTTTATGTGAATATTTGCATAAACTGATTTTTTGTGTATTTACTGTTTATGAAATGTTATGAGACTCTTACCTACACCTATTCGTCATTGCTGGTGCCATTGATTGAATAATACTTCTGTAAACTATTATGTAAAATCCCATGTATGCCAGCATTTGTATTCCTTACTGTATTTTATATATCAGGTTAATGAAGGGTCATTGGAAAGCCAAAATTTATTTACTTATGCGATAGTTACTTATCAATATCATCTTTTATTTTCATCTGTATTTTTTTTTCTACGAATTTGGTGGTATTTTCACCACCAATGCTGGCAAAAATACCATCAAATTCTAGCCCGTGGAGGAGGGGCATATGAAAGGTGGATACACTGAGTCACAGCGCCAGAGATTGCGCCAAAGAGTATTATTCCGCCGCCTCCACTGGCTCAGTAGTTGTTCAGAGAATGTCGAGGGCAGTAGTAGTTCAGAGGTTGGCATGGGCAGTACTTGTTGAGAGGATGTAGAGAGCAGTACTAATTGAGAGCATGTCGTGTGCAGTTACTGTACTGTTGGGCGAGAGAGTAGACGCTGTTCGGTTGGTGCAATGTATATATGGAAGAAGATGCAATGATCACAGTGTATTTTTCGTCAATATACATGAAGGTAAAAAAAATAATTATTTCAAATTTCCTAAATAACAATGCCTCTTGGTCACAGGTTCAGTCAACAAAGAATCTGGCTCGTGTTCATGTATTAGACTTGTAATTCCGGTTTCTATGTGCAATTATAGTATTTCTGGTTTTTCAATTAGTTCATTGTAAATGGTGTTTAAAATTTCTTGTCTTATTGAAGAAGAACCATGCCAGATACATGTACGTTGAACCACACTACCACACACAGAACAGTTACACTTGTGCTTTGATGTTTCGTAGCTTTTATAGTTGCAGGGGACTTAATTAATCAATTGTGTTAACGAAAATTTCCTTTCATTCTTTATTGTTATTTTATGCAGTCAGATTGCTTACTAATACTACTCAGGGCCAACCGGTTACGAGACTTCGTAACCAGATACACAGCTACTAAAATTATTTTTATTGTATTATAATTAAGGCCCCATGCAACGTCCATGGCTCACACCATTCTTTATCTGTAGGGATGTTTTTTCTGGGTAGAATATTCTGAATATAAGCTCACATAAGAATGATGTTTCAACTAACATATCCCACAGCCACGGAAATATGGGAAGTCAGTGCATGTACAGAGTACGTGTGGACAAGTGACACATTTATGTACAAATTAAGATGTAATTTGGACTGTGCTTGCGTCTTCCTGAATTATATGTACCTACTGATGGTACCAAAACGACCATGGAAGACGAACTGAGAAGACTGTACTAAATCTACAGGGTGAAGAAACATTCGCGCACTCAGACTTTGCAGCACGATTCCTCACATACTGGCAATAGAAAAATGTCTCTCAAAAAATTTCGTCCTGCGCATATTTCGGGCAGTAAATGGACGTTAAAGACTGGCAATCTGGTAACACAGCAATCACATCTACGCTCACTACCTCTGTCCGTAGTAGCCCCACTGTTGTGCAGCTAGTGCAGTGGATAGCGTTTAGGGTTTATTAGCAGGAGTTCGAGGGTTCTATTCTGGGTCGGAGCTTATTTGATGTTACTTCCTAAACGTAGTCTGCGTGGTGCTGCATATGGCATCTTAATCATCATATAGCGATTACGGTGGGTCTTCTACAAAATATTTGCAGTTACGTGAAATGAACACAAAAATGAAAATACAATCGTTTCCACTGATGGGCTTTTAAAGAAGCCTTTTGCACGGCGTGGACACGAATTATTTCGCGCCACTGCATCTACTAGATTCCAAATCTGTTGCCTGTTTAATGGTCCCGATGGCCCTATTGAAATTATTTGGAAAGCACGTTGCTAGCTCTACTGGTGACGTAAGGCCCTAACAAACACTAATGGACCTATACTTGGCACGAATAATAGTTGATATTAGTCGATGGAACCATTGGGAGAGGGTAAACACAAAACAAGTCTGGAATCTGGTAGATGCAGTGATGTAAAACAGTGCACGTCCACGACATGCCAAAGATTTCTTTAAAATATGAACAATGAGAACGACTATATTTCCATTTCTGTGTACGGAGTACATAACTGCAAAAGTTTTGTGCAAAACTCACTACAATCGCTATATGACTATTAAGACGCTAGATATCGTACAACGCAAACTACCGTTAGCAAATAAAAACAAATGAGGCTCTACCCAGAATCAAACCCCAGACCTCCTGCATCGTAACCCAAAACAATATCCCCTGCACGAACTGCACAGGACAACTACTACACTACTGGCCATTAAAATAGCTACATGACGAAGATGACCGACAGGAAGAAGATGCTGTGATGTGCAAATGATCAGCTTTTCAGACCATTCACACAAGGCTGGCGCCGGTGGCGACACCTATAACGTGCTGACATGAGGAAAGTTTCCAAACGATTTGTCATACACAAACACCAGTTGACTGGCGTAGCCTGGTGAAACATTGTTGTGATGCCTCGTGTAAGGAGGAGAAATGCGTACCATCACGTTTCCGACTTTGATAAAGGTCGGATTGTAGCCTATCGTGATTGCGGTTTATCGTATCGCGACATTGCTGCTCGCGTTGGTCGAGATCCAATGACTGTTAGCAGAATACGAAATCGGTGGGTTCAGGAGGGTAATACGGAATGCTGGATCCCAACGGCCTCGTATCACTAGCAGTCGACAAGACAGACATCTTATCCGCATGGCTGTAACGGATCGTGCAGCCACGTCACGATCCCTGAGTCAACAGATGCGGAAGTTTACAAGACAGCAACCATCTGCACGAACAGTTCGACAATGTTTGCAGCAGCATGGTCTATCAGCTCGGAGACCATGGCTACGGTTACCCTTGACGCTGCATCACAGACAGGAGCCCCTGCGAAGGTGTACTCAACGACGAACCTGCGTGCACAAATGGCAAAACGTCATTTTTTCGGATGAATCCAGGTTCTGTTGACAGCATTATGATGGTCGCATCCGTGTTTGGCGACATCGCGGTGAACGCACATTGAAAGCGTGTACTCGTCATCGCCATACTGGCGTATCACCCGGCGTGATGGTATGGGGTGCCATTGGTTACACGTCTCGGTCACCTCTTTTTTGCACTGACGGCACTTTGAAGAGTGGGCGTTACATTTAAGATGTGTTACTCTTCATTCGATCCCTGCGAAACCCTACATTTCAGCGGGATAATTCACGACCGTATGTTACAAGTCCTGTACAGACCTTTCTGGATGCAGAAAATGTTCAACTGCTGCCCTGGCCAGCACGTTCTCCAGATCTCTCACCAATTGTAAACGTCTGGTCAATGGTGGCCGAGCATCTGGCTCGTCACAACACGCCAGTCACTACTCTTGATGAACTGTGGTATCGTGTTGAAGCTGCATGGGCAGCTGTACTTATACACGCCATCCAAGTTCTATTTGACTCAATGTCCAGGCGTATCAAGGCCGTTATTACGGCTAGAGGTGGTTGTTATGGATACTAATTTCGCAGGATCTATGCACCCAAATTGCATGAAAATGTAATCACATGTCTGTTCTAGTATAATATCTTTGTCGAATGAATAACCGTTTATCATCTGCATTTCTTCTTGGTGTAGCAATTTTAATGGCCAATAGTGTTTATTCTCACAGCGATAGTCAGCGTGCACGCGTTTACAGTGTTACCAGATTGCCAATTTGTGACGTCCATTTACTACCCGAAATATACGCAGGAGAAAATGGTACGTGACATTTTTGTATTGCCAGCATGTGAGGAATCGCGCTGCGAAGTCCGAGTTCGTGAATTTTTCTTCGCCCTGTACAGTGTTCCGTTTGATGACTGGAGCCAAATAAAGGCAAAATGAGGTGAGTCAATAAAGCTTTTCCATTGACAGCTTGGGAAGGAGCCTGCGAGACAGGGGAGGAAGAGAACAGAGTTAGGGGGGTGGGGGAGGGGAGGACGGAGTGACTGTAGGTTCGGCGTTATCGCTCAGCGCAGAGCCCAGCCGGTCGCAGCTCAGCAGCGCTGATAGCCGCGGCCGCGTGGCTGTGACGCACGATGGTGCAACGCGCCGTGTCGCCAGACGCCACACCACAACTCTGCAGCCGTGTTATCGCCTCACTCACGGCGCTCGCCTCGTGCCTTACTCCGCGAACAGCTGCATCGGCAGCGCAAGCGACAGCAGCCGCACCAACAGGCGGCCAACTTCCTTCGCAACTCAACTCGTTCTTGTGAAACATAGCTCTTTATACTCATGAAGGGGATATAAAATTGATTCCCTATATTTAGATTTCTAGAAGGCTCTCGACACCGTTCCTCACAAGCGTCTTGTAACCAAACTGCGTGCCTACGGAGTATCGCCTCAGTTGTGCGACTGCATTCGTGATTTCCTGTCAGAAAGGTTACAGTTCGTAGTACCAGACGGAAAGTCATCGAGTAAGACAGATGTAATATACGGCGTTCCCCAAGGAAGTGTTATAGGCCCTCTATAGTTCCTGATCTATATTAACGACAGAGGATACAATTTGAGTAGCCGTCTTAGATTGTTTGCAGATGATGCTGTCATTTACCGTCTTGTAAAGTCATCAGATGATCAAAACGACTTGCAAAATGATTTAGATAAGATATCTGTATGGTGCGAAAAGTGGCAGTTCACCCTGAATAAGGAAAAGTGTGAAGTTATTCACATGCTTAGTAAAAGAAATCAGCTAAATTTCGATTACGCAATAACTCACACAAATCTGAAGGCTGTAAATTCAACTAAATACTTGTTGTTGTTGTAGTCTTCAGTCCTGAGTCTGGTTTGATGAAGCTCTCCATGCTACTCTATCCTGTGCAAGTTCCTTCATCTCCCTGTACCTACTGCAGCCTACATCCTTCTGAATCTGCTTAGTATATTCATCTCTTGGTCTCCCTCCACGATTTTTACCCTCCACGCTGCCCTCCAACACTAAATTGGTGTTCCCTCGATGTCTCAGAACATGTCCTACTAACCGATCCCTTCGTCTAGTCAAGTTGTGCCACAAGCTCGTCTTCTCCCCAATTCTGTTCAATACCTCCTCATTAGTTATGTGATCTAACCATCTAATCTTCAGCATTCTTCTGTAGCACCACATTTCGAAAGCTTATATTCTCTTCTTGTCTAAACTGTTTATCGTCCACGTTTCTCTTCCATACATGGCTACACTCCATACAAATACTTTCAGAAACAAATTCCTGACACTTAAATCTATACTAGATGTCAACAAATTTCTCTTCTTCAGAAACGCTTTCCTTGCCATTGCCAGTCTACATTTTATACCCTCTCCGACCATGTCCCTCGACTCTTATAACTGCCATCTGCTTTCTGTACAAATTGTATATAGCCTTTCGCTCCGTGTATTTTACCCCTGCCACCTTCAGAATTTGAAAGAGAGTATTCCAATCAACATTGTCAAAAGCTTTCTTTAAGTCAACAAATGCTAGAAACGTAGGTTTGCGTTTCCTTAATCTTTCTTCTAAGATAAGTCGTAGGGTCAGTATTGCCTCACGTGTTCCAACATTTCTACGAAATCCAAACTGATCTTCTCCGAGGTCGGCTTCTGTCAGTTTTTACACTAGTCTGTAAAGTATTCGCGTTAGTATTTTGCAGCTGTGACTTTTTTAAACTGATAGTTCTGTAATTTTCACATCTGTCAACACCTTCTTTCTTTGGGATTGGAATTATTATACTCTTCTTGAAGTCTGAGTGTATTTCGCCTGTCTCATACGTCTTGCTCACCAAATGGTAGAGTTTTGTCAGGACTGGCTCTCCCAAGGCTGTCAGTAGTTCTAATGGAATGTTGTCTACCCCAAGGGCCTTGTTTCGACTCAGGTCTTTCAGTACTTTGTCAGACTCTTCACGCAGTATCATATCTCCCATTTCATCTTCATCAACATCCTCTTCCATTTCCATAATATTGTCCTCAAGTACATCGCCCTTGTATAGCACCTCCATATACTCCTTCCACCTTTCTGCTTTCCCTTCTTTGCTTAGATGTGGGTTTCCAATAAAGCTCTTGATATTCATGCAAGTGGTTCTCCTTTCTCCAAAGGTTTCTTTAATTTTCCTGTAAGCAGTATGTATCTTACCTCTGGTGAGATAAGCCTCTACATCCTTACATTTGTCCTCTAGCCATCCCTGCTTAGGGATTACAATTACAAATAACGTAAACTGGAACGATCACATAGATAATATTGTGGGTAGAGCAAACCAAAGACTGCGATACATTGGCAGAACACTTAGAAGGTGCAACAGGTCTACTAAACAAACTGCTTACACCACGCTTTCCCGCCCTATTCTGGAATACTGCTGTGCGGTGTGGGATCCACATGAGGTGGGAATGACGGACAACATCGAAAAAGTACAGTGAAGGGCAGCTCGTTTTGTATTATCGCGAAAAGGGGAGATAGTGTCACAGAGATGATACGTGAATTGGAGCGGCAATCATTAAAACAAAGGCGCTTTTCGTTGCGACGGGATCTTCTCATGAAATTCTCCTCCGATTGCGAAAACATTCTGTTGGCACCCACCTAGATAGGGAGAAATGATCATCACAATAAAATAAGGGAAATCAGGGCTCGCATAGAAAAATTTATTTGCTCGTTTTTCCCGCGTGCCGTTCGAGAGTGGAACGGTAGAGAGACAGCTTGAAGGTAGTTCATTGAAACCTCTGCCAGGCACTTTATTGTGATAGCAGAGTAATCACGTAGATGTAGATGTAGAGAATTCCGGTGCTGATGCTGTGGTCTTCAATCCAAAGACGGCTTTAACGTAGCTCTCCACCAGGTCTGTCCTGTGCACATTATGTAAATTGAGAGTGGAAGGAGGAGAAAGGGAAGGAACTAACAACATGCGCTGTATCGGGACATAACGCGAAATCAGCGGCGACGAGTGAAAATGTGTGCCAGACCGGGATTCGAAATCGGGATCTCCTGTTTACTGCCGGCCTAAGTGGCCGTGCGGTTCTAGGCGCTGCAATCTGGAACCGCAAGACCGCTAAGGTCGCAGGTTCGAATCCTGCCTCGAGCATGGATGTGTGTGATGTCCTTAGGTTAGTTAGGTTTAACTAGTTCTAAGTTCTAGGGGACTAATTACCTCAGAAGTTGAGTCCCATAGTGCTCAGAGCCATTTGAACTATTTCTCCTGTTAACTAGGCACCCCGTTAACCATTGCACCACATGGACACAGCATTTATCGCAAATCCGCGGACTATCTCGGCACACTGCCTGACCCACTCAACACGCACATAGACTGAGCCATAATGCGGGACAAGAGCTTTACCGACGCATTAAACTTGGACAGCACTGGCCAGCAAGCGATCCAACTAAGCTGCAATTGTGTGAGCAATTGCAGTTCAGACGTAATAGGAGACGAGCAAAGAAACAATATAGCTTCGAACGTCATTTAATTTTTAAAGAAGATGAAATAATATTCAGAGAAACTCCAGCACTATCTCGCGCTTCTTAGGTGACCAGAAGGAAAGCATAAAATGCACTCGTTCCCACCTGACATTACAAATTATTATATATAAAATAATTACTAACAAGAGTGATAAATGTTTCTAAGTGAAACATAGGGTAATTTTTCTGAGCGAGCTGTTTGTAATACAAAAGCATACAGCAGGGATTTCACCGTACTTTTGAATACTGAAGCCACTGATGGTGTTAATTACAGTCGTCTGGTGATCCCTTAGCTCCTTCCTTATCCGAATCCGAGAAATACTTTTCAGTTCTAGAAGTGCCACCTGCCACGTTGATAACGAGCCTATCAACAACAGAGTCCAAGAAGCCAACTAGGCACCGCATTTTCTGTTGTTTTATGACGAGCCGTTCTAAATCTCACCAGCGTTCGGCAGTGACGTGTGAAAAAGTTGCATGCGTTAGTTCCAGTACGTCTGGCAGCTTAACAGTCTTGTTACTTCTCGGGTCAAATCCCTCAACTTGGCTCCAGATCAGTAATTATTTTATATATAATAATTTGGGTTCATATTGTAATAGTACAGTAGCAAATGTAAAAATGCACCATTTTTATGATGTGCTCGATGCTGTGGAAATGTTTTTCATGTTTCTACGACACTTATCTACCTCTGTGGTTTAAAACGATGGACATAGTCCAAATACAGAGGATTTGGTTTTTCATTTTTGCCTTAAAAATTAAATTATTATATTTTCTTAATTTAAGCAGCTTTTTGAACAGTCTTTCAGAAAACATCGATAATTAAGAATTTGTATTTGAATGAAAATAGGAATTTTGCCTCCAATATGTAATTAGAAACAAGAAGACGTGCATTATTCATAACAAATGATGATGAGTTTCATAATTACGAGATGTAGGTATTTCAAATTGAACAAGAAAAAAATGTGAGATTTGAACCAAGGAAAATTCCATTACGCTACCGCCTACGCGACTCGTAAGTTCTGCGTTAAGCTATCAACTACATCACATAAGGTGGCAGGGACAACTTCAAAGCCAATTATCTCCGTAAATTTGTGAAAAACATTAATAACAGCCTATTTATCGGCACTTTTCAACCGTATTGCAAACGCGTATTTCACCACAGAACAGAAAGCAGCCTCAGCCATTTTCATACTGCGCATTTACAGAGCGACAATCAGAGCACAACGCTGCAGTGGTTCTGACTGAACACGATTTTTGAAATAAAAACTACGTAGCTAAAGAGTGATTAAAAAACTTTGATGGCTGTTAATACATTTGAATATCTTAAAGTTTCATTTGACGTAGCTTAGTAATAATACATCTCGTACATAAGTAGGACCTACTTCCAAGAGCGCAACACCAGTGTACGTGTGCTATGGCTTCTGACCAATCATCGCGTTTGTGTTTGTTTACTTCAGTTTTATTCTTATGATGAACAGATTATAGTAAAACTGGTCTCGGGAAAACAGAAAGCGTATTGTGTTCTACGTTTTGCGCAGTGCGGGTCGGTAATAACAGCTGGCGTGACTTTCATGTGGTGTGGATCCTCATACAGCACAGAGCATCAGACGATGGCGTGAACAATTCCGAGAAACAGGCTGTGGAAAGGCAAATCGCTGGGCCGTCCCCGAGTATCTGATACAATTGTCAAATGCGTCTGCCATAGTTTCCGCAAGAAGTCCGCAGAAATCCTTTCGCCATGCGGCTCGACAGCTCAGCATGGAGCCTATGTCCGTCTGGCGTGTGTTGCGTCGACGTTTACACATGAAACCATGCGAAATTCAGCTACTGCAAGTTCTTTGTTTAGGTGAGAAACAAGAACGTGTGGAGTTCTGTAATTTCGTTCTCGGTAAGATAGAGGATGACACTTTTCTTCCAAGCTTAGTTTTAGTGACGAGGCAACATCCTATTTAAATGGAAAGGTTGAAACGTCCCCTTTGAGCAATTATACAAGACTGTGCTTAAACTGACACACAATATTTTTAGCGCAACGCAATCTGTCTTTCAATAATCCCTACAAAAGAATGGCCCTGACTAACATTAACCTATACCTTTCACAAATCACTTACCTCACCAAAAATCTTCGTTACTCGAACTACTGCAATACAGCTAGCGCCACTACTTCCAGCTAAATAAAAGATTCAAACTACGGAAGTGACTAACTACTGATAGGCACAGTTAGCAAATGAAAGATTTTAATAGAGAACAAACAATGTATTTACCTTAATAGTCATAATATATATATCAGCTCATGACATCCATTCTTACAAATTTCAAAACTCCGCCATCTCTCTCCCCACGTCCACCACTGCTGGCGGCTCACCTCCAACTGCGCAACGCTACGCGCTGTTTGCATGCAGCTGCCGCTGCCCGACACTACAGTGGCAGACAACAATGCAAACTAGCCACAGACTGCGCACAGCACAGCCAGTGATTTTTCATACAGAGCGCTATGTGGCGTTACCAATAAGAAAACCTAAACAGCCTACTTACATAGCCCCCATGCTCCCCACAAAAAATTTTTACAAATTGTTTTGGGCAGTGGCCAATACAGATTTGAAAAAATTTTTCATAATTACAATAACAAAGAAATGAAATGCACACACTTATCGATACAATGTCGGTCAAAAACTAAAATTTTCTCACAGTCCATAAAGACAGTACTGATCATTCATCAAATTAAAATTGCAGTGTTTTTCTCAAAGTCTGAGTAGTAAAAGAAAATGCAGACGGAAGTAGTGGATTTCCATGCAGTCTTGAAAAAGTAGTGTTGTCCTTCCAATGGAAAGACAGTGCTCACTCTCGACATGCAGACAGGTAATGGGCCACAACAGAGCAAACCCACCGCAGAGTCAGTCGAAGTTTTGAAGAATATTTGTAGGTAGGTCATCAAACAGCAGACCCACTGTAGTCCTGGTAGAGATTATGTTATTGGTGGGCCACCAGAGGTGCAGACCCACTGCAGTCCTTGTAGAAATAATGGTATGGGTGAGTCATCAAAGACGCAGACCCACTGTAGTCCTTGTAGAGACGGCCAGCATCCAACTGTTGCGATTGTGCAGGTGCACAATCACCATCGAAGAGTCTTGCGGAGAATATAGCAAGTTCCTAAACCACCACTTGTGCACTCACAAATTTTTTGGAATTGTCCTTAGAACCAGCAATGCTGTTAACCAGTCCCTTGCTGAATTATCAACACACGTGCAAACACTAACAGTCCCTACTTCTCACATATTGTCCATATACTATGACCAACAGAAGCGTGTGCAGTGAAATGTAATTTACAAGTTACTTAATTTGATGAACTGGTGTCAATTACAATTTTATAACATAAGAATACAATAACAAAGGTACAAAATATATCATTAAAGAACATAATAGTACAGATAAGTTTTGTAGTAAAACAGGCTTTACAAAAGAATCGAAGTAACAAATACATCAGTGTTACAAACATTACGACATAAGTACATACATAAAAGATCAGAATAACTTTTGAAACATCATTTTCACACATGAGCATTAGAACAAAATAGAATAAATAATGTGTAAACATCTTTATGAAGTAAATAACATGTTATTAATGCAAATTATATTTGAGGATAACAGTATTCCTCAGCATAGTGAATGTAGCTTAGTATTAGAAGAGAAAAAATTCTATGAAACAGTACACAGAGACAGGAAGAAAATAAATACACAAGGGTACACAAACACATAGTGGGATAACACAAAAGGAAAGGACAGGGTTTGTTTTCAGGGTAACATTTGGTACTTCAGTCCAACCCAAAACTTCATTCTGTAGATCTTTCGTCGTATCTCAACATTTGTTTCCACCAAAAATATCCTATCCAAGCATGCTTTCTGTATTTTGTTCACATCCTCTTTCAAAAATAGTTTTTATCCACTGTACACTACTTTTTTTGGTCAAATCATTTCTTAAAGCTTCTCAATGCATTTCTTCCAATTCATCACAACTCGTTCTCTTTTATGACCTACCCCATCTTAAGCTAACTTAAAGCTACTGAGCTCAGATGCTAAACTAAGGGACGAGGCAATGCAGCAGCACAAAACAATTAATACAAACAGCAATAACAAAAAAAACAATGGAAATTGGCAAAGCAAGCAGCAGTAAATGTAATAACTTATATCTAAACATGACAAACCCACAAGCAGAAAAAATAGTACACTAAAGACAACAATGCAGATAAGAGAAATTTATATTCACATCTTAATGTCTATGAAATTAAAGTGGCACACTACAAAAACTAATTCTAAAAAAAAATTACCAAGTACTGGAAAAGAAAATTATATATGCACTTACTGTTACTAGTCCCTTCTTATTGTTCTTTCCTTTCCAAGTGCTCCTTTTTTTGAAGAATGTGGATCATAAAATTATTATTTAACATATCTGTTGACAGAAAGTTTTCACATTAGCAAATGCATTTAATTTTACTTTATAAAACCAATGCTGTAACACAGCTGGAAAACAGATATCAAGTGAAACAAGCAACTATGAAAGGCAAATCATAAAAATATCATTCAATAGTCATGTGACATTTCATAAGTTAGTACAAAGTCTCTCAACTCTCGTAGAAAGACGCTTGTCATTATCAGGTGTGCAGAACTAAATAAATATCTTTTCCAAGTAATGAGCGTGTCGTCTTTACGATGCTTCCTACAAAGGGATGTCAATAGCGAGGATAATGCCTCCCTTTTTTTTCTTGTGCCTCTGAAAGGCACACACTAATGGCTTGTTTCCAGGTGGCTATCGCCCAGCTGGGTGCTCACGACGCATTACGTGCAGGTGGTCACTTAACTGTCTTACCGAAATATTTACGACACCAGTTTCCGCTACAGTGGCAGTCTCATATAAAAAATTTCACAGGTCAAGAATTTGCGTTACACATCTGTAGAAACAAAATTCTATTAATATAACAGTGTCCAAAAAGTTTTCGTCGGCATTGTAATACATTCAAGCATTTACATACATTTCATAACTCTTAAAGTACGATTCTTGGTTTCCAACAACCTTTTTCACAAACCAGAGTCCCTAACCACTACTCATTATTCCTTACCTTATTCGTCGACACTTCTTCATTATTTCCCATAACAGATACGTAGCATAATCAAATAACTCATATAGCATCAGCTTATTTATCAAAAACATACCGCAACAACATAATACACATAGTCATCGTAATAACAACATCATAACACCTCAGTCAAATTCTCAAAATCGTCGTAGCTTCCTCCATAATTTCAAAACCTAAAAAAAATTCTCTGCTCATGTCAAAAGTGTCATCTACCTCAAACGTACTTTAAAAATCATGATCCCATACCAAATACATCATTCAAAGCTCTCATAATATCACAATGGTTCCAAAAAAATATGAACTGTTCACAAAGTACAGACAAAATACAATTTCATAAGTGTGAAGTTATCCAACGGTGCAATTATGTAAACATCTGTCACTGATGTAGTAAAATAAATGTTTGTCTCTCTCAGTTAAATAACCAGATTCTAAGCATTCATGGTGGTGTCTGATTGTTCTGTATCGTGTCTCCCTACCACTTTGCAATTTTTCGTCTATTTCTTTATGGACTTCTAACATGAGTTGAGGCGGTTCCCTCTTTTGTGCATACCATTCTAATTCTTCATCCTCTTTATCTCGCGTCATTCTTAATTGTATGTTTATATCTGGTATTTCTAATAATTTTAGCTTTTGCTCTAAGAGAAGTGTGGCATTCCCGAATCTTATGCTACTTTCCCCATACCTGTTATCGCTCGTCTCTCATTTAAAAAATCTGCACCTATAATCAAATCTACAGTTAGTTTAGGTATAATCACGAAGTTGGCTTCGATCTTTTCACCTAGGCACGAAAGAGTTAACCTTGTTTGTCTCGTAACTTCCACAGCATTGTTTCCAATAGGTCCTCTTACTTTAATCTTACGTGTTTTCAGAACTGGCAATTCCTCATTGGCATTACACTGCATGAATAAATTTTCTGAGATCGCAGTCAGTTCACTTCCTCTATCAATTACAATATTGACTGGGATATGCTTTAACATGGCCTTTACAATTGGTTGAATTTGAAAGGGTTGGTTCTGTTCTTCTTCTTCTTGCATCAACGAATCCTCCACTGAATCATACATGAGTCTTTTTAGGAATTTCCCTTGTGAATTCGAACTTTCTGTAGGATAAGCTTCGACTGCTACTTCTCTCTCTTTTGTGTACTCTTCTCTATTTCTTCCTTCATTTACACTTTCTTCTACATCCTCTACTTTTTCCTCATCATCGTCTATCTTCTCCTTCTTCATCGCTACTTTCACATAATCGCATCTAAATGCTCTAATTATCGCTTCATAACTTCCTTCATTGTAGACGTTGGGTTGTGTGCCCACTCATAACTTATTTTCAACTTTGTCGACTGTGCATTATCTTCATTGAATTCGCTTTCCCTGGTTTCCATCTCAAATAGCTCTGCAATACTCATTACTTCGTCCTTTCCTCCTACATTCTTTGTGCTTGCCTCTGGTAATTCATCTTCCTCATCAGTATTCTCCCAATTAATTTCGTCCCAACACGATATTGTTATTTTCTTGTCTTCGTTTTCATCTGGTCCTTGAGGATTTGTTTCTTCCTTCTTCTCTTCTCGTGATAAGATTTTTACTTCTCTGTTCAAGGTGCTGCAATTGTCCTGGGTCGGTGCGTCATTCTCTTTGGCATGGGCACTTAGCTGTCAATTGGAACGTTTATCGGGGTTTGGTGGCCTTACCTCCATCTCTTCTATCTGTATTCGCTTTTCTTGTTCAGCTGGTTGATAGTGGTTTCTTTGTTGATAATTTGTCGGTCTATTGGTTCTCCAGTACCTGTTCCGGTTGTCGTTATTCCCTCTGTAATAGTTGTTGCCGTTCCTGGGTGAATTATAGTTATAGCCATATTCTCTTCTAAATCCATAACCGGTTCTTTGTTGAAATTTATTGTCGTTTCTTGGTGCGACGTTACCACGTGGTTCGTAATTATTGTTTCTTCGTACTATGTCTTGGGGATTCCACTGCTTTTTGCTTTCGTTTTCACGTGCACTTTGTCTTTTTCTTGCGTCATCTTCCGAAAATATGAACTCTAGTTCCCTTAGAATACCTTTAAATGCTTCGACGTCATTGCCTCCGCGACCTACTAGTGATTGCTGGTATTTCAATGGTAGCTTCATCGCGCATAATTTAATCAACTCTCCGTCACTGTATGGTACATCTAAGCCTTGATTTTTGTTTGCCATTACTTCGAAAAATTTCACGGGACTCTTCTCTTCTGAATTTTCAAAATATGGGTTCTGTAATAATTCGTACTTCACTCTGTTCTGTGCTTCATTGGACCAATATCGTGAGAGAAACTTCTCTCTGAAATCTTCGTACGATCGGCATGTCGCTACAACATTCTGCATGGTTTCTGCGACTGTTCCTGACATGTGTGCACATATAACGTCTAATTTGTGTGGTAACGTCCAGTATTCTAGTAATCCTACTCGGAATTGATCAATAAAAGTTCGTGGATGTAATGAGTTTCCTTCTCGAAAGTGTTGAAATGTTCTGACTGTGAGGAAATGATCGTTGTCGTACTTCGTCAAGGTTCCATATGAAATTCGCGATTCTTCGCCACTTTTGTTTCTAATCATTTCTCCCGTCGTTCTTTCCGGTTGTGGTAGATCCATTGGATATTGTCCACTGTAACTTTCACCTACACTTGCGTAGTATCGTTGGAGTGGTACGCAATAATTTTCTTCCATCGGTTGTGAACGTGTAGCTGAATGCATTGCACTGTACTCTTCGCGACCTGGCTTTCCATTGTCACGTATTGGTTGGGTTTCGGTATCTTGTCTGGCTAACCTTGCTGCTTCATTGCACGATCCAAACTGTCTTGAAACATACATTTGTGGTTCCGCATGTGTTTGTGATGACGTTTGTTCATCAAGAATTTCGAAACGTGTTTGTTGCTGTGCAGGCTGTCTGCTTTCACGTATGTTACTTTTCGCCTGTGATTGAAATTGCAAATGCGTAATATCTTCGTTAATTGCTTGTTTTTTCGGTGCTGTTACAGATACGGATGTGGTTGCAGACTCTGTGCTTGTTCGATCCTGTTCACTACGCTCTCCAATGGTTTGCAAACAACTCTGTTCGCAGCTTCTGAAATTGTCGTTTCGTTTGCGCTTCTATTTTGACTACGCGATTTCTTGACTTCTCCGTGGGTGTTGTTACGTAATGTTTTGATCTCGTCCTGAGTGTCATTACGCAATGTTTGTACGTCCGCTTGTACCTTGTGAATGTCTGTTCTCAATTGATTGTGACCTGTTATTAAGTGTCCTATCACTTCTCGAGATTCTTTTGCCTCGTCTTCAATATGACTTAGGTGTAACTGAATTATTTTGTTTTGTTCTTTAATCGCACGCATTTGTCTCGTAGTTTCTGCATTTTGTTTCGTCATTTCTGCATTCTGAATTTTAATTTGGTTCGCAATTTCTTTTGTTTTGCCTTGTCATGGTTTCCGTAATTAATTGTAATAATTCTGCCAGATTGGTGGGTCCTATTGCGTTTTCTTCCGACGTCCTACGCTCTGTGGTTTCGCCCAAGTGTTGGTTCGCAACCGATTGCATTGACCTCTGCTGTGACACGTTTCTGCCCGCATTCCTTGTACTCTTTGGTGAGGGACCTCTGATTACTTGCACTATGGGTTCTACGTATTCAAGACGCAAGTTAAAATCCTCATCCACTGTCTCTCTACATTCCTGCTCCTCTGTCGTATGCTGACCTAGGTTTTCTGTGCCTTGGCGTACATTATCCTCGTTAAGGTGCGTTATATGTCCTATTTCTCGCGATACTGCATCGTCTGTTGTACTGTCCTCTATTCTCTGTCCATTTTCATGCTGTGTCTCTACCTCAATTCGGTCAAGGTCTTGATCTGCCATTACTAATCTTTCCAAATGCCTTATTTTCTGTTTTAAAAGCAATTCGCGGGCCCTACTTCGCGTCAACATGCGCTCATACGATCCCACACGTTTTATAAATTTATTGTTCACACGACTTGACAATCAATTCACTTACTTGTTGGGTCAGAACAAACTTGTCAACGATGTATCCGCCACCTGCGCGCATGCATTGGAGAGAAAACTTAATTCTAACAATTTTCAAAACTCAAAACTAAATTATGCTATTGTCACTGCCCGAATCATTTCAATTTAATACTTTTCCTGTCTATCGGTGCAGCTACTGTTTTCGACTATGTATAACTTCAGAAAAAAATTTTTACTTCGAACATTTTTCATCAGGTATTTTCTGACCTAGTTAGGCATGTGGTCGACCTTCAATCATGGTCTTTTACCATCCTGGCAGGGTCGCCATTTTCTAAACATTCATGGTGGTGTCTTTTAGTTCTATATCGTGTCTGCCTACCACTTTCGCGCAACGACGCTCTGAGAGTGTTTTTTAGGGAATTAACTAGTTTGAACCTGGGACCTGTTGCTGGTAAGGAGACGACAGACCACACATGACATGTAGAATTCAGAAGAGGTCAGTGAGACTAGCGATGATGTAACCAAATACTTAATGATCTCAGCGTCAGCTCCACTGCACTCCCTGTAAAAGAATCTTAATACTTACTAAATTTAGTGGAAAGGGTTCAAGGCTTCCCTATTTTTAGTTAGCTGGTAAAATAACGTCGAAAAAGCAGTTAAGTTTACCATTGGAAATTTTATTCTACTCACAAAACATTGTTTATAAGTTGCACTATTGATAAAAGTAGATGTTTTAATACAGGATGGTAAAAACCAACTGCGTTCAACAAAAATGTGAACGAATGTTCCCTGAATGGGTTTCCGAGTTCTACAATCGATCGAAGGATGACCTATGCCATATCACATCTATAATCTAGGTTTAATTTAAGTTTCACAAAAGAGAAAACTATCAAAATGGTCTACAGTGACCCTCAATTATCTTGAATTACTTATCTAACTTGTCGTAAATTACAGTGGCTGATGTGGCTTCTCAATAACTATATAAAAGAAAAATCATCGCGTTTCAGATCTGTGGCAAATGTGAACACCATGAGTTTTAATTAACGATCGACACTAGTAACACGCAAAAAGGGGGTACAACATATGAGACTTCTGCAGTTCTGAGTGAAGCCTTATGCGCTCAAAAATGCGGCATCGCGTGCGTTCATTACCTTGTCGGTGTTTAGGCAGCGTCAGGGTCGTGGCGGGCAGCACAGCTCCGCTCACCTCGACATCTCGGAAGCAACTCTCTCTTAATTTCTCCTTACTACAATTTACCGAAGTTGGTTTTAAAAAAACTATCTGGCTGTGTTTTCATATGACCAATCAGGGTCTCAATGTTAACCTTAAGCTCCGCCTACAAAAATTCTGTCTATCCAATGAGAAACGTTATACTTTTCGTGGTGGGGCAATGTTTTTAAAGTTTGCAACGTAACAGAGACGCGAAGAAGTCTCAGGCTAAAACCTGCAGCTGGTGTGGCCCTTTTAGCGCTATCGTAAGATCTATACTGTTCTTCTGGAGGGCTCTATCATTTAACATGCGCCGGCGGGTGGTCCTAATGTAACAGACACGCGAAAAAGTCTCACGCTAAAACTTGCGGGTTGTGTGGCCCTAGTGGTTAGGTGGCGACGTGGGTATCCAGTCTGTCCCTTATCGTAGGGCTTTCTAGCTTAACACGGTTCTGCTCTCAGCTTCTGTTCTCGTGTCTCCCCTCGGAACTGCGTCGGTCTCATGGTGGGAAGGTACGACATGCATTTAGGCATTCTTGTGTTAGTCGGTGGTATTCCATTTGCTCACTCGTTACTCGTATTACTTTGAATAATTTAATGTCACGATTTATTCGGAGCTATGTGACATACTACTGGATTTGCTTATCATGTCAGGGTTTTCATGGAAGGTGTTGGATTTGCCTGACACCTTACAAACAGTTGCTCGGTAATACAAGGTTAACTTCCACAGATAGCTCACAGCTTTTAACCCGCTTTTATTGTCACGGATATCAGCACCGCTGTCATAACAACTTAATGCATCAACAGTACACCATGTATATTCTCCTTGCATGTAGTTGCCACAGTGTTAGATGTATCTTGAAAATAAAATAATTAGTTGATGAAATATACGATAATGGTGTATTTACTGTGTCACTGAACAAAGTTCAATATTTCCTGTCCTTGCCTTCTAAACTTGGTATTTTATTTGTACCTCATGCTCCTGAATGTCTGCTCTAGAGGTGTTCAATTAGTTTACTTTGTTCCAACTTTATATTACAACATATCATGAAGAAATGACTGAGTGGGCCAAAGCAGGGGATCCATTGATTATTGATGGTGCCACAACAGCAGATGTTATGTATTTTGTTTAATATCTTTGTTAGTTTCAGACCATGGAGAAGCTGTGCAGGGCAGATAATTAGTTTAAAATTGATTATGGCATACTACAAGAAATGGAACAAACCTGTGGCAATAACATTTGTAGATTTTAAGAAGCCATATGACTGTCTCCAAAGACATTCAGTATTAAAAATTTTAAGAAATCTAGGACTTAATCCAAAACTAATTAAAATAATTCAACTCACTCTAACCAACACCAAATCAAAAGTGAAGTTTAGATGAGAAATTTCGGAACCATTCCTCGTAAAAACAGGCTTAAGATAAGGTGACTACCTATCACCATTACTATTCAAGTGGAATACATAATGATAAAATGGTACAAGGACAATCCAAAGATAATGATATTAGCTTAAACTGCTTGGGATTCATTGACGATCTTGCTCTCCTAGCCAACACCGTTCAAGAAGCCAGGCAACAAGTGAAATCACTACAAGAAATAGCAGAGAAAGTAGGCCTTAGAATATCATTTGAAAAAAAAACGGAGATTATGGTAACTGATCCACCACTTGCAAACAAAATTACAATAGGAGAATAGGAAATAAAAATTGTTGATAAATTTAAATATTTAGGCGAAATAATAACATACAATCTAAATAAGAAGCCATAATGGCAGAATAGAATAAAAAACCTGAACTACGCAAATTACTTTAGCAAAACTACATACAACAAAAAGCCTATCTGTAGACGCAAAATTAAAACACTATAAAACAGTTACACAACCAGAAATAACGTGTGCAGTTGAAACTATCTTCAAAACAACTAATACAGCACAAATTGACAGAATACTAAAAATAGAAAGAAGAATAATTAGGACATGTATAAATAAACAGTATAAAATAAATGGACATTGGAGAATAGCATATAAGGAAACAGTATATAAGAAAATAGAACCAATCATGAGCACGATCAGGAAGAAACGCATCTCATTCTTTGGACATCTGATGAGAACTCCAGAAAACAGAATTAGTAAAAAATAATACAAAAATTGTGGAATAGCAAGAGCGACATTAAATGGATCACAGAAATTAAGGAAGATATAAAATAACTCCAAATTACAGTAGATGACCTAAAAAACAAGACAAGAGAAAACCAGAATACTGCAAGACCCGCAAACCAGACTACGAATGAAAATCACTAAAAGAAGTACAGGAAGAGTGCTCTCAGATGGAGAAAGAAAGAAAATATCTGAAAGAATGAAGAAATATTGGGCAGACAGAAGAGCAAAACACCTTTCATATTAGAATACTCTAATAATTATATCACCTAAATATCATATTAAGTTATTGTTAAGCCAAATTGTATCCCTGTGTAACAACATGTTTACAACTTTGTATTTTTGACTAGAGTGGTCCAATGAAGGCCATAAAATAAATAATAATAATAATAATAATCTTTGTTAGTTTTACAATACTAGAAAAATTCTTTGAAGTCTGCCACTATTCTTTGGTTTCATACCACATATAAAAAGGACATGTAAAAACTAGGCTAAAGTAAGTTCAGTTTACGGTACTCCTAGCTTTCCGTTTCGACTTTCTTTGAACTCATGCCACGTTACATAATTAGATGACAAGAGAGGAATATCTGAGTCCCAAAAGAGGCCGGTCTTCAGTGAACTAGACATTGTCTAGCTGCCGGCCCGCTGCGGCTTGTAGCTGCGGTGCACCGCTGTGCATGGCAGCGGTTCGGCTGCCGGCAGTCCCCCCCCCCCCCCCCCCCCCCTCTCACATAGCGGCAGCGGGAAGGGACGCCGTGAGCTATTCCTATCCCTCGTTTTCCCGTCGCCTGCGCTCCTACTGCTGGCGTCCCATTTTCCCGTCGCCTGCGCGCGTCTGCTACAGCTCCTGCAGCCACGTCGCTGTCCCAGCTGTCTCACACAGCAGCACGTCTTATTACCGGTAGCTTTCTGTTTCTACAGCCTACAGCTGCATCTGCTTCTAGGTATACAGCGTGAAGCGTAAATTCACCGAAAAAATTTCAGAGTTGGTTCAGTGACATTTTCTGGGTATTTCGGTAAGCACACCGAACAGAACAGTCACCACTGGAATATATCACGCTTGCCGAGAACCCGAGAAAATTCAGGTCACTACGTGTGACTAAGGCTTCCATCCAGTCAGTATTTGACTGGACGGAAAGGTAGTAGGAGGAATGCACTGAATTACAGGCCCACATCGTTAACGTCGATATGCAGCAGGATTTTGGAACATATATTGTATTCGAACATTATGAAATACACACAGTCAACATGGGTTTAGAAAACAACGTTCCCGTGAAACACAACTAGCTCTTTATTCACATTCCGTATTCCTGGATTTCCGGAAGGTTTTTGACACTGTACCACACAAAGGGCTCGTGGTGAAATTGCGTGCTTATAGGATATCGTCTCACTTATGTGACTGGATTTGCGATTTCCTGTCAGAGAGGTCACAGTTCGTAGTAATTGACGGACCGTCATCCAGTAAAACAGGCGTTCCCCAAGGTAGTGTTATAGGTCCTTTGCTGTTCCTTATCTATAGTCGGCCATTGGTGGCCGAGCGGTTCTAGGCGCTACAGTCTGGAACCGCACGACCGCTACGGTCGCAGGTTCGAATCCTGCCTCGGGATGGATGTGTGTGATGTCCTCAGGTTAGTTAGGTTTAAGTAGTTATAAGTTCTAGGGGACTGATGACCTGAGATCTTAAGTCCCATAGTGCTCAGAGCCATTTGAACCATTTGAACCTTATCTATATAAACGATTTGGGAGACAATCTGAGCAGCCGTCTTCGGTTGTTTGCAGATGACGCTGTCGTTTATCAACTAATAAAGTCATCAGAAGATCGAAACAAACTGCAAACCGATTTAGAAAAAGTATCTGAATGGGGCGAAAAGTGGCAGTTGACCCTAAATAACGAAAAGTGTGAGGTCATCCACATCAGTTCTAAAAGGAACTCGTTAAACTTCGGTTACACGATAAATCAGTCTAATCTAAAAGCCGTAAATTCAACTAAATACCTAGGTATTACAATTATGAACAACTTAAATTGGAAAGAACGCATAGAAAATGTTGTGGAGAAGGCTAGCTAAAGGCTGCGCTTTATTGACAGGACTCTTAGAAAACGTAACTGACCTACTAAGGAGATTACGCTTGTCCGTCCTGTTTTAGAACACTGCTGCGCGGTGTGGGATCCTTATCAGATAGGACTGACGGAGTGCGTCGAAAAAGTTCAAAGAAAGGCAGCACACTTTTTGTTATCCAGAAATATGGGAGAGAGTGTCACAATAATGATACAGGATTTGGGCTGGAAATCATTAAAAGAAAGGCGTTTTTCGTTGCGACGGAATCTTCTGACGAAATTTCAATCACCAACTTTCTCCTCCGAACGCGAAAATATTTTGTTTACACCGACCTACATAGGGAGGAACGATCACCACGATAAAATAAGGGAAATCAGAGCTCGTACGGAAAGATATAGGTGTTCATTCTTTCCGCGCGCTATACGAGATTGGAATAATAGAGAATTGTGAAGGTGGTTCTATGAACCTTCTGCCAGGCACTTAAATGTGATTTGCAGAGTATCCATGTAGATGTAGATGTAGATGTAGATGTAGACCAGTCTGATGTGGCAGTAGAAGATAACCAAATTAATGCCGAAGTTTTAAATTTCGCATTTAAGAAATAGTTCACGCTGGACATGACGCACCATCGTTTGATCATCACACAGACTATTGTACGGCGGGCGTAGTAATACGCATCGCCGATGTAGAGAAACAACTGAAAGAGTTGAAAACAAATAAGTCGCCAGGTCCTGATGGAATCCCAGTTCCGTTTTAAAAAGAGTACTCTACAGATCTGGCCCGATAATTACCTTGCATTTATGGCGAATCTCTCGCCCAGAGCATAGTCCCAAGCGGTTGGAAAAAGCGCAAGTGACTCCTGTATATAAGAAGAGTAAAATAGTGGACCCACAAAATTACAGAGCAATATGTTTAACATCGGTTTGCTCCAAAATCATCGAACGTATTCTCAATACGAATATAATAAATTTACTTGAGAGGCAAAGGTTTCTGTCCACAAATCAGCATCATTTTCGAAAGCAACGCTCGTTCGAAATTCAGATTGCTGCTTTCTCACTTGAGGTCCTGCGAACCATGGATCAAGGACAACAGGCGGATTCCATAGTCCTAGACTTCCGACATGCACATGACAAGGTGCCACACTGCCGACTGTTAATGAAAACACAAGCATACGGATTAGGTTCCCAGGTATGTGAGTGTCTCAAGGACTTCTTAAGTAGCCGGCCGGAGTGGCCGAGCGGTTCTAGGCGCTACACTCTGGAACCGCGCGACCGATACGGCCGAAGGTTCGAATTCTGCCTCGGACATGGATGTGTGTGATGTCCTTAGGTTAGTTAGGTTTCAGTAGTTCTAAGTTCTAGGGGACTGATGACCTCAGAAGTTAAGTCCCATAGTGCTCAGAGCCATTTGAACCATTTGAACTTCTTACGTAACTGAACCCAGTATGTTGTTCTCGACGGCGAGTGGTCATCAGAGACAAAGGTATCCTCAGGAGTGCCCCAGGGAAGTGCAATAGGAGCGCTGTTATTTCCTATATACATAAATTATCTGGCAGACAGGGTAAGCAGCAATCAGTGGCTGTTCGCTGTTGATCTACATCTACATTTATACTCCGCAAGCCACCCAACGGTGTGTGGCAGAGGGCTGTGGTGTATGGGAAGACGTTCTCGCTGAGTAACTGTAGAAGGATACAAGATGGTTCACACAAAATTTCTAATTGGTGCGATGAGTGACAGCTAGATGTAGGAAAAATGTAAGTTCATGCACATGAGTATAAAAAACAAACCCGTAATGTTCGAGTACAGCGTTAGTAGTATGCTACTTGACAGTCACGTTGATTAAATATCTAAGCGTAACGTTGCAAAGCAGTATGAAATGGAATGAACATGTAGGAATTACAGTAGGAAAGAAGAATGGCCGACATCGTCTCATCGGGAGAATTTTAGGAAAGTGTAGTTCATGTGAAAAGGAGACCGATTATAGGACACTAGTGCGTCCCGCTGTTGAGTGCTGTTCGAGTGTTTGGGATTCGCACCAGATCGGATAAAGGAAGATATTGAAGCAGTTCAAAGGCGGGCTGCTTATTTGTAGTAGTAGTAGTAGTAGTAGCTTTATTCATCTGTAGATCTCTTTTTACAAGGATATAGGACATGTCAAAGTATTTACAAGTTTAGATTAATTAATTTAAAGTAAGCTAGTTCGTATTCACGTATATTTACATACTTCTAGTTAGAGACAATCATAAGAGCTTCTCTTCCGTAGCTTAGCTAGTTTTGTCACTTAAGTCCGTGGAAGTGTATCGACAGAAGTAACTATTCAATTCAAGCAGCTTTGTAGCGGAGAGTATTTATGCGTTACATGACACCAATGTGCTTCTGCTCTGATTTTTCAATCCGTTTCATTCCGTACCATACACTGCTTTGTAAACGCATGTTAGTATACACATCATTACCTTCGTGATAAATTCAGCGCAGTTCCCGTCCGTTTATCCGGAGATTCTTGTTTGTTCGATACTTGCTTTCGTTTCGTTACCACCAAGTGGTCACATTCTATTTTAAGAGCCGTTTGTGGTGTAAGTTCCGCAATCCTCCTCCTACACTGTGCATCTACACCGAAAAGTCAAAAAAAAAAAAAAAAAAAAACTGGTACACCTGTCTAATATCGTGTAGGGCACCGCGAGCACGCAGAAGTGTTGGAACATGACGTGCATATACTCGACTAACGTCTGAAGTAGTGCTTGAGAGAACTGGCATTATGAATCCTCCAGAGCTATCCATAAATCTGTAAGAGTATGAAGGGATGGAGATCTCTTCTGAACAGCACGTTGCAGGGCATCCCAGATATGCTCAATAATGTTCATGTTTGGGGAGTTTGGTGGCCAGCGGAAGTGTTTAAGCTCGGAAGAGTGTTCCTTGAGGCACTCTGTAGCAATTCTGGACGTGTATCACACCGTCCTGCTGGAGTTGCCCAAGTCCGTCGAAATCCACAATGGTAATGAATGTATGCACGTGATCAGGCAGGATGTTTACGTATGTGTCACCTGTCAGAGTCGTATCTAGACGTATCCAGGGTCCCATATCACTCCAACTGCACATGCCCCTCACCTTTACTGAGCCTCCAACAGTTTGAACACTCCTCTGCTGATATGCAGGGGTCATGTATTCATGACGTTGTCTCCATACCCGTGGACGTCCATCCCCCTGATACAATTCGAAACGAGACTCGTCCGACTATGCAAACATGTTTCCATTAATCAACAGTCCAGTGTCGGTGTTGACGGGCCCAGGCGAGGCGTAGAGCTTTGTGTCGTGTGGTCATAAAGGGTAGACGAGTGGGCCTCCGGCTCCTAAAGCCCATATGGATAATGCTTCGTTGAATATTTCGCATGCTGACGTTTGCTGATGGCCCAGCATTGAAATCTGCGAGCAATTTGCGCAATGGTTGCACTTTCTGTCACGTTGAACGATTCTCTTCAGTCGTCTTTGGTCGCGTTCTTGCAGGATCTTTTTCCGGCCGCAGCGATGTCGGAGATTTGATGTTTTACCGGATTGCTGATATCCACGATACGCTAGTGAAATGGTCGTACGGGAAAATCCCCACTGCGCCGACTATAACACCACGTTCAAACTAACTTAAATCTTGATAACCTGCCACTGTAGCAGGAGTAACCGATCTGTCAACTGCGCCAGACACTTGTATTATATAGGCGTTGCGGACCGCAGCGCCGTATTCTGCCTGTTTACCTATTTCTGTATTTGAATATGGATGCCTATACTAGTTTCTTTGGCGCTTCAGTGTATATTGAATGTGTTTCTTAGCTCATGATTTCCGTTCGCGTATATCAACACTAACTTTACGTATTCATTTCTCGTGGAGAAGCATCTCTTTGCTAGCCACGAGTGGTCATGGTTTAGAGCTTTTGTTCTCTTTTTCTCCTCTGTGTAAACATCACCAACTTCATGCGGATGTTAAGTGAGCGTATTTTCAACACATCCTTTGATTATTCCCGTTCTGTAATCCAAGAAATTAGTAGCGGCCTCAGCACCACGATTTAAAATTTGTCAAGTTGAAAAATGATTCAAATGGCTCTGAGCTGTGTGGGACTTAACGTCTGAGGTCATCAGTCCCCTAGAACTTAGAACTACTTAAACCTAACTAACCTAAGGACATCACACACATCCATTCCCGAAGCAGGATTCGAACCTGCGACTGTAGCGGTCCCGCGGTTCCAGACTGTAGCGCTTAGAGCCGACGGTATTTATCAAGTATGGAACTAGATATATATCAGGATCCAACAATTGTCACATTTTATTATATTAACAAGCGTATTAGTTAAGTTACCGAAGCAATAAATGTTCATTTTTACCCGAAATTATACGAGGACTGTTCAAAAAATTCGGGAACTTTTTTTTCACAAACATTTTCTACGCTTTCCTTTTACTTATTGTGCATTGTCTCCTTCGAAATACTCTTCTCCACAGTTGATACACATCTCCCAACGCCGTTTCCGCTTTTGGAAGCCGTCTTAGAACGCCTCCTGTTTGGATCGTGCGAAGTGCCGTCTGCGAATTTTTTTATCTCGTCTATCGTTGCCAATCTTCGTCATTTCAAAGGGGTTTTCAACTTTGGAAATAGAAAATAGTCCACAGGAGTATGAGACAACACAGTGATTTCGTTTTTCGTGTAATTGTCCCGCGCCAACAGGGATGAATATGCGGGTGATCCAAGAGCCATGAACTGTTTCGCCATATTTCAGGCCGGTTCCCAAAGTTTTCTCGCAAGCGTCGTAGCACGTCCCGATAGTCCCATAGATTAACAATTTGTCCCCGTGGTACCAACGAGTGACAACTAATCCTTCAAAGTTGTCTCGAGCATTTTTCTCTTGGAGGACCTTCCCCGATCCATTGTGAAGATTGAACCTCGGCTTCAACATCATAACCGTAGACTAACGTCTCGTCACCACTTATGATTCTCCTAAGGGGCATCTTGTTCTCATTTGTGCGATCCACAAGCTCTTCACAGATTGCGAAGCAGTCTTTCTGGTGTTGACTCAGGAGCCCTGGGACGAAGTTGGCGCTAACACGATGCATTCCAAGATGCTGCGTCAGGATTTATATCGTGCCTCTCTCTTCTTTGGTATTAAATTGTTTAGATTTTAATGTAAGATGTGGTCGGAATTTTTGGGAAAAAGGTAAAAGATACTTAATACACTGTTGGCATAGCGTGTATTCTGCATGCTCTTAAATGCGGCTTACATTTACGCTGACAATAATCAAAGTTGCTACGCAGGCATAAATATTAGTAAGAAGGGTACAGTTTTGCTTGTAAAGGCTTAATTACGTTACCTAAACTCGCGGCCAGCTCAAAGATAATCAGAAGTAGCTTGAAAATATTACTGCTGTTGCCCATTAAATAAATTGTTGCGAAGAGAGAGACGATATAACTACCTACGTTGCGTAAGGATTTGTATTCACGATAAATAATGTCATTGGTATATATATCACTGGGTTCATTCTAGGTTAAGCATTTCCTTGTTAGAGATAAATTTAATCTCAAACTGAAAGATATCGTAGGAAACGTTAGCGATAGCCCCGGACATTTGTACAAGCCCCGCCCATTTATCCCCCTCCACACCTACGCCTCGCAGCACCAACCAAGAACGCATCAATATGATCTTTGGTAGTCCTCGTCGCAGTCGTGGTTTTTTTCGACGTTTTTTTGTTTTACCGCGGTTGTTCATACTAGCAGTGTTGTGCTGTTAGTACTTCTTGGCAGTTTGTGTAATACTGTCAAAATGAAACATAGATGTGCACTCTCAATAAAGTTATCATACACAAGGTACCTAATCTTGATTGTTGTGGCCAACTGCTGTCAAAACTGATATCGAACAGACATTAAAGTACGATAACATGTGTTGGAATGACACTGACGAAATTATGTACATATGTTTAACAATAGGCAACTCTAAAGCTCTGAAACACTGAAGAAGAACTCAAAGTAATCTCGTGTCTGCTATAAGCAAGCAGTCATAAGAGTACACAAGTAACAATTCACCCATTACACAGGCAAATATTAATGAAGAATGTCACTGTATAAATATCTGACTGCTTGCATTACGCATTTCTACATTATCCCACTCTTATATTCTTTCGTCTTTATGAGGTAATCAGAAACAAACCAAGACATCGACTTTGGCTTCTTTACGCACAACATTGATCTTAGACAATCGAGATAAAGCACAGCATCCTCGGCGATACTACCAATTAATATTTCCCAACAGAACTTCTTACACTATGTGAGGTGACGGAAATTTACGCTCACTGCAGTTAACAAATATCAGATTTTTTGATATAGTGCAGATAAAAGCTCATGAAATAAAAAAGACAGTGTGGATGCCATTTTTATTTTTCATTCTTATTGATGATTTTTCAACTCGCATTTTCAATGAACATATTTCCAATTCTTTTCGCAATGGTACCGGAAAAACTGTATTTCGTACTAACTACTGATTTTCTCCCTTGTTATGACTGGCATATCTGTGATACGAACAACTTTGATGTTGGAACATGCGGCAGACCACGCTCGGAGCTTACGATATGGATTCGTGTAGAGGGGGGTGATTGGGAGGGGCTTGTGCACCGTCCGGAGCTGTCGCTAACGTTATGTGATTTCGTGAAGCAAAACTAAGCCTTGCTGCCTACTGCAGTTAAATCTATCCACGGAATTCCATAAAAATTCTGATAAAATGAACTTTGTTAATATTAATGCTTGAAAATTATTATCAGTATTCAAAGAATTTGTAATGTTAACTTGGGGTGAAGCCCTATTAATATTTTAATTAAATTCCACGTTTTGGCCACCTGTGCGCCATTACGACAAAAATAGAGTCAGACAACTTCTACACAAATCTCTTTAAATAATTATTTTTAGTTAAATATTTCCACCGGGAGGGAGAGGTTCTGAATAAGAACAGGAGAAATTCACTTTTTCCGTATACTATAAAAGAATTCTTTTTTGAGTTATCAGTCTTCTGACTGGTTTGATGCGTCCTACCACGTAATCCTCTCCTGTGCCAACCTCTTCATCTCAGAGTAGCACTTGCAACCTACGTCCTCAGTCATATGCTGGTTCTATTCCAGTCTCTGTCTTTCTCTATAGTTTTTGCCCTCTACGGCTCCCTCCAGTACCATGGAAACCCTGATGACTTAACAGATGTCTTATCATCCTGTCCCTTCTCCTTGTCAGTGTTTTCCACATATTCCTTTCCTCTTTCTGCACAGAGTCTCCTCATTCCTTACCTTATCAGTCCACATAGTTTTCAGCATCGTCTATAGCACATCTCAAATGTTTCGATTTTCTTCTTTTCCGTTTTTCCCACAGTGATTCACTACCATACATTGCAGTGCTCCAAACGTACATTCTCAGAAATTTCTTCCTCAAATTAAGGTCCATGTTGATACTAGTAGACTTCTCCTGGCCAGGAATGGCCTTTTTGCCAGTGCTAGTCTGCTTTTGATGCTCTCCTTGCTCCTTCCATCATTGGTTGCTTTGCTGCCTAGGTTGTAGAATTCTTTATTTTCAGTTACTTGTGACCATCAACCCCGATGTTAAGTTCCCCGCTATTTGCATTTCTGCTACTTCTCATTTATTTCGTTTCTTTCGATTTACTCTCAATCCATATTCTGTAGACTGTTCATTCCATTCAGCATATCATGTAATTCTTCTTCACTTTCACTCAGGATAGCAATGTCATCAGTGAATAGTACCATTGATATCTTCTCACCTTGAGTTTTAGTCCATTCCTGAACCGTTCTTTTATTTTCATCACTACTTCTTCGATGTACAGATTGAACAGCAGGGGCAAAAGACTGCACCCCTGTCTTACACTCTTTTTAATCCGAGCATTTCGTTCTTGGTCGTCCATTCGTATTATTCCCTCTTGGCTCTTGTACATATTGTACATTACACATCCCTCCCTAGCGCTATTTTTCTCCGAATTTCGAACATCTAGCACCACTTTACATTGTCGAACGCTTTTTCCAGGACGACAAAACCTATGAACGTGTCTTGCTTTTTCCTTAGTCATTGTCAACCGCGACGTCAGAATTGCCTCTCTGGTGGCTTTGCCTTTCCTAAAGCCAAACCGATCGTCATCTAACACATCCTCGGTTTTCTTTTTCATTCTGTATGTTATTCTTGCCAGCAACTTGGATGCATGAGCGATTACAGGGTGACTGTTATTGAACACTATGCAATAAAATCGTCATAACTTCTGAACAATTTGCGTTTGGGCGTTCAAACTGCACAGTTGGTTGTGGAGCATGATGAGAATTCGTATCCGCATGCGAATGTTATGGTTTAGCGCAGAAGCCCACCTTCATTTGGATGGGTTCGTCAATAAACAAAATTGGTGCATCTGGGAGACTGAGAATCCGCTCTTCGCGATCAAGAAGTCTTTTCACCCTAAACTGGAGACTGTATGGCGTACAATGTCCAGTCACGGCATAATCGGTGCGATATTCCTTGATGGCTACTGAACGGTACGTGAAGGTTTTGGAAGATGATTTCACCCCCATTATCCAAAGTGAGCCTGATTTCGACAAGATGTGGTTCATGTAAAACGGTGCTTGACCCCACCGAAGCAGGAGAGTGCTAGATGTCCTGGAGAAGCACTTTAGGGACCTCATTCTGGGGTACCCAGAGGCCATTGGCATTGGCCTCTATTGGCCGCTATATTCTTCGGATCTGAACACATGCGACTCCTTTTTGTGAGGCTATATTAAAGACAAGGTGTACACGAATAACCCCAAAACCATTGCTGCGCTGAAAACCATTCAAGAGGCCATCGACAGCATCGATGGTCCGACACTTCAGCGGCCGATGCAAAGTTTCGCTATTCGTCTGCGCCACATCATCGCCAATGATGGCAGGCAAATGGAACATGTTATAACCTAAATCCGAATATCTGTCGTTTAAATGTTGAAAAACAGTGTATGCTCGCCATAGTTTGTAACTAATTTACGTTTTTTTCATATCGTTCAATAATTGTCACCATGTAAACTGATAGTTCGATAATTCTCGCTCTTGTTAGCTCTTGCATTTTTCGGAATTGTGTGGACGATATTTTTCCGAAAGTCATAAGGTATGTCGCCAGACTCATACATTCTACACACCAATGTGAATAGTAGTTTTTCTGCCACTTCTCCCAATGATTTCAGAAACTGTGATGGAATGTTATCCATCCCTTCTGCCTTATTTGATCTTAAGTCCTCCAAAGTGTTCTAAAATTCTGATTCTAGTACTGGATCCCCTGTCTCTTCTAAATTGACTCCTGTTTCTTGTTCTTTCACACGATACATACCTTCCCCCTCATGGAGGCCATCAGTGTACTTTTTCCACCTATCTGCTCTCTCCTCTGCATCAAAAGAGGAATTCCTGTTGCACTCTTGTTACCACCCTTTGCTTTTAATTTCGCCGAAGGTTATTTTGACTTTCCTATTTGCGAGTCAGTCCTTCCGACAGTCATTTCTTTTTCAATTTCTTCACATTTGTCATGCAGCCATCTCGTCTTAGCTTCCCTGCACTTCCTGTTTATTTCATTCCTCAGCAATGTATTTCTACGTTCCTGCATTTCCCTAAACATTTTTCTACTACCCTCTTTCATTGATCAACTAAAGTATTTGTTCTGTTACCCATGGTTTCTTCGCAGTTATCTTCTTTGTATCTATGTTTTTCTTTCAAACTTCTATGACTGCCATTTTTAAAGATGTCCTTTCTCTTCAGCTGCACTGCCTACTCTGCTATTCCTCATTCTCTATCTATATATAGCCTTAGAGAACTTCAAGCATATCTCGTCGTTCCTAGTACTTCATCCGTTTCTTTGCGTATGTATTCTTCCTGACTAGTCTCTTAAACTTCAGCCTATTCTTCAGTACTATTACATAGTGAGTTGAGTCTATAGCTGCTCCTGGGTGTGCCTTGCAATCCAGTACCTGATTTCGGATTCTCTGCCTGGCCGTGATGTAACCCAACTGAAATCTTCTCGCATCATCCGGCCTCTTCGAACATATCTCCTCCTCTTGTGATTCTTGAAAATAGTATACGCTATTTGAAGATGGTAACAGTTCTTTCGGACAGTTGAAAATGTGTGCCACAACCAGGACTCGAACCCGGGATCTCCTGCTTACATGGCAGATGCTCTATCCATCTGAGCCACCGAGAGCACGGAGGACAGTGAACCTGCAGGGATTTATCCCCTGCACGCTACCCGTGAGACCCACATTCCCAACTAAATGTCCACACACTACATAAGTAGTGCCCCTGCCCATTACTCTCATTACTCGCGGCAGACAATCGTACGGAGTCCTGCAAGAATTTGGGCAATGCGTGTGCATGCAGAACAGAAGAAGAAGGTCAATGGCTCGTTAGCCTTAACTATATGAAGATGGTATCTGTTCTTTTCGATATGTGCGAAAGAACAGATACCATCTTCATACAGTTAACGCTAACCAGCCATTGACCTTCTTCTTCTGTTCTGCATGCACACGCATTGCCCAAATTCTTGCAGAACTCGGTACGATTGTCTGCCGCGAGTAATGAGAGTAATGGGCAGGGGCACTACTTATGTAGTGTGTGGACATTAAGTTGGGAATGTGGGTCTCACGGGTAGCGTGCAGGGGATAAATCCCTGCAGGTTCACTGTCCTCTGTGCTCTCGGTGGCTCAGATGGATAGAGCATCTGCCATGTAAGCAGGAGATCCCGGGTTCGAGTCCCGGTCGGGGCACACATTTTCAACAGTCCCAGTTGATGTACACTCCTGGAAATGGAAAAAAGAACACATTGACACCGGTGTGTCAGACACACCATACTTGCTCCGGACACTGCGAGAGGGCTGTACAAGCAATGTTCACACGCACGGCACAGCGGACACACCAAGAACCGCGGTGTTGGCCGTCGAATGGCGCTAGCTGCGCAGCATTTGTGCACCGCCGCCGTCAGTGTCAGCCAGTTTGCCGTGGCATACGGAGCTCCATCGCAGTCTTTAACACTGGTAGCATGCCGCGACAGCGTGGACGTGAACCGTATGTGCAGTTGACGGACTTTGAGCGAGGGCGTATAGTGGGCATGCGGGGGGCCGGGTGGACGTACCGCCGAATTGCTCAACACGTGGGGCGTGAGGTCTCCACAGTACATCGATGTTGTCGCCAGTGGTCGGCGGAAGGTGCACGTGCCCGTCGACCTGGGACCGGACCGCAGCGACGCACGGATGCACGCCAAGACCGTAGGATCCTACGCAGTGCCGTAGGGGACCGCACCGCCACTTCCCAGCAAATTAGGGACACTGTTGCTCCTGGGGTATGGGCGAGGACCATTCGCAACCGTCTCCATGAAGCTGGGCTACGGTCCCGCACACCGTTAGGCCGTCTTCCGCTCACGCCCCAACATCGTGCAGCCCGCCTCCAGTGGTGTCGCGACAGGCGTGAATGGAGGGACGAATGGAGACGTGTCGTCTTCAGCGATGAGAGTCGCTTCTGCCTTGGTGCCAATGATGGTCGTATGCGTGTTTGGCGCCGTGCAGGTGAGCGCCACAATCAGGACTGCATACGACCGAGGCACACAGGGCCAACACCCGGCATCATGGTGTGGGGAGCGATCTCCTACACTGGCCGTACACCTCTGATGATCGTCGAGGGGACACTGAATAGTGCACGGTACATCCAAACCGTCATCGAACCCATCGTTCTACCATTCCTAGACCGGCAACGGAACTTGCTGTTCCAACAGGACAATGCACGTCCGTATGTATCCCGTGCCACCCAACGTGCTCTAGAAGGTGTAAGTCAACTACCCTGGCCAGCAAGATATCCGGATCTGTCCCCCATTGAGCATGTTTGGGACTGGATGAAGGGTCGTCTCACGCAGTCTGCACGTCCAGCACGAACGCTGGTCCAACTGAGGCGCCAGGTGGAAATGGCATGGCAAGCCGTTCCACAGGACTACATCCAGCATCTCTACGATCGTCTCCATGGGAGAATAGCAGCCTGCATTGCTGCGAAAGGTGGATATACACTGTACTAGTGCCGACATTGTGCATGCTCTGTTGCCTGTGTCTATGTGCCTGTGGTTCTGTCAGTGTGATCATGTGATGTATCTGACCCCAGGAATGTGTCAATAAAGTTTCCCCTTCCTGGGACAATGAATTCACGGTGTTCTTATTTCAATTTCCAGGAGTGTATATCAACGCTTGTCGACAGCTTAGGGTCTTGATTTAATTATAATTTCGTGTACGATATTATATTTGACTTACGCAGTATGGCAGTTAACATTTAGTCAGTTAAGAAACAAAAAAAAAGCGTCATCATATTACAAGTTTACATCAAATAAACAGTAGTCCAATAGGAATGCAATAAATGTTCAAGTTACTGGGTGCCCCGTAACACATTTCAACATGGATATGCAAATCAAATGATATTATTCATTCGTTCATTTATTAACTGTTCAATGCTCTTTAGCACAAGAATTAAATCCTTCAAGTGTTTATTATTAATGACTATTTATCATTCGTTCATTGTGTACTAATACAAATTATAGTTTGATTGTATGTGGATGCATATTTAAAGTTCAATATTTGAGGTCCAGATATCACTTTGTACAGAAAAGTGCTCGGTGCACACCGACACAAGATATCATTTAATGTGTATGAGGTAATATGCAAGATTTCTAGTAATTCACTTCGCCGCGCGGGGTAGCCGCGTGGTCTGTGGCGCCTTGACACGGTTCGCACGGCTAGGCTCCGCCCGTCGGTGGTTCGAGTGCTCCCTCGGGCATGGGTGTGTATGTTGTCTTTAGCGTAATTTTGTTAAAGTTAGATTAAGCAGTGTGTAAGCCTAGGGACCGATGACCTCAGCAGTTTGGTCCCATATGAACTTACCACCAAACCAAATTCACTTCATTGCAAGGAAAAAGTACGGTACTCACTGGCACTGGCAATCATTGTCCTTGCTGCTAAAGTTCTGTTATTTGTTTCTTAAGACATTAATGTTTAGAGGTTATACATACCAGCTATCGTGTGAGTTCGTCGCATACTCATTAATAAACTGACAGCAATTGAAACATCGAAGTTGTCGTGTCGGTAGCAGGCGTCGTGAATGGCTAGATGCGGTCGTTGGTGAGTGGCTTTAATGGCCGGAATGAGCTCACCGGTTTGTGGTGTCGATGACCGCTATGTGGTCGATGGCGGGAGTTATCGATGACCTGAGTGTGATCGGCGGCGCCCACCGGTGGTTGAGGCGCCGTCCGTTGGACAGCAAACTCGCCGCAGGCAGCCGATGACGATGAGTGTGCAGTGATCAGGAACGCAGCCTACGGATGAGCTGCAGGAACTCACCAATGTTTTCTGGAGGCTTTGTCAGCAACACGACCACAATTGCGAAGACGAAAATTTTCCATAGCGGCATCAGAATTCATTCATAGCTTAATATCCGCTGGAAAGATCTTACAAATTAGTATACTGTCGTACATAATATGTGTGGCAGATATGTCTGTGAAGATTTTCATGTTCTATGTCAAGTCTTTGTAGACCTATCGCCAGTTTATCCGGTTCAGGAAGTAGCTTACAGAATCTCATTACTTCACTGATCTTAACGCACGAAACTTAATTTCACAGTTTGCACTGCTTTTAAACATATTAAAGCCTTACAGCGGCAGAAAGTATTTCCACTGTCCTATTTGCCGCAGAAATGTTTATTCCAGTTTAAAACGTTTGCATATTTATTAATAGTGCGCTCTACGCCGTTAACAGTTCACGGAACGCCGCTCCGCTCACAGTGTAACAGTCCTCCCCGCAAGTGTTGACACATTTGCTGCGCTGCAGTTCTAAATGCGTCGTACTCAACGGCTAGTCTCGCTGTCACTGTCACGTTTTTGACTAACACCACTGAGGTAGCACTGTTGGTTCATTGTTTATTGAACGGAAACGTTACCTCACGTCACTTGACACACTTGTATAGTCGGTTAATGCGTACACTAATTCTTTATATGTACATTATTGCAAAACGTCGCGAGGACAACATTAGACGCACAAAAATTAACTGGCTTATCTGCCATTCAGGTTAGCTAAATACAGACTCTATTTCAAGTTCAAAAGAAATTCACACCTTAATACACATCAACCATGGACCTTGCCGTTGGTGGAGAGGCTTGGGTGCCTCAGCGATACAGATAGCCGTACCGTAGATGTAACCACAACGGAGGCGTACCTGTTGAGAGGCCAGACAAACGTGTGGTTCCTGAAGAGGAGCAGAAGCCTTTTCAGTAGTTGCAGTGGTAACGGTCTGGATGATTGACTGATCTGGCCTTGTAACATTAACCAAAACGGCCTTGCTTTGCTGGTACTGCGAACGGCTGAAAGCAAGGGGAAACTACGGCCGTAATTTTTTCCGAGGGCATGCATCTTTACTATACGGTGAAATAATGATGACGTCCTCTTGGGTAAAATATTCCGGAGGTAAAATAGTCCCCCATTCGGATCTCCGGGAGGGGCCTACTCAGGAGGACGTCATTATCAGGAGAGAATAAAAAAATAAAAAATAAAACTGGCGTTCTACGGATCGGAGCGTGGAATGTCAGATCTCTTAATCGGGCAGGTAGGTTAGAAAATTTAAAAACGGAAATGGATAGGTTAAAGTTAGATATAGTGGGAAATAGTGAAGTTCGGTGGCAGGAGGAACAAGACTTCTGGTCAGGTGAATAACCAGAGTTATAAAAAGTAAATCAAATAGGGGTAATGCAGGAATAGGTTTAATAATGAATAAAAAAGTAGGAGCGCTGATAAGCTACTACGAACAGCATAGTGAACGTATTATTGTAGCCAAGGCAGAAACGAAGCCCACGCCTACCACAGTTGTACAAGTTTATGTACAAACTAGCTCCGCAGAGGATGATGAGAATGAAGAAATGTATGATGAAATAAAAGAAATTATTCAGATAGTGAAGGGAGACGAAAATTTGATAGTCATGGGGGTCTGGAAGTCTATAGTAGGGAAAGGAAGATAAGGAAAAGTAGTAGGTGAATGTGGACTGGGGGTAAGGAATGAAAGAGGAAGCCACCTGGTACAATCTGCACAGAGCACAACTTAATCAAGAAATCATGAAAGAAGGTTGTATACGTGGAAGAGGGCTGGAGACACCGGAAGATTACAGATATATTATATAATGGTAAGACAGAGATTTAGGAAATACATTTTAAATTCTAAGACATTTCCAGGGTCAGATGTGAACTCTTACCACAATTTATTCGTTATGAACTGTAGACTAAAGCTGAAGAAACTACAAAAAGGTAGGAATTTAAGAAGATGGGACCTGGATGAACTGAAAGAACCAGAGGTTGTAGGGAGTTTCAGAGAGAGTTAGGGACCCACTGTCAAATACAGGGGAAAGAAATACAGTAGAAGAAGAATGGGTAGCTTTCAGAGATGAAATAGTGAAAGCAGCAGAGGATCAAGTAGGTAAAAAGACAAGGGCTAGTAGAAATCCTTGGGTAACAGAAGAAATATTGAATTTAATTGATGAAAAGAGGAAGTATAAAAATGCAGTAAATGAAGCAGGAGAAAAAGAATACAAACGTCTCAAAAATGAGATCGACAGGCTAACCAAGGATGGCTAGGGAACAAATGTAAGGATGTAGAGGCATATATCACTAGCGGTAAGATAGATACTCCATAAAGGAAAAATAAAGAGACCTTTAGAGAAAAGAGAACCACCTATATGAATATCAAGAGCGCAGATGGAAAACCAGTCCTAAGTAAAGAAGGGAAAGCAGCAACGTGGAAGGAATGTATAGAGGGTCTATACAAGGGTGATGTACTTGAGGACAATATTATGGAAGTGGAAGAAGACGTAGATGAGGATGAAATGGGAGATATGAAACTGTGTGAAGAATTTGACAGAGCATTCAAAGACCTAAGACAAAAAAGGCCCGGGAGTAGACAACATTCCATTGGATCTACTGATAGCCTTGCGAGAGCCAACCATGACAAAACTCTACCATCTGGTGAGCAAAATGTATGGGACAGGTGACATATCCTCAGACTTCAAGAATCCCAAAGAAAGCAGGTATTGACAGGTGTGATACTTACCAAAGTATCAGTTTAGAAGTCACGGCTGCAAAATACTAACACGAATTCTTTACAGACGAATGGGAAAACTGGTAGAATCCGACCTCGGGAAAGATTAGTTCGGATTCCTGAGAAATGTTGGAACACGTGAGAAAATACTGACCCTACGACATGTCTTAGGAAATAGATAAAGGAAAGGCAAACCTACATTTCTAGTATTTGTAAACTTAGAGAAAGCTTTTGACAATTTGACTAGAATACTCTCTTTCAAATTCTGAAGGTGGCTGGGGTCAAATACGGGGACCGAAAGGCTATTTAAGTTTGTATAGAAACAGGATGGCAGTTATAAGAGTCGAGGGCATGAAAGGGAAGCAGCGGTTGGGAAGGGAGTGAGACAGGGTTGTAGCCTATCCCCGATGTTATTCAATTTGTATATTGAGCATGCAGTAAAGGATACAAAAGAAAAATTCGGAGTAGGTATTAAAATCCATGGAGATAATACAAAAACTTTGAGGTTTGCCGATGACATTGTAATTCTGTCAGAGACAGCAAAGGACCTGGAAGAGCAGTTGAATGGAATGGGCAGCGTCTTGAAACGCTGATATAACATGAACATAAACAAAAGCAAAACAGAATAATGGAATGTAGTCGAACTAAATCAGGTGATGCTGAAGGAATTAGATCAGGAAATGAGACACTTAAAGTAGCAGATGAGTTTCGCTATCTGGGGAGCAAAATAACTAATGATGGTCGAAGTCGGCAGGATGTAAAACGTAGGCTGGCAATGGCAAGAAAGGCATTTCTGAAGAAGAGAAATTTGTTGACATAGAGTATGGATTTAAGTGTCAGTAAGTTCTTTCTGGAAGTATTTGTATGGAATGTAGCCATGTACGGAAGCGAAACATGGACGATGAATAGTTTAGACAAGAAGAGAATAGAAGCTTTCGTAATGTGGTGCTATAGAAGAACGCTGAAGATTGTATGGGTAGATCACGTAATTAATTGGGAAGTAGTGAATAGAATCAGAGAAAAGAAGAATTTGCGGCACAACCTGATTATAAGAAGGGATTTGACTGGTTGGACACTTTCTGAGGCATCAAGGGATCACCAGTTTAGTATTGGAGGGAAGCGTGGAGGGTAAAAATTGTAGAAGGAGACCAAGAGATGAATATACTAAACATATTCAGAAGGAAGTAGGTTGCAGTAGTTACTCGGAGATGAAGAAGCTTGCACAGGATAGAGTAGCATGGAGACCTGCATGAAATATGCCTCTGGACTGAAGGCCACAACAACAATAGATCATGGTGCATCTTGCAATGTCAATTAAGATACATAATGAAATCTAAACTAGTCATGATTTGTGTTTGAAGTCGTTCAAGAAAATCAAACTTATGTTAAAGAACCTGGATTCTACCGTTAAAAACAAAACAAAAAATTATTATGCTTATTGAAACTTTAAGAAAAATTAATCTGAATTGAAATCTGGGTTAACCATCAGCAGTAGGATTGAATGCAGTTCTGGTCCTATGGACAGTATTACATAAAATAAAATGAAAATTATTGGATAACTGTTTCATTATTTCTTGAACTACCCCCAGGGCATTCTTTTCATCATAGCACAACAAATAACTCATGAAATGAAAAACTTATAATTTAGTACCTACATACTGCAAATCTGTACAAGTAAACAAGGTTATTCAAAAAACTTCTGTAAATCTTTACAGGTGTAGCGGGACTTTGAATTTCGCCGCGCTACACTCGTTCCCTCAGACATAAATTATACCGTCGCAGCGGTATGAGCGCTCGACGGCAGAGAAAATACTAAAATTGTAATTCTTTTTTTTCGATCCGTTTTTTTTAATTGTCTTTCGAGAGCGGAAACTTAATGCAGACGTGATCTGATTAAGACGAAAAAACTTATTAATGTGTAGACGTTGTGGAAAATGTTATGAAATTCGGAGGATGGAGAGAAGCAACGTAAAATAAATTGCATTTAATAACAAGACGGTTTTGTGTACATTAGAAATTCCTGGACAATGAAACTTATTGCAAGATTTTGGAGCAGACTTTTCACGCAGAAATGAAGTAGGAGATTTTTGAAGACCTGGACGCCGCACGAAACAAGAAGACATGTTAACATGGTAAAGAATTAACTCTAAGCTACGCCATTTCCCCCTGTTAGCTACATTCTGTTATCTCTGTTCTTCTTCAATAATTTTTGTAGTGGAAATTGGTTTAACTTTTGCTCAAAAAAGCCACAAGGACCATCACAACAACAGCTTTTCCGAATCACGAAGTCCGATAGCTTTTCTGTAACACGAAGTCCGATTTGCTTTTCATTCTTTCCCTTTTTCACGGTTATTTACGATTTGAAAACCCCCTTTTCATTCACCATTCCTTCCCACCATTTTCAACCTTTTCTTTTCTTTTATTTTTTCCTCTTTCTTTTTTTATTAACGACTACAACTGGCGACTGTGACAGAACGCAATTTTCGGATGTGTCGTTTTTGAGCAAATTTGAAACTTTAATTTTTATTTTTTCCCAATAGAGAATATCCAAAACTCCTGAACTTTAAAAGGGTAACTAAAACACCAACTTTATTGTACCTAAGCAAATGATTATTCCACAATATTGTAAAGAATTTTTGTAACCAATTCAATCTGTTTTTCTTTGCATGGCATGTATTGCTCCAAAACTGTTATTTTGAGACCTTTTGGTGATCATCCGATTGAGATGTATTAAGAAAATCCATATTTTGATGAATACGATGTACGCAATAGTGATTGACCAGCCGCTGCAGGACAGAAAATTTAATGGCGAGTCACACAATTATGTTTCATTCAAGCATTCAATAGCCAACTGCAGAATCCATTTTTCCCGTTCCACATCCTGTAGTTTTCTTCTAGATTTTTCCAAAATTATCTATCTCTATTGTAGTTTGTGGTAATTATAGTATTGTTGTAGGATATGAAGATCGTGAATTTGACCGCCAAACAGTCATTTGTTACGAAAAATTTTGTCCGCCCTGCTGCATCTTTCTCAACCATTGTTTGCAATAGATCAATCATTTACTTTGACGAGAAAATATTTCAACCTAAATTTGAGTCAAATCTTTATTAATCAGACTTATATTATTCCCTTTTTGACTTACGATCATACATCCTATTACAATGGAACGCGGTAAGGTAGAGATAGTTTCGGCAGATGAGTTAAGTGAACTAGATTCATCGTTCAACCAACAAGAAAGTCCGCGTTTTCCTCCATGGACGAGTTCACAGATCAATGCAGTGATTTTGCCTCAAACTCGCAACATTTGTGATAATACACAGATAAGGACTTTAAATGATGAAATGTGGAATGGACGCGAGACTAGACCGTCAGCGCCACTGTTAACATCAATGTCAGAACCGAATATGAGACAAATTTAGCAATGTGACACAAATCGGACACAGGAAACTGACAAACTGGACCGACTATTAGAGTTACTTGCAGACATGAAACGAGACGTTAGTCAGAAAATTGACGCAACACTGGACGCACTTGGTCAGGACTTTAAACAAAGGCTAGATAAAAGCGACGAAAAATTTGACGTATTAAACCGTATTACGACCGAAAATTTTGAACGAACAACAAAACAGATGACAGAATTAGATAACATCACTCAACAGCTCAGCCAGCGATTTGAGACATTGTCCGACCGAGTCACTAAACAGGAAGAAACTTTGGTTACATTCACACATGAAACAAAAAACAATATCAGCCGAAGTGAGAATCAGTTAACTCAGATAGTTAATTTGCAGCAGGAAGTGAACACCCGTGTGGAAGAGTTAGCTCAAGCCCACACTTCAGCTGGCTCCATCCAAGAAAAACTGAGTGAAGAAGTGGGAAATATTACCCAACAGCTCACAAAGATAGTTCTTGAACAAACCCACCTCAAAGAAAAGATATAAAAATTAGAAGACCGAGCGGACCTCGCCTCACTAAACAACGACACCAACATGGCCGAGAGAATTGTAAATGAATGTAAATTGTATGACGACTACCTGGACAAAAAACTTGAAACAATTACACAGTACATACTTTCAAAAACAAAGACACATGTTAAAGACGAGACAAAACACATAGAAGACGAAGTGACAAAATTACGAGACAATGTTATGCCGTGTTTGGCGATTGGTGCAAACGCATCGTCAGGGAACGACAAAACAGCTAAAACTATGGCTAATGACACAGACAGAACACCTATTGTGGAATCGCCTATTTCAAATCAAAATTACAATGTGCCGCGTTCTTTTCCACCCAACGAGCACTATTACGGTACGACACCTAGAGTAGCAATGACACAAACTACGTCAATACAGTTATGCCAACCGGCAACTTTTGTAAGACATGGGTATTTCCAGACATTTTCCAGTGAGGACAAGCAAAAAGTCCACCCTATTGCGTTTATTAGATCATTTGACGGTGTTTTTCCACGTAGTTGGTCAGAAGTCGATAAAATCAGATACGTCACCAATCTCATGAGAGGACGAGTAGCTAAATGGGGTGCCGCTATGAAACGGCTGTGCCTTACGTTTGAACAGTTCGAACAAGCCTTCTTGGACGAATTCTGGTCCGAGAATGAGCAACAGAGTCTAAGGAGAGAAGTGTGCAACCCCGAGACCTATGACCCTAAAAAAGAAACATTAAGACAATACTTTGAGAGGTATCTAGACAAGACACTGTACTGGTCCAAACCAGCCGACTTGCCAGCGATAATTGACACTTTAAAGAGCCACTTACCCTTTCCATACCGAGACAGATTAGTAGGAGTACCGAAGAATGACATTAAGACTTTCTTAAACTTTTTAGATCAAACGGACGTAGTTTACAGAGTCGATTCACGCCATTCAAATTTTACTCATATTAGTAACCAAAATCAACATCCACCCCAAAGGAACCGTACTGGCGGTGGTTGGTGGAACCAACCGTCTGCGCCGCGACACAATACGATGCCTGCGAGCGAAACATATTCAAATGGAAACGTGTATGACGGTAGGAACAACCGCAGAAATTCGTGGAATAATAATAACAACAATAATTATCACCCATATCAAAATGGTAACTACAAGAAAAATCAAAATCAGAGACAGTACAAAAACAACAGCAATAGGAGACATGAGAATAACCGGTACCACCCGTGCTACTTTGACAGGAACATGCCATATAACAGACATAATTACCACCAAAACAACAACAATCCCAACAATCACCGACAGAATATGTGGAACACACAAAATTCACGCATGACAAATCATATCCCTCCACGGAATCCGCCGCCGTTCCCCAGTACAGTTATGCACTCCCCGCCAGGAAGTAGCAATAACAATTGCGGAGCGCCATCAGCTGACGCGTGGGCACCAACCGGCCGGAATGTAAGTCAATGAACCCGGCCAAACACAGCAGACGACGGAAAACAGTCGACGACCGAGCTAAGCGCTCGTGCTTCGGTCGTGAGGTGTTGTAAGAGCGCAACCGCTGAGACGGTTTGTTTCCTCAGGTACGATGACAAAATGACAGCAGAACAGAAATTAACCGACGAGAAAAACATTAAATCAGACAGTTGTGTTCAATAATTCATACAAGCTACGGCATGGGTTAAATTTAACGACTATGATGTACAAATTTTATTCGATACTGGTGCTGATGCAAGTGTCATGTCAATGAATTGAAACAAATTATAAACATACCTACATTACCTGTACAGAATTGCCACGTGGTTAGTGCCACAGGAACTAAATCTAAGAACATACGCATGCAAGCCCTTGTTAACTTCACATTTTCCAACACACAGTTCAAGTGTAATTTTCTGATTGTGGACAAGCTCATCGTACTCTGCATCTTAGGGATGGATTTCTTGAATGAACACAAAGCGGTCATAGATTTAAGTAATGGCACATGTCGATTATCTGTAGGAGACCAACTAATTAATGTTGAACTTAACAAGACGGTTGAACCACAACAAAAACATTACGAAGTAAGTCAATTTAAATTGGTATATCCTACCATAGTTAGTGTATGTAATTTAACACTTGAAGATTCAGACTATCAGGAGATTGAGCAGGATTTATTATATTCAGGTCCTTTCAGAATAGCAAGCATACCTCACGCAGGTTGTTACTCCCTAGAATACCCGTTATCTCAGAAGCCGAGGGGGCTGCATCCCCACAGACATTTGAAACTCTTTGTGCACTAAAACAATATAATATAATGATAACTAAGTTGAACATGAGCAAGTTGCTGTGAGAAGGAGATCGTAAATATTTGTATTGAATACACGAACATTAAGTTATACAGCCTAAGAACATAAACGTTAATTTACGGAAATTATATACTGCAGTTACACTTGTACACATAATTATGAAGAGAATGTAAACTCAGGTGAGTACACTTACTGAATGAGAAAATATATTCATATAGGAATGAGGTCTACGCAGGTTACATTTGTTGTTAATTGTAAATTATAAGGTGAATCAACAATTAGTTAGTTATTTCAAGTCACTCTAATGACAGGAGATAATAGCTATTGAGATCAGTAATGACATAGGTATGTAGCAGAATGAATGAGGATGTAAGGATGAATGATCAGTATGAATGAGTAAATATTTAAGTTCATAAAAGAAGGTAAGTTACTGTGAAGTAGTTGATGGAGACAGATTATTTGAGGAAAATATTATTGGATTTTTATGAGAATATATATATATATATATATATATATATATATATATATATATAATGAATAAGAGAAGTATGCATGTAAGGAATGAGTGAGAATGTTTTGGTAATGTTGTGCTACATAGAGAAGTGAGTAAATAGTCTACATCTTTAAGATTACATAAGAATTTCAGTTGAAAGAAAACATTTGTGATGAGTTAGAACACGTGAGTACAAGACGTTAAATGTGAATCTATTCACAGTGCCCTTGAAAATGAACAAATGCAAGAAAAGCAGAGTGAACATAACGATGATTACAGCTGTTGAAAGAAGTGTAATAAGAATGTAACTTGGAAACACTTTAGATTTAATTCATTTCAGAAGTGTAACTTAGTAACCTTTCGTTAAGTTTTGTTAAGCCATTGTGTGGAAGAAAACATTTATAGTTCGTGTTCAGACAGGAGAATGATATTTTAAGGAACTTAAGTTAAAATATAGTTTTTACACAGCCCTCATGTGAATATATTTGTATAAAAATTCTTTTTACGAAAGTGAAATTTAGTGCCATGTTAGCCTTTATTATACTTACACACAACAGAAAATCATGAGGAATTAAAAGATGGGAGAGTTATTTAGGCCGTTTTGCGACTCGTACAACGCCTCCACTTAAGCGAACAGATGACAAAATTACATCTACTTTGAAGACAACATTTGACTTTTCAGGTAATGCAAGGTGAGTGCAAAGGAGGAGTGACCACCCGTACAGCCGACGTCGAGCAACGGACACTGAGAAAGAGACATTTTACTGCCAGTTATAATACTATGTTATTTATTTGTGTTTTATAGAAAGAATTGATATATATACACAACATACATGACGTTTAACCTTCACTAAAGTAGAAGAAAGTTCATGGTTGAACTCTTGAGAGGAAATTTGGTAGGTTATTATATAATAAACATTATGAGAGAGACAATCTCTGAGATATATATTCCATTTGTATAGACGGTATCCACAAGAAGTGGAGATATCGAGGAAGTACTGAGCAGCTGTGTGATTATGCAAGGATTTGTTAATGTATAATACACTTAGTCATATGAACAGTCAGAACACAAACAAAGAATCTGAGATGATGTTACACTACACAGACTTGACGTAATGGCACTTACATTTATCCATGATTTGGTAAATGGTAATCACGTCCTTTCACACGCCCCTTGAAGGTGATGTTCTCTTTTTATGTATTAGCTGTAGGATTTGATAGTTTATAGGTAGTGAATAGTTTCTTCCATTATATCTTTTTTTCTTTCTCCATTATCCTACCACCTCCTGCAGCTGGGTATTGTTTGTTTATGGAATAAAAGAATATATTGTGTGGCAGTAAACTTTCAGGTATGAATAAAAAGACTTGAATATTGATGGCATTACAAGCCTGGTCAACCACTAGCCAAGATATGGAACCAAAAGAAAGAAAGAAATAATAAATGAAGGAAAGCCTGTGCTTTAAATATTAAGTCTGATATTCCTTGGCACGCCCAAACCTTAATAAAGAAAATCAAAATGACCATAAATCCCAATAAAGAAAAGCCAATGGGACTTAGTATAATTTTTAAAGTAAATATTTCACATGCATATTCTTGTAAATTTATGTGTATTTGTATATGTGTTAAAACTTTTCATGTTGTCAACATATTTTGAAATGTGACCACGATATGTAAGCTTTCATAATTAACTATGTAAACATACTGAGTCACAGTGAACTTTGTTAAAATGTAAATATGGCAAAAAAGTGTTGCAAACTGTGTTCAACCGTAAATATGGCAAAAAAAGTGTTGCAAACTGTGTTCAACTGTGAACGTTATAAACGACGAATTTTGTGCTATTTGGGAAACTTATGGTGCATAAACCAAATAATTGTTTGTAAATCGATATAAACTGCAATTTGCTTCGACAATAATGAGGATTTTCACACTGCAAATGAACGTTTGTTGGCGAGTGTAAACAACGCGATGAAACACCTACCTTTGCGAACATCGACTCCGTTGTTCCTGGCCGGCCTTCAGATGCTTTGGAGACAATAAACTCAGCACCTGTCGTAGGCGACGTGGAGGCTAAAAACTACATCGACCATATATGCTCCGGGAACAATAGTCATGAAACCGCACAAGGACCTGGAGTGTTGTGTCGTAACAGAAGACAGGGACACTGCTTCAGATCACGCACACGCTCAATCTTATGCTGTCTACGGACTTAACACGCCATTTATGCTGGAATAACAACTTGTAACGAACACTATGTGAAAGTGAATACTGTGCAAGACTGTCACAACCCAACGATTTTGAAACTGCCGCACACGAAATTCAGTGATGCTTTTGCGCATGCGCAAAGACTACATGCTGCCAGAGATGCATTGGGAAACCAACGCTGGAAGCGCACAAAATTAACTGCGCTGGTGAGCAGCTTGCTCAAACACAAACTACGTAAACACACACACACACACACACACACACACACAATATATATATATATATATATATATATATATATATATATATATATATTAATTTTGTAAAAAAGCATCAAAACTGTAACAATTGTATTTAGTATATAGGTTTACACAGAAGGTATTCAGAAAAATTATCCCCTATGAATGCACGTGGCTTTTCCTATGAAAATATGTATATATTGACATTTAGGCATATCTATTATATTGTTTGCTAGCCTGCCACGCTAAATGTTTTAGCGTGACAGTCGAGGGGGCGATGTAGCGGGACTTTGAATTTCGCCGTGCTACACTCGTTCCCTTAAACATAAATTATACCGTCGCAGCGGTATGAGCGCTCGACGGCAGAGAAAATACTAAAATTGTAACTCTTTTTTTTCGATCTGCTTTTTTTAATTGTCTCTCGAGAGCGGAAACTTAATGCAGACGTGATCTGATTAAGACGGAAAAACTTATTAATGTGTAGACATTGAGGAAGTTGTTATGAAATTCGGAGGATGGAGAGAAGCAACGTAAAATAAATTGCTTTTAATATCAAGACGGTTTTGTGTACATTAGAAATTCCTGGACAATGAAACTTATTGCAAGATTTCGGAGCAGACTTTTCACGCAGAAATGAAGTAGGAGATTTTTGAAGACCTGGACGCCGCACGAAACAAGAAGACATGTTAACACGGTAAAGAATTAACTCTAAGCTACGCCATTTCCCCCTGTCAGTTACAGTTTGTTTATCTCTGTTCTTCTTCAATAATTTTTGTAGTGGAAATTGGTTTAGCTTTTGCTCAAAAACTCCACAAAGACCACCCCAACAATAGCTTTTCCGAATCACGAAGTCCGATACCTTTTCTGTAACACGAAGTCCGATTTGCTTTTCATTCTTTCCCTTTTTCACGGTCATTTACGATTTTAAAACCCCCTTTTTATTCACCATTTCTTTCCCACATTTTCAACCTTTTCTTTTTCTTTTTTTCTCATTTTCTTTTTTTATTAAGCACTACACAGGGGTTTACGATTGTGCTACGCTGCAGCTGCCCCCACAGATAATTTCTACAGTTCTGTAGGGACCAGCATAGCTGGTCTAAATTTTCCGGCCTGGCACTTACAGGTATGATTAAACTATTAGTACCTCTCGCATCCACAATCAGCCTCCGTCTGCCTATGCTTTTGCCAATAGTCGACTACTATACGGAGAACAGGAAGGCTCTATTATATTCCATTCGATCATCTTCCTTCGTTAGAGCTTCCTTCTTCGTCGCGGCAGCATGTTGATGTGGGTACACCTCAATATTATATACGGAACCTTGTATAGTTCCTGGTTTTTCAGAAAATGCGTTTGTATGCGTACTAAGTAAATCCATTAACTGTGTCCGTTGCTGCAATTCTAGGCACTCCGATTCTACTAACTTTTGCCAAATCAACTCTTTTGTGGCAATTACCTCGTCACTTTGACTAGAGGGACAGGTACAGTACCCCTGGGTAGGTAGATTATTGTCTAGGGATAATATTTGAGATCTGGTATACTCAATACGGATCCTCTGGTTGTATTTACCAAGTATCACCTCTGTGGCATTTAATTCCGGCATGAATCTTTTTCCTTTGTCCACAGTACAGATTCCAGGCGAGAGGTCGATCGTTGCCTTCCTCCGTATGATGAAATCCCAACCCAGGATACAGGCCACTGATAAATTTTCATCACCAGGAACCTATACTTGAAGGCTTCATTTTCCATTAAAAGGTCGATCTTCACCTGTGATTTGACCACCAGCGACTTGGCACTAATAGCGCCCACCACTCTACATCCTTGAACTGGAAATGACGGTATCTTGTGTACCCGACATAAATCTTTGTATGTATCATAACTCATAATGCTTGTCGCTGCTCCTGTGTCCGGGATCACAGTCAACGGTACATTCCTTCTTTCGCGTGCGCTACTTGCACTACGGATTTACCTGTCTTATTACACGTTTTCGGCCCAGCGCATAGTTCATTGCACACATCCTAGTTGTTGTTGTAACGCAACATGTTTGCAGAATTTATAGAGGTACCTTCACTTTTTTCCTTGGACACTACCAGAAAACATGAGGTGGTCGACTTTAGTTTAAAAGCGTGAACGGTACATCTACATCTACATCTACATCCACATGACTACTCTGCAATTCACATTTAAGTGCTTGGCAGAGGGTTCATCGAACCACAATCATACTATCTCTCTACTATTCCACTCCCGAACAGCGAGCGGGAAAAACGAACACCTAAACCTTTCTGTTCGAGCTCTGATTTCTCTTATTTTATTTTGATGATCATTCCTACCTATGTAGGTTGGGCTCAACAAAATATTTTCGCATTCGGAAGAGAAAGTTGGTGACTGAAATTTCGTAAAAAGCTCTACCCGCGACGAAAAACGTCTATGCTGTAATGACTTCCATCCCAACTCGTGTATCATATCTGCCACACTCTCTCCCCTATAACGCGATAATACAAAACGAGCTGCCCTTCTTTGCACCCTCTCGATGTCCTCCGTCAATCCCACCTGGTAAGGATCCCACACCGCGCAGCAATATTCTAACAGAGGACGAACGAGTGTAGTGTAAGCTGTCTCTTTAGTGGACTTGTTGCATCTTCTAAGTGTCCTGCCAATGAAACGCAACCTTTGGCTCGCCTTCCCGACAATATTATCTATGTGGTCCTTCCAACTGAAGTTGTTCGTAATTTTAACACCCAGGTACTTAGTTGAATTGACAGCCTTGAGAATTGTACTATTTATCGAGTAATCGAATTCCAACGGATTTCTTTTCGAACTCATGTGGATCATCTCACACTTTTCGTTATTTAGCGTCAACTGCCACCTGACACACCATACAGCAATCTTTTCTAAATCGCTTTGCAGCTGATACTGGTCTTCGGATGATCTTGCTAGACGGTAAATTACAGCATCATCTGCGAACAACCTAAGAGAACTGCTCAGATTGTCACCCAGGTCATTTATATAGATCAGGAACAGTAGAGGTCCCAGGACGCTTTCCTGGGGAACACCTGATATCACTTCAGTTTTACTCGATGATTTGCCGTCTATTACTACGAACTGCGACCTTCCAGACAGGAAATCACGAATCCAGTCGCACAACTGAGACGATACCCCATAGCTCCGCAGCTTGATTAGAAGTCGCTTATGAGGAACGGTGTCAAAAGCTTTCCGGAAATCTAGAAATACGGAATCAACTTGAGATCCCCTGTCGATAGCGGCCATTACTTCGTGCGAATAAAGAGCTAGCTGCGTTGCACAAGAGCGATGTTTTCTGAAGCCATGCTGATTACGTGTCAATAGATCGTTCCCTTCGAGGTGATTCATAATGTTTGAATACAGTATATGCTCCAAAACCTACGGGTTGGCTTTCGTCCACAACGTCTACTATCTTAACTCGTCGGGCCTGAACCTGTTGCATCATACGACTGCTTTGTTCCTGCACATCAAGATGCTTGGAATTACTTCTGTATTGAATGTTTCCGTCAGGTGGCTCCCAGTGTTGACCCGGCTGAGCCGCCTGTTGGCCAACCAACGTATCGGTATTAGATCGACTTCTTTTAGGCTGCTGGGAGTTGGGACTGTTGTGTCCCATGACGTTCCGCGTCTCTTCATTTCCGTGCTGATTATTGGCATACCCGTTCCCGTTTGAGTTCGTGTACGCCGCATTCTGTTGCGGTAGCCTATAACCATAGTTACTAAGGTCGCTGCTGTTGTGGTAACCGTTCATTTGTCTGTTTCCGTCACCACTGCCGTTTTTATTACTGTTATTTTCGCCGTTCTACGGAAGGTAACTCCCGTACTCGAGCTAACCTCTCTTCTATCTTCGTGGATCAAATCTAGCGAATAAACGATGACGAGAAATCTTTCCAAGTCACCTTCAGAGACGTTATCTAAATGCTCTCAGACTTGAATACGTAATTTTAGTTTTAATATTCTTGACACGTCTCTCGTTGTCTTGGTCTCGCCTCAGTAACGAGTTTTGCTAATATAACTACCCTCTATGTATTTTATAATGCTACCTAACTTCGGGTTGTTCATAGCAGGATTTTACACCTCTTGTCTTAGATGTTCTTGGGTACAAGTACTCCAATATTTTGCAAAGAAATTTTTTTCAACTACTTCGAGTATTGGACAAGGGTCCGCTGTCTATTGCCCATAGTGTGGCTTCACCTATAATATGTGAAGTCACACACCGTATTTTTTGTCACTCCGTCCAAACCTTTCACAGAAAGCGCCTAAAACCTTTAATGAATATGACCGGATGCACGGTCTTTTTCTCTGCAGAAAATGTTGTAAAGTGCGTGTGTTTTATGAAGCTTTCTTGGAGTTTTATCTCAGCGTAGCTCTGCTTTTGTTGGTCATCCACCGCTGCTATACTCTCTGGAGCAAGTTTATGAACATTTCGTCCAGGGAAAATTGCTGACTGATAACGACTTTCGTTTCCGTAACGCCTACGACCTTGAATCACATTTCGCTCGGTATCTTGCGCACTAGACTCACTACTTTCTAGCGTGCAATTCAATCGTGTACTTCTCTTTGCCACCGCGGAAGTTCCTCCACCAAGTTGTATCGCAATTTATTTGCGGACTTGCCACTACCGAACGCAGCGACGTTTGTGACCTTCAGTATCACATTTTGTTGCCCAGCGGTCACGTGTTCCTTAATCTCTACATCGTTTTTGCTCCAACCACTGAGTTGTTTCGATTTCAGCCTTTTATGATTGAACTTTCAAGTGATGTTCGACCTGCTCAGTTAATTGTAAAGAAAGCTAGTTTAATTTGTTTTGTCACTTCTTTCACTTTAGTGTCAACGGCGTTTTGTGCATGGTGGCACTTTTTAACTTCATTAATAACCGTAGATATTGCTTCAGGTAAGCCACTATATACTTCCTTCATATCAGTTATTTCGGGTTTAGAGTTTCTAGCTGCACTTCTAGGTTTGTTAAGACAGCTTCGTCACGCTTTGTTAGAATTTTATGTAATTGACAGGTGATGTTCTAATCACGTACTATCTCTCTGGTCTCTCGTCTCTCTTCACGTTCTTTCTCTTTGAGAGCTAATTGTTCTTCGAGTTCTCTTTCTTTGGTCTCAAGTAGTTCATTAAACTGTTCGAGCATAGCTTTATCTCATTCTTTTCCTTTTTCTTGTAACTTCTGAAAGAACATTGTAAAGAAATCACCACCTGGCATTCCTGTCGGCGATGGTTTCATTACTGTAGAGTTTGACCCCTGCCTCTGCACAAATCGATGCTGCCAGCTTATTATCGGAAGCCAAGATATTCACATTGGATTTATTAGTTATCAGTTGCTCGGATTCTGATTCTATCATAGTTTCTTGTGATAGGGATTCTGTTAACTCACTACTTTCACCTGGCAGTTCTTATATTTTACCAAGAGGTTCGGAACTGGAGTACACTAATACCTTTCTCGATTCCTGACTAGTTCTGGCACGATGCATAGTATAAATAACTGCAGTCTCTTTCGTGATAGCTATGGCTGGCAACTCAACAGTCATTGGTTGCGCCAGCTGTTATTTTGGCTACGATTGTTGCTCGCTGCAAAATGCAGTAAAATCTTAACTAAAGCTCCAGACGAATACAGCCTCTTGCCGTTATATACACAACGTAAAATACAGAACAGTACCTAACTCATCATTGGCGCGAAATTACGAATGTTCCGGTATTTTTTGAACAGACCTCGTATTCCGGCTTTCCAGAAATGAAATTCACCCTCCTTCCCCATCCACCTCTAACCCACGGCGCTTCCTAGCGCAATGGTTCAATACAGGCTATTGTTTTTTAGGAGTTACGAATTATTTAAATTAGGCCCAGGTTTTGAAAGTTGGATCTTACGTTCTTAAACGAATGGCCTTAACTACCAAACCAGAGCCAAGACTATTCAGGCTGCAGCCGCAATCTTGTTTAATATTGCATCCTTTCACAACTAACGTGCCAACCTTTCAGAACCGATCATTATCAACAGTGTGGTACGCCGTCGCTTCATGAGACACTGCGGAGAGGTCTGGATTCAACCCAGGACATTGGTGCAAAGAATGGTGGTCAGGAAGTTTGCGTCACCATCTCTCCTCCCTTTCCTGGCTAAATAATGATAATGAAAATTTCATCCACCACCAGTATGCGAAGCTTACCTCCGAGTTGGGCACCACTGCATAGGCTAGCGTTAGCGACCTTTTTTCCCAAACAGAACATTTTTGAAGTTTATTCCAAACTTTTCACATAGGAAATATTACAAAATGCCATGAAAGAACATAGTCAGGTGCACAGTGCCGCAGTAAATGAAAACAACTCACTTGCGATATTATAAAAAATAAAAAGAACATCCGAATCTCTAACTCTCGAACAGTAGAGGGTCAATCGGCTTCTCAGAATCCACAATCCGTAAGGGTTCATTCGTGTACCCAATGGAAACTAACTACGCAGTAAAACTTCTCAGAACTGGGACGCCCCAGCAGTTGGGAGGATCCATGAATACTCTACCTAAGAAATTGACACAATGTGTTGCATATTTTGTTCGGCCCCGTATCTTCTCGTATTGTTCGTGTAAGAAGATTCCATTGTTGTCATATGTGCAATTCACCGCTATCACTGCGATCCAGTTGGTCGTATTGATATCTTTTCGGGGAAGTACGTCACATCCGTGTAAAGAATTACCTCTGTGTAAGTGGTACGGCTAAGAAAGGCTGTGATACGACACGTCAGAGTCCACGTTTCCATCACCTTTCCACATAGTTGACAATGTTCATCTGTGTCCATCAGTCCGCAACACGTGCTAAGCGGCGAGTCAACAGTTTATTACGCGCCGTCTGGCTCGTGCCATATTCTAGCAACGTTAACTGGAACTTACCGTGAGGATCGAGCCGCCGATTGTTGACCTGGGCTACGAAGACGGGATTCATCATGAACATGTGGAAGAAAGGGAAACTCTTCTTTGCCGAGAATTTTGTGATGTTTGGTCCATTGAAACTGTATGTGCCGATGTGAACAACGGCGTTGTGCGAGGCACCCGGCACAAATGTCCACCGCATACAATGTTTATTTTCGCAATTTTCGCTCGGAAAGTGTTTGAGTCTGACATACATTCATTGACTGCAGCGACTGCAGTCGGGTTTGAAACCGACTGTTTCTGGCAAGATGCGGTTAACATCTTTTCAAGGTCGGTTAGGATCTTTTTACGGCCACTGATTTGTTACGGCTTCTGCAGTACTTGTTAGCAGCAGACACAATGGCTGCTCCAAAGACTGATACGGCGTGGAGTTTTACAATTATTTATTGAACTTTCGCTACAATTTCTCCCTCGTCGCTGCCCAGCCCTGCGGATCCATCCGCCTGGCTGCTGATGTGTAGATTCTCCGACAATGTGCGCAATGCGCGCCGCCGATTGCACTCGGAGCCTCAGGCCACCAGAGCCAGTGGCCAGTCAGGACGCCCTGTGGTTGAGATGAACTCGTCGCCGTGAGGTCAGCTGCCGACGCCTGTTGCACCGGCGGCTGGGAAGCCGTCAGTCGCGATGTCCGCGAGGTTCCGTCATGGACGGACCACTCGGCGTGGCCGGGTTGCCGTGAAGTCCGGGCGTCAGTCCCCGGCGGCGCCTGTGACCGAGACCGCGCTGCGGCCGGTCCTGCTGGAAGTTCTCGCTGTATTTAGTCAGCCATGCTGCCGACCGAACTCGGGCCGATCCCCAGAGCTGAAGTTGACATCTGGCGGCGAACGGATGACTCCTGCGAGCTGGAACAGACTTCCGGAATCGGCACCTACGAAGACTGAACATTCGGACACGGACCACGTCCGTCCTCAGATCCGAACTGCTTCCTAATGGCTTCTCTCCGTTGCTGCCTGCGCTCTATATCCAGCAGGAATACGTCTTTTACCCTCGGTGGCAGCTTCTTGTTATTACTCCCGCAGTATATTGCAGCGTAACTTAGCGTGCTGGCCTCACTTCTCCTTACTCAGAACTCTCCAGGCTTCATTTGGCGGTCTGTGTGCGTCCTTGCGTCAGCTTGTTGGTAGACTGCAACTGTCAGCAAGGCTATCTGTGCCGCGCTTACTTCGCAATGACGCGATCGCCGGCTGCCTCTATTTTGCCATTCTCCACTGTATGAAGCAACACTTACTATATGTGGCCGCAACAGATCTTACGCCGTGTTTGATGGTTATAAGGTGGACGTCATTTTTTGTAGAAACGACGGACAGTCCGCGTTGATACAACAGCTCGCGCAGATTGATTCACATAGAGGGCGCGTCCGAACATGACAGCGAGTTTGTACTGTTCTGTTAACTCAGTCTATCTTCTTGCACAGATTCCATGTAACAGACTGGCACAGAAATACTACTACACGGCCGTGGCTGGTAAAATTCTACACTTATAGGGCTCCAATGTGATTGCTGTGCTTTTTTAAAGGGATGACAAATATTTCTTGTTTGAAAACAAACTTGTTCCACTTACTCACGATACTTGCTTTTCACTACGGGTCAGGGAGGCACGTTGGCTCCTGTTCGACTCGGCCCAACGGCTTGACGACGGGGACCAGTGTGCTGGCCAGCCTGGTATTGGTTTTCGGTGGTTTTCCACTTCCGAATAGATGAATGCCGGGATGAAACCCACGTCCTGCCCCAGATACAAGCTACACAAAGATTTAGTTCACCTCGCAGATACACATAGAATTTACTCCAGACACAGACAGATGGGGTACACTGGTTCCACACTGGGGAGTGAATACGGTACTGGTGACCATAGACCCCTTAATCAGTGATGTCAACAAGTTGCTATTGACAACAGCGATGTTCAATTTACTCCTTGCCCTACTGCACTCAATGCCACTCTGTTCCATATTGGGTTGGTTTATTCCGCAGTGTTACTTTTACGTTGATAGTAATATGCAGAAGTACGCAGTTTACTGATGTGAAGTTCATCGATAAGTAAATCGTGTATGAGTTCACTGAATACATTGCATGACTATGTAAACGACGCTATGCTGAGCTGTTCCTATTGCAATGGCAGTTACACCATAATATTTTTGTATCTGTACATAGGCGCTTTGGAGCAACTGGATCCTTCCGTGTCGAAATGAAAGATACTGACCGTGTGTGGGAGTAAAAAACAATTCATTTCAGTTCAGTTTACTGTCAACTGCCACAAAAGTTAGACTTCTTATCTGGAAACTCTAAACAGATCGTACATATTCAATAACCATGATAAAATATAAAGTATGTTACTATTAATGTAGAAATAAAACAGAAATTTGGAAACACACTAATGGAAAAAAAATCGCAACACCAAGAAGGAGCGACAAAAACGAAACTTGGTAGGCGCGTTTCTACATCTGAATGATTATGATCATGTAGTGGTGTTGCAGTTCTTCTTGTTATGTTCATGCTTGCTACGGAATGGGAAGAGGAATTTCGCCTCGTGCAAGACACCTTTTTCTGTTTTGTTTCACCCTGGCATGTTTCAGCACATTTTGTACGATCTTCAGTGGGTTATTTTTTGTTTTCTAACTCTAAAATTGTTGTTACATATTAACGTTTAGCGAATCTTTTGGTACATAATATTTACAATTGTGAATGAATAATTGGTGTAAAATATTATACATCATTTGCTCATAGTTCACAGCTGAGATATTTATTAACGATGTGATGCACTATGTGTTATTTATACCATTACGTCAGACTTCTATTTATAGCTAATTGGCATTAGCTTACATACCCTATATGATACTATTGGACATTTAGTTTGGTAGCTATTCTGCTACACAATCTCATCTGCAAACAGTAAAATGTATTTTTTTTAATTTTCTATTTATTATGCATTTACACACGTAAATGAGTACATACATATCACGTTTTTCGTGTGTAACTTACAGTTTTGATATTGTGGTGCTTTCTCATATGTTGCTGACAAAGTAATAGGCCGATTTCGTGGCCTATGGTCGATTGACACTGCACTTTCTCCGATTGTTCAAAACATAGGCAGAGTTTTCGCCGGCATTACGTGTTGTTGTGGCTGTGTAGTATTCATTTGTATCGTAGCGCGTTTGGCTGCGTGAGGCGCTCGCGTTTGTATCTGGCATTTGTTGTGTAGTAAGTTACAGAAAGCCCTGAAAAACATAGAAACAATTTTTACAGAAACACAGATTAAAAGAATGATACAGAAAAATCCCAAGGCCCCCACCCTAAAATCATTGATTGAAGTTCACAAACCCAGAACACCGATACATCCATTGATAAACTTTACCAAAGCACCAACATACTACTTAGCCAAACACACACACTCTACTACAGACAGTACACAAAACAGAAGTCTAAAGAACTCAAGCCTAAAGAACTCAAGTGACTTAACAAAAAAATTAAGAAATGAAAACATACTGATCACAGCAACATTGATTTCATTTGACATAATGTCCATGTAGACACATCCCAACAGAAGAAACCATTAACATCATAGAGAGAAACCTCCAACTACAAGGAAACACACCCACAATAAACATACAAGAAATATCAGCCATCCTCAGACTCATCACAGAGCAAAACTACTTCACACTCAACAACCTATTGGATCCCCAATAAGTGGCCTCCTAGCTGAAATTTTCCTCAATCAGATAGAAAAACAAATCTTTGACAAAATAGTAATACCAAAACAATACAAATGAATATATTGGTAGGGATATGTAGATGACATAATTTGCTTAATAGATTAACCACAGCCTCGCATAAAAGAACTTCATGACAACATAAACTCCACCCACCCGCAAATACAGTTCACCATTGAAACACAAGCAGATGAAAAACTTAATTTCTTAGATCCCACCACACACAAAAGAAATAACAAACATGAATTCACCATCTATAGAAAACACACAACCACCAGCACCATTATTCATAAGCAATTCAATCACCCCATAACCCATGAACCATGGACCTTGCCGTTGGTGGGGAGGCTTGCGTGCCTCAGCGATACAGATGGCCGTACCGTAGGTGCAACCACAACGGAGGGGTATCTGTTGAGAGGCCAGACAAACGTGTGGTTCCTGAAGAGGGGCAGCAGCCTTTTCAGTAGTTGCAGGGGCACCAGTCTGGATGATTGACTGATCTGGCCTTGCAACATTAACCAAAACGGCATTGCTGTGCTGGTACTGCGAACGGCTGAAAGCAAGGGGAAACTACAGCCGTAATTTTTCCCGAGGACATGCAGCTTTACTGTATGATTAAATGATGATGGCATCCTCTTGGGTAAAATATTCCGGAGGTAAAATAGTCCCCCATTCGGATCTCCGGGCGGGGACTACTCAGGAGGATGTCGTTATCAGGAGAAAGAAAACTGGCGTTCTACGGATCGGAGCGTGGAATGTCAGATCCCTTAATCGGGCAGGTAGGTTAGAAAATTTAAAAAGGGAAATGGATAGGTTAAAGTTAGATATAGTGGGAATTAGTGAAGTTCGGTGGCAGGAGGAACAAGACTTCTGGTCAGGTGATTACAGGGTTATAAACACACAATCAAATAGGGGTAATGCAGGAGTAGGTTTAATAATGAATAGGAAAATAGGAATGCGGGTAAGCTACTACAAACAGCATAGTGAACGCATTATTGTGGCCAAGATAGATACGAAGACCACACCTACTACAGTAGTACAAGTTTATATGCCAACTAGCTCTGCAGATGACGAAGAAATTGAAGAAATGTACGATGAAATAAAAGAAATTATTCAGATAGTGAAGGGAGACGAAAATTTAATAGTAATGGGTGACTGGAATTCGAGTGTAGGAAAAGGGAGAGAAGGAAACATAGTAGGTGGATATGGATTGGGGCTAAGAAATGAAAGAGGAAGCCGCCTAGTAGAATTTTGTACAGAGCACAACTTAGTCATAGGTAACACTTGGTTTAAGAATCATGAAAGAAGGTTGTATACGTGGAAGAACCCTGGAGATACTAAAAGGTATCAGATAGATTATATAATGGTAAGACAGAGATTTAGGAACCAGGTTTTAAGTTGTAAGACATTTCCAGGGGCAGATGTGGACTCTGACCACAATCTATTGGTTATGACCTGTAGATTAAAACTGAAGAAACTGCAAAAATGTGGGAAATTAAGGAGATGGGACCTGGATAAACTGAAAGAACCAGAGGTTGTACAGAGTTTCAGGGAGAGCATAAGGGAACAATTGACAGGAATAGGGGAAAGAAATACAGTAGAAGAAGAATGGGTAGCTCTGAGGGATGAAGTAGTGAAGGCAGCAGAGGATAAAGTAGGTAAAAAGACGAGGGCTGCTAGAAATCCTTGGGTAACAGAAGAAATATTGAATTTAATTGATGAAAGGAGAAAATATAAAAATGCAGTAAATGAAGCAGGCAAAAAGGAATACAAACGTCTCAAAAATGAGATCGACAGGAAGTGCAAAATGGCTAAACAGGGATGGCTAGAGGACAAATGTAAGGATGTAGAGGCTTATCTCACTAGGGGTAAGATAGATACTGCCTACAGGAAAATTAAAGAGACCTTTGGAGAAAAGAGAACCACTTGTATGAATATCAAGAGCTCAGATGGCAACCCAGTTCTAAGCAAAGAAGGGAAGGCAGAAAGGTGGAAGGAGTATATAGAAGGTTTATACAAGGGTGATGTACTTGAGGACAATATTATGAAAACGGAAGAGGATGTAGATGAAGACGAAATGGGTGATACGATACTGCGTGAAGAGTTTGACAGAGCACTGAAAGACCTGAGTCGAAACAAGGCCCCCGGAGTAGACAACATTCCATTAGAACTACTGACGGCCTTGGGAGAGCCAGTCATGACAAAACTCTACGAGCTGGTGAGCAAGATGTATGAGACAGGCGAAATACCGTCAGACTTCAAGAAGAATATAATAATTCCAATCCCAAAGAAAGCAGGTGCTGACAGATGTGAAAATTACCGAACAATAAGTTTAATAAGTCACAGCTGCAAAATACTAACGCGAATTCTTTACAGACGAATGGAAAAACTGGTAGATGCGGACCTCGGGGAGGATCAGTTTGCATTCCGTCGAAATGTTGGAACACGTGAGGCAATACTGACCTTACGACTTATCTTAGAAGAAAGATTAAGAAAAGGGAAACCTACGTTTCTAGCATTTGTAGACTTAGAGAAAGCTTTTGACAATGTTGACTGGAATACTCTTTTTCAAATTCTAAAGGTGGCAGGGGTAAAATACAGGGAGCGAAAGGCTATTTACAATTTGTACAGAAACCAGATGGCAGTCATAAGAGTCGAGGGGCATGAAAGGGAAACAGTGGTTGGGAAAGGAGTGAGACAGGGTTGTAGCCTCTCCCCGATGTTATTCAATCTGTATATTGAGCAAGCAGTAAAGGAAACAAAAGAAAAATTTGGAGTAGGTATTAAAATTCATGGAGATGAAGTAAAAACTTTGAGGTTCGCCGATGACATTGTAATTCTGTCAGAGACGGCAAAGGACTTGGAAGAGCAGTTGAACGGAATGGACAGTGTCTTGAAAGGAGGATATAAGATGAACATCAACAAAAGCAAAACGAGGATAATGGAATGTAGTCCAATTAAATCGGGTGATGCTGAGGGAATTAGATTAGGAAATGAGACACTTAAAGTAGTAAAGGAGTTTTGCTATTTAGGAAGTAAAATAACTGATGATGGTCGAAGTAGAGAGGATATAAAATGTAGACTGGCAACGGCAAGGAAAGCGTTTCTGAAGAAGAGAAATTTGTTAACATCGAATATAGATTTAAGTGTCAGGAAGTCATTTCTGAAAATATTTGTTTGGAGTGTAGCTATGTATGGAAGTGAAACATGGACGATAACTAGTTTGGACAAGAAGAGAATAGAAGCTTTCGAAATGTGGTGCTACAGAAGAATACTGAAGATAAGGTGGATAGATCACGTAACTAATGAGGAGGTATTGAATAGGATTGGGGAGAAGAGAAGTTTGTGGCACAACTTGACTAGAAGAAGGGATCGGTTGGTAGGACATGTTTTGAGGCATCAAGGGATCACAAATTTAGCATTGGAGGGCAGTGTGGAGGGTAAAAATCGTAGAGGGAGACCGAGAGATGAGTACACTAAGCAGATTCAGAAGGATGTAGGTTGCAGTAGGTACTGGGAGATGAAGAAGCTTGCACAGGATAGAGTAGCATGGAGAGCTGCATCAAACCAGTCTCAGGACTGAAGACCACAACAACAACAACATAACCCACGAAGAAGCCAGCTTCAGATATTTACAACACAGACTGAACAAAATACCCATGAACAAACATGATTACACTCAAGAACTGAACACAGTAAAACAAATTGCACACGATAATGGGTATGATGCAAAGAGAGGAGACAAGGTAAACCAGAAAATACAAAAACAAAGAACACATAATCATGAAACACACACACACACAAACACAACACAACACACAGCAAATCAGCAGACAGTAAGCAACAAATGGCACACAATGACTCACAACAACGAAGTCACACACAGGGTGGGTAATATACTAAAGAAACAAGGACTCAACAAACCATACAGAACCAACAACACAATACAAAGCAGACTTGGAAGAAATACTAGCAACACTGACAAATACAGCCAATCGGATATATACCAACTTACTTGCAACTGTTATCAATCTGTATATGTGGGCCAAACATGCAGTAATTTCAGAACCAGGTACACAGAACACCTCACAACACTGAAAAGCAATAGCTCACACTCAACATTTGCAAACCATCTGATAGAACACAATCATCACCCAACAAACATTGAAACTGACTTAGACATCCTTAAAACCAGTAGCAGCTTATACCAGAAATTAACTATGGAAGAAAACTATCACATCCAAAAATCGATAGCCCAAGGAAAGAAAGTACTCAATGAATACACATCACTGTGCAATAAAACCCTCTTTGCCATAATAGAACTATACAAATAACACCCATTCCAAAACTACTCATGACGAAAAAATCTTTCTCTTTCTCTCTCTCTGTCTCTCTCTCTCTTTCTGCCCCAGTCCTGAACACACACACACACACACACACACACACACACACACACACACACACAAACGAACCAAACACCACAGATGGCAAACATACTTCAAACTCGATCGCCTCACGCAGCCAAACGCACTACGAAACAAATGAATACTACATACCCGCAACAACATGTAATGGCGGCGGAAACTCTGCCTATATTTTGAAAAATCGGAGAAAGTGCAGTGTCGAGCGACCATAGGTCATGAAATCGGCCTATTCACTTCTCCAACAAGATATGAGAAAACGCCATAGTATTAAAATCGTAAGTTACACACGAAAAACGTGATATATATATTCATTTCAGTTTGTAAATGGGTAATAAACAGAAAAATAAAAAATTTCGTTTTGCTGTTTGCAGATAAGAAGTTGTAGATTGTGTAGTAGAATAGCTACCAAAATAAATATCCAATATTATTATATAAGGTATGTAAACTAATGCATGCATCCACTCTTTTTGCCAATTAGCTTTAAATAGAACTCTGACGTAATGTTATAAATAACTCATACGGCATCAGGTCGAAGATAAATATCTCAACTGTGAACTATTAACAAATGATGTATAATATTTTACAACAATTATTCATTCAAAATTGTAAATATTATGTACCAAAAGTTTCGCTAATACAGTTTGAAACTAAGATATAACTCACTAAAGGTAGCACAAAATGTGCTGAAACTTGTCTGGGTGAAACAAAACCGAAAAAAGGTGTCTTGCATAAGGCGGAATTCCTCTTCTTCCCATCCCTGAAAGATTATGTAGCCTATATTCACGTTTCACTCCAGTTGCATAAGAATGGCACTAGTGGCGCCACTATGAAGATACAAATCAGGTTTTGGTGAGTTGTTGTTAGTGAATAATTCCTTTAAGGCGACACAGACGCAATTATCAGCACCTCACTGAGTTTGAACGAGATCGTGTAATAGGCTACGAGAAGATGGATGTTCCTTATGCGATATTGCAGAGAGACTTGGCAGAAATGCTGCCACTGTACATGGTTGATGGCAGTCGCAAAAAGACCAGGCTCCGGACGGCCACCTGGCACTACCGAGAGGGAAGACCATAAGGCGTATGATTCTGGCGCATCTTCCTACACCTGTAGCAGTAATTTCAGCAGCATTTGGCATCACAGTGACACAACGAACTGTCACAAATCGATTACTTCAAGGACAGCTCCGAGCCAGGCGCCTTGTAGAGTGCATTCCACTGACCCCAAACCACTACAGTTTGCGACTTCAGTGGTTTCAAGCGACAGCTCATTGGAGGGCAGGGTGGAGGTCTGTTGGGTTCTCTGATGAAAGCTGGTTCTGCCTCGGTGCCAGTGATAGCCGTGTGTTTGTTAGAAGGAAGCTGGCTGAGAACCTTCAACCAACCTATCTGCGTGCCAGGCTCACTAGACCTACACCTTGAGTTATCGTCTGGGATGCGACATCGTACGACAGCAGAAGTACTCTGTAATTACCCGACGCACCCTGACTGCAAATCTGTATTGATCGACCAAGTGCAACAGACGTGGAATTCTACAAACTGACATCCATCACCTATACAACACAATGCATGCACGTTTGCATGCTTGCATTCCACATTCTGGCGGTTACACTAGTTACTGATGTAGCAGCGTTTCACATTCGCAATGGCTTATTTCCCGCATACGTTAATCCCCCAGCGAGCCTATGACAGCACCCACGGAAGAAGCCCCTACAACATACTAAGAATATTTAAGATACCCTGTAAAATCATTAGGATGATACAGCTGTGCATGGATGACTCACAGGCAGTAGTGAAGTTCAGAAGACCCATATCCCCCAACTTCCCAACCAAAACAGGCTTAAAACAGGGAGATGCTCTTTCATGTGTCCTCTTCAACCTTGCATTGGAGAAAGTGGTTCGAGAGAGAAATTTACAGGTACACAATGGTCTCCGATTCGAAAACAGTGAAGTAAAACTCCTGGCATACACAGATGATATAGTCCTACTCAGTGAAACAAAGGAGCAGCTGAAAGACATATACAGATCTCTCAGGCACAGTGTCAACAAAATGGGACTTATGATAAGCCAAGAAAAACAGAACATATGGAAACAGGTCGAGTCATAAACCCAAATTTACGCTTTGAAATTTCCTACCTTCCTAGATTCAAAAAATTTCATCAGTTTAAATACGTTGAATAGTGCTGCAGCAGTAAAAACATCACAACTCTGGGCAAAAAACGCGAGAACAGCCACAGCATCAAGAAGTCTGCACGCTCTAAGCAGCCCACTCAAAAAGTAAAGCTTTGTCAGTTACCTCTAGGATGACGATATATGACACCACCATCTGCCCAGTAGTACAGTCTGGTTCAGAAAGCTGCGTTGGAGAATGGCACATGGAAAGTTAGAAAGGCCACTGAATTTTATCAGTTAATTAATCAGACCACTATCGACCTCAAATTAAAAAGTTGGAGAATGGCTAGAAAAGGAAACTTACAGAAATCAGAAGACGGCACTTGAGGGCACTATTCAAGCAACAAGACCATTACGCCGAGCTCGAACACGGCGGAAATATGACATACCACCACCACCGCAAACTTGACGGGACTTACGTCCACTGAAACATTGAAGGACCGCATAAGCCTCCTTTCAGAATGTATAAAAGGTTCGAAATGGGGTTTTTATAGGACAAGAACAATAGAAAAATAGGAGAATGGACAGGTCAAACTATGAGCAGAGACCCAACGGCGATTAAACCGTCAGTTGGGGCGATACCGACACCGAAGGATCAGCGCCGCATGAGGGTATGGGACGTCGTCAACAGCACGACAGAGAACCGAAAGGTGATCATGAGGAGAGTTGTGGAGAGAGGCAAGAGTGTTCGAAGCGCGAAGGCGAATTTGGTGTACAAGCGACGGAATGCGGAGAAGACGGCGGATGTCGTGGTTGGAAACGTAACGCGGAGCGCTGAATATAATACGGAGTGATTTGCTCTGTACCACCTGGGCCTGGAGAACATGGGTGTCAGCAGCCAGGCCCCATAGTTCGCAGCCGTACAACAGGAGAGACAAGACGCAGGACGTCCAGAGGAACAGCTTGGAGTGGACCGAAAGGGCGGGGCCCTTCAACCGGGGAAAGAGTTGGTGTAACATTCCGTATGCTTTGTGACAGACGCCATCAACGTGGGGTTTCCACGAGAGGCGGGTGTCAAAGATCAGACCGAGGTAAGTGACTGTCCGGGACCATGGAATACGACGACCTTCAAGTTCCACCAGGCGAGCAGGCGAAACCCGTTTATGAATAAAAAGGATGGCCTGTGTCTTATCTGCGTTGATCTTGATCTTCCACTTGTTGCTCCATTGGGTGATCAGTTTAAGGTGGCGTGTGAGATTTAGAGCAATGAGGTTGCGATGTGAAGTGAAGACAGCGGTGTCATCCGCATAGAGGGCCAGTTGATTGGAGACACGGGACGGGATGTCGTTGGTGTAAACGGCATACAGAACCAGGGAGATGATAGACTCCTCGGGCACACCCGCTTCCACGGCCCGGACCGAACTCCGGATTCGGCCTTGAATAACATGGAATGATCGCCCGGTTAGAAAACGCCGAAGAATGTGGTTGATGTGGAGAGGGCAGCCATAATCGGCAAGCTTGTAGAGTAAACGCTCATGCCACACCCGGTCAAAAGCCTTCTCAATGTCGAGTAGAACCATGCCTGTACTTTGACGCTCCAACTGCGCCCTGCGGATGGTATCGTGAAGGCGGATCAGCTGGTGGATCGTGCCATGGCCAGCCCGAAACCCAAACTGTTGGGGAATGAGGATGGAATAAGCATCAAGGAAGGATTGAAGGTGAGAACGGATAATGCGCTCGAGGATCCGTATAGCTATATATCAATCGCCGTAGCCTCCAGGTACGGAACCTGCCGAAGCCGGTGCGTAAGGCAGTGCTTGACTAAGACAAGGGTACCTCCCTGTGGCCGATCCGCGCGGTCAGACCGATAGGCATAATAGTTGGGGACGGTAAACTGCTGATGAGGCTTCAAATGCGTCTCGGAAATGAGGGACACATCGATCCACCTATCATCGAGAAAGCCCTCAAGAGAATGCCGCTGGCGAAGGACACCATCGGCGTTCCAGCTGACAATACGAAAAGGGCGACGTAGATTAGGGTCCATCAGAGAAGTAGGAGATGTTAGCTGACAGAATTATCATTAATTTACTGAAACGATCAGAAGCTGAATTGAGTTGGTGGATGGTGGAACGGACGATAGAAATGATTTTGTGAATGTTGAACTGCTGCAACAAGGCAGCAAGATAGTGAGAAAAGGGGAAAGAGAAGGTAGGGGGCTGGGGTGCAGAAGGCTCTGGTGAAGGGTTTGCAGCTCCCCAAGCAGAGTGGGAAGCTGTCTCCGGGCGCGAAGCAGGGCGACGCGGAGGCGAGGGCCCCGAGCCGGCAGCAGAAGAAGGTGGAGGAGGGGCACGACGTACTCACAGGTGTGGAAAGTTGGCAGTATCAGCTGGTGGAGCAGCTGGCGTCGAAGGCGCCGAGTCTGCGGGAGTGGAACAAGAGCGAGAGTTCGCCAGTGCTTTTAGGTAGGTGGAACATTTGCGATAATTGGCAGGGTGAGCCTGACCGCAATTACAACATTTGGGCGGATCAGTTGGCTTTTTCTGACAGAGTCGGGGATGGTCACCGGCACACTTGACGCAACGCGGCAGACGGCCGCAGTTGCGGGAGCCGTGACCAAATCGCTGGCAATTAAAGCATTGCGCCAAGCCAGACTCATTGCGGCAGGATTCAACGTCGACCTTCATATGCAGGAGGAATTTGACTTTGTAAACATTCGGCGTACAGTGAAGGACAACGACGAATGGAGGCCATTTCACATCGGTGAGTTTGCCCTGTGCGTCTGGCACCTGCTGATGCATAACGGTGACAGACTGCACAGTGAAGCCCAGCTCCTCCTTAACGTCAGCAGGAAGGGTGGTGGGCTCAAGGTGCCTGACGATGACCTTCAAACTTTGAGAGGGTCGAGACTATGTGTGGTATTGGATAGAACGAGCCTTGAGGTACTCGAACATACATCGATAAACTGACGGATTTTCGAAATCGTAGCGGATACTTCCCCGTTTGTATTGGCAGGTAAAGGAGCCCATCAGTTCCCTGACTCGATCCAAGTAGTTGATCGTGTCACGTACTATGATAGAGGGGAACTTGGGGGCCTTGGCAGGAGCAGCAGCCGGCGGACGATCTGGAGATTCGTGGTCAGCAGGTATGACGTCAACATTAGCCATATCGACCAGACCCAAAGGACATCACAGCATTATGAATCCCCGCAGGGTGGAGAGAGACTGCGAGAGAAAGAAGAAGATGTAAGTAGATCGTTGATGCAGCGCGTGGTTCTCAGGGCCTGTGATCGCTTGAAAAAAGAAGAAGAAGAAACAAATGTATTCCGGAAATTTAATTACTGTACATTAATTATTTTTTGGTGTTGCAATTTTTTTCCATCAGTGTATAATCAACTCGAAAACAGATATTAATCTTGCCCACTGTATTTATTAATTTTATACTGCCTTAAGGTTCCGGCCTTACGCCGACACCACAGACTCTACAAGAGGAATACCTGAAACGGTAACAGTAAAAATACATTGGTACAATTGCATAAAACGTACTTCGTACAAACGGAGAAGCAACCACTCAGCGAAAAACATTGATAAAGAACGTAAAAGCCATATTCGGAAAAAAGGAGACGTGGAACTCATCAAATATCTATAACACATTCTTAGACAAAATTTGTAAAACATGGATGCATAGTATCTTGTGTACATTATTTGATGACGTCCGAGAACAAACTGTCTCACTGTACACATCGAAGTACTAGGCGAAGAAAACAGCCACTGGCAGCGTTATACAGCGTTCATGAAAATTTTATGTTTTGCAATGTAGAACTACTGACGCAACTGACTGATACAATGTAGTTTTATGTGACAAGTAACATTCTTCCATACATACTACATCACCCAGTTTAATGGCGTCAATGTATAAAAATTAATTATAATAATTGAACATCTGTCTGCTCAATAACATGTTATGGAATGGATAGATTGCAACTCCCAATATTGCGGAGATACTGAGACGCGGACATGCACAACAAAAGCACTACTAAACACGCAAGTTTTCGGCCAGAAGGCCTTCTTATTAAAAAGACAACGTACACACACACATTCACGCAAACTCAGCTCACGCGCATGTAACCAGTGACTGCCTGCATAGGCAATTTATTCTTCTCACTATATTGTCATTATTCCATCCAGGATTTTCTATTGTTCGATCGGTAAAATGATATATTACAATAAACGAAAAATTTAGCATTCTTTAATGCGTGAATAAAAGCTTTAAATCGAGATATTGATATTCCAAACACAAGATAAAAAAGTTACGAAGTTACGCGCAGAATGACAGGAAGCATATCGGCTTTGTAACAATTTTCCAGCGGTATGCATTAGCGTATACAATGAAGTACAAAATGTAATACATCTTATGGTAACAATATAGCAGATGAGCGTGTATTTAATATAAGTACAAACTTTTGTGATCATGCACAAAGTGCAACCTAATTTTCTAAGGTTGTGACGTGCAGTATGCTGTATGCATACAATTAAAAATCTTGCGGTTGTTTGCAACAGTGTTCCACAAATGATAGAACCAGCAATGAACAAAAACGCAGATAATGGTATGTAAAAGCAGGATATAATGCGTAAAAGCATAGCGACAACGAGCAGTGATATATGGGTGTGGATGCTTTCAATAATCTTACAGCATTATGATGAAACACAGATGTGTAAACTGCTCACTGTTACCTGACAGACGAAGTTCATAGCACCAGTTACAAACACCTTGAGTGTAATGCTGCAATATAGTTTAAAGCACTTATGGATGATTATGGTTGTTCAACTACCATATTTTTCATGGTTTACTTGTTATAAGGCAGCGAACACAGTTTTGTTATCGCATCTGCTAGTTAATATGATGTATAACAATTATGTTTTCAGGGTTAGTTTGGCATAAGTCAACGACTAGATTATTTGTTATGTGATATGGACAAATTTTAGAAACATACTAGGGAAAAATATTAACACCCGCCTTTATGCCACCTTCCAGACCCATATGTCACAGCTCATTGTAGCTATGCTTTGTCTATTGTATCCTATTTTTACATACTGTTACCTCAGTTTTTGTGCATTGCTGGTTCTATCATTTATATAATATTGTTTCACAAAACGGCTAGATTTTTAATGATGCGCTCACAGTGTACTGTAGGTCACAACTTTTGAACATTGTGTGAGATCACAAGATTTGATAGATCTTTTGTGGTAATGGGCGAATTGTGGTGCCCTGAAAATATTCTCAGTTCAGAGTTGGCGTAGCCGCACGGGCCGCTCGGCCAGCCGGGGCCCGGCAGCAAACACGTGGTGGCGAACGTTAGCTGGACGAGAGGGGTGGCCCCAGCACACGGTCCATGTGCGTGGCTGGGAATTCCGCTGTGACGCTGTGTCGATGAAGAAGACACACTGGGAGTGCCAAAGATGGCGGACTTCGTGAAACCTTAATGGCAGACATTTCACAGTTTGTGTAGAAATTAATAGTAGCCAGATGAATCATGATACCTCAAAAAGAAACATGTACATTACCATTATTTGCATGACGATTCTGACGGTGTAATCAGATTTTCAAAACATTTATTAGTTTGAAGTTTAGTATCTGACGACAAATTATACAAGTAACTCCCAGCAACGAATTTCCAAAATCTAGAAGGTTCTTCAGATTTTGTCGATAAACGTGTCTTTAGAAAGCTATTAGTGTAAACCTAAATTGGTATAAATTACAGACATGTAACTTGAATAGTAAATGAGTTATTGGAGGTCAAAGTGGCCAATTACTATCGATCGTGTCAGGCCGTAAGAACTCCACAGCTACATGAAAAAACGGTAGCAGTATGCTTATGTTTTGTTGTTGTGGTCTTCAGTCCTGAGACTGGTTTGATGCAGCTCTCCATGCTACTCCATTCTGTGCAACCTTCTTCATCTTCCTGTACTTACTGCAACCTACATCCTTCTGAATCTGCTTAGTGTATTCATCTCTTGGTCTCCTTCTACGATTTTTTCCCTCCACGCTGCCCTCCAATGCTAAATTTGTGATCCCTTGATGCCTCAGAACATGTCCTACCAACCGGTCCCATATTCTTGTCAAGTTGTGCCACAGACTTCACTTCTCCCCAATTCTATTCAATAACTCCTCATTAGTTATGTGATCTACCCATCTAATCTTCAGCATTCTTCTGTAGCACCACACTTTGAAAGCTTCTATTCTCTTCTTGACTAAACTATTTATCGTCCACGTTTCTCTTCCACATATGGCTACACTCCATACAAATACTTACAGAAATGACTCCCTGACACTTAAATCTACACTCGATGTTAACAAATCTCTCTTCTTCAGAAACTCTTTTCTTGTAATTGCAATCTAATGTGTACTGTTTATCTTTAGCTGCGTTATGTACTCATCTGGCGTATTCCTATCCTAAGCTATATTATATTTTCTATTTTATTTACTTTATTGTATACATTGATGCTTACCTCTGCGAAAAGGTTACATAGCAGATATGCTTCTTGTCATTCTGTGTGTAACTTTGTGAATTTGTCTTATCTTGTGGTTGGAATACCAAAATACTAATTTTAACGCATTTATTTATGTACTAATTAATACTAAATTGCCCATTATTGTAATATACTACTTTATTGAACACTTATTACAATTACATTTTTATACATTGAGGCAACCTTTTGGTGAGAATTTCCACGTTTCCTTATACCAGATGGATGTTTGTTGGGCAATAAACTGGCCAATGTAATAGATATACAAGAAAGTTATGTGTCATTTAAAAGTACATTGAATCAATGAATTCTATCAAAATCTCTGTATTTAAAAACATAAAATTTTCATTAACGCCGTATTGTACTCCCATCTGGCGGTTTCTTCACCTAATACCTACACGTGTACAGGGAGACAGTTTGGACTCAGATGTCATCAACCAATGTACACCAGATACTTTGTCTCCCTGTCTGACAATTCATGTATTTCATCAATGATTTTCACAGAGTACTTGCTTCTTCAATTTGTACCAAGTACGTTTTATGAAATTGTACCAATGTATTTTTCCTGATAACCTTTGATGTATTTCTCTCATAGAGCCTTTGAGAAAGGCGTAAGCCTGAAACGCATAAGCCAGTATAAAATTAATAAATACAGTGGGCAAGACTAATATCAATTTCTGAGTGTATTAAAAAATGACTGCAACATCTCACAAAGCATTTAGGCATTTTGCTGCTTAAATATAAACTAATCAATAAATTATGGAAAATAAAATGAATTTAAGTTGTAAATGTATAACTTTCAGGTTATATTACTTCACCTGCTATTGCTATTACAGCACACCCGATCTGGAAGGCAATGCCCTACATACAATTGGTGACATTGGTGCCACCAGTAATCGGCGCTTTGTACGAGCTCTCAACACAACTGAAACATCTGTTTTTGAGAATCGTCCACAAGCAATAATTCTGCCCACATCATCCACAGAAGGTGCTTCATTGCATCCACGGGATTTCCTATATTGAGTGGAGCTTGCAAACTAGTTCCCAAAGCAAAGCGCAGAAAACTCTAGTTTTCCTGTTTTCGTGTTGTTCACAGACGAGGCCGGGGCCGGCGAAATCGGACACGCACTGGTGTGTGATTCTTTCAACACTTGTGAGTGTATGGTTTAACATTATCAACGATTATTCTAGTATACCTTCCACACTTCTCAGAGACCTAAATGGAGTTAAATACAAAACTTTCTTGCATTATTTCCTTGCGCAGTTCCTAGAAGACAAGTGGCAAAGAGTTGGTCAGCTTGTGTGGATTCAACTACACGTTGCACTGACACACTTGATGCTAGCCTAATATTATTCGGTGGTGGAGCGTGGAAGATGACTGAGTATACACCTATGTACGCACACTAAACTCCGTTATTATCGTTATCCCTACACGAGGCAGCAGAACTTGTCGCGCGGTCTTGCTCGTGCGTATTTGGGTGCTCAGAGGTTCTGCCGGTCACCATTTCCACTACTAGCAGATAATAACGATCTCACTTGCTGATCTTCTGTTGCCTGGACCGTGGAGCCGTCAGACTACATTACCTGCAGCAATGAATTCCTTTGCTGGGATAAATGACTGGATTAATGAAGAGAATGCGGTGAGACTACAGACCACTAACATACATAGAACTGTAATTGCGTCGGTTATATTCTTGATGAAAACACATGCAAGACAGTCTGGTCACAAAGAATGGGATTCAGCCAACCCACAATTCCGGGTTATCTAGCGAGCCACTGGCTTCCTGTTTGTCAAACTAAATGTACTTGAAACAGTTACAGATTCAAACAAGAAATAACGATAATTCGTCCGGTCCCTAGAGAGATGAACGTTGGCCACTGAAAATCTCAAAGGAAACTAACTAGCCACGACGAACCACGTGACACAAGCTCACAGGTAGGGGCAGCGCGACAAAGCTAACTGCTGCAACACCTGTGGAACCGTAAAGCAGGTTACTTGTGGAACAAATCATGTACTTGCATCTTAATTACGGGCGAGTTGCCATGGGCACTCTACCACAGAACGTCTTGACGAAAGCATGTACACACGCATGCTTCAAGATGATGGAAGCCAACAGATGTATCTCGTAATGGCGGTAACTGCCACACCACTACTAGGCAGAAAGTGAACCCGACTAAGAACTGCACTGAAATAGGGGTGGGACAGCATCTCTCAGTGGTTTTGTGACCTCGGATGCAGCACAGCTGAGCGCCTTCTGAGACAGAAAAAGGTCTCTGTGACCAACTTGATTGAGGGAGCAATGAAAGCGGTTCCTACCGCTTTTAGTGGGCCGTTCTGCCTCCCAGTGCTCCGGTTGGTGAAACAGTTGCGGTGCCAGTTCTACAAATGAGAACAGGGGCAATATTACTATGTGCTGGCGTTGCAGTGGCTTTAATTGAAAGTAATGGCTCCGGATCTCCTGCCGATTTTCGCCGTCTTACGTATTTTATGATAATTGTTCGCCCCAACCATTTGACAGTCCTCTACTCAGGAAAGCTACCGGTGGTTTCAGCTGGCTCCAAAGAACTAGTATTAATGCACAATTCGGAAGATTAATTTAATTGACTTTTTAAGTAACTGATTTATAGGTCTTTTACTACTACCACTGAGCTCCTGATTATTTAAACAATAGGAATCTTTTATTGGGAACACTATTATAATTTTATTTCATTCTATTTCTTTGTAGGGTAGCTGGACTGGACGTCTGCTGAGAATTCTCCATGTGCTCTGTACACCTCAGAAAAGCCTCCTGGTTAAAGCCGCTCCCACCAATGAGTCCAACATGATAGACAGCTGCCCTTGTGGGAAACAGAACTGCTTCCTATTTACCAGACAGAAACTGAAATCGAGTAGGGGTTCCATTTGGTTGGTTAAATCACAATCAAAATATTGTTTACAAATACATTTTTTGACAAGTTATTAAATATTTACATGAAGGTGAAAATGTTGGTAATCTTCATCATCCACGAGGACCCTTTATTAACAAAAATAATAAAAAAACAATATACTCCAATTCAATATTAGAAGTTTTCTGGAGACTTTTCGAGTTCCTAGTATTATCCTAAAGGGTTTTTGATACACTGTCCAGCCGCAGTAACGTGACCGCCTAACAGAAGCCTCAATTACCACCTTTTGCAGCGCGGATCGCTGAGATACGTGCAGGAAGAGAGTCATTGAGGTTGTGGCAGGGATGTGGAACCATGCCGACTGCAGTGCCATAGCCGACTGTGCTACGTTTCGTGATCGAGGATTCGTGGCGCGAGAGCCCGATAGAAGTAGTCCCACGGATCCTTGATTGGGCTTAAATCCAGGTTGCATGGCGGTCAGGGGAGCACGATAAACTCACGCTGGTGTTCTTCGAACTCAGCACGAACACTGAGACCTGTGAGATACATCGCATTGCCCTGCTGGTAGGCGCTATCGTACCGAGGAAAAACAAACTGCTTGTAGGGGTGGACATGACCTGCAAGGATATATGCATACTTTTCTTGATTCATTGTGCCTTCCAGAATGACGAGGTCACCCAGAGAATGCCACGAAAATATTCTCCAGACCAACAGGCTCCCTCCTGTATGCAGAGTGTTTGCTTTCAGACGTTCTCTGCCAAACACGTCAATGGACATCTGGTGATTCATCTGAAAACTCACTGAACGTCTAACTGCGACATTGGCGCGCAAATTCCAGCCTTCCTTGCCTATGAACAGCAGTCAGCAATTAGCGTGGATGCAATGACAAAGCAGCTTTTGCGGAGGCCCATAGGTATTACTCTGCATTCAGTGGTAACATTTATCAACAACCAGATGAGCTAACCATGGGGTCATCCATATCTGGCACAATAGCAAATATTTTCATAAACCACCTAGAACAGCAAATATTCAGAAGCTAGGAACCCTGCTTAAAAACTTAGTATACCACAAAAGATATGTAGATAATACCTTAATATTAGTCAAAGGTGACACCAAAGACATCAATAACATCATATATTTGTTTAATAATGTACACAAGAAAATAAAGTGCACAGCTGAATACCAAATAAACAATAGCATTAAATTACTAGATTCGGGCATAGATAACGAAAGCAACAAGTACAATTACAAGAGTAACAGGAAAAAAGACAACCTCCAGCAAAAAAATCCAGATACTTTTCTCAATATGAAATCTCTGAGAGTTCCGCCGCTTGGACTGTACGCTAGACCAGACTTTAGAGAGCGTCTGACTCTGCTGACGCGCCTAACCACAGTGATGGATGAAAAACTCTTGGTTCAGCAGTGAAAAGTCTGAACGGTGCCTCCGTGTAATCTGTCACCAGAGACTTGCTTTGGATTAAGTTGCTGGCCAAACACACTCATCAGTTGTCAGCGGCTAATGTAGTTTGCATCGTACTATAACACAACAGAAAGCCTCATAATTTTCAGTTCATTAATTCTGTAACTTTAAAGTAATTTATTGAATATGTATGTACATTACTAATTTTGTCAGTATTCGCTATTTAAAAACCGTATTATAATTATGAAAAAATTATTGAAAAATAATATTGTAAAAATTTTGTGGCATAAACGTTGGCAAATTTGGAGAAGTTCATGTAATATAGAATGTAAGGAATCTGTTTAAAAGTTGACAATAATATCGTTGGACGCGAGCGTGCACAGAGTAAGAGAAGAGAGAGTTGCAAGTCTTCTGTGGTGACGTATGCACTCAAAGTTGCGATGCTCAAAGGCGTAATGCAGAGTGTTTCCGAAATGGCATTTTAAGCATGGCAAGACATTGTGAATGGATGACGGAGCACTTATCTGGGTATGGTATGAAGCATATAAAAAGAATTGCTAATTGAAGAAGAGTACTGTGAGGTCAAAATTATTAAAAGTTGCTCGTCGTTAAAGAGGAGTCTATTGCCAATAATAATCATAATAAAATGTATTCCGTTGAACCATCTGCAACTCGCTTCAAAGTAAGATCAATACAGTTAACTTTTTAGTTATGTACACATCTTGCTACGGTCCCGGCTTCAATACATTTTACATTATAGCATTTTTAAATGAACTGTAAATATCGTGAGTGCTACTAATTATCCCAATTCATTAATCATCAGCCGGGCTCTATCCTTTCCCCATTATTACCGAGACAATCTTAACTGGAAGAGATAAAGTTATTTCAACTGACAGAAAATTAATTAAATTTGCACTTAATTTAAATCAAGCAGAGCATTAAACAAGATGCAGTAATATTTAATGTTCCTTGGGCGCTGTAGTGCATGTACCGCCTCCAATCCGTAACTAAGTAAAAATCGTGTAAATTGAAAGTAAAATGCTTATGCTATTTTGTATAAAACGACTTTTATAGACTTGATTATGTGTTTGTAAAAATTTCATACACCATATTGCAGTGCCAGCGTTTTTCAGAAGTACAGTGCAACTTTCCTTCGAACATACACTCATGTCCGACGGAACAGGGAGTGGGGGACTATAGCAGTTATGATATACATTAAATGTATTCGCAGTTGCGAATTTGGACAACCATACATGCATGCACGTATGCAAGCGGGAAATCCGGGTTCGAGTACCGGTCCAACAGAAATTTCCGTTGTCGTCATTTCATTGTACACTTGATAATTGCTCACATTCGCAACTGTGAATACATTTAATGTATTTCATAACGGCTTCAGTCGCCGCAGTGCCTGTTCCACGCATGGACGTCCGAAGGAACGCTTCATCTAGTACCTAAAAAAAAGGCGATACGGGCAACAAGCGATTTTCAATTAAAATGTCGCTCCCTAACGGGAAATACATAATGAATGAATGAGTGTACGAGCACGTGGCTGACGACGTATGGAAGTTTGGGCCTGGCCGTGAGTTGCGCTCGGATAGAGTTAGGATAGACAGACTGACGCACGTTCGCGATAAGCGGGAAATCTGTGTTCGAGTCCATGTTCGGCGCAAATTTTCATTGTCATCTTTCCGTAATACAGCTGATGGTTGTTCATATTCGCAATACAGAATACATTTCAAATATTTGATATGTTGTTGAATTTCACAATATTGGTATTGCAAAGTTGCTTGTTGTTAATTAATGAAGTCATTACAAACTTTTCTGACTTAACATTTATTACAAAAAAGCGATTATTAATCGGTGTTTGCTTCATGAAACCTGATAACAGGCAGCAGTACAGTTAGCTACTTCACTCATATGTTACTAATAGATAATCATTGTTGAATTTCGTTAATTACACGGAGTTCCAGTGCAAAACTAAGTAACTTAAACTTACATCATTCGAGGCTTTTTCATACAATGTAGCACATGAGCATTTCGTTCCGCCACTGCTTTCCTATACACTAATAATTATTACATTATTTCAGTTTTAATTCAGTCATTAAAATTTTTAAACTTTCGCTCTCTTATGAGCAGGCGACTAATTCATTAACCAGCAATCCAAATTTCATACAATTTTAGTTGTTTATCCAAAATTACAGCCAACTACAGTGCATTATTTATTTCCATACGAAATTTCTTTCCAATCGGTATTGTACACTGTGTGTAGCTGTGCGATAGCGATCGAGTTCTAACACTGGCTGCTTTTTTTCGGTTAGCATTATTCTTCAGAATGATGCCGTATCCTGTTGAACAAAGAACATTCGGTTGCAGGTCGTTAAATCACTTATTACCTAGGGCGTAACCACGTTGTAGACCTGCCGCCGAAATTATATACAAAATCAACTGGATGAATTTTGGAAGATATCACACTAAATAGTTCGCTGTTTGGTGCAGTAAACTGTAAGGGCTGGTGACAAGTATGGTAGGCAGGCACTAGCAGAAGGAAGTGCAGGTACAACGCGGAAGCGTGACGTTCCCTCGAGAGCCAAATGTTGCATTCTAAGAGGTCCGTAATTAAAGAATTTGTTGCTAGCGCACTCGAGCTGATGTAATTTCGATGTATTGCTCACGCGCTGCCTGCGATACGTAAGCTAGAAGAGAATCTGAGACCAAAGAGCAGTATTGACTGCAGTAAGAACTGTGTGTAGTAGCAGTAAGTTGTTTCTAGCGAGCAGTCGTGTCTGGTGTATCGTGTGGGCTGGGCCGGTCGTGTGCAGCGATGGCGGAACCTGAGCCTGAGCCTTGTAGGATAAGGTAAAAGCAGCCTCGCGCATATGTAGTATTGTTACATCAAGTCCCATGTAAATGTTTTAAAAAATCTGTTAATAATAATCTTTCTCATAAAAAGTAAATTTTGACATTCATCTTAATTTTAAAAATTCACTAATTTCTCTAATTCTTGGCCATCCCGATTATTGAAAAGGAAAATCAGTTTTTTTCTTTTATATAAGACAAATCTATCGGCCAGCATTGAACTTAACTGCGCCAGGAAAATTTCTTATAGGAGCAGATATATACGCGTTATCCGGCGATCTAATTAAGCTGAGATTTTTCAGTTTATTCAGAATGATGTATCAGGGCCATGACGCAGCATTGCTGACGTCCAAAATTTACCAGGTTAAATTGACTGTCAATTATTGAAAGGTTATAGGTTTGTCACATTGTATTATATTTTCACTGTTGGGTAGTTACGCTAAATGAGAATATTATTCATATTATTTTATTTTGTGGGGAGGTTACACTGGGTCGCCAAGTGTAACCTCCCCACAAAATAAAATAATATGAATAATATTCTCATTTAGCGTAACTACCCAACAGTGAAAATATAATACAATGTGACAAACCTATAATCTTTCAATAATTGACAGTCAATTTAACCTGGTAAATTTTAGACGTCAGCAATGCTGCGTCATGGCCCTGATACATCATTCTGAATAAACTGAAAAATCTTACCTTAATTAGGTCGCCAGATAACGCGTATATATCTGCTCCTATAAGAAATTTTCCTGGCGCAGCTAAGTGCAATGCTGGTCGATAGATTTGTCTTATATAAAAGAAAAAAACTGATTTTCCTTTTCAATAATCGGGATGATCAAGGATTAGAGAAATTAGTGAATTCTTTAAATTAAGATGAATGTCAAAATTTACTTTTTATGAGAAAGATTATTATTAACAGATTTTTTTTAAACATTTACATGGGACTTGATGTAACAATACTACATATGCGCGAGGCTGCTTTTACCCTATCCTACAACGCTCAAGCTCCGCCATCGCTGCACGCGTCCGGCCCAGCCAACACGATACACCAGACACGACTGCTCGCTAGAAACAACTTACTGCTACTACACACAGTTCTTACTGCAGTCAATACTGCTCTTTGGTCTCAGATTCTCTTCTAGCTTACATATCGCAGGCAGCGCGTGAGCAATACATCGAAATTACATCAGCTCGAGTGCGCTAGCAACAAATTCTTTAATTACGGACCTCTTACAGCATATTCATGCCAATAGGAAACATAGCGCGCACCGTCGAGGTGAATGTTTCCATCTGGTTTGCTGTCTCTGTCTCGCGGCCATAACGTGAGGGGAACTACGAGGACTATTCGGAAAGTGAGGTCCGATCGGGCGCGAAATGGAAAACCACAGTGAAAGTCGGATGAGGATGTGTTGGGCAGTGTTGTTCAAATGTGTGTGAAATCTTATGGGACTTAACCGCTAAGGTCATCAGTCCCTATGCTTATACACTACTTAACCGAAATTATCCTAAGGACAATCACACACACCCATGCCCGCGGGAGAACTCGGACCTCCGCCGGGACCAGCCGTGTTGGCAGTGTCTCTAGTATGCCCGTCGATTGTTCTGAGCGCACAGTGAGTACGTAAAGATGCCTAAAAAATATTGTCTCAAACCAAGTATGAGGGCCTGGTGAGAAATTTCGTGTGATCTTATGTAGCCGGCCGCGGTGGCCGAGCGGTTCTAGGCGTTTCAGTCCGGAACCACGCGACTGCTACGGTCGCAGGTTCGAATCCTGCCTCGGGCATGGATGTGTGTGATGTCCTTAGGTTACTTAGGTTTAAGTAGTTCTAAGTTCTACGGGACTGATGACCTCAGATGTTAAGTCCCATAGTGGTCAGAGGCATTTTTTTGATCTCATGTAGCCTACATAACATAACTGTCATGCGCTTCCTTCTTCATGACAATTCTCTGCAGGGGCTTTAATGATGTCCCTGAAGAGTTTTCGATATGAAGTGTTTGATCACCCATAAACTAGTCCTAATTGGCTCCTCCTGTATTTCAACTCTGCCCACAGTAACCGTTGGCTCTGAATGCAACATTTTGGCACAGACCACGCCCTTGTAGATCAGCGTACAGAACTGACGGAAAGCAAAGGCGGCTGCCTTCTCTGACGAGGGTATTGAAAAGTTGGTGCAACGTTACGACAAATATCTACGTCGGAGCGGCAGTTGTGTACAGAAGTAGTTGGAAGGTGTAGCAATCTGTTGCAAATAAGATATTTTTGATTTACACAGTGTTTCCCTTTCGCGACCGCTCTGGCCTCACTTCCGAAAACACCTCGTGTGTCAAAGGCGTCGGTGCTGCCGCAGGTCGCACCAGCTCAGTGCGCGCAGCAGCGTCCGACACAGGAAGTGAGTGTGGTGGGGCCGTCGCTTCAGATGCGCCGCCCTGGTCCCGGGTGGGGCTTCCTGGGCAGGGGAACCTGCCTGGGGCTCCAGCGACAGTGGCGTGATCGCACCAAGTCCATTCACGCGCTGCTCAGCTGTGACACTCCTAAACTTACTAGTTAGCTTCTGCGCTAATTGCCTGAACTGAATTCTTCGAACTGTCTGTGTGATGAGTCAATCCTTGTTCTATAGCGCAGAACAACTCAGTGTGACCACAAATAATAGTTCTAGTTTCTCCCAATCACTCGCTCAGGTTTGCAGTTGTCACCATTTGCTCGTCTATTTCCATAAGCTCATGCAGAGAGCCAACCATGCATAGTTGCAACCGTGCACAGGCAGGGTGACGACTCGAGCGAGCGACCAAATGGGTATAAAAATCTGCTTATTTGTGTAACTTTGACTAATTGCTTGTAGATTACATACATGATTACTTACTAATATTACAACTTTACAGTGTAAATTGCCCTGAAGATGATCCCATCGCGGGTTGAAACCGGTTGGCGGCAACATAAATAATGCGATTGTGACTGTCATTTTGAATAATTGATCATAAATGTGGGATGTAGATATTAGCATTTCTGGTAGTTGGTTGGTTGTTTCGGGGGAGGAGACCAAACAGGGAGGCCACCGGTCCCATCGGATTAGGAAAGGATGGGAAAGGAAACCGGCAGTACCCTACGATAAAGGAACCATCCTAGCATTTGTGTGAAGCGATTTAGGGAAATCACGAAAAACCTAAATCAGGATGGCCGAACGCGGGTTTGAACCTTCCTCCTCCCGAATGCGAGTCCAGTGTGCTAACCACTACACCACCTGGCTCGGTCATCTGTGGTAGTGAAAAACAATACAGAGTGATTCAAAAAGAAAGAAAAGATTTCACTTGTTTGTTACATACAAACTCTAAAAGATAAAAACACATTGCACATGTCACTGGACAGAGGAAGATTAACTTGTTTTTTTGATTGTTTCTAGCAACATGTCGACTACGTTTCAAGAGAAATCATTTTGTGTGTTGGAATTTCACGAAGTTACTCCATTGTTCCAGTACAGCGTGCATACAGCTGTCGATTCAGAAAGAAGCAGCCTCTGCACAGGACGATTTATGACTGTCATAAAAAAATTCTTGGAAGTTGTCTGCGTGCGGCCACGCAAGTGTGGTGAAAATGTCGTGCGTATAAGAAATGCGTTCACTGGGAGCCCTCAGAAGACCACAAGGCGGAAGTGCCAGGAACTTCATCTTGCTCAAACAACCGTGTGGTGTGTTCTGAAACGATGCCTGCATATGAAGCCTTACAAGTTGAAGTTGCTGCAGTAAATGCGTCTCAGCGACCATAAGAGAAGGTACGAATTTTCTACAGGGTACGGCAGAGGACACTTTTTTTGAACAACTCATCTTTTCCAGCGAATCAGCTTTTCATCTATCGGATAAAGTAAACCGCCATAGTTTAAGAATTTGGGAGTCACAAAATCCTAACGTCGTCGTCGAACATGAAAGACGCACATCGAAATTGTATGTATTTCGTGTCGTTTCTGTTCAGAAGGTTTATGGACATTTCGTTTTTCCGGAGGAAACTACGACAGGCATGTCATATCCTGTCATGTTGCAAAATTAGTTGTTTCCTCAATTTGACCAAGGGTTTCCTCTACTTCACGAAGTTTCCAACGATTTGATTTTTATGGATGACGGCGCCCCGCCTCACTTTCACCTTGAGGTGCGATGTAATCTTAACAACGCCATCACACAACGTTGGATGTGAAGAGGCGGACAACAAGGTCTTGTTAATTGTTTTTGGCCTACCAGGTCATTTACTCTTCAAGATCTGAGGAATCGAATTACTGTGGAAGTTGTCGATTCAGTGAAAAGGGGTCTGTTGTTTAACGTGTGAAATGAAATGGACTAACGTTGCCATGTTTCTGGAGCAAAGCATCGTGCTCATGTTGAGTGTATGGTGTAGCGTGTGTGCGAACATAAAACTTTGAATTTTCCTCTATCCGATGACATGCGCAATGTGTTTCTGACTTTCACAGTTTGCCTGTAATCAAACAACTGAAATCAGTTTTTTTTATCCTTCTGTATTAGGACTACGCAAGGAGAACAGGGCCCCAAGTCCCGGCGGATCATATTTAACGAGAATCTCTAGATCAGCGAGTCGCCCTGCACACCTGGAAAAGAGCCCAAGTAGCTCCTGTTTACAAAAAGATTAAATGACTTGTGTCTGTTGAAGGAACTTGAGTATAATCTAAATTTAAAAATTATGAAGTTCCTGGAAAGGCAAACTTCTCTTAGAGAATCAGCAAGGATTCGAGAAAAATCACCCTCGTGAAACACAGCTTTCTTTATTCATGCAAGACGTCTTGCAAACAATTGATGTAAGGGGGCAAATAGATTCCATCTTACAAAGGCTTTCAACACTGTACCATATCGTCGACTGCTGATCAAGAAACGAGCTTACCGAACGTCTTCGCAAAAATGCTTTTGGCTCGAGGACTGTTTGCTGACAGGTGCTAGTATCTTAAGATGGACATCATGTGTTCCGTAGAAACGAAAGTAACACCGGCTGTACCTCAGGACTCCAAATATTCTGAATATACTGTGTATAAACGATTTATCTGACGGAATCAGCAGCTGTATAAGGTTGTTCGGTGGCGATGCTGTTATCTACAATTAAGTACAGACGTTGGAAGATCGTAAAAAAGTGCAGAAAGATTTGAACAAAATTTCCACTTCTTGTAATGAATGGTATGTCTCTTTAAACGTGGATAACTGCAAAGCAATGCCTGTAACACAGATAAAGAATTTGATATCATCAGATTACAATATTACTGATAAATATCATCAGTACGTCAAAATCCTTATGGGTGTTGCTAAACACCTTGTAAATTGAAGAGCATTGCGCCCTCTTTTAAGTATATGGTCGAAAGCGTCAGCCTTCAGGAATTATGAAACGAACCCTGTCGTCCAGGACCGCGTGCGACAAAGAGCGCAGATTCACCACGAGGTGGGAAAACTCACAGGCGTCTATAGTCTATTGAGTCCGAAAAGCTGTAGTGTGTGAGTGAGACAGACGACATCCTACGTCATAGGGAGACCCAGTAGAAGCCGTTTGTGGCCAAGGAGATGTAGCAGTGTTAAATATGGGGGACCTAAGATCGGCCATCAAGGGATACATTTACGAAAATTATTTAATTCTGGAGTAATGTAGGGAATGAAGCCGCAGTAATTTTAATCTACCATCCTTCATAAATTTTCATGGTGATCCCAATAAAACCTGAATATTGATCATATGTATAATAGTTCAGAATTTACTGTTAAAGTGAAATTCACAAGATTTGTCACAGAGACCTGAATTCTAAAATCTGAACACTTTAGTCGATCTTAACGACCGACATTTTATATAGAAGCGCATCATCAAAATTACAGATGGTGAAATATCAACTCTGTAACGTCATTTGTTTAAAAACTATAGTAAATTTAAATAATCAGTATTTTAGTTAACCTCCAGATCATCATTTCCTCCACACAAAACACACTGAACGATGACAGCATGACACCTTATTGAATAATTAGGTAATAGAATATTTGTTGTAAAGTTTAGTGAATAGTACTTACTTTTGTTCTTCATTTATTTATCAGAAAGCACATTGGTGCAAGGTTACTGGCCGTGACATTCAAAGTTAAGAAGTAAATTGTATTGGTTTTATGTAAGAGAATTTAACGTTTATTATGTAATGTATATTATCGTTACTTTATTTAGAACGTGAAAGTGGTCAAGCTTTGATTATTTAAATATGTTAAAATGTAAAATAATGTAGAATAAGCTGTAGCCAATCATATGGACGGCTTCAGGAAAGGGAACAGCCCTAGTCAGCTGAGCGAGGACATTCGGCGCACGGGAAACACGGCCTGGGACGATCAGAGGGACAGTGTTGATGCAGACGCGTAAGCAGGCACTTCGGCTGGAGACACCAAAGGGTACAGTTCGGATTGAGACGCGAAAGCGGACAGTCGGCCTTTAGGCAGCTAGGAAGTGAAGCGACTTAGAAAATTTCGCGTTGTGTGGTATCGCGGGACTTAGTCTCAGCGGTGAGCAGCCACGCGCCTGGTGTGAGCTCTAACTTTTCGCGTAGATAACTTGTATTTCGCGATGAGATTGTGAATGATCGAACTGTGTCAAATAGATATGCGGTCGCGTCTAACAGTAACTCTAAATACGACCACTTTCGCTATTAGGTTTCTGAATAAACATTATTTTTACCAAATCTCAACTGTGTGGCCTACATCATTTATGGGTCGTTAATTTAGTTCCCGATATTTTTATTACTGTTTTTATATGTTATGTTATCTTTGTACTTCGCAAACTTGCCCTCAGCCAGACAATTTAACCAAAGGGCACAAGTGTCTAATTTAGGGCGTGTAATGCGACACGTGCGGTTCAATCCCTAGACGAGTTTGAGCCAAGACATTTCGACGAAGAGGAACCGCACATGAGCCCGAACATCTTTGGGATGTCAGTTCGCAAGCTATACAATTTTCGCTTACGGAATAGTATTGAAGACTCAAATGCTATCATACGCTAAACACCATATGCCAGCTGGATGGTATTTTCTACAAGATAACGATCCCAAGCACAAGTCCAAGTACATTAGTGATTCCTTAGGACGCAAAAATTTCAAGGTTTTGCAGTGACCAAGTCAAAGTCCGGATCTGAATGCTATAGAACATTTGTGGTAGGAGTTGGATCGCAGAACAAGAATAAAAAATTATTAGAACAAAGCCGCTTTTTTGAAGCTCTCAAAACTGAGTGGGATAAAATTTCGATGGATCGGTTCCAAAAGTAGGTCGTCTCAATACTTTTTTCAACACTGTCAAACTATTTTTGCACCACCATTGTTCTCATTAAAAAAATTATACGCAGTATTATGTTGCGAACAAAGGCTACTCGGTCACTATTCTGCAGAATATTGAATATCAATTAAATAAGTTATTGGTTTTTATGTTTCATATTTGTTTTTAATTACTACAATTAATGTTTGTCAAAATACTTTTGAGCGCTACTGTATGTAATGGGACGATCACTTAACATGGTTATTAGGGAAAGCGAGTTCGAAGGTTAGAAGTTCTAGAAGTGTACTGGGAAAATGCAACGCATCTGCAAGACCCTAATGCGACCAGTTCTACAATAATGTTCCAGTGTTTGGAGTCCTCGTCAACGAGACCAGACAGCGGACATGGAGCGAATTCAGAGACGCGATGCTGGGTTCACAGTAGGTCGGTAAAGCCCATACGGATGTGTAACAGAAACGCTCGGAGAAAACAGACGACGATGTTGTAACAAAACCCTGTGGGGTAAATTCAGAGAACGCATATTCGGAGAAGAATGTGTGACTATTATGCTGCCAGCATCCTGCATTTCGCATAGGCATCGTGAGAATGAGATGAGAGAGGTTAGGACTCGCACAGAGGCATCTAGGAAGTAATTTTTACATCACTCACGACTAGAATCGAATAGATAAGAGAAATCGCGAAAATGTACCCTTGGCCACGCGCTGTACAATGACCTGGCGGACTGCATAGGTAGATGAAGATGGACGAAGTATGAGGAAAATCGTTCTTGGCGCAGAGACACAGGAGTGGTATCTTACTAATCTGACCTGGGGCTGAGATGTGCTGCGTAGTAATGACAGCGTTGTCCAAAAGGAAAGTGTGTAATGTACTGATTGGCGAAAAAACCGAGCATTTTTAAATAAAAATGATTTGTATCTATATAAAAACTACGCAAATATTGTTAAGTACTTTGGAAGAAGAATAGTAATTTGTTGTCAGTAACAGTGCGGAAATGAAACTGGTAAGTCTAAGATGTGAATGGCTCGAAGACTTCTTAAATAATATAACCCAGTATGTTGTCCTCGACGGAGTGTTTATCAGAGACAAGGGTATCGTCAGGAATGCCCCAGAAAAGTGTGATAAGACCGCTACTGTTCTCTATATATATAAATGATTTGGTGGACAGGGTGGGCAGCAATCTGTGGTTGTTTGCTGGTGATGCCGTGGTGTACGGTAAGGTATCGACGTTGAGTGCCTGTAGGAAGATAAAAGAAGACTTAGACAAAATTTCCAGTTGTTTAATGAATGGCGACTAGCCCTAATGTGGAAAAATGTAAGTTGACGCGGATATGTAGGAAGAACAAACCTATAATGTTCGGGTACAGCATTACTAGTGTCCTGCTTGACACAGCCACGTCGATTAAATACCTGGGCGTAACGTTGCGAAGAGATATGAGATGGGACGAGCATGTGAGAACTGTGGTAGGGAAGACGAATAGTCGACTAGGGTTTTTTGGGAGAATTTTAGGAAAGAGTGGTTCATCTGTAATGGAGGCTGCGTATAGGACGTTGGTGCGATCTGTTTTTGAGTACTGCTCGAGTGTTCGGGATCCCTGCCAGGTCGGATTGAGGGAAGACGTCGAAGCAATTCAGAGACGGGCTGCTATATTTGTTACCGGTAGATTCGAACAACACATAGGTGTTATGGGGTTACTTCGGGAACTCAAATTGGAATCCCTGGAGGGAAGGCGACGTTCTTTTCTAGAAACACTATTGAGAAAATTTAAAGAACCAGCATTTGAAGCTAACTGCCGAATGATTCTACTGCCACCAACATACATTGCGCATAGGGTCCCCGAAGATAAGGTACGAATAATTATGCCTCATACGGAGGAGTGTAGACAGTCGTTTTTCCCTTGCTCTATTTGTGAGTGGAACAGGAAATGAAATGACCAGTAGTGGTACAGGGTACCTACCCTCTACCGCGCATCGTAGGTGCCTTGCGGCGTTTCGATGTAGATGTAGATCTGAGTAGGATATTTAAAAAAAGCATAAAGTTTGGAAATCTCTGATAAAACTGCCCATAAACTCGGCAGGGTGCGTCAGTCACCCATCTGAGGGACATTGAAGTTGTTTTCCACAAATCGCTGTGCCCCGTAGGCTGTGCAAGCGATTCTTCAGGCCAAGACGTAATAAACGTCATAAACATCACGTAACACGGCATGCTTCTGCACAACAGCGTGAATCACAGTTCCCTATGGAATTGTACGCCTGCCGACAGTGACAGAACTTTAACTGGTAAGTTGCAAAGAACACGCCATCTACTACAGGTACTACAACGACCAACCTATTATATATTGTTTACCGTTCTCTTATAATGATGATTCCCATATAGCAGAACTCATTTCTTAAATTACTGTAGGACTACTTTTGATATTTACTAGGGGCATTCAATAAGTAATGCAACATTTTATTTCAGGGCCATTTCGACTGAAAAAATGCAGAATTTGTTGTGGAACATATGGAATATTCTCACTTCAGTGGCTATAGTTTCATAAAATTCCGATAGGTGGCGGCGTTGTAAGTAGTCTTCAAGATGGCGTCTGCAACGGAGACACGTTCCAAGCACAAAGCTGTGATTCAGTTCCTTTTGGCAGAAAACCATGGCACCGCAGTTATTCATAGGCGCTTGCAAATTTTCTACGAAAACCTGGCAGTGAACAAAAGTACGACGAGTCGGTGGGCGTCATCGTTCAAGCAGAGTCGCGCAAACCTGTCCGACCTCCAGTGTCTCGGCCAGCCATACACAGCTGTGACTCCTGCATGGTTGGAACGAATGGGCACTCCCATTCGAGGTGATCGACAGATCATAATCAAACACTCCGCTGCTCAACTGGACGTCTCTGTTGGTGATGGGGAGGTTACTAATGCAGGAAGACGTAAGCTTGGAATCATGAATAAAACCAACATGCTTTTAGAAAAAAAATGTGGTGCGTCACTTGTTGAACACCCCTCCTAGTGGGCTGTTATTGTCTTTCTTAAGGTGTTCCCCGATCAAGTTATTTTCCTTACCATTATCTTCGGCGCTCAAGGAGGCCATACAAAGGTGGCAAGGGTGCAGAAAGTGAAGTTGTTCATCTGCGAGACTGGATCGTACGCGAAATCATTCAACTGTGTAAAATGATGCATAAGTAAATATTCACACAGAAGAAGGCACCACACTTTGGATAACGCTTCCTGCCGCTCTAATGGAATTTTATGATATTTTAGAAATTAGCCAGTTCATTCCTGGGAAAATACCAACGGTAACTAATCAGTAATTGGTGTGTTTGTAATCTGTCTTGTGGGTTTACTTAATCAGCATTCGCTCGTTGTTCCTCAACCTGAAACCTGTTAGTATAATACAATACTCACATCTCTGGCACTTGTCAGTGTTCCTTCAAAGAGGCCAAACACGTACTAGCGACCAAACAGAAAGATTCCACTCCAGAAGGTGTAAAAGATAGAGATTTCAGTAATACCTAGAGTCAGGTTTTGTAATGTTGTAATGATTGTCTGCTGACCACCCATATCAAAATGTTGATAGGTGTTTGATCAACTACGCTCTTTATTTACTAGGAGATCAGTACGTTAGAAACATATGATATTTGATTAATAAGAACGGGGTCAGATAGAAATTTCAGTGCTGAACAACAGCGATAGGCAGTGCCCTACAGAGACGAAGAAGTCATTGACTCTAGATTCAATAACAATCAGCTGTATTAGCTCAGTGTTGTTTTAATTATGGTCTTGTTCCAAAGACTGGTTTGATGTAACTCTTCACGTTTGTCTATTCTAATTTAATTCTATTTAATTATGGTCTTGTTCCAAAGACTGGTGTGATGCAACTCTTCACGTTTGTCTATTCTGTGCAGACTTCGTTGTCTCCGCGTGACTACTGCAAATTTCATCCCTTTGAACTTGTTTATTGTATTGATTCGCTAGTTCCCGTCTACATTTTGTACCTCCCCCACCCCAATTTCCTCCATTATCGAACTGACGATTTCCTGATACCTTAGGATGCGTCGTATCATCTGATTCCTTTGTTAGTCAAGCTGTGCCACACATTTCTTTTCTAATAAATTCGTTTCAGTACCTCCTCATTAGTTATTCCTTCCGCCCACCTAACCTTCAGCATTCTTCTGTAGCATCACATTTCAAAACCTTCTATTCTCTAGTTATCTGAACTGCTTATAGCCCATGTCGCCCCTCCGTACAAGGCTATACTCCAGATAAATGCCTTCACAAATGACTTCCTAACACTTAAATTTATTAACATATCCTCTGTCTTCAAAAATACTTTTCTTGCTGTAGGCAGTCTGCAGTGCACCCTGTACTTCGGCCATCTTCAGTTACTTTGCCCAATAAAAGTTTTGCATCACCTCAGTTCCGAGAGTTCCGGAACCTGTACAGAAAATTGGAATAGAGATCAACATAAACATCATTTCCACCCTTTTCAGTGCTCATGAAAACCACACATGGAATGTTGTACCACCATACAGCGAGACCTTCAGATGTGGTAGTCCAGATTGCTGTGCACACCGGTACCTCTAATACCCAGTAGCACGTCCTCTTTCATTGATGCATGCCTGTAATCGTCGTGGCGTACTATCCACAACTACATCTATAACCTTGTTTTACTTTTGTTGATATTCATCTTACAATCTCTGTTCAACTTGAAAGGTGGCTATTCTGAGTCACAGCGCCAGAGATTGCGCCAAAGATTATTATTCCGCCGCCTCCACTGGCGCAGTAGTGGAGGTTCCCATGGGCTGTACTTGTTGTGACGATGTCGAGAGTAGTACTAGTTCAGAGGATGTCGAGTGCAGCTGTTGTTCTATTGGGCGAGAGACTAGATGCTGTTCGGTTGGTGTAATGTATAGATGGAAGATGTTGCAATAATCACAGTGTATTTTTCGTCAATATATATGGAGATAACAAAAAAAATTATTTCACATTTCCTTAATGACAATGCCTCTTGGTCACAGGTTCAATCAACAAAGCATCGGGCTCGTGTTCATGTATTAGACTTGTAATTCTGGTTTCTATATGCAATTATAGTATTTCTGGTTTTTCAATTAGTTCATTGTAAATGGTGTTTAAAATATCTTGTCGTATTGAGGAAGAACCGTGTAAGATATATGCACGTTGAGTCACACTACCACACACAGAACAGTTACACTTGTGCTTTGTTGTTTCGAAGCTTTTATAGTTGCAGGGGACTTAATTAATCAATTGTGTTAACGGAAGTTTCTTGTCTTTCTTTATTGTTATTTTATGCAGTCAGATTGGGTACTGATACTACTCAGGGCCAACCGGTTACGAGACTTCGTAACGGGTCACACAGCTACTAAAATTATTGCATTTTAATTAAGCCCCCGTGCAAACTGATCTTCCAACTCCTTAGCCGTCTCTTACAGAACTACAGCGTCATCAGCAGACCTCAAGGTTTTATTCTTTTCCGTGAACTTTATCTCCATTCCAAAATTTCTTCTTTGTTTCCTTTGCTGCTTGCTCGATGTGCAAATGGGTAACATTTGAGATAGGCTACAACCATCTCTCACTGTCTTTCTAACCATATCCGTCGGCTCTTTTAACTGCGGTCTGCTTTCTGAACAAGTTGTAAATAACCTTTCAGTCCTTGTATTTTACGCTCCATCGACCATGGGCCTTGCTATTGGTGCGGAGGCTTACGTGCCTCAGCGATACAGACAGCCATGTCACAGGTGCAACCATAACGGAGGGGTATCTGCTGGGAGGCCAGACAAACGTGTGGTACCTGAAAAAGGGCAGCAGCCTTTTCAGTAGTTGCCAGAGCGTTGGTCTGGGTGACTGACTGATCTGACCTTGTAACATTAACCAAAACGGCCTTGCTGTGCTGGTACTGCGAACGGCTGAAACCAAGGGGAAACTACAGACATAATTTTTTCCGAGGGCATGCAGCTTAATTGTACAGTTAAATGATGATGGCGTCCTCTTGGGTAAAATAATCTGGAGGTAAAATAGTCCCCCATTCGGACCTCCTGGCGGGGACTACTCAGGAGAACGTCGTTATCAGGAGAAACAAAACTGGTGTTCTACGGAACGGAGCGTGGAATGTCAGATCCCTTAATCGGGCAGGTAGGTTAGCAAATTTAAAAACGGAAATGGATAGGTTACATATAGAAATAGTGGGAATTAGTGAAGTTCGGTGACAAGAGGAACAAGACTTCTGGTCAGGTGAATAACCAGGGTTATAAAAAGTAAATCAAATAGGTGTAATGCAAGAGTAGGTTTAATAATGAATAAAACAATCGGAGCGTAGATAAGCTAGTACGAACAGCATAGTAAACACATTATTGTAGCGAAGATAGACACGAAGCGCACGCCTACCACAGTAGTACAAGTTTATATACCTACTAGCTCCGTGGATGACGAAGAGACTGAAGAAATGTATAAAGAGATGAAATAAATTATTCAGAGAGTGACGGGTGACGAAAATATAACAGTCGTGGAGGACTGGAATTCGATAGCAGGAAAATGTAGAGAAGAGCAAGTAGTAGCTGAATAGGGAATGGGGGTAAAGGAATAAAAGAGGACGCCGCCTAGCAGAATTTTGTACAGAACGTAACTTAATCATAGCTAACACTTGATTTAAAAATCATGAAAGAAGGTTACGTACATGGAAGAGGTCTGGAGGCACTGGAAGGTTTCAGATAGACTATATAAAGGTAAGACAGAGATTTAGGAACCAGGTTTTAAATTGTAAGACATTCCCAGATGCTGATGTGGACCGACCACAATCTATTGGTTATGAACTAAGATTAAAACTAAAAAAAACTGCAGAGAGGTGGGAATTTAAGGAGATGGGACCTGGATAAACTGAAAGAACCGGAGGTTGTAGAGAATTTAAGAGAGAGCATTCGGTAACAATTGACAAGAACAGGTGAAAGAAATACAGTAGAGGAAGAATGGGTAGCTTTGAAGGGGAAAGAAATACATTAGAAGAAGAATGTGTAGCTTTGAGAGATGAAATAGGGAAGGCAGCAGAGGAACAAATAGGGAAAAAGATAAGGGCTAGTGGAAATCATTGGATAACAGAAGAGATATTGAATTTAATTGATTATATTGAATTTAATTGATGAAAGTAGAAAATATAAAAACGCAGAAAATGAAGCAGGCAAAAAGGAATACAAACGTCTCAAAAATGAGATCGACAGGAAGTGCAAAATGGCTAAGCAGGGATGGCTACAGGAGAAATGTAAGGATGTAGAGGCTTATCTCACTAGGGGTAAGATAGATATTGCCTACAGGAAAATTAAAGAGAACTTTGGAGAAAAGGGAGCCACTTGCATGAATATCAAGAGCGTTGATGGAAACCCAGTTCTAACCAAAGAAGGGAAAGCAGAAAGGTGGAAGGAATATATAGAGCGTCGATACAAGGGCGATGTACTTGAGGACAATATTATGGAAATGGAAGAGGATGTAGGTGAAGATGAAATGGGAGATATGATACTGCGTGAAGAGTTTGACAGAACACTGAAAGACCTAAGGCGAAACAAGGCTCCGGGAGTAGACAACATTCCATTAGAACTACTGACGGCCCTGGGAGAGCCAGTCCTGACAAAACTCTAACATCTGGTGAGCAAGATGTATGAGACAGGCGAAATACCCTCAGTCTTCAAGAAGAATACAATAATTCCAATCCCAAAGAAAGCAGGTGTTGACAGATGTGAAAATTACCGAACTATCAGTTTAATAACTCACTGCTGCAAAATACTAACGCGAGGTATTTACAGACGAATGGAAAAATTGGTAGAAGCCGACCTCGGGGAAGTTCAGTTTGCATTCCATAAAAATGTTGGAACACGTGAGCAGTACTGACCATACGACGTATCTTCGAAAATAGATTAAGAAAAGGCAAATCTACATTTCTTGTATTTGTGGGCGTAGAGAAAGCTTTTGACAATTGCTGACTCGAATCCTCTGTTTCAAATTCTGAAGGTCTCAGGGGTCAAATACGGGGAGAAAAAGGCTATTTGCAATTTGTACAGAAACCAGATGGCAGTTATAAGAGTCGAGAGGCATGAAAGGGAAGCAGTAATTGGGAAGGGAGTGAGGGTTTTAGCCTATCCCTGAAGTTATTCAATCTGTATAATGAGCAAGCAGTACAGGAAACAAAAGAAAAATTCGGAGTAGGAATTCATGGAGAGGAAATAAAGAAAGATCCAACAAGCAGATTCCAAACTAAGGTGAGAAACACTCTAAAAGACATTGAACATACAATAGAAAACAATGAAAAAGAAAAACTGATACAAACAAATCCCGGTGCACCTTCCCTCAGATGCCAACCAAAGCTACACAAGAAAGATCTCTCCATCAGAGCTATTGTGAATTATAGAAACTCACCCACCCAACCACTTGCAAGATACATGTTAAAACTCTTGTCAGGAAACAAAAAATTACAAGAAGATAGGACTATAAGAAACACCACACCAACTGATTCAGTACATAAAAGGCATATAAGTTCGAGACACAGCCACCCTCCTGTTATTTAATGTAGAGAATATGTATTCCAATATACCAATAACTGAAACAACAAATATTACAGAATAAAATCTTAAGACACACAGTACACTTCCACTTAAATACATGAAAGAAACAGTTAGGCTTTTAGAGCTAATAACTGAACAGAATTATTTTCAGTTCAATAATGAATTCTATTTACAAGGTGATGGTTTACCAATGGGATCTCCAGTGTCTGGACTCATAGAAAACATATTTATGAACCATGTAGAACAGGTTATATTTAACAAAATAGTGCCAAATAGGTACAAGATCCTATACAGGATTGGATATATGGATGATATCTTGTGACCGATAGATGAACCAGACAATGAAATTGATCAGTTACACACAGACATAAATTCTGTTCATGGTGAGATACGTTTTACAATAGAGAAAGAGCAAAATAGTTGAATTTCTTGGACATCTCCATAAAGATTCAAAACAACCAACACTCATTTTCCACATGCAGAAACCCGACAACAGACACAATTACGCATGAGACGTCACAAAACCCAATTCTCAAAAGCAGGGAGCACTTAGATACATGCTCCACAGACTAAACACGGTACCACTAGATACAGACAGTTACAGGAAAGAAACGAATAGTATGATACAAATATCCACAAGCAATGGATACAAAGAGGACTTAGTAACAAAGCTGAACAAGAAAATCAAGAAACAGAAAAGAACAAACACCCAGCTGTCACCAATACAAAGATAAAATCACACACAAACAAATCCACAAAACATAAGAATAGAAGCAACACATAGTGTGAAAGAAACAGAAAGCAAAATATGGTACACAATGACATACAACCACAAATACACACAAAGAATATCCAATATTTTCAAAAACAAGGCATAAAAATAGCACACCAATCAACAACTCAAGTCAGAAATACCTCCCAAAAACAATAGGAAAAACTGATCTGTATCAGAAATCAGGAATATACCAACTGAAATGCAGTAATGTGAATAATGTGACAGAAGATACATAAGATACATAGGCCAAACTAGGAGGATATTTGACACCAGACACAATGAACATGTAAGAGCATGGAAGTATATGACAAATCATTCAACTTTTGCACAACACTTACACCAACACCAACATAAAATTACAACCAGAGACAAAGACATGGAAATCATAAGGATAAACTAACAACAAAAAACACCTCCTCACCTTACAAAAATAATATCGCATCCAAAAAAAACATAACAGAAAAGAAACAGCTGATGAATGATCTGATCCACTTGGCAAACCACACACACTTTAAACTGATTGACCACTTAATATAACATTAAAAGTACAAATATAACCACATGCTCTATTTACCACTACCATTTCCTCCAAGATATGTCCCATAATCACTACCCAGGCCATCTCTCACGTCTCTACCTACATACAAGACAATTTCAGTAACTATCTCCCTCCCCCCCCCCTCTCTCTCTCTCTCACTCTTTCTCTCTCTCTCTCTCTCTCTCACACACACACACACACACACACACAATGTAGTTTCATAGGTTTGCAAACCTCACAACGTGAACGAAAACAAACAAAGAGGCATAAACACTGTAGCATTGATGAATGAAAAACAGTTAAGAAAGTCAATTATAAATAGTGCATCGCAGGAAATAACGCAAATGCCAAAAACTGCAGATGTGGAATGGAACCTGTCGACATCAACCATGCCAGCAAGAGGGGGAGGTGCAGACTGTGTAAAGAAACATCGTAAGTAGCTTACAGACCGACTTCATAAAAATAACGCTGTTTTTAACCTAATAGAATCAAAAACTAATGTGCAAACGTGTGTATCCAATTTACAGAATACCACAGAAGATGCTTTGTAAATAAAACCGAAATGCGTCTGGTGTAATTCTTTTTAATTACATTGCAGTCAGCTCAAGACAGATAACTATAACAACAGATGTTAACAGATGATGCGGAAGATGGCCACACAAACAAACGTATTAAAAAACAAAAACTTTGAGTTTAGGCGATGACATTATAATTCTGTCGGAGACAGCAAAGGACTTGGAAGAGCAGTTGAACGGAATGGACAGTGTCTTGAAAGGAGGATATAAGATGAACATCAACAAAAGCAAAACGACGATAGTGGAATTTAGTGGGATTAAATCAGGTGATGCCGAGGGAATTGGATTAGGAAATGAGACACGTAAAGTAGTAGATGATTTCTGCTATTTGGGGAGAAAAATAACTGATGATGGTCGAAGTAGAGAGGATATAAAATGTAGACTGGCGATGGCAAGGAAAGCGTTTCCGAAGCAGAGAAATTTGTTGACATTGAGTATAGATTTAAGTGTCAGGAAGTCTTTTCTGAAAGTGTTTGTATGGAGTGTAGGCATGTATGGAAGTGAAACATGGACGATAAATAGTTTACACAAGAAGAGATTAGAATCTTTCGAAATGTCTTGCTACAGGATAATGCTGAAGGTTAGATGCGTAGACCACGTAACTAATGAGGAGGTACTGAACAGAATTGGGGAGACGAGCAATTTGCGACACAACTTGACTAGAAGAAGGGATCGGTTGGTAGGACGTTCTGAGGCATGAAGGAATCACTAATTTTGTATTGGAGGGAAGCGTGGAGGGTAAAAATCGTAGAGGGAGACCAAGAGATGAATACACTAAGCAGATTCAGAAGGATGTAGGTTGCAATAGGTACTTGGAAATGAAGAAGCTTGCACAGAGTAGAGTAGAATGGAGAGCAGCATCAAACCAGTCTCTGGACGGAAGACCACGACAACATCTTTCATATTTTCAAAGAGTGTACTCCAGTCAACATTGTCCAAAGTATTTTCTAAATTTGGAAATACCAGCAACATAGGTTTGAATTTCCTTAACCTACCTTCTAAGATAAGTAGTACGGTCAGTATTGCCTCGCACGTTCCTACATTTTTCCGGAACCTGAACTGAACTTCAACGAGTTCGGCTTCTACCAGTTTTTCCATTCTTCTAATTAGTGTTAGCAGTTTGATACAATGACTTACAACTCCGACAGTTGGGTAATATTCACACTTATGAGAACCTGCCTTCATTGGGACTGGAATTGTTACATTCTTCTTTAAGTCTGAGGGTATTGTGCCTTTCTCAGATATTTTGCATATCAGTTGAAATAGTTTTGCCCCTTCAAAGGATCTCAGTAATTCTGCGGCAGTGTCATATGCTCTGGAGGCCTTGTTTCGACTTAGATCTTTCAGTGCTACAGATTCTTCACGTACTATCGTATTTCCAATTTTATCTTCATATACTTCTTCTTACCTTCATATAATATTTTTTTGTATAGCCCATCCATATTTCCTTCTATCTTTCAGCTTACCCTTCTAGTGCTTAGGACTGGTTTGTCATCTGAGCTCTTAATATTCACATAGCTGTTTCCCTTTTTCTTGAAAAGGTTCTTTAATTTTTCTATACGGGTATCCATTTTTTTCCCCTATTTATAAATGCTTTTGAAGCCTTGTATTTTCCTCTAGCCATTCCTTCTTGACCATTTTGTGGTTCCTGTGAATTTTATTTTCATACGCTTGTATTCTCTTTCACCTATTCCATTTCCCGCAGTTTTATATCGTCCTCTTTCATTAGTTAAATTCAGATTCTCCTCTTTTATCTAAGGCTTTCTAATAGGCCTTGTCATCTGTCTGATCCTCTGCTGCATTTACTATTATTCTTGTTCGTCTTCTTCCATATTGCCTTCCCCTCTTTCCCCTGTTGCCTACTGCTTCAAGGACCCATTTCCATCATTTTCTACCTTATTCTACTTTCAGCTAATAACCAATTATTGTCAAGAGTTCACATCTGCTGCTGGAAATGTCCTACAGTTAATAATCTCTGTTTAACCATTACATACTCAATCTGAAAGTTCCAGTATCTCTAGATCAGAAGCCTTGCATTTTCGTCGCCCTTAACTATCTGAAACAGTGTACTGCCATGTGGTTGTTGCCTTTGTGTCTTTCTTGCTATGTTGTCCATATCAGCTTACCGGTGATCCGAATTGGGGGGGGGGGGGGGTATTTAACCTTAGCTTCCAGTTATTCCAAAAACAACTCCAGCAGATGAAATTATTATACGTTTGAATAAATCATTTCTTTGGTCCCGAGTGAGGAAAATACAATTAAGACAAATCTGTGAGTTCAGCTTTCCAGTAATAAAGAAATGAAACATTTTGTCGACAAAGACTTCCACATTAGTAAAGGTACTTCTTCCATTTATATCCGTTGAGTTGTCGACCTTTATGAATATTTTTTAATGTTCTAGATTTTAGAATGTTCTAGAAGGTTATCGAATTTTTTTAACGTTCTGAAATGTTTTGGAATGTTTCCAGTGTTCTATCAAGAAGTGATTAGCAGAGTACTTTTTTTTCGAATTAGAGTATTGTTGAGGTAATGTTAAGAGTAACGGAGAGTATTTTTGAGGATTCTAGAGTACTTTGTGGCCTGGATACTAATATTTTTACGATTTTTGGAGTGTTCATTTTTACTATATTCTCGAGTGATCTGGGATGCTCGCGGAAAAAACGCGAAGCGACTCTTTTTCATCTACTACTAAATTAATATTTCCTAAATCCGAAAAGGGAGCAATGTACGAAAAATATACGAAATTAGATCAGTACTTAGGGAATACACGTAAAACTGACCTTAAAATTTATTGGTTTACTAAGTTATATTAGTAACTACTGTAGGTGCTTCATTTTAAATCAGTCTTTTATTAAATGTATCATTTTCGTACTGTACGTTTCTCTTTTCAACGTAGCCGTTATATCGTCTTTTCTTTATTGTTAAGATGTTTTGATTCTAATATAAAATGTGATCGGGATTGCAGGGAAAAAGGTAAAGGATATTTAATACACTGTTGGCGTCGCGTGGATTCTGCACGTACGTAAATGCAGCTTACATATACGCTGACAATAATCAAGGTTGCTATATATGTATAGATATTGGTGAAAATGGGCACAGTTTTTTTTGTAATTTTTTAATTACGTTATCCAAACTCGTGGCTAGCTCAAAGATAATCAGAAGTAGCATAAAACTATGGCAGTGTGGTTTCAGTTGCCTGAGACAGCAGTCGCGCGGGTGTGTGTGTGTGTGTGTGTGTGTGTGTGTCTATTGTTGACAAAGGCCAATGACCGAAAGCTATCATTGTGAAAGTCTTTTTGTTGTGCATATCTGCGACTCAGCATCTCTGCTGTATGGTGAGTAGCTACTTTCCTTCTCATAATAGTTACATTCCATCCTGGATTTTCCTTTGTTTGATTTTTGCCTGACGGCTTTTCTTCGATCATAGCCCAGTGCTGTTCTTCTTTGTTACTATTTTCTTTTGTATAACTAAACTCAATGTCCGTCCTCTTTCTCTTCTTTGCTGTGTTTCTCTCGTCTCCTCACAAACCGCACTGCAGCCAGTGTGGTTTCAGTTGCCTGAGTCTGCAGTCATGTGGGTGAGTTGCACTTGCGCGCAAGTGTGTGTGTGTGTAATTTGTGTCTCTTGTTGACGAAGGCCATTGGCCGAGAGCTTTAATTGTGAAAGACTTTTTGATGTGCATATCTGCGACTCAGCATCTCAGCTATACGGTTAGTGGTAACTTTCCTTCTCATAATATTGTTACATTCTATCCTGGATTTACCACTGTTTGATAAAACTATTACTGTTATTGCCCCTTAAATTAATTGTTGCTAAGAGAAAGGCGATAATAAACCACCCACGTAGCGTAAGCATTTGTACTCACAATAAATAATTCCATTGATACCACGCTGGCTTCGTTTTAGGATAAGCACTTCCTTAACAGATATAAATTTAATTGCAAACTCAAAGATATCGTAAAGCAAATCTGCAAAACTGCCTCCTGCAGTTAAATCTATCCATGGAATTCCATAAAAATTCTGATAAAATGAAGTTTGCAAATATTAATGCTTAAAAATTATTATCGGTATCCAAAGTATTTAATATTTTAAAGAAATTCCACGTAATGGCCGCCTGCGCGCCATTACGAAAAAAGAAAGTCAGATGGGCAGTCTTCTACACAACTCACTTTAAATAATTAATTTTTCACTTAAATAATTCCTCAGGGAGGGAGAGGTTTTGCATAAGAACAGGAGCAATTCACTTTTTACCGTGCATTATAACAGGGAATACGTACATCAAATACTTAGTGCGTCAGCACGACTATATGGCTTAATTCTTCAACAGCGGAGATAAAAGTAGCATTTGATCTCTGAATCAAGACTTTTTCAATCTTAATGAGATAAGATATCCATGGTTACAAAGAAGGTCCTTACATTGTATAGATACTCTTTGATTCTAAATTTTTATTAACATTTTAACACAAGAAATCATATTAGCTAGTTGTAGGATTTATAGTTATCTGTCGTATTAGCTACGGTTTTCATCGACAGAATTACAGTGAGTTTTGTACTTTCTTTACACTTCACGTTTACATGTCTGGTATAGGTTTATTTTTATTTTTATAGGCTTTCCAGGAGACTTCACTACGCTCCCTGGAAAGTTTAAAGCATGTTTGTTTGCAAGACCTGATTGAAATTTCCCACAAAACATTAGTGCTACACAACATTCTGCAGGTACAGGAAGTTATTATTGTAATATTCACACTACGGCTAAAGGCCATTTAGAATTATGGAGTGAATATCGTGTCAGCACATTTGTCATTTAAGTACTGCGACCAACACAGTCCGGATTTAAGTAACAATTAACCAGCTTCCTCAGTCGGAGCGGCCCAAGGGAAATCCCAGCATAAAACCCGGGCGGAAGCCTTTGGAATCGTTGTGTCTGTCTTTCGCAATACGACAGCTAATATTCAGTCCGATAAGAGAGATAAATAATACGTCATCATATTACAAGTCTACATCAAATAAAAAATAATGAATTAAATGTTAAAGTTATTGGGTGTCCCGTGGCATATTTCTGCGTGGGTGTGCAAATCGAATGGTATTATTCATTCTATCATTTCTTAAAAGTTCTGTGCTCTTTAGCGCAAGACCTTCAAGTATGAGATGTTAATGACAGTTCGTCATTAGTTCAGTGTCTGTTAACGCAAAATACAATTTGATTGAACATGGATGCACAATTAAACTTCATGTTTTCGAGTTCGCGTATCACTTAGTGCACAAAAACGATCGGTACACCGACATAGGATATCAGTTAATGCATATGAGGTACTATGCAATTTTTCTAGTAACTGATTTCATTCCAAGGAATATGTCCAGTACTCACTGGACCTATCTATTATTATTCATAGCGCTACAGTTCTGTATTTGTTTCTTAAGACGTTAATGTTTAAAGGTTCACATATCAGTTATTTTGTAAGTTCGTCGCATACACATTTATAAACTGACGACAATTTAAATATCGACGTCGTCGTGTCGGTATCAGGAGGCGTGAATGACCAGATGCGGTCGTTGGTGAGTGGCTTTAATGACCGGAATGCGCTCATCGTTTTGTGGTCTCGATGGAAATGGAAATGAGCGTTGGCGTCATTGGCCGGGAGGACCCTTACGGGTCAGGTCCGGCCGCCTTGGTGCAGGTCTTACTACATTCGACGCCACATTGGGCGACCTGCGCGCCGGATGGGGATGAAATGATGATCATGATAACACAACATCCAGTCCCTGAGCGGAGAAAATCCTAGGCCCAGCCGGGAATCTAACCCGGGCCACTTAGGACAGCAGTCCGTCATGCTGACCATTCAGCTATCAGGTGGTTTCGATTGCCGGTATGTAGTCGATGGCGGGAGGCAACGATGACCAGGGTGCGGTCGGCGGCACCCACTGGTGGTTGAGTCCCAGTCCGTTGGACAGCAAACTCGCCTTAGGCAGCCGATGACGATGACTGTGCAGGATCAGGAACGCAGCCTCCGGATGAGTTGCAGGAACTCGCTACTGTGTCCTGGAGACTGGGAGCAACTCGACCGGGATCTTTAACATGAAGATTTTCCATAGTGGCATCAGAAATCATTCATCATTTCAGATTTTTACTTCAAGTGGCAAATGCGAACACCATGAGCTTTAATTGACAATCGACACTAGTATTACGCAAAAAGGGGGTGTAACAGATAAGACTTCTGCAGTTCTGAGTGAAACTTTATGTGCTGTTATGTGGCATCGAGTGCATTCATTACCTTGTCGGTGTTCGTCAGGGGGCGGCGGGCAGCACAGCTCTGCTCACCTCGCTGTCTCGGAAGAAACCCTCTTCTCCTTACTACAATTTACCGAAGTTGGTTTAAAAAACTATCTGGCTGTGTTATCATCTGACCAATAAGGGTCTCAATGTTAACCTTAAGCTCTACCCACAAAAATTCTGTCTATCCAATGAGAAACGTTATACTTTTCGTGGTGGGGCAATGTTTTTAAAGTTTACAACGTAACAGAGACACGAAAAAGTCTCACGCTAAAACTTGCAGCTGGTGTGGTCCTTTTAGCGTTATCGTAAGATCTATACTGTTCTTCTGGAGGGCTCTATCTTTTAACATGGGCTGGAGGGTGGCCCTAATGTAACAGAGACGCGAAAAAGTCTTACGCTAAAACTTGCGGGTGGTGTGGCCCTTTTTGTGTTATCGTAAGATCTATGCTGTTCTTCTGGAGGGCTCTAGCTTTTAACATGAGCTGGAGGGTGGTCCTTGACGTAACAGAGACGCGAAAAAGTCCCGCGCTAAAACTTGCAGCTGGGGTTGTCCTAGTGGTTAGCTGGTAACGTGGGTGTCCAGTCCGTCCCTTATCGTAGGGCCTTCTAGCTTAACACGGTTCTGCTCTCGGCTTCTGTCCTCGTTTCTCCCCTCGGAACTGCATCTGTCTTACGCTGGGAAGGTATAACATGCATTTAGGCATTCTTGTGTTAGTCTGTGGTATTCCATTCGCTCACTCGTTAGTCGTATTACTTTGGTTAATTTAATGTCACGATTTATTCGGAGCTAAGTGACATACTACTGGATTTGCTTATCATGTCAGGGTTTTCATGGAAGGTGTTGGATTTGCCTGACACCTTACAAAGCTAATACCTAATCGGTATGCAATCTGGACCTGAAGACTTGCCCGTATCAAGTGATTTCAGTTGCTTCGCAACCCCTAAGGTATCTACTTCTAAGACACTCATGCTAGCAGCTGTCGGTGTTTCAAATTCTGGAATATCCCATTGGCCTTCCCTGGTGAAGGAATTTCGGAAAACACACTCCTGTGTTCAAGATCACAGTCAACAGTACATTGCCTGTTTTCGTGTACACTGCGGATTTACCTGTGTTATTACTAGTTTGCGGCTCAGCGCATAGTTCATTGCGCATATCCTGGCAGTCGTTGTAAAGCAACGTGTTTACAGAGATTACGAGGTCAAAAAAATGGTTCAAATGGCTCTGAGCACAATGGGACTTAACATCGATGGTCATCAGTCCTCTAGAACTTAGAACTACTTAAACCTAAGTAACCAAAATACATCGCACAACACCCAGTCATCACGGGGCAGAGAAAATCCCTTACCCGCCGGGAATCGAACCCGGGCGCGGGAAGCGAGAACGCTACCGCCCGACCACGAACTGCGTACTACAGAGGTCCCAGCACATTTCTCCTTAACCACTACCGGAAGACATGGGGTGGTCGGCTTTAGTGTAAGGCATGGACCGGCCAGGTTGATTTTCGTCCGAAACCTCTACTATCCTAACTCGTTGATCCTGATGCTGCTGTATCATATGACTGTTTTGTTCATGCACGTTATGTTGTTCGGAGTTACTTCTGTACTGGATGTTTCCGTTCGGTGGTCCCCAATTTTCACTCGGTTGAGCCACATGTTGGTTAGGCCACCTGTCGGCATTAGATCGACTAATTTTAGGCTGTTGGAAGTTGGGATTGTTGTGTCCCATGACGTCTCCGCGTCTCTTCCTGTTATTTCCTTGCTGATTATTGAGTTGTACGCCGCATTCTGTTGTGGTTGCTTATGACTAGCTGCACCGTCTTTTTCTCTGAAATAAATGTTCGAAAGTGCCTATGTTTTATGAGGCTTTCTTGGTGTTTACTCTCAACGTAGCTCGGCTTTTGTTCGTCAGCTAACGCTGCTATCCTCCTTGGGGCAAGTTTGTAAACATTTCGTTCAGGGAAAGTTGTTGACTGATAACAACTTTTGTTTCCGTAACGCCTACGACCTTGAATCATATTTCGCATAGTATCTTGCAGACTAGACTGAAGACGTTCTAGCACTGCAGTTCTATCGTATACTTCTCTTTGCAATTGCGGAAGTTCCCCCGTCAAGGTGTACTGATGAAACATCCCCTTTGAACAATACTACATGACTGTGCTTAAACTGACACACAATATTTTTAGCACAACGCAATCTGACTTTCAATAATCCCTACAAAAGAATGGCCCTGACTAACATTAACATATACCTTTCACAAATCACTTACCTCACCAAAAATCTTCATTACTCGAACTACTGCAATACAGCGAGCACCACTACTGTCACCTAAATAAAAGATTCAAACTAAGGAAGGCACTAACTACTGATAGGTATAGTCAGCAAATGAAAGATTTTGATAGAGAACAAGCAATGTATTTACCTTAATAGTCATAATATATATAGCAGCTCATGACATCCATTCTTACAAATTTCAAAACTCCGCCATCTCTCTCCCCACATCCACCACTGCTGGCGGCTCACCTCCGTCTGCGCATCGCTACGCGCTGTTGACATCCATCTGCCCAACGCTACAATGGCGAGTATTACAACAATGCCAACCAGCCACAGACTGCACACAGCACAGTCAGTGATCTTCGTACAGAGATCTACGTGGCGTTACCAGTAAAAAAACCTAAACAGCCTACTTACACTGAATCTGGCTTAGTTCCTTTCTCAATTCATTTGCGGGATCGCCACTACCGAATGCAGCTTCGTTTGTACCATATTTTGTAGCTCAGTGGTCACATGTTCCTTAATCTCTACATCCTTTTGCTCCAGCCACTCAGTTATTTCGATTTCAGTCATTTCCGATTGATCCTTCAAGTGCTCTTCGACCTGCTCAGTTAATTCTAAAGGTAGCTAGTCTACTTTGATTATCACTTCTCATATTTTAGCGTTCAGCGCCTTTTGTGCAACCTGGCACTTCGTAACATCATTAATAACCTTAGATACTGTATACAACATTTTGTAGCAGTGATTTCGGTTTTAAGTGTTTCTAGCTGCTCGTCTAGGTTTGTTAACAGAGCTTCGTCACGCTTTGTTAGAATTTCATTTAATTGACGAGTGATGTCCTCATCTCGTACTTTCTCTTTGGCTTCTTGTCTCTCTTCACGTTCTTTCTCTTTGAGAGCTAACTGTTCTTCGCGTCCTCTTTCTTTGGTCTCAAAGTAGTTCATTAAACTGTTGGAGCATAGCTTCATCTCGTTCTTTCTCTTTGAGATGTAACTGTTCTTCGCGTTCTCTTTCTTGGCGAGGTAACTGTTCTTCGCGTTCTCTTTCTTTGGCCTCTGTAGAGGTCGATGCTGCCGATTCGCTACCGTCAGCCAACATATTCATATCGGATTCACTGGATATTAGTTGCTCCTATTCTGATCCTATAATAGTTTCTTGTGACAGGAGTTCAGTTAACTCACTACTTTCACCTGGCAGTTCTCGTGTACTATCAAGAGATTCGGAATCGGAGCATACTGATTCCTTTCTCGATTGCCGTCTAGTTATGGCACGATGCATAGTATAAATAAATGCAATCTTCTTCGTGCTAGCTATGGCTGGCAACTCAACAGTCAATGGTTGCGCCAGCTGTTATTTTGGCTACGAGTGTTGCCCGCTGCAAAAATCAGTAAAATCTTAACCAAAGCTCCACACGAATACATCCTCTTGCTGTTATATACACAACGTAAAATACAGAACAGTACCTAACTCACAATAATAAAATGTACCATGGGATGTCAAAGTGTTTTCCTGACGTATCAGCATAGAAAACCGAAAGAAAAGCACACTAGTACCCTTACCTTAGTTACATTCTGCTAGAGGTACAGGTTTCTTGCGTGTGCTTTTCCAGGTATAATTTCCTCTCAATACAAAGTAGGTTGTCGGAGGAAAGCAATGGCATACCACCCCCACCAGGACCTTGCCTAGTAAGGCGGCGCGGGTCTCCCGCGTCGCTCCCCTGCGCACTGTAAAGAAGTATGGAACTCATCATCATCATCACAAAGAAGGTTTTGGGATTGTTATTATCCAACAAGCACAAGTGGTGAACATGTCGAAAGAAACATTCATCAATTAATTATAAATACAAGAAAAATACAATATCATATAATAAAATAAAAGTTTCTATTAAACTTTGTACTTTGCATAGAGTCGAGCAGCGCGATAGGGCGCCACTCATATCGTTCCTCTTTCTTCTTTGGTATTAAAATGTTTTGGTTTTAATGTGAGATGTTGTCGGGATTATTCGGAAAGAGGTAAAGGACATTTAATACATTGTTGGCGTCACGCATATTCTGCACACTTGCCAATGCAGCTTACATATACGCCGACGATAATCAATATTACTACGCAGGCACAAATATTAGTAAAAGTGGGTACAGTTTTGATTGTAATGGTTTAATTGCGTTACCTAAACTCGCGGCTGTCTCAAAGATAATCAGAAGTAGCATGCCCGTTAAATCAACTGTTGCGAACAGACGATATAATCACCAACGTTGCCTAAGGATTTGTACTCAAGATTAATAATATCATTGATATCACATAGGCTTCATTCTAGATTAAGTATTCCCTTGACAGAAATAAATTTAATTGCAAATTCAAAGATATCGTGAAGCAAACCTAAGCCTTGTTGCCTACTGCAGTTAAATCTATCGATGCAATTCCGAAAAAAATTCCAATTAAGTGAACTTTCAGATATTAACGCTTGAAAATTTTTATCAGTATTCAAAGCATTTATTATGTTAACTTGAGTGTGAGTACTGATTTAATATTTAATTAAATTCAACGTAATGGCCGCCTGTGTGCCATTACGACAAATGAAAGCCAGATGGACAAACTTCTACACAACTCACTTTAAATAATTATTTTTCGCCTAAATATTTACACAGAGAGGGAGAGGATTTGAATAAGAACAGGAGAAATTAACTTTTTACCGTATATTGTAAAAGGAAACATGTACATGAAATACTTAGTGCGTCATAACATCTGAGCTTGAACAGCAGAGACAAAAGGCCTATTCGATCTTCGAACCAAGTCTTTTTTAACTTTAATGAGATAAGATGTCCATGGTTACAAATAATATCTTTACATTTTGCAGTTACTATTCGATACCAAAAACATAATTATTAACATTTTAACAAAAAAGTATCATATTAATGAGGTTTAGGTTTTATAGTTATCTGTCTTATTAGCTACGGTTTTTATCAACAGAATTATACCCTGTTTTGGACTTCCCTTACACTTCACATTTACACTATATAAGTTTAATTTAATTTTAATAGGGCTTTCCAGGAGACGTCACACCATAGAAATCGTATGGCTGTAGTTGGCAAATGCCGTATCTTGTTACACAGATTCGCGCTCAGCGCAGGATAAACCATTAACAAAAGACTGAGAGCTACACAGCCGAAGTGTAGAACATTGGATACGAAACTGATTTGACCTCAGTGGCTGTCTATACCATGAAATATGGTTTAAGGAATAGTCTTTCACCAAGTGCATCAATATCATGTTTTCTCGTGGAACCTAGGAAGAGAAAGAATTACATCATTCATATTTATGTGGACGATGTTATTAAAGAAGTCATGTGCTATGAGAACGAAGTCTGCAGTGACGGTAGTGTTGTATGAAACGTTCTCAGACTTCTTGCCGTATCAGCTACGATTTCAGGGTAAAACTGAACTCTCGACGATTATCTCCATCGTCTTAGTCAGGAGTAACTGTTATTCAATTCCACACAACTGGGGCAGTCAAAGTCGGTCTCCAGCCAAAGATTACATAAATTGTGTTAAAATGTGGTTAAAATATATGAAATGTTACAATAAGAGACGATTATGTAAAAATTACATAGGAGGACGATGCCGACGATTTTTACATATAAACAAGTGACAATAACCGAGGATTTGTAAAATACACATAGATAAAAACACTGATGGTTTTTAAAACTGGTTTGACGATTTTATATTACATTTAAACTGCAAACACTCTTGAACCTGAAAGGTGCCATGGTGTAATGGTGTCTGCTGTGAAGGCCTTATGTAGTCCACAGACGGCTAGTGATTGGTCGGAAATTATGTAATGGTGTCGCAGATTGTGTCAACATCTGGGCTGGTGGCGCTACCACGCACCTAGTAGTGTAAACATTGCGACGAATATCTCTGCCTCTGATCTGCATCGAGAGATCGCTCTGCCGCACCACTAAGATTATATCCACTGGCAAGGCCATAGAGTAAATATTTATTTACTCTATGGGCAAGGCTGAGGTTGTTTTGAAACATTCTTATTTCGACGGCTTTTTTAGTTACGGTATCTCAGTATGCAGGGGCCTGGGACATAGCTTTTGATCGTCAAACAATATTTTGTGTTTGTAAGTCCGTGCTCAGCAGCTGAAGATTTCTCCAGTTCTCGATTTTTACTATTCCGTTGGTGTTCTGCGAAGCGTCCGGAAATGGCGCGGATGGACTGACCGATGTAATTGCTTCCGCACTCACAAGGAATGTTAAGTCCCAGGGATCTTGAGGCCGACACCGATCTTAACGGGGTGTAGCGTCTTCTTATCTCCTTAGGACGTCAGAAAATAGGTGTTATACCTCGTCTTCGCAGGATTCTGCCTATTTTGCTGGATGTAGCGCCGCAGAAAGAAAGGAATGCAGTCGGTGACTCATCACGTGGATGTTCAACATTTTCACGTTTTCTTTTCCTGGAGAACGCTTTCATATCACGTGAACCGTAGCCATTCTTTCGGTACACGTACTTCAGATGATGAATTACAGAATCCAAGTGGGTCATCTGAGGAACAGTTTTGTTCTGTGCACAACATATTTAAAACTGCTCTCTCCTAAACTGGGTGATGAAATTCTGGACGCTAAGATATAAATCAATGTGCGTCGGCTTCCGATGCACCGAATGGTCGAGACGTCCGTCCGACTTCCGTTTTACAAAAACACCTAAAAATGACAGCTTTCGCCGGCCGCTGTGGTCGAGCGGTTCTAGGCACTTCAGTCTCGAACTGCGCGAACGCTACGGTCGCAGGTTCGAATCCTGCCTCGGGCGAGGATGTTTGTGATGTCCTTAGGTTTAAGTAGTTCTAAGTTCTAGAAGACTGATGACCTCAGATGTTAAGTCCCATAGTGCTTAGAGACATTTGAACCATTTGGCAGCCTTCCTTCTTTCTTTGTCTCGGCAGTGAACTGGATGTTAAGATGCATGCTGTTCATATGCTTAAGGAACAGAGATACAAATTAAAATAATTACTTCTGTCCATCACATGATTTCTTCGCGTTTCGAGGGATTTCCTGCTCAACTTCAACTCAGACTTCAATTAGATCAGTGGATTAACTTACAGTTCATGTGAAGATGAATCTGTAGGCTCTCGAAACGCGTCGTGGAAGAGAATAAACATGACTGAGACAGATAATGTTGCACCGTAAACTGTCACAATTTTCAAATAAATGGTTGATCAGTGGATTGCATGAGAATCGACCTGAAAGTGAGAGTGTTAGCTCTCGTAAAAGTGACATAGATAATTGTTTTAGTTTATATCATAAAGAGTGGCAGTTTACAAATGAAAGTCCTCTATCGAGTACATAAGATTAAACAACCAGATGACTTTGTTAAGTAAATTTACTCTGTCAGCTAAACTTAAACATCTCTTTCAAATTGCAGTCCAGGTTATAACTTCGAACAAATCAAGTCTATTAAAAGGTCACAGACTCTGATATGGTTAACTAGAATGGTGTGCAGGTAAGAAAGCGATTAACGTGAAGATGTGGAATAGCTCGAGGTATTTTTATTTCTCGAGGGCCTGTGGCGCTATAAATCACTTATAAAGACATTGAATAATTTTAACCGATAACGCTGCTATAATAGTTCTTGACTATGGGCTCATTTCGACATCATAGTCATTTTCAAGATATCTACAAAATATATAAGTTATTGGTGCAAAATTTTTGTACGTTCTAATTAATTATGAATTACGTTCAAATTTTTACGTTACAATTTCGAAGTACTTACGTCCTTAGCACATCGTTGTCGCTGGTGCTGTCGAAATTTATTATATGTTAATAATTTGATGGAGAGTTTTGACTCTACAGTCGCTGAATACTATTTTTGGGATGTTTGATTCGTTTTTAAAATTGACAGCTTTTGTTCACAACCCGGTAACGATGTATTACGGCTACAAACCTTGGTTTAGTAATGTATGGATTTGTGTGGTATAATCACCTTTGTATTGTTTACTGGTGGTAAATCACACAAATCCATATATTAATAAACCAGATATGTAACCATAGGACATCGCTACCAGGTTGTGAATAGAAACTGTCAGTTTTAAAAACGAACCAAACACCCCAAAAAAAGTGCTCAGCAACAGCAAATTAATAAAACTCCCTCAGCTTATTATATAATAAATTTCGACAGCATCATCTGCTAAGGATGTAAGTACTTCCAAACTGTAAAGTAAAAATTATAACGTAATTTACAACTTATGAAAAAGTACAAAAATTTTGTACCAACATCTTATTTGTTAGCGAAATGAGCTCGTAGACATAAGAAGAGCTGGATAAAATACTGTTATTGCAGCGCTATTGTTAAAATTATTTAAATGCTTTTTGGCATGGGTTAGTGTATCATACAACGCATAAGCCGGCAATATCATTTTGTCAGCCTTGAGTGCTGAAGGGTGGCCGTCAGACGTGTTGATTTTCTTCTTTCTACTTGTGCAGCCACGACTTCAGCGAGCACAAAAAAATCCTTAGAAATTTTACACGGACAAATAACTAACTGTTGCCGTTACTTGTAAGTAAATTCTGAAGGCAATGTGACAAGCGGAAACAGTGCCTCCCCCGTGGAAAGCTGCCCAGCTTTGTCAGGTATTAGAGGAGAGAAGAGCTGCAGTATGTCGTCAGGCTGAGACAGAGGGATACTAGGCAACTCGGCGAAGTACTGCCTTGCTCTCTGTGTGTGCACGCAACGGATCAAGCGCCGGCTTCTAGCTACTCGCCGCTCTTAGTCACCGGCTGCTGACACAGAGGTTGCGCGTCCAGTTTCCGGTGGAAGGGGAGGAGTGGAACGCCTTGGGCGAGGTTCCCTCGATTCAGCCAGGGCATCTGAGGAACTATTTTCTTCCCTTAGCTGATGAACTAAATTAACTTTTTCAGCACCAGTCAGCCCACACGATGCAATAAACTGTCACCCGCCACAGCCTCCGTAGTACACAACTACACTATTGGCCATTAAAATTGCTACACCAAGAAGAAATGCAGATGATAAATGGGTATTCATTGGACAAATATATTATACTAGAACTGACATGTGATTACATTTTCACGCAATTTGGGTGCATAGATCCTAAGAAATCAATACCCAGAACAACCACCTCCGGCCGTAGTAATGGCCTTGATACGCCTGGGCATTGAGTCAAACAGAGCTTGGAAGGCGTGTACAGGTACAGTTGCCCATGCAAGTTCGACATGATACCACAGTTCATCAAGAGTAGTGCCTGGTGTATTGTGACGGGCCAGTTGCTCGGCCACCATTGAGCGGACGTTTTCAATTGGTGAGAGATCTGGAAATGTGCTCGCCAGAGCAGCAGTCGAACATTTTCTGTATCCAGAAAGGCCCGTACAGGACATGCAACATGCGGTCGTGTATTATCCAATGAAGGGTAGAGGCACGGGTCGTAACCCATCTGAATTGTAACGTCCACTGTTCAAAGTGCCGTCAATACGAACAAGAGGTGACCGAGACGCGTAACCAAAGGAACCCCATGCCATCACGCCGGGTGATATGCCAGTATGGCGATGACGAATACACGCTTCTAATGTGCTTTCACCGCGATGTCGCCAAACACGGATGCGATCATCATGATGCTGTAAACAAAACCTGGATTCATCCGAAAAAATGACGTTTTGCCATTCGTGCACCTAGGCTCGTCGTTGAGTACACCATCACATTCGCTCCTGTCAGTGATGCAGCGTCAAGGATAACCGCAGCCATGGTCTCCGAGCTGATTGTCCATGCTGAAGCAAACGACGACAAACTGTTTGTGCAGATGGTCGTTGTCTTGCAAACGTCCCCATCTGTTGACTCAGGGATCGAGACGTGGCTGCACGATCCGTTACAGCCATGCGTATAAAATGCCTGTCATTTCGACTGCTAGTGATACGAGGCCGTTGGGATCCAGCCCGGCGTTCCGTATTACACTCCTGAACCCACCGATTCCATATTCTGCTAACAGTCTTTGGATCTCGACTAATGCGAGCAGCAATGTCGCGATACGATAAACCACAATCGCGTTAGGCTACAATCCGACCTTTATTAAATTCGGAAACGTAATGGTACGCATATCTCCTCCTTACACGAGGCATCACAACAACGTTTCACCAGGCAACGCCGGTCAACTGCTGTTTTTGTATGAGAAATCGGTTGGAAACTTTCCTCATGTCAGCACGTTGTAGGTGTCGCCACTGGCGCCAACCTTGTGTGAATGCTCTGAAAAGCCAATCATTTGCATATCATAGCATCTTATTCCTGTCGGATAAATTTCGCGTCTGTAGCACGTCATTTTCGTGGTGTAACAATTTTAATGGCCAGTAGTGTAATATGGGCACTTTTGAACTCACACGTGTTATAAAGAACGCGCAACAATAAAAGCAGTCATGAGTCCATTGTGAAGCCATAGACAATTCTAGTGTCAGAATAACAATGAGCAAACAAAAAAACCGCAACAGCAAGAAGGAACAGTGCGACACGAAAGAAACTTGGTAGGCGTGTTTCTGTATCTGAAAGCTGATGTCTGTTCAAAATTCGCGCCCGTCGCATAAGAGTGATGATAGTAGCGCCACTCTGAGGAAGCAAATCAAGTTTGCTTTAAATACACGCTGTAACGGTCATAAGCGCTATCTACCTTTGAGACTGGATGTCGTGAGTTGCTGCCAGGTAAGAATGCCTCGCTGAGTTTGAACGAGGTCGTGTAATAGGGCTACAAGAAGCTGGATGCTTCTTCTGGAACACTGCAGAAAAAATTAGCAGGAACGTAGCCACTGAACATGATCAGCGGCAACAGTGGGTCATGATAAAGTACCGTCGCAAAAATACCGGACTCCGAACGCCCACTTGGCACTACCGAGTGGCAAGACCATCATGTTCAGCGCATGGATCTGGCGCATCGTACTCCATATGCAGCAGCAGTCTGAGCAGCAGTTGGCACCACAGTGACGTAACGAACTGTTACAAAACGGTTATTTCAAGGATAGCTCAGAACCAGACGCCCTGCATTCCACCGCCCTGAAACTACCATCATTTGCGACCTTAGTGGTGTCAAGCGAGAGCTCATTGGAGGGCAGGGTGGATGTCTGCTGTGTTCTCTGATGAAATCTGGTTCCGCTTCGGTGGCAGCGGTGGCCGTGTGTTGGTTAGGCCTGTTGAGATTTTGATTTATTGTGGCTTTTCAAATGGTTCAAATAGCTCTAAGCACCACATCTGCATCTACATCGTTCCTCTGCAAATCACATTTAAGTGTCTGGCAGAGGGTTCATGGAACCCCCTTCACAATTCTCATATTTCAATCTCGTACAGCGCACGGAAAGAATGAACACCTATCTTTCCGTACGAGCTCTGATTTCCCTTATTTTATCTTGGTGATCGTTCCTCCCACTGTAGGTCGACGTCAATAAAATATTTTCTTATTCGGAGGAGCATGTTGGTGATTGGAATTTCGTGTGAAGATTCCGTCGCAATGAAAAACGCCTTTCTTTTAATGATTTCCAGCCCAAATCCTGCATCATTTCTGTGACACTCTCTCCCATATTTCGCGATAATACAAAACGTGCTGCCTTTCTTTGATTTTTTTTTGATGTCCGTCGTATCTGGTAAGGATCCCACACCGCGCAGGAATATTCTAAAAGAGAGTGGACAAGCGTAGTGTAGGCAGTCTCCTTAGTAGACCTGTTACATTTTCTAAGTATCCTGCCAACAAAACGCAGTCTTTGGTTAGCCTTCCCCACAACATTTTCTATGTGTTCCTTCAAATTTAAGTTGTTCGTAATTGTAATACCCCGGTATTTAGTTGGATTTACGGCTTTTATATTAGACTGATTTATCGTGTAACCTAAGTTTAACGAGTTCCTTTAGCACTCATGTGGATGACCTCGCACTTTTCGTTATTTACGGTCAACTGCCACTTTTCGCAACATTCAGATATCTTTTTTAAATCGTTTTGCAATTTGTTTTGATCTTCAGTGTCATCTGTAGACAACCTAAGACGGCTGCTCAGATTGTCTCCCAAATCGTTTATATAGATAAGGAACAGCAAAGGGCCTATAACACTACCTTGCGGAGCGCCAGAAATCACTTCTGTTTTACTCGATGACTTTCTGTCATTTACTACGAACTGTGACCTCTCTGACAGGAAATCACAAAAGTGTTGCCAGTGCAGGATTTTGAGCACGAACTCATCTCAATTATGTCGTATGAATATTCGGTGGAATTCATATCAGGCGACCTGGGTCGCCAAATCAAATGGTTCAAATCGCTCTAAACACTAAGGGACTTAACATCCGAGGTCATCAGTCCCTTACACTTAGAACTACTTAAACATAACTAATCTAAGGACATCACACACATTCATGCCCGAGGCAGGATTCGAACCTACAGCGGACTGAAGCGCTTAGAACCTCTCGGCCACGGAGGGCCGGCGGTGGTTTTTCCTGTCAGGTTTGAGTATATCGATGGACAAGCAAGTAATAATTAATGACAATAGCATGTTATCAGTTTATAAAAAAACTTTGCACGCTTGACAATGGTTTTTTGCGTAAGCTCCATTCATTGTAAAATGGACCGTGAGTAAATTTTCTCTATCGAACTTCGTTGTTTAAATAATTCCAAAGGTTTGGTTCGTACTGGATCTCTGACATAATTTTTAACACGGAATCTTTAGCCTTGCCAAGATACCGTTTAAATGGAACAATAGCTTGTAACATAAATGAAACACAAGATTAAATAATATCACTGTATTCATAAAATATTATACTAAATTAAATAACATAGACACTTACATGAATTCCGTTGCTGTGTGCAACTGTGAGCATTCCTAGTGAGTTTGTGTCTCAATATGTATAATAATGGCGGTGTACGAAATAATAATCTGCAGCGATGGCAGATATGCATCCGCACTGGACCGCTACAGGACCAAAAAGGTGCCGTCTTCTCGGAAAGACAACTGAACTGCGTAATTATTCTAATGTTTCAGCGGTTTCACGCCACAGTCGATACAACCGCTTCTACTAATTAATATCTTATGTAGTTCTGTATTTATACTCTGAACTTACATCTACGTTATTGCTATATATCCACGCCCATACTGCAAATGCGCCTTTAAAAGGTCTTGCAACCAACCTGTCTGCGACCTAGACACAGTGGAGGTATACGTGAAGATATGGTCTGGGGTACGATTTTGTATGACAGTAGGAGCACCTTCTGGTTATCTCAGACACCCTGACTCCAAATTTCTACGCCAATCTGGTGATTTGACCTGTTGTGCTGCCATTCAGGTGCAGCATTCCGGGGGATATTTTCCAACAGGATAACGCTCGTCCACATACCGCTGCTCTAACCCAAGATGCTCTGCAGAGTGTCGACATGTTGCCTTTGCCTACTCGATCACCAGATCTGTCTCCAGTCGAGTGCATATGGGACATCATCGGAAGGCAATTCCAGCGTCATCTACAAAGATCATTAACCGTCTCTACATTGATCGAGCCAGTGGAACAGGCATGGAACTCCATCCCTGAAACTGACATCCGGCACCTGTAGAATACAGAGCATACACGTTTGCATGCTTGTATTCAACATCCTGGCGGTTGCATCGGTTATAAATGTACCAGCGGTTCACATTTTGTAATGGCTTACCTTGCGCTTACCCGTGATTTTGCAATGTTAATCACTTAAATATGTTACCTAGAAAAATGTATTCTCGAAATTTCATTACTCTACTTTCGGTGTTCTGATTTTTTTCCGTCGGTATTTTTTTGTGTTATATTCTCTACAGTAAACGTAAGAGCTCTTATAAGATGCGATTCGTTTTGTACCTAATGATAAACGGTTAAGAATGTCTGGCTACGTATAAGGATGTCCATTATGTTCCTAATGTTGCCGGGACAAATAAATCAATGAAAAGAACAAAAATAAAATAAATAAACAGTAACCTGACCACGCAAGGTGTCGGAGTGGCGTTAAGTAAAAGATGTAGATTTTGAGGATTAATTTTATATTTTTAGCGTACAATGTATTGGACGGTTTTAATTATTGTATCAGTGTAAACTACACGTTATTAGTGACGTTTCAGGTACTACCAAACCATAACTTCACTTAAGACAAAAACAAACAACGTTAACACTAAGATGCACCTGCGTTGCACGCAAGAGAGAAAATCACGACCAGTAGTAGCTCATGTATGGAGCGCTCCTTTTCCCGGTGTGCACTGTGTCCTCACACGCCCATTGACGTGATGTAACAGGATGTGTGACTCATCCGACAAAGCAGCTTGTTTCCATAGCTCAGGTTCTTGGATGACACACGTACGATTAATGCCTGGGTAATAAATGCTTCGTAATCTGCTAGCAGTTTCACACTATCATTCTCCTACTTTCGATGGACATCACTGACAGCTGCACGTGAACATTCAAGAAGAACATAGTTTTTTACGGGGGGTGGGGTATCCGACAGGTCTGATGCTTTCCTCTCCCGTACCAATCGCTGTTTCGTGTCATACGTGTAGTAGCACTTACCCCCAACGCCGTCAACTACACTAAGAAAAGAAAATATGACGGACTACAAAGCAATTATCCGAATGGGACGATAATTGGTAGATGTGACGCAAATTTACTGGCAAACAAAGCATTGAAACTTCAGAAAAAACTGGCTGACTAATTCAGCAGGAAAGGCTTCACAAATTGAGCAAGTCAATAAAGCTTTGGTCCACATCTGGCCCTTATGCAAGCTATTATTCGGCTGGGCATTGAATGGCAGAGTTGTTGGCTCCCTTCCTGAGAGATATTGTAGAGTTTGTTCAAATGATGCATTACATTGTCAAAACCCTGAGATGGTTGGAGAGCCCTGCCCATTATGCTCCAAACGTTGTCAACTGAGCAGAGATCCGGTGAACTTACTGGCCACAGTAGGATTTGACAAGCACGAAGACAAAGAGTAGAAAATCTCGTTGTGTGTGGGTGGGCGTTATCTTGCTGAAATGTACGCGCAGGACGGCTTGCCATGAAGGGTAACGAAATTGTGCGTAGAATGTCATCAACGTACCGCTCTGCTATAAGGATTCTCTGGATAACAACCTAAGCAGCCCCGTTAGGAAATTAAATGGCGTCCCAAAGCATCACTCCTGTTTGTGGGGCAGCATGGTGGCCAACAGTCAGGTTGGTATCGAAAGCTGTCCTGGGCATCTCCAGACACATCTTCGGCCTGGAATCTCATTGACTGGAGAAGAATAGTCTTCAGTGATGAATCCCACGTCGAATTGTCCCTAAATTATATGTTAATTTTGTTATTAATTTCATTCTATTGTTGCCAACACTTTTATCTTTCTTTTGTTTACTGTCAGCTTGTATTCTGTGCCTATTAAAAATTTCTTTCCTCCTCACTCTCACGGAGGATGGAAATAACAGTTACGAAATATATAAGTGAGTATCTTTCACTCTGAATTTTAATCCCACATTTGAACCAGTACTGCTTAATTGGCTTTCACTGTTGTTGTTCCTTTTTCGTTCTTATATGCATCCTTTACCTATCGAACATCCGTATCTTTCTGAGAATTTCAAACGTATTGCTTCGTATTACATTGTCGAACGTTTTTTTGCAGACACTGGGCATCGTGTGAGAGGTGGGCTCACTGCAGCTATACACTGCAAGAAAGAAACGGCAAGTATCTGCCGAAACAAAAGAATAACGATTCTTAGGAGAGGCACTGTCTATAATGCCAGTTCCCGAGTTCCTCGGCTAAGTTTCGAGAAAACAAAGTATCATGAAAACTAAGAGTTAGAAATGGCTACAAGTTCTAGAAAATTGCGTGCTACGTTTAACTCTTGGATATGTTTAAGCCCGGACAAGCTGCAGAGAACATTCCAGACAGGAAAAAAATTAAGAAAAGAAAAGCTCTGTGGTCTGGTCCAGGTGGACCGATCGCGACCGACCGACCGCCGAGCTATCCACGGCCATATGGCGTCATGGGAATGCGGTTTGGAGGGGCGTGGGGTCTGAGTATGGCTCTCCCTGCCATTGTCGGCTGTCCTGACCTCGGAGCAGCTGCTTCTCACTCGAGCAGCTCCTCAGTTCGCATCACGAAACTGAGTGCTGCCCGCTCCAGTCTTACCACCAAGGAAAAACTCTTGGCAGTACCGCAAATCTAATCAGGGTCCTCCGTGTAGCGGCCAGACACGATGACCGCTGAGCTACAGAGGCGGACCCAGCCTGGAATTGGCCAATAACACATCGAATGCGGTTCCCGAGTCCATAGGCGTAAACAGCAAACCAGTGAAAGTTGATTAAGTCCAGAGATGAAGGGAAAGCGAAGTGCTAAGCATTGATCTAAACTTATTATTATAACTATTAAGACATTTTATATTTTTACTGTTAGTACTAGCAAACAAACGTGGAATTGCCCAGGTAGTCATTTTGACAATTAACTACCGGAAACGAAAACAAGAAATGAACTACGTTTGTAACATAATACCAAATGTTTCATTTCTATGTTTTCGTGACACATCTCAGTAAATATTAAACTGTCCACAAAGAAATATGCACAATGTACAAATATATAAGTACCCTGTCCAAATTAAGAAAGGTAGCATACGAAATACAAATATTTCCAAAGTGTATGCACCTCAGAACTTGACGATATACCATGTTTCCAGTGCGCTGGGTACAGCTGCTTCGCATATCTACAAAACGATTTTATAAATGTCTCTATGGCAGAGTCTCTTCATATTTCTATGGACCGCTGTTGTTTTCGCCTACAGCCGATTGCACTTCGCAGTTGAAGCCTGTCAAAAGCGCTGCCGGGTGTGAGAGATTTAGTTAAGTTGACTTGGCTCTTGGTATGTCTGAGTAGTAAAGAACATATATATTAAAAATTCCTGCGTGATTACGGCATTTTTTCACACTCCTCAGCGGCTACGACTTCATATCTCTCGAACTACGTGTCGTACGGTGACATATTTTTTGGAAATGTTTGGTAAGTTCCTGTGGGACCAAACTGCTGAGGTCATCGGTCCCTAGGTTTACACACTACTTAATCTAACTTACGCTAAGGACAACACACACACACACACCCATGCCCGAGGGACGACTCGAACCTCCGACAACGAAAGCCGCGAGAACCGTGGCGGGACGCCTAGACCACGCGGCTACTCTACGACGATGACATATTTGTGTAGGTATGTTCACCGGCTTGTGTGCATACTGTCTGCGAAATATGTTGCGAATAGAGTTAGTAGCACATAAGTAATGAATGCTTTTCACACATCTCATTATTGACGACGTCATATCTCCTTAGCTATGTTAGCTAGGTGGTTCCTACGCCAACAACGATTGTTGCCTGACAGTAAGTGATGTGTGTACTAAGTTCGGTTGAAATCGTTCTAGTGGTTTAGGAGGAAATGTGGGGAACACACATAACACACAGTCGCAAACACCTACATACGCACGGATTATCAAAAACGTAGGTATCTGTGGCATGTTCAAGGTTGTAGTTGAGAGGGGGGAAGTTAGAGAGGGCAGAGATACAGTAATCTACTCTGTAGGAATCAAAATCGGCACTGAAAACAATTATTGTGTGAAACGTAGCTCGCTCTGTTCGTCCATGAGACCCAGGCCGAAGTAGATAACTGCACTAGATTCTGTGTTCCTTGAATTCCAGAAGACCAGCTGTGTGGTTAGAGTGAAGAGTTCCTTGCAAACAGAAAAGGGCATGTGACTCTGAACAGAGAGAAATCTTCAGACGTGGAAACAACTTCGTGCGTGTACGAATGGACTGTTGCAGGGCCGTTACTTTTAACAATGTACACTGTGATTCTTTTAAACATTTAAAAAATCACGAAGCGTCGTAGATAACGGAGAGACAAGTAATTTAAGATGAGACACATGGGGTGGCAAATGTCGGGAAAAGCGCCAAAAATGGATGAGTAATGTTGAACATTTAACGTCACCCGATGACGTACCCCGCCGCACGTGCAGCGGTTGGGCTTGGGCGTGAAGGGATGACTGAGCGATGCAGTACTCGCATTCGTGCAAACGGTGCAAATTTCGAACACCTATTTCAGATGTGATCTATTGTAAACGTAGAAGTTGTAGAATTATTGTACTCGCTGTAACGAAGTAAAAGCTGTTCTTGTTTTTCTTCCTTTCCTCTTGTCCCTTCTTTTTTTGTTTACAGACATTATTTAGTAAAGAAAACATAGTCCATTACTGGTAACGACGCAGTTAGGAAGCTTATACTCTATCTTGTGTGGCGCACTAAAGTGGGTTTACCTTGTGCTGATCTTTGCAATAAACGAGTGGAGACCGTGAAACCGGTAAATAAGGTAATAAATCTTACCTCAGTGTAAACACATAATTGTTTCCCGCAACGAAAAAAATACTGCCTCCCAGACTCAAGACTCAAACCCTCAACCCCACTCGCTTAAGTCACGCACATGTGTCCAGAGCCAAAGCGATGGTAATGCTTGACTTGGGATGATCTGGTGCAACAGACCGATAGGCACAACCGCAGCACATAAGGTGAGGTACGTCATGTGGTGACGTCATATGTTAAACAAACGTAATCCACTTTTGGGGTAATTCTCCACATTTTCGACCCTATGGGTCTTATTAAATTAACTGTTTCAGCGTCACCTACCTCGCTTCGGGGGTTATTAAACTTTATGAGAATCGCTGTGCATATAAATGATCTAGTCGGAAGTTCCATGACGCTTTTCGCAGATGATGCTGTTGTACACAGAAAAATCGCAACGCTAGAAAACTGTAGCGCAATGCAGGAAGTCCTACGGAGGGTCGACGCCTTTCGCAGGGAGTGGCGACTGACCGTCAACATAAACAAATGTTTCGTACTGCTAATACATAGACAGACAGACCCTTTACTGTATGATGACACTATTGAAGAAAAGTCACTGGTGGCAGTTACTTCTGTAAAATATCTAGGAGAATTCGTACGGAGCGATTGCAATTGGAACAACAACATAAAATTAATACCGGGTCAGGAAGACGCCAGGAAATGTAGTCCATCAACTAAGGAGGTGGCGTAGAAAACACTCGCGTTCGACCAATACTTGATAGTTGGCCGTTAGTGTAGCATCCGTACCATATATAAGGAACGTTCAAAAAGAAACGAGCCGTAGGCATAACTACAGACACCAGTACGTGTTTGTTAGAAGTACTGACCCTGGCTGTTGAGACACTGGTCCCACTGTAACACAAGGCGGTGAATGGCTCTCTCGTAACATTCCCGGGGCTGCGATGTTAACCAGTTCCGCACGTGCAGCTGGGCGTCGTCGACCGAGGTGAATCGTTTGCGCCGCAGAGCCTTTTTAAGGAGACCAAAAATGGCGTAATCACAGGGAGAGAGGTCCGGACTGTTTGGAGGGTGGCCGAGAACCTCCCATTTGAATTTCTGCAGAAGTGCCGCGACTGTGTTGGCCGTATGAGACTTTGCATTGTCGTGGAGCAGAAGCACCCCACGAGTGAGATTGCCTGGTCGTCTTGATTTGACCGCTTGGCGAAGGGGGCTCAAGGTTTGAGAGTAACGCTGGGCATTCACTGTTGTCCCGTGCTGCGGGATGTGAATTAGAAGGGGGTCATCTTGGTCAAAGAAGAACGTCAGCGTAATCTTTCCTCCACTTGTCTGGACGACCGAGCGAGGTGGCGCAGTGGTCAACACACTGGACTCGCATTCGGGAGGACGACGGTTCAATCCCGTCTCCAGCCATCCTGATTTAGGTTTTCCGTGATTTCCCTAAATCGTTTCAGGCAAATGCCGGGATGGTTCCTTTGAAAGGGCACGGCCGATTTCCTTCTCAATCCTTCCTTAACCCGAACTTGCGCTCCGTCTCTAATGACTTCGTTGTCGACGGGACTTTAAACACCTACCACCACCACCACTTGTGTGGACGGTGACGTCCAGTTGTATGTGCGGAATTGGTTAACATCGCAGCCCCGGGAATTTTATGAGACAGTGATTCACCGCCTTGTGTCACAGTGGGACCAGTGTCTCAACAGCCTGCGCCAATACTTCAAACGTGCTGGTACTGGTTACTGTCATTATGCCTCCGGCTCGTTTCTTCTTGAACGCCCCTTGTAGGATTGATTAAGGAAAGAGAGTAGATCGAAAGAAGAGCACCACGTTTCGTTACGGGTTCATTTAGTAAGCACGAAAGCGTCACAGAGATGTTCAGTTAACTCCAGTGTCGAACGCTACGAGAGAGGCATTCTGCTCGACGATATGATCTGCCCCTAAAATACCGAGAGCATACGCTCCTTAAAGGTCAACCAATACATTGCTTCCTCCCAAGTACATCTCGTGGAAAAACTATGAAGATAAAATTAGAGAGATTCGAAATCACACGCGAGCTTACCGTCAATCGTTCTTCCTGTGAACCATACGCGACTGGAACTGGAAAAGTGGAAAGTGACACTGGTACACGAAGTACACTCCACCACACGCCCACGCAGCGTGGTCGTAGATGGAACAGACAATGATCTATTCCATCCTACCCCTTGCCCCACGACCACCCTCCACCACCTGCACCCATCCACTCCCAACAAATCGGAATCTGTTATCTGTCCCTGGCTGCCTCTACCTCTCCTAAGGCCAGTTGATCATATCTAACATATTCTCAATTTCCGTCTGTATATTTTTAGTGCCAAGAAAATCTAGTACGCGTTAGACAGAATAAGGCGGTCATTCTCCTGTTACAAGCAGTTTAATCGTTTCCAGACGTCCTTGCGTTACTCGGTGAAAGCATTTTCTAAGAACGCTGACGCCAGTGAGGCACAAGCTAAGAGAAGGCGAAAGGAAGCGTCGGTGAGAGCAGAGCGGCGCGGCCTCGGACAGAGAGAGAGGACAGCTCGCTCGCACGGCGTCGCCTCCCGCTTCGCCTCAGCCCGGGCCCCTCGGGCAGAACCGGCTCCGCCCACGCGTCCTCTGCTCGCGGCGGAAGCCTTTGAACGGCTCGGCAGAAGGTCTCGGCAAGGCAGAGTCGGCTACCTGCGCGCTGTACCTCCGCGGAAACCTTGCGAGGCGCCCAGCACGTGCCGCCGGCATCGACCCGACAGGCCGTTGTTATGGCAACCCGACTCAACGCCGCGAACGACGCTCACACTACACTTCTGGACAGCGGCCTAACATCACATCTTAACAGGTGCCCCTGTAAACCAAATGTACTCCGTCTGCTTACCTTTTACATCAATGACCTAGTGGATGACGCTGAAGGCTCTGTAACGCTATTTGCGGACGATACTGTTGTGCATGGGAAAGTTTTAACTCCAGAAGACTGCAGCGAAATGCAGGAAGGCCTGCAGAGGATCGATGACTGGCGGAGGTATACAGGGTGAGTCACCTAACGTTACCGCTGGATATATTTCGTAAACCACATCAAATACTGACGAACCGATTCCATAGACCGAAGGTGAGGAGAGGGACTAGTGTAATTGGTTAATACAAACCATAAAAGAATGCACGGAAGTATGTTTTTTAACACAAACCTACGTTTTTTTAAAAAATGGAACCCCGTTAGTTTTGTTAGCACATCTGAACATATAAACAAATACGTAATCGGTGCCGTTCGTTACAATGTAAAATGTTAACTACATTCTGAGATATTGTAACCTAAAGTTGACCCTTGAGTACCACTCCTCCGCTGTTCGATCGTGTGTATCGGAGAGCACCGAATTACGTAGGGATCCAATGGACCTTATGTACAGAAGAGATTGGAACAGCACATTACGTCCACATGCTAACACCTTTTTATTGGTCTTTTTCACTGACGCACATGTACATTACCATGAGGGGTGAGGCACACGTTCAACGGGCGTTTCATAGGACGTGGAGGACGCATAAATTTGCCAGCCCGTTCTCCTGATTTTACACCTATGGACTTCTTCCTGTGGGGTACGTTAAAGGAGAATGTGTTCCGTGATGTGCCTACAACCCCAGAGGATATGAAACAAAGTATTCTGGCAGCCTGCGGCGACATTACACCAGATGTACTGCGGCGTGTACGACATTCATTACGCCAGAGATTGCAATTGTGTGCAGCAAATGATGGCCACCACTTTGAACTCTATTGGCCTGACATGTCGGGACACACTCTATTCCACTCCGTAATTGAAAACGGAAACCACGTGTGTACGTGTACCTCACCCCTCATGGTAATGTACATGTGCGTTAGTGAAAAAGACCAATAAAAAGGTGTTAGCATGTGGACGTAATGTGCTGTTCCAGTCTCTTCTGTACCTAAGGACCATCACCGTTCCCTTTGGATCCCTACGTAATTCGGTGCTCTCCGATACACACGATGGAACAGCGGAGGAGTGGTACTCAAGCGTCAACTTTAGGTTACAATATCTCAGGATGTAATTAACATTTTACATTGTAACGAACGGCACTGATTACGTATTTGTTTATATGTTCAGATGTGCTAACAAAACTAACAGGGTTCCATTTAAAAAAACGTAGGTTTGTGTTAAAAAACATACTTCCGTGCATTTTTTTATGGTTTGTATTAACCAATTACACTAGTCCCTCTCCTCACGTTCGGTCTGTGGAATCGGTTCGTCTGTATTTGATGTGGTTTACGAAATATATCCAGCGGTAACGTTAGGTGACTCACCCTGTATATAAACGATCTGACGGATAGAGTGATGCAGCAGTCTGCGACTGTTAGCTGAAGACGTTGTGGTGTACTGAAAAGAATCGTCGTTGAGTGGATGTAGCACACAAGATGTCTTAGGCAGATTTCGTACTTAGTGTGATGAATGGCAGTTTGTTCTAAATGTAGAAAATGTAAGCTAATGCAGATGACTACCAAAAACAATTCTCTATCGTTCGAGTACATTATTAGAGGTGTGCTGTTTGACACGGTCACGTCGATCAAATATTTAGGTATGACGTTGAAAAGCGACATGAAATAGATCAAGCACAATTTATTAGCACAATTCTGGAGAATACGTATTGCACTTATAAAGGAGAGTACGTATGGAATACCCATTCTTGAGTACTGCTCGAGTGTTTGGGATTCCCACCAGGTCAGATTAAAGGAAGGTATCGTATTAATTCAGATATGTATTGTTAGATTTGTTACCGATAGATTCTGTCGACACTTGAGTAGTATGGAGATGCTATGTGAACTCAAATGGGAATTTAGACAGGGAAGCGACTTTCTTTTCACGAACTGTTGCGAAATGGTAATAATTCATACAACTGGCATTTGAGACAGTCTGCAGAACGATTATCGTGCCACGACCGTAAATCTCGCGTGAGGAATGCGAAGACAAGAAAGAGAAACCGGGGCTTCTACGAATGCATACCAGTACAGACAGTTTTCTCCCTCGTTCGATCTGCGAGTGGAAAAAGAAAGTGGTGGTAAAAGGTACCCTGGTACCATGCACCTTATGTTTGGAGATGTGGATGTAAACGAATAGGAAGCTGAAAATAAATGATCGTAAACAAATTCAATTGTAGTGTATAAGCACACAATTAGTAGGGTAAAGTGGGAACGAGCACACTTTTGATATCAAATTGATATCAGGTTAATTACATTGACAAATTAATTACCCCCTGATGACGTCATGGATTTTCCCCAGCCAGCTTATGTCCACCGATACGAGTGCACTATTTTTTTTTGTCACCTTACCCTCTGGCTCTGCAAAATGCACACCACTACACCCCCCACATCCCTTTCACTCCCAGCTGATACGAGCAGACTTTTTTATTTTCGGCGCTTTTCAAAAATGGTTCAGATGTCCCCTAGAACTTAGAACTACTTAAACCTAACTAACCTAAGGACATTACACACGTCCATGCCCGAGGCAGGAATCGAACCTGCGACCGTAGCGGTCGCGCGGATCCAGACTGAAGCGCCTAGAACCGCTCGGCTACCCTGACCGGCTCGGCGCTTTTGAACCGGGTTTCTGGCGCACATTCTTTGTCACCCCCTTAACCTATTGCTCTGCCCCATGACAACACTTGTGGTTACAAATTAATTGACGGATTAATTAAATTGATCAAAAATATAGGCAGGAAACAGTACAACTGAGGTACCTCCCTTCCCCTTAATCTGTTTTGCCACTTTTGGTATTCTGCCATTGAATATGAGCTACTTCAGGTGAGGCCTGATTTATTCGAATAACCTCCCCCCCCCCCCCTCCACACAGTCCATTGACTAACTAAATAAATCGATATCCTTTCGTGTGACAGAGTTTTCCTTGGTGGATACTGGTCCCTTCTGAAAATATTGATTGATTGAGACAAAATCGATTGCAGAGTGGCGAATATAGTTTATTTAAACAATTTGTTGGGAAATTGATTGTAGTGTGTGGAATATTTAAACAATTCTAACACTTTTTTCTGATCTCATGAGGTATACTGTCACAAAATACCCACCACACGTAATTACACTGGCATGGATCGCACTTGACATACCTGGCAATTGCTCGGCTGCACCATATGCTGGTATCCGAGTCAGCCAAGAGACAGCACTACATGCCGTCGGGCCCGCGGCTGCTGTCGGGTGCTTCACCGCCCCCTGAAAGATCGCCAACCATCTCGGAGTATTAGCACACCCCAAGTGGCTGCTTCCTGTCGCGTGCCACTGCTTGTGAAATTTCCGACCCACCTGTCCAAACCAGCAGACCATAGTATATCAGAATACTGTGCTCTTTTTTTTTTGTGGCCATCCAGCAGCCAAGTCACCCCCACAATCGTGGTCCCTTTGTTCATGGTGGTGTCCTTTGCCGCCTCAAGCGGCTGCTTTTGGTTCCAGCATCTGCACAACCTACTCCCAAACATACATCTTCCATACCAGTCAGTGGAAGCAGCTGCTCTATGTGCTCACCGTGCTCTGCATATACTGACTGAGTTAATTCACAGTACCACTGGCAGAGGACGCTGGGAGAAGCAAGCCTCCACCCCCTCCTCCCTCAAATTCCCTCCTCTCCTCCCCCTCACCCCTCTGGTTATTACATTACATTTATCATTTTCCATGGATCCCTTGGAGAGGAGAGTCTGGGATGTGGAAAGAGTCAAAGGTTTTGATATGCTCTGGTAAGTTATTGAAAATATGAGTACCCATGTAACTGACTCCTTTTTCTACTAATGTTAAGCTTTTATAGTCCTTGTACAGATTGTTTTTGGTTCTGGTATTATTATCATGTTTTGCACTATTTTGTGTAAAAAGAGACATGTTGGAAAGGACAAAGGACATCAATGAGTACATGTACTGAGAAGTAGTAGTTAGAATAGCAAGTTTCTTAAAGAGGTCTGTGCATGATGATCTAGGACTGACACCCGATATAATTCTGACCCGTATCTGAATTTTGAAAATGTTCTCTCTGTGAGAGGAGTTTCCCCAAAAGATGTTTCCTTAACTCATTAGTGAATGGAAGTAGGCCGAATAAACTAACTTCTTCATTTTTAAATCACCTATTTCTGCTATCATGCGTAATGCAAATGTAATTGAACTATGGTGTTTCATTAAGTCTAGAGTGTGAGTTTCCCAATTTAGATTGTGGTCAATTTGTAGCCCTAAAAATTTGACACTGTCTACAGCTTTAATTTCATTGTTTGAATACATTATACATATAGAGTCAGGTATTCTTTGTGAGGAACTAAATTGTGTGTACTGGGTCTTGTTAATATTCTGTGACAGTCCATTTGCTGTGAACCACCCATTGATACAAATAATTCATTAGCTGATTGCTCAGTGAGATCACAGGTAATGTTTTTATACCAATACTTGTAACATCTGCAAATAAGACAAAATTTGCGTTTTGTGACACTGCATATGGAAGGTCATTAATATTTAATAGGAACAACAAGGGACCTAAAGTAGAGCCTGGAGCACCCCTTGTCTGATGGTTTCATATTTTGAATCACTATTGTTAGGTGGTAAGCCTGATACAGACACACACAGAGAACCATGAGCCTGCTACTCCTGTTATCCCATAATATTTTAACTTTTGTATAAGGATATCATGCTTAACACAATGAAAAGCTTTATCCAGATCACTGAATATGCCAAGAGGTAATAACTTTTGATTTATTGATTCTAATATATCATGTGTAAAAGTGAATATAGCTTGATCAGTTGACCATCCTTTCCGAAATCCAAACTGATTGTGTATGAGAATGTTTTTTCTGTACTAGGTGTTTATAAAGTCTGTTACACATAACACTTTCAAACACTTATGAAAATATTGCCAATAATGAATGGGACAGAAGTTCTCTACTGATGATTTGTCTCCTTTTTTGTGTAATGGTTTGACAATAGCATATTTGAGCCTATCTGGGAAAGTAGCACTGTGGAGGGATTCATTACATAAGTAACTCAGTAAGTCACAAAGTTCTGAGGAGCGACATGTAATTATGGTAGTGCTGATTCCATCATAACCACTGGAACATTTGTTTTTAAGGGAGTTAACAATATTAGATGGTGGCCTACTTCTAGTATGCACATAAACGACTAGTATTCATTGCCATTAATTTCCGGGTGCCCTGAGTCAACAAATGGTGAATTTAGCCTCACAAGCTTTTCTGGTTTAAAGGGAAATACGGGAATATCGAAACTGCGGTGTTCCTATGCCAGCACAGTCTCTGGGAAGGATGTGGCCAGCTAATATCCAGAAACAGGTAATCTGTTTCTTTTTACTGACGCCTAACCATCTTCAGAAACTAAATATTGCTTACGCTGAAAAATATCACTTTTACTGTGAAAATGTTATGGACACATAATGAAGCGCGGGAAAATACTGTGTGGAAAGGATTTTAAACTTCACAGTGGGCCAAGCAGGCTATACAATACCTAACCATATATCACAAGAGAGAGCAAAGCAAGCGGTAAATTAAAGGAGTTTTTTTTCAGGTGGGGGGACAGCTATACACAAATGGAGCTTGCCGCAGTTGTTAACTTCATTACTAACGGGTGACAACCTGCTTCTCCGCTCGTGTTCCTTACGGATCATTCTTTCAGTCGAAGACTCGAGAGTCGAGTGGCTAGAAAAAAGGACTCTGAATTGCGTGTGTTAACGAGTGCACTGCTAGAACATTCATCCATATCTGTGTGACAGTAGCACAGTCAGAGAATACGCAGGCAAAGGTGTCGAGCGCGAACTCCTTTCAGTAACCGTTGGGCAGATAAACGACAACCCACTTTGATGGTCTCCATAAAAGTACGGTATTATACTTAAAAGTTTGAATAAGGGTATTATAATAACTTCAGGATTTTTAAGATCAAATACAGGGTGTTTCAAAAATGACCGGTATATTTGAAACGGCAATAAAAACTAAACGAACAGCGATAGAAATACACTGTTTGTTGCAATATGCTTGGGACAACAGTACATTTTCAGGCGCACAAACTTTCGAAATTACAGTAGTTACAATTTTCAACAAAAGATGGCGCTGCAAGTGATGTGAAAGATATAGAAGACAACACAGTCTGGGACAACATGGTTTATTCCTTAGAACAGAGGATTTTTCTGGTGTTGGAATTCCACCGCCTAGAGCACAGTGTTGTTGCAACAAGACGAAGTTTTCAACGGAGGTTTAATGTAACCAAAGGACCGAAAAGCGATACAATAAAGGATTTGTTTTAAAAATTTCAACGGACTGGGAATGTGACGGATGAACTTGCGACCGCGTACGGCAACCACAGAGGGCAACGCGCAGCTAGTGCAGCAGGTGATCCAACAGCGGCCTCGGGTTTCCGTTCGCCGTGTTGCAGCTGCGGTCCAAATGACGCCAACGTCCACGTATCGTCTCATGCCCCAGAGTTTACACTTCTATCCATACAAAATTCAAACGCGACAACCCCTCAGCGCCGCTACCATTGCTGCACGAGAGACATTCGCTAACGATATAGTGCACAGGATTGATGACGGCGATATGCATGTGGGCAGCATTTGGTTTACTGACGAAGCTTATTTTTACCTGGACGGCTTCGTCAATAAACAGAACTGGCTCATATGGGGAACTGAAAAGCCCCATGTTGCAGTCCCATCGTCCCTGCATCCCCAAAAAGTACTGGTCTGGGCCGCCATTTCTTCCAAAGGAATCATTGGTCCCCCATTTTTCAGATCCGAAACAATTACTGCATCACGCTATCTGGACATTCTCTGTGAATTTGTGGCGGTACAAACTGCCTTAGACGACACTGCGAACACCTCGTGGTTTATGCAAGATGGTGCCCGGCCACATCGCACGGCCGACGTCTTTAAATTCCTGAATGAATATTTCGATGATCTTGTGATTGCTTTGGGCTATCCGAAACATACAGGAGGCGGCGTGGATTGGCCTCCCTATTCGCCAGACATGAACCCCTGTGACTTCTTTCTGTGGGGACACTTGAAAGACCAGGTGTACCGCCAGAATCCAGAAACAATTGAACAGCTGAAGCAGTACGTCTCATCTGCATGTGAAGCCATTCCGCCAGACACGTTCTCAAAGGTTTCAGGTAATTTCATTCAGAGACTACACCATATTATTGCTACGCATGGTGGATATGTGGAAAATATCATACTATAGAGTTTTCCAGACTGCAGCGCCATCTGTTGTTGACAATTGTAACTACTGTAATTTCGAAAGTTTGTCTGCCTGAAAATGTACTGTTGACCCAAGCATATTGCAACAAACGGTGTATTTCTATCGCTGCTCGTTTAGTTTTTATTGCCGTTTCAAATATACCGGTCATTTTTGAAACACCCTGTAAATGAGTGTTTGCATAGATCACCAATTTTTGTGACATTTTCCCCCTCTTTATGTCATTACCTTACCAATATACGTGACCGCCGGTGCTTGGTAGATTATCTGAAGGGTAAACTGAGAGCAGCACAAAGACATAGAAGAGGTAACACAACACAGCTGTTTCAGCTTTTGAGGGACACAGCTTCTGTCCTGCAGGTAAGGGAGCTTACTAGAGTCCAGTAAGCGGGAGTGCACGTGGCAAACAGTGGTGCTTCTGTTATTAGTTCCTAGTTAGTACTTGAAAGGAACAGTTAGTTGATAGCATGATGCGAGCAAAGTTTAAGAGCCTTTAGCAGGACCCAAGTTCTGAAAACACAGAACAACACTTGGAAATGAGCGTATGGCATCGTTCGGCCGCCAAGTGCAAATCTTACTTCAGTCGACGCCACATTGGGCGACTTGGACGCCGGTTATGAGGATGAAATGATGATGAGGACAACAAAACACCCAGTCCCCTAGTGGAGAAAACCTCCAATCGAACGCGGGTACGCTTGAATGAGAGGAGAGGACATTACCACTCAGCTAAGCAGGCGGACAGAGCAATGCTTGTTGTGGCACGAATAGGGGAATCCTCCAAGAGCAGAAGCAAGTTTGGCGACCTTCGACGTAATTGCACAGTATCTTCTGATAAGTTTGGGTAGTAATACAAGAAATAAATTGTATTGTGTTTTGAGGATCACAGTATTTAGAGTTAAATTTACCAAATCTGAGATCAATGCGCTCAGTAGCTTTCCTGTAGAGGAGAGGCGGGCAAAATGATCACGGTGGGCAAAGTGCCTATTGGGGTCCAAGGAGCCAAGGTGCTGGCAGCACGTGGGAAATGCTTTAATACATTCTCCCTGGAGGGCTCGCTAACCCCATGAAGTCTAACCTGTTTGCTGTGTCGCTACTCGGAGCTATGATAATTTTTGTGGAATTTAGTTATCCCGACGTAAGTGGTCAGTTTGTACATTTTTATGTAGATTTTTTTGAATGAAACTGTATTAAAAATGCCGTATCTTAATTCCGTAATCCTACTTTAGTTATTTAAATTTCGCACATGCTATCAGAAGGTATACAGCTTTTGTATAAAGGCGTCATTATGAGCAAACTGGCCATTTTGGCGGTGGCCTCGGGCCACTTTGTGTAGGGAGAAAACGAAGCAGCAAAAGCCGAAAGAAGTGATCCGCGGCGATGCTTGCAACAAGTCATTGTGAGTGTGACCTAGAAGCAGCAAATAAAGAAAGAGAAAAAAATGAAAATGAAAAGAAAGAAAATAAGAGGTAGCCGAAGTGAAGAAAGGCAGCAAAAAGAAGAGTGCAAAGAGAAGGAAACACAATGCCCTAAAGAATTTTCTTGATAACAACGCAGACAGAGTGTATGTGCTGCGAAGAAAACTATTCAAATTCTAGGTCAAAAGAGCAGTGAATTAAGTACCAATTGTGCTCCAACAGGAGATGGGGAACACAGTTTCAATTTTATTTGTGAAAAGTCTAATTCGAACCACGTTTCACAAATGGCTCTGAGCACTATGGGACTTAACATCTGAGGTCATCAGTCCCCTACACTTCTACATTTACATCTGCATCTACATTTATGCTCCGCAAGCCACCCAACTGTGTGTGGCGGAGGGCACTTTACGTGCCACTGTCATTACCTCCCTTTTCTGTTCCAGTCACGTAATGGTTCGCGGGAAGAACGACTGCCTGAAAGCCTCCGTGCGCGCTCGAATCTCTCTAATTTTACATTCGTGATCTCCACGGGAGGTACAAGTAGGGGGAAGCAGTATATTCGATACCTCATCCAGAAACGCACCCTCTCGAAACATGGCGAGCAAGCTACACCGCGATGCAGAGCGCCTCTCTTGCAGAGTCTGCCACTTGAGTTTGCTAAACATCTCCGTAACACTATCACGGTTACCAAATAACCCTGCGACGAAATGCGCCGCTCTTCTTTGGATCTTCTCTATCTCCTCCGTTAACCCGATCTGGTACGGATCCCACACTGATGAGCAATAATCAAGTATAGGTCGAACGAGTGTTTTGTAAGCCACCTCCTTTGTTGATGGATTACATTTTCTACGGACTCTCCCAATGAATGTCAATCTGGTACCCGCCTTACCAACAATTAATTTTATATGATCATTCCACTTCAAATCGTTCCGCAAGCATACTCCCAGATATTTTACGGAGGTAACTGCTACCAGTGTTTGTTCCGCTATCACATAATCATACAATAAAGGATCCTTCTTTCTATGTATTAGCAATACATTACATTTGTCTATGTTAAGGGTCAGTTGCCACTCCCTACACCAAGTGCCTATCCGCTACAGATCTTCCTGCATTTCGCTACAATTTTCTAATGCTGCAACTTCTCTGTATACTACAGCATCATCCGCGAAAAGCCGCATGGAACTTCCGACACTATCTACTAGGTCATTTATACACTCCTGGAAATTGAAATAAGAACACCGTGAATTCATTGTCCCAGGAAGGGAAAACTTTATTGACACATTCCAGGGGTCAGATACATCACATGATCACACTGACAGAACCACAGGCACATAGACACAGGCAACAGAGCATGTACAATGTCGGCACTAGTACAGTGTATATCCACCTTTCGCAGCAATGCAGGCTGCTATTCTCCCATGGAGACGATCGTAGAGATGCTGGATGTAGTCCTGTGGAACGGCTTGCCATGCCATTTCCACCTGGCGCCTCAGTTGGACCAGCGTTCGTGCTGGACGTGCAGACCGCGTGAGACGACGCTTCATCCAGTCCCAAACATGCTCAATGGGGGACACATCCGGAGATCTTGCTGGCCAGGGTAGTTGACTTACACCTTCTAGAGCACGTTGGGTGGCACGGAATACATGCGGACGTGCATTGTCCTGTTGGAACAGCAAGTTCCCTTGCCGGTCTAGGAATGGTAGAACGATGGGTTCGATGACGGTTTGGATGTACTGTGCACTATTCAGTGTCCCCTCGACGATCACCAGAGGTGTACGGCCAGTGTAGAAGATCGCTACCCACACCATGATGCCGGGTGTTGGCCCTGTGTGCCTCGGTCGTATGCAGTCCTGATTGTGGCGCTCACCTGCACGGCGCCAAACACGCATACGACCATCATTGGCACCAAGGCAGAAGCGACTCTCATCGCTGAAGACGACACCTCTCCATTTGTCCCTCCATTCACGCCTGTCGCGACACCACGGGAGGCGGACTGCACGATGTTGGTGCGTGAGCGGAAGACGGCCTAACGGTGTGCGGGACCGTAGCCCAGCTTCATGGAGACGGTTGCGAATGGTCCTTGCCGATACCCCAGGAGCAACAGTGTCCCTAATTTGCTGGGAAGTGGCGGTGCGGTCCCCTACGGCACTGCGTAGGATCCTACGGTCTTGGCGTGCATCCGTGCGTCGCTGCGGTCCGGTCCAGGTCGACGGGCACGTGCACCTTCCGCCGACCACTGGCGACAACATCGATGTACTGTGGAGACCTCACGCCCCACGTGTTGAGCAATTCGGCGGTACGTCCACCCGGCCTCCCGCATGCCCACTATACGCCCTCGCTCAAAGTCCGTCAGCTGCACATACGGTTCACGTCCACGCTGTCGCGGCATGCTACCAGTGTTAAAGACTGCGATGGAGCTCCGTATGCCACGGCAAACTGGCTGACACTGACGGCGGCGGTGCACAAATACTGCGCAGCTAGCGCCATTCGACGGCCAACACCGCGGTTCCTGGTGTGTCCACTGTGCCGTGCGTGTGATCATTGCTTGTACAGCCCTCTCGCAGTGTCCGGAGCAAGTATGGTGGGTCTGACACACCGGTGTCAATGTGTTCTTTTTTCCATTTCCAGGAGTGTACATATTGTGAAAAGTAATGGCCCCATAACACTCCCCTGTGGCACGCCAGAGGTTACTTTAACGTCGTAGACGGCTCTCCATTGATAACAACATGCTGTGTTCTGTTTGCTAAAAACTCTTCAATCCAGCCACACAGCTGGTCTGATATTCCGTAGGCTCTTACTTCGTTTATCCGGCGACAGTGCGGAACTGTATCGAATGCCTTCGGGAAGTCAAGGAAAATAGCATCTACCTGGGAGCCTGTATCTAATATTTTCTTGGTCTCATGAAAAATAAAGCGAGTTGGGTCTCACACGATCGTTGTTTCCGGAATCCATGCTGATTCCTACAGAGTAGATTCTGGGTTTCCAGAAACGACATGATATGCGAGCAAAAAACATGTTCTAAAATCTTACAACAGATCGACATCAGAGATATAGGTCTATAGTTTTGCGCATCTGCTCGACGACCCTTCTTGAAGACTGGGACTACCTGTGCTCTGTTCCAATCATTTGGAACCTTCCGTTCCTCTAGACACTTGCGGTACACGGCAGGTAGAAGGGGGGCAAGTTCTTTTGCGTACTCTGTGTCGAATCGAATTGGTATCCCGTCAGATCCAGTGGACTTTCCTCTGTTGAGTGATTCCAGTTGCTTTTCTATTCCTTGGACACTTATTTCGATGTCAGCCATTTTTCCGTTTGTGCGAGGATTTAGAATTACTTAAACCTAACTAACCTAAGGACATCACACACATCCATGCCCGAGGCAGGATTCGAACTTGCGACCTTATCAGCAGCGCGGTTCCGGACTGAAGCGCCTAGAACCGCTCGACCACAGCGGCCGGCCCACGTTTCACAAAAAAATATATTTAGTGCATTGTTAAAAAGTTTTTCATCCCTTATCTTTGAGCTTAAAACAAAGTGGCAATTTTGGCCATTCATTTCGGTCAAAGTGCCGAATTTACCACTATGTGAAAACTGAATTGTGTAAGGTACTTAATTTGATCTGATATAGTTCAGTACTGTAGTTTACAGTGAATCATTTCTAAGGATTTCCGTCTGGGCAGTTTACACGGCTTTCCCGTAATTGAGAGTCACAGCATAAAATTTTCGCAACATGTTGAGATAGAAACTGAAAATTTGCTCTAACGTGTAATCCTAAAGACTGTAGGGGTTTCTAATGCTAAACTTACTTTTATACACAAATATATAAACTTATTGCAATTTTTTAATTAATTGAAACTCATTTTATTTATGGTCCTAGCAAGTCACGATAAATTGAAACATAGCATTGGATAAATATACTTTACTCAAGTGCATGTAACGATATTAAACAGTGTAACTAAAGAAAAACTGTAGATGTAAGAAGTTTTCATATAAGCAGGGCAAATCAGACAAGAATGACCCATCACCTACTTAAAAAAAGGTGCCTTCTGTGTTTTCTGAATTGCAGGTTTGGATTTTTTACTGTAAATAGATACCTTACGTATCTATCTAAATAAAAGTATTGCGGCTTGCTAGATTGTCAAATGAGAAAGCAATTTACGCTTTTCCTTAGGAAACGACTATGACAGCCCAATGACTGGGCGGCTTATTCTCCCACTGTTATGCGGACACACTATAGTGGCAGTTTTAGGTGGGGAGTGTTTCGGACTATGGTTGCGTAAGATACAGGTAGAGGTCGGACACTAACTACCACTGCCAACCGCAGCAAACAATTACGCTGTATGCACTACCAAATGCTTTGTGTACTCAAGTTTACTTTGTGTTGTGTATTGCTTGTTTTCTTTTCTTATTTTGACATGAATGAGGAGACTAATCCTTGTGCATAAAGGGTTCGCATGCGACTCTCACAACAACAGAAATCAGCGATCCAAATGACCGTTACGTCAGTTCTGTTTTCGTGGAAGCATAGACCGTGGACGTCGGATGGCAGCCTTCGATAGGGAGGCGGGGCTTATTCCCCCGCACCGCTCCTCTCCCCTCGGACAATCATAGTTCTACTTTCTTTACGGTCGCGGCCGACTGCCACGAATGCTGTCCGCATAATACTACACTCAGTTCATCATAAGAATAAACATGACGTAGTCCGCCCCCGGTAGCTGAGTGGTCAGCGCGACAGAATGTCAGTCCTAAGGGCCCGTGTTCGATTCCCGGCTGGGTCGGAGATTTTCTCCGCTCAGGGACTGGGTGCGCAAGTCGCCGCAGTTGCTTCAAATCGAAAGACTTGCACCCAGCGAACGGTCTCCGCGACGTGAGGCCCTAGTCACACATTTACATTTACCCTGATGTAAACAAACAAGCGCGATGATTGGTCGGAAGCCCTAGCACACCTACACTGGTGTTCTTACGCTCTTGGAAGTAGGTCCTGTTTATGTATTAGATATGTTATTACCAAGATATGTTAAATGATACTTTAAGATACTCAGATGTATTAGCAGCGATAAACGTTTTTCTTAATTACGCTTTAGGTATGTAGTTTTTATTTCAAAGATCGTGTACAGTTGCAGCCTCTGCACTTTTGTGCCGTGGTTGGTGAGCTGTTAATACGGCAGTATGAAAATGGCTGAGGCCGGTTCCTGTTTCCGTAGTGAAACACGCGTGTGGAATACGATTAAAGTGCCGAAAAATAGGTTGCTCTTAATGTTTGTCATAAATTTTCAGCGATAATCGGCTTTGAAGTTTTGCTAGGGAGTATATTAGATATAGTTGTAAATGAGTGCACATTCGGTTTATAGCTTCGACCATAAATATAATAGACTGGCCCTGGCGTCAGTTTCGTGGCTCCAACATCTCTAGACTAAAGTCACGTGCATGTTGGGAGAACATGGTTGTTTCGTGTTGCGCTTATGACTGTACTCAGCGTTTTGTCGCGGGAAATGGCATTACATTTCACGTGTAAGTGTTTCTATGTTAGTGCAGATGCGTTTATTGAAATCTGCTGACTTGACATTTATATGTTCTTTACACTTGAAATAGAGTATCACGTAAAGTAAAGTGTTGAAAGTGATGCCTGTAAAGTCATATTACATTTTGGAAAGTATCTGTGATAATTCGGTTACAGAAGTTAAGTATAACTGTTTCTCGTTCCTACTTATAGGTTCCCTAAGGATGAAAACCGAAGGGAGCTTTGGTTACAGGCTCTGAAACGGAAAAACTTTAAGACATCTGCACATAAGCGCCTTTTTGTATATACAAGTGAAATTATAATAAGGTAAGAGCAGCTATAGTCGACATGAAGAGAATTTTCATCTTCTATCTTATAATACTATTAAATAAATGTAGGCTCCAAAATTATTTTCTGAAACTTCAAAGTCTCACCTTTCATCTAAAATATCATTTTTTTTTAAACTGGTAGTTTAAACTTTTGTAAAAATAGTAGGAACTGAACCTTTGAAGTGCACCTAAAATTGATACTCTAAAGTGGACCTGCTTCTAAAGTCGACAATTTTGGCACCTATAGTTGACATAATTTCCACATCCCATTTTCTTTTATAAGTGACTAGAGCTTAAAACGCTGCGAATCCAATTTTTAAAGTTTTGACACGAGCCCACTCTTACTGTTTAAAAGAATTTTAACGACATTTTACTGTAATTGACAGTTTATAGTAATTGTTAGATTTTATAAATGGTACTGTAAACAAATCCAGGTCAAATGTAGTTCTGACATAATTTTTTGCAAATAAAAAAGTAATTTTTGTTGGAAGCGTTTGGCAGTCAATTGAGAAATGAGGGGAAAATACGATACAAACATAGGATGGCAGACTGCTGATTTTAAATCCCGCCACGTTTTCCCAACTGTCACGTGGTTTATGTTGGAGCCACACCAGCCCCATAGCTTCTGCACAGGAAGGCCAGTCTACTAGTATCTATGGTCGAAGGTTTATAGCGGAATAGGTGGCGTAGTAGCTTGACAACTTTTGCATTACATGGTTCACTAGTTCAACCCTCGCTTGTGTCAAATTTTCTTTCGTTCTATTTGAAATACCTACATCTCGTGATCGTAAATTCATCATTTCTTATGAATAATTCTCGTCTTATTATTTTTAATTATATATTGCGCGTGAAATTCCTATTTTCATTTCGAATATAAATTCTCAACTATCGGTATTGTATGGAAGACTGTTAATAAAGGCCTATTTAAATTAAGAAAACATAACAATTTAATTTTTAAGGCAAAAATGAAAAACCAAATGCTCTTTATTTGGACCATGTCCATTGTTTAATACTACAGATGTAGATACATGCCGTAGAAACACGAAGAACAATCATTTTCACTGCAATGTCGTGTGACTAGGGCCTCCCGTCGCGTAGACCGTTCGCCGGGTGCAAGTCTTTCCATTTGACGCTACTTCGGCGACTTGGGCGTCGATGGGGATGAAATGATGACTAATAGGACAACACAACACCTAGTTCCTGAGCGGAGAAAATCCCCGACCCAGCCGGGAATCGAACCCGGGCCCTTAGGATTGACATTCTGTCGCGCTGACCACTTTCTTCTCGTTTTGTTCGTTAATGATCGTTCTATTTGTTCCGGGCGCACGTACTATGACGCTTGTTCAAATTCATCAGTGATCCATTAACTCAGTTTTTTTTTATTACAGAGGGCAGCTAACTCTCTGACCGAACACGCTGAGCTACCATGCCAGCAAAATTAAGTAGTGGCGGGTTTCGGACCTGAGACTCAGAACGTATTGATTTTGAATAAAAGACGCTACCCCATTTTTCCCCTCTTTTTTTTACATGTTATCGTTGTTGCTCGCTGTGTTTGGTCGTTGCGGGAATCACATGACATCCGTTCAAGTTCGTTGTTGATCCTTTCACTTTGTTTTCTATTACAGAGGCCAATCAGCTCTCTGACCGAACACGCTGAGATACCAAGCCGGCGCTCCTAGACCACGGGGTCTCCAGCCACTCAGCTACCGGGGACGGACATACAAATCCTGGATTTTTATATTTGCCACTATACCATTATAATACCAACCTGTAAACGCACGCAGCTTCTTCACATGTCACTGCAGAACGCTGGCGGCATTAGAACGGCACGTCATAAAAAGAAGAAGAGAAAATGCGGCGCCTGGGTGGCTTCGTCGACACTGTTGTTGATCGACTCGTTATCGACGTAGCCGATGGCAGTTCCAGAACTGAAATGTATTGCTCGGATTCGGATAAGAAAAGAGCTAAGAGATTACCAGAAGACTGACTGCAATTAATACCTTCAATGGCTTCAGTATTCAACAGTACGGTGAAGTCCTTGCAATATGCTTTTGCATCACACATAACTCCCTCAGAAAAATTACCCTGTGTTTAAGTTAGGAATTTTCATCACTCTTGTTTCTAATTAGAATAGTATGTCAGATGAGAACGAGAGTATTTTATGCTTTCCATCTGGTCACCTAAGAAATGTGTGGTTTAAAAATTATATGACATTCAAAGCTATATTGTTTCTTTGCCCGTCTTTATTTATGTCTAAACTGCAACTGTTCACATCGTTGCAGGTTAGTTGGATCGCTGGTTGGCCAGTACTGTCCAAGTCTACTGCGCCGGTAATGCTGTTGTCCCGTACATTATCGCGCAATCTACAGTAATGGAAATAAGTATTCATACACTAGAGCGTGGAAAAGTAAACTGCGTTTATTGACAATACGAAACCAAAAACACTAATTGGATATGCACTATACCCATTGGCCAGTCGCCAATGCAACTGTGCTGGTATATAGAGCAAGAATGAACAAGCCTTTACAAAACAAAATACAAAAACGTCTGCCAAGATCTCTACTGCGCTGGGAATTAAGTATTCATACACCAACAGAAAATGACACTTCTAACAAAGCCAGAACATGTTTAATACTTCGTATGCGTACCCTTCCGATGTATTACTTCTCGCAACCTCCGTGGCTTGGAATGGACCAATTTTCTTGCAGCTTCCGACGTGATACCTTCCCATTCTCGAAGGAGAGCCTCTCTCAAAGACGCCTTACTACGGATGTCGTGTTTTCTCACTCGTGTTTCCAGCTCACTCCACAACTGTTCGATGGGATTCAGGTCCGGACTCTGAGCTGGTGTTTTCAGAGTGTGTGGAGTGTTGCAGAGCAACCACAGCCGGACAATTTGCGCCGTATGTTTGGGATCATTGTCCTGTTGGAAGTAATAATTTCTGGGAAGACCCAACGCGTCAACACTCTGTTGTAAGTTCTGTTTGAGAATTTTCATATACACAAATCTGTCCATGGTACTTTCCACAAACAGTACTTTTTCGGCACCGAAGGCTGACATACCGTACAGCCCCATACCATCACTCCACCACCTCCGTGCTTCACCGTGGGTTGAATGTTATTTCGGTTGAGATCTGTATTCCGTCTTTTCCAGACCAAGATCCTACCATCATTGTGCACGATATTAAATTTGCTTTCATCTCTAAACAATACAGTATCCCAGAAGTCTGTCTTGGAGACATGCTGTTTCGCGAATTCCATACGCCACTTCCTGTTCTTTTTGCGATGTAGGGCTTTCGTCTCGGGACCCTGGCTCCGTAGCCCGAACGACTGAGAATGGTACGAACTGCCCTTGGAGTGATGTCCTTTCGGAAGTAGTCATGTACATATGCGGATAGTGACGATACTGTCGTTTTCGGGTTTTTCTTGATGATTCTTAGTAGTATTCTGGTATCTCTTGTTGTAAGCTTCTGTGGACGACCGTGTCGTTCACTGTTTATTACTACATGTCTGTCCTTATGTGGCTTAATGGTAGATTGCACAGTCGCTCGGCTTCGTCCTATGATGTTCGCAATTTCGGCATACGACTTGTGTCGAAGATATTGGGCGACAACGATGTTCCGCGTTCCTCAATGGTCGCTTCCTTCCCCTCGCGGCCCATTCTGCTGTCCCACGGTACCCGCGTCCGACGTGCTGTTGCTTCATGGCCGGCACACGACTACACAAGTGTGGCATGTACTCCAGGGCTGCGTCAGCCGTTTGTTTGGTTGAAAGTAGTACGCTGTATGAATACATGTTGCCCTGTCATAGACTGTGCGGAGTGTAACATATCTTGTTTTCCCAGAATAGATTCATGGCATACTGGAAGCTTCATTATCAAGAACATGGTTATCTGACGCTACATCATCGTACTTATTCGTATCGGCGCTGCGGGTGATTTACTATCCCAACACACCATCGTAGTGTGTCACCACCTACTGTATGAATACTTATTTCCATGACTGTAGGTGCGTGTAACACCATAAAACGCTTCCTTATTATCGAACTTGACTGTACTCGTCACAGCTTGACTTCCACTACATGTGAAACGAAATCCAACGAGGTTCACTTAAATGCGGAAGAATACATGGTGTAATGTTTACATCAGGTTTATTCTTATGATGGACGGATAGTACCTAAATAGTCCTGAGAAGCGCATTTCTTGCCATTTTCGTTTAAAGAGTTATTCTGCTTGCAAATAGACAGTCCCGCGTGGCAGAACTGAATAATTTTAGCACTAATGGAAAGCTCTCGGGTTTACGGCCGTGTGGCAGCGTTGAAACTCCACGACGTGTCGAAGATTGTCATACTCATCGTCTTCGCCAGAAGAGTATGGCACTCTTCGCAAGGTCGCGGTGTTCAAAAATGGCTCTAAGCGCTATGAGACTTAACATCTGAGGTCATCAGTCCCCTAGAAATTAGAACTACTTAAACCTAACTAACCTAAGTGACATGGGGACACTACACCTGTCCCCTCAAGGCTCTGGTTTGAGAGGAGGTGCAGGGCGGGTGCTACGTGGCGTTAGCTTCGGCTGCGATATGTTGCGCTGGCCTGGCGCTGCTACTCCGCAGAGCCCAGGGGCACACACAAACTGTGTCCCTATGCCGGTGGCTGGCTTGCCGTCGTGGGATCCTGCCCCAAGTCGGCAAGTGTGCTTCGCCGCGCCTCTGGTTTTCCGAGGCGTGTTCCGCCAAGCCCAGGAGGTGGTGAAACGTCCCCTTAGAAAAATTATACAGGACTGTGCTTAAACTGACACACAATATTTTTTAGCGCAACGCAATCTGACTTCCAAAAATCCCTACGAAAGAATGGCTCTGACTAACATTAACCTATACGTTTCACAAATCACTTACCTCACAAAAATCTTCGTTACTCGAACTACTGCAATACAGCGAGCGTCACTACTGCCAGCTTAATAAAAGATTCTTATATATATATATATATATATATATATATATATATATATATATATATATATATATATATCAGTTCATGACATCCAGTCTTACAAATTTCAAAACTCCGCCCTCTCTCTCCCCACGTCCACCACTGCTGGCGGCTCACCTCCAACAGCGCTGTTAGCATCCAGCTGCCGCTGCCCAACACTACAATGGCAGACAACAATGTAAACCAGCCACAGACTGCACACGGCACAGCAAGTGATTTTCATACAGAGCGCTACGTGCGGCGGCGTTACCAATAAAAAAACCTAAACAGCCTACTTACATAGCCCCCATGCTCCCCACAAAAAAATTTACAAATTGTTTTGAGCAGTGGCCAATACAGATTTGAATTTTTTTTCATAATTACAATAACAAAGAAACGAAATGCAAACACTTATCCATACAGTGTTGGTCAAAAGCTAACATTTTCTCACAGTCCATAAAGACAGTCCAGATCATTCATCAAACTACAATTGCAGTGTTTTTCTCAAAGTCTGAGTAGTAAAAGAAAATGCACACGGAAGTAGTGGATTTCCTTGCAGTCTTGAAGAAGTAGTGTTGTCCTTCCAACGGAAAGACAGTGCTGACTCTTGACATGCAGACAGGTAATGGGCCACAGCAGAGTCAGTCGACGTTGAAGACTATCGGTAGGTAGGTCATCACAGAGCAGACCCACTGTAGTCCTGGTAGAGATTACTATTGGTGGGCCACCAGAGGTGCAGACCCACTGCAGTCCTTGTAGAAATAATTGTATTGGTGGGTCATCAAAGCTGCTGACCCACTGCTGCCCAACACTACAATGGCAGACAACAATGCAAACCAGCCACAGACTGCACACGGCACAGCCAGTGATTTTCATACAGAGCGCTAAGTGCCGCGGCGTTACCAATAAAACAGCCTACTTACTGTGGTAACACAGCCTGGGTGAGGTTAGATGGGCCCAGACCTCCCCACCTGAGCAGGAGTGGGTCCTTGGCCGTCAGGTGGAAGCTTGGGCCAGTAGGGGGCGAAGGGCGGGAGGTGCATCCGCCTCCCCAGAGTGCGGGGTATACTTGCCGGTGCGAGATAGGTGAAATCGGAGGTGGCCAGTTACCGAAAGGGACCAGTGCGCTGGAAACGGCGCGCTGAACCTGGCAGCTCTGAGGGGTCCTTGGTCTAGGGGCGAGGCTGGTGGACGAGCTGCACTTTAGTCCCCCCATGCCAGAGTAGCCGGTCCGGGGCAAGAGACGTGGCTCCCAATTTTTTCGCCCTGGAGCGTTTTATGAGGTTAAGCCAATTTATTGACCAAAACGTTAAGAACGGAAAATCAGTCAGGCTGCCGTTCAAACACTCAAGAATGAGCTGGCGGCATGGTCAATTGCCAACGCCAAGCTAGAGGGCAGGATAGAGGAATTAGATAAAGAAAATGACAGGCTTAGAAAGCAATCGACAAAGACATAGGCCGGCGTTGTTGCGCAAGCGGCAGCAAAGGCTCAATCCACCAAAGAAACGATTGCGAAAGTGTTGAAACGACCTGACACAGCGATCTTTTTGCGACCACTCCCAGGACAGGACATGACATTAAGAAAGTTCAAGAGGTCTTTGCAACCTCAGTAAATCCAGCTAGAGACAAGATTAAGATCAACAGGGTCAAGGCAACCAAGAATGTAGTCATTGTTGATGTTGCCACAGAAGAAGACAAAGACAAGATACTGGCAAATCAGAAACTCTGCAAATCAGTCCGGTGTGAGCCCCCATGAAAGAGGAATCCACTGGTCATCCTATATGATGTTCCAGTTTCACTAAGCAATGAGGGCCTCTGTGACACTCTGTACCAAGAGAATCTAGACGACATGGACATTGAAACTTTTATGAAAGATTTTAAGTTAAGGTTCAGAACAGGACCGAGGGACCGAGATGTAGTCCACCATCGACAGGGGCTCTCTGGAAGAGGATAACGACAATGGGCAAGGTTTACATAGGCTTTCATGCCATAAATGTCAAAGATTTCCTGGTGGTACCTCGTTGCCACAACTGTGCAGATATCGACCATATACACAAATACTGTACTAGGAAGCCGGCTTGCTCCAAGTGCGGTTCTGAAGATCACCTCAGAAAAAACTGCAGTAAAACAAGCGTTTGTGTGCCATGTACACGCAGAGGTAAAAGTCCTGCGGGGCATCTGGTAAAAACTGCCCAACTTACAAGATGTTGGAACAGCGCTTAATACCCAGAACTGATTATGGCTGACGATGTAAAACAAAGCAGGACAGCTAAGAAAAGGAAATCCCCAGTAAACAAAGAAGAGACGCCGAAAGAGCACGTAAATTCAAAGAATTTATAAATCAAGTACAGAACATCAAGAAACAAGAAATAACCGTAAGAAGTGTAAGTATACAAACAGAACCAACAGAAGAAGCAGACGAACAAAAAACACCCAAAAAAGACATATCCATACAGGCTGAACCTGTAAATCATGCTCCTCCAGTTGTCACCTCCACACTTAACCCTGAAGCCGCAAACTTTGTCGCCCGATTAACAACAACAAGGAAACCTACCCCAAGATTAAGCATCCACACGCCAGCTAATGACCCAGAACCCCAAAACACAAACACCACAATTCCCACACAAGACGACACCCCCAAAACAATCCTACAGGATAGCTCGGTCACAAGTACAACGCAACTGGACGCAGCAACATCAAGACCCACGGGAGTAGACCCTAGGGGAATCCGTCCCACCCCAGAATTTGCAATGCAGCTCTCCCGCCTGGAGCAGCCGGCCATCCTCACCACAGCACTCCGGCACGTCGTATGTGTGGGGCATAAATACGGAAGAAGGGTCACCTTCTCCACAATGGAGGCTGTAGACAGAATACAGTTAAGGTCAATGAACCTCCCCACCGAATTCGGAGCCCTGTGTGACTTGCTCAAAAAAGTGTTTGAAAGGAGAGGAGGAAATATTCGAAATGGACGAAATATATGCACAGTCTGTCCTGGCTAATGGGCGAATAGCGTCAGACTGGAATAAACCTTGGCCTGAATGTAACTTTCACACACACTTCCCATAATGTCACCAAAAGTCACAATTGGACAAATCAACACCCACAACAGCCGCTTGTCATGCAGGAGCTACGAAGGATAATGGAGAAGCTGAGACTGGACGTAATCTGTCTGCAGGAGCCATATTCTCGGGATGGGCAAATCCCCTTCATGTCAGCCTCCTGGCAAGTCATCTCCGCTGGGGAAGAACCTCAAGAAGTTGTGATTATCACGAATAAAGGGCTGAGAGCAACAACAATAACACAGCTGTCAAACAGCCACTGCAACGTCGTGGAATTACAGACGCCTCTTGGCTTGGTATTCATAATAAACATGTACTTCCAGTATGGAGGGAACTTTGAGGACCACCTAGATCATCTCGCAGAAACGACCACGGCGTTACAGGGAAAGAAGGTTATCATCACGGCAGATATGAACGCGAAATCCCCCCTATGGTACAGAGGCATTAGAGATGCAAATGGCGAAAAGGCTGAAGAGTTGATCATGGCCCAACAGCTTGTTGTGGCCAATAAACCAGGAAATCCCCCCACCTATACAGGTGGAGGTGGATTAGGGACCAACATTGATGTCACCCTGGCCACATCTTACATCAGTAGTAACATCCAAAGTTGGTTAGTTAAAGATCAAGTCACCACAAGCGGTCATAACCTGATCGTCTTTCAACTCAGTCAGGAAGAGTGCCGCTGCGACCTGGGGTGGGAAACACAGTACAACTTCAATAAAACCAACTGGGAACGCCTGGCTCGAGAGTGTAGTATTCCTCCACTGCCCGAGGGTGACCTGGACGTGGATAGGTACGCCGAGGAACTGGTGGGATCAGTAGTTAGGGCGGTAAAAGCCGTTGTTCCGACTTGGAGAAGGGCCGTAGCGGCCTCCCCATCGCCATGGACTGCCTACCTCGAACGTCTGCGCCAGTCTGTCCGAAAGGCGAGGAAGTACTACCAGCGAAGTGCCGTCTGGCCTGAAAAACAACACTGGCTGCACCAATACAGAGAAGCGAAGGAAGCATTCCAGGAAGAATTAAAACAGGTAAGGATGAAGAGCTGGGAGGACTACGTACTAAGACAACTTGAAACTGACCCATGAGGAGTTCCCTACAAGTTGGTCAGGGAGAAGATAAGGTCCCCAGCGGTACTCTCCACTCTCAGAGAGGCTGGAAGAACAACAGAGTCCTGGCGGGAGACCGCCGAGGTCCTCCTGCGGACTCTACTTCCAGATGAAGAGGAAAATGGAAAAACAGAGACCCAACAGCAAATTCGCAGGGCAGAACAGCAGGAGTAGACCAACAACACCAGGGTGTACCCTTTTTCTGAAGAAGAAATTGCTGCACAGATAAAGTCTCTAAAAAGGGGTAAATCACCAGGGCCAGATGGTATAGTAGCGGAGGTGGTACAGTTCCTCGCCCCACAGCTAATAGCACCTCTTACAGGTTTATATAACAATTGTCTCAGGACCGGTAAATTCCCAAAGATCTGGAAAAGGGCAAATATGGTCATCATCAAGAAGGGCAAGGACAAAGATCCCGTGGATCCAAAGTCCTACAGACCAATATGTCTCCTAGACATCTTGGGGAAACTATTAGAGAAGCTTTTGGTTGACAGAATGACTGCACACAGGACCTCGTGCGGGATGAGCGACAGGCAGTTCGGCTTCCGGCCGGGGCGATCGGCGTCTGACGCAATTGACCTGGCGGCTGAGGTCTGTGGCTCTGCCCCGCACAAATACGTGATCGGCATCATGGTGGACATCAGTGGCGCCTTTGACAACCTGTGGTGGCCCTCGCTCTTCTCCTGCTTGCGTGAGAAGGAGTGCCCAGGGCACCTCCACGGCTGTCTCAGGAGCTATTGAATGGAGAGGGAGGTCTGGTTATCATCGCCTAGCGACAAGATAAGCAAGACCATTACGAAGGGGTGTCCCCAAGGCTCCGTACTGGGGCCACTCTTTTGGGACGTAAACGTAGAACCACTGCTAGAGGAACTACAACTCAGCGAGGACGTGCTAGACGTGATAGCCTACGCTGACGACCTCCTCCTGTTGGTCGGCGGCCGCAGCCGTGAAGAACTTGAAGCAAAAGTAGAAAGAGCAATAAACATACTAGCTGAATGGTGTCAACAAGCCAAAATGTAAATCGCATCAAACAAGTCAACATACCTTCTCCTAAAAGGCAGTCTGGTCAGGAATCCCACGGTAAGAATAGATGGAACACCAGTTTTTCCGCGTCGCGATGCGCGATATCTCGGAGTAATCATTGATGAAAAATGGAGCTATACATCTCATATTGAAACCATTACACAACCTCATCAACATTGGTCACAAAAGATTTCACCTGCCACCCGCTCTCATCAAATTATACCACAACAGCATCCTGTCATCAGTAGTAGGTTAAGCGTGTGGGGTCTGGGCTCACAGACTCACGAGGGTGATGTCGGCCTTGGCCGCGAGAAGGGTGCAGAGAAACATGATAATGCATTCTGTAGGGGCCTATAGAACGACTCCTGGTGGGGCTCTACTGGTGCTAATGGGATTATGTCCATTAGACATAAAGATAAGGGAACAAGCCGCATGATACTGCATCACTAAGGGAAAGATAGACAAGACAAGGGACATTTTGGGGGTTCAGGTAGGAGACAAACCTGCCATAAAGAGAAGGGGGAAGCAGTTATGGCAAACATCTTGGGAGAATGAAGAAACTGGCAGAAGGGTCTTTCAGCTGCTACCAAATATCAAAGAGCGACTTGGGATGACCTACTTCGAGCCAAGCAGGGGACTATTGCACTTTCTCACGGGACGTGGGCCATACCCGACATATCCATGTCGGTTTGGGAAAAGAGCTACACCAGCGTGCGACTGTGGAGCTCAAGACGGAACACCTGAGCACATCATCTATGACTGCCCGTTATATGATGATGTGACGATTGACCTGCGAGCACAATTACCTGATCACGACACTTATGCCCTAATGCGACGTGCCGATACCTTCAGTATTCTCAATACATTGGCAGACGAGGTATCACAGAAGATCTTGCGAGACTTTCTAAGAACCCAAGACAGATGACACTGAACCCGGATTAGACTGAGATGTACTCGCCATACCGCCTAGTGCGGAACAGGCCAGTCTCTCATGACTGGAATCCGCTGCACTACTGGACGAGGCCAGCGAGTGCATCACCCACCAGGCAACGACAACTGCACTCTACTTTAGAGATAGGACTATATAGTTAGTAGTAGTAGTGGATTAGAACACTAACAAAACTAAAAAGTAGGGACGGCAGCGACAACACAGACTTGGCCAGCCCAGTGCCAGGGGCACGCTCACATGAGTTTAGCTCAGTGAGCAGGCCTTAAAACAGTAGGTTTCTAATACCAACTGGCACACCTGTAATCGCTGCAGAATAAACTAGAAAAGTAGAGTAGCCTAATAAGATTAACCTTGTCCACAATTAAGCAAGTTAAATAATGAAATGTAGAACTTGCTGTATTTTTTAGTAGTATAATACATATACCCACTAATTAATCGAGGTGGAAAGTTATCTTTATATTTTCATATACTCGTAGTTGTGATGTATTGTGTTAACCTAAGGTCATCACACACACACCCATATCCGAGGCAGGATTCGAACCTGCGACCGTAGCGGTCGCGCGGTTCCAGACTGAAATGCCTAGAACCGCTCGGCCACCTCGGCCGGCGGTCGCCGTGTTTTAACACTTTCAGACGACCGGAAACTTGATAGCTTTTTACAAATAACTTCCGGGAATTCAGCCAGGTAACACTTTGAGTGACCGCCGATATTTCGACGGGAGAATACCCCGCCATTTTCAAAGCAACTGCAACGGACAGGCGACGTACATGCAAATTTAAAACCTCGGTTCTCGGACTGATGCAGGAAAGATAACACACACTGAACACTAGTGCCACCAAAGATGACCAAAGTCAGAGATATCGATAGTGAGACTACGAATTCGCAGGCGAGGTAGCATTGACGCTGTCCCTCTGTTTTTTGACAAGGGAGAGAGCCGGAGTCCAAACAGAGTTTAAACAAAAACCTCCATCCCCGTTAACGAGGTTGCTTGCTAATTTAATCTCAACTGCCTCTTAATAACACTGTCCCAATAGCTGGACATGCCAATATCTCGGTGTTATTATATAACATAAAGTGACCAGTATCCAAGCAATGTTCGGCAATAGCAGATCTACGTGGCTGCTGCAATCGTGTGTCCCATTTATGCTCAGTACATCGGTCCTCCACGGTCCTGATATATGCCATGCCGCTGCTAAAAGGAATGCGATATACACCCTATTTACGCAGACCAAGATCATCCTTAACAGAACACAAAAGCTCTCTAATTTTAGATGGAGGTCGAAAAACACATTTCAGATCGTATTTCCGTAGAATACGACCGATCTTGTTGGAAATGTTTCCTACGTAAGGCAAAAAGGCAGTAGACTTAGGTATCAACTCAAAATTATCATCAATCATCCGATGTACAGTTGGTCGATAGCGCAACGCACGTTCAATCTATCTATCACTATAACCATTTTGGCGAAACGTAACTTCAACATGGGACAGCTCAGCTGGCAAAGTCTCAGCGTCGGAAACGACATGAGGCCTCCCTCTTCACTCGTGTTCCTTTGTCTGATTCGTTGCGGTTAACTGAGGCTAGGTTTGGTGCTGCATTAACTAATGGCTTTCGGCATGTGCTGACATCCACTTCCTTTTTATCCAGTGACCACTATTACGAGCAGACAAATGGAGTTGCGATGGGTAGTCCGTTGTCTCCTGTGATCGCAAATTTGTTTATGGAAGACTTCGGGGAACACGCATTAGAGTCGGCGCCTTTGAAAACCACTTGCTTCTTTAGGTTTGTTGAGATACATTTGTTGTTTGGCCTCATGGTAGGGAGAATGTGAATGCTTTCCTAGAACATCTGAACTCAACACCTGAACATTCGTCTTATGGTGGAGCGGGAAGAGGATGGTTGTCTCCCCTTTCTTGACGTGTTGGTCAGGAGAAAGGATGATGGATCATTGGGACATGCATTCTACAGGAAACGTACTTACACCGACTTGTACTTACGGGCTAATACACTACTAGCCAGTAAAATTGCTAAACCAAGAAAAAAAAAAGCAGATGATAAACTGCTATTCATTGGACAAATATATTATACTAGAACTGACATGTGATTACATTTCCCCGCAATTTGGGTGCATAGATCCTGAGAAGTCAGTACACAGAACAACCACCTCTGGCCGTAATAATGGCCTTGACTCGCCTGGGCATTGAGTCAAACAGAGCATGTACAGCTACAGCTGCCCACGCAGCTTCAACACGATACCACAGTTCATCAAGAATAGTGACTGGTGTATTGTGACGAGCCAGTTGTTCGGCCACCATTGACCAGACGTTTCCAATTGGTGAGAAATCTGGAAATATGCTCGCCAGGGCAGCAGTCGAATATTTTCTGTGTCCAGAAAGGCCCGTACAGGACATGCAACATGCGGTCGTGTATTATCCTGCTGAAATGTAGGGTTTCCAGGGATCGAATGAAGGGTAGAGGCACGGGTCGTAACACATCTGAATTGTAACGTCCACTGTTCAAAGTGCCGTCAATACGAACAAGAGGTGACCAAGACGCGTAACCAATGGCACCCCATGCCATCACGCCGGGTGATATGCCAGTATGGCGATGACGAATACACGCTTCTAATGTGCTTTCACCGCGATGTCGCCAAACACGGATGCGATCAAATGGCTCTGAGCACTATGGGACTCAACTGCTGTGGTTATTAGTCCCCTAGAACTTAGAACTACTTAAACCAAACTAACCTAAGGACATCACACACATCCATGCTCGAGGCAGGATTCGAACCTGCGACCGTAGCAGTCGCACGGTTCCGGACTGCGCGCCTAGAACCGCGAGACCACCGCGGCCGGCGGATGCGATCATCATGATGCTGTAAACAGAACCTGGATTCATCCGAAAAAATGACGTTTTGCCATTCGTGCACCCAGGTTCGTCGTTGAGTACACCATCACATTCGCACCTGTCTGTGATGCAGCGTCAAGGGTAACCGCAGCCAAGGTCTCCGAGCTGATAGTCCATGCTGCTGCAAACGTCGTCGAACTGTTCGTGCAGATGGTTGTTGTCTTGCAAACGTCCCCATATGTTGACTCAGGGATCGAGACGTGGCTGCACGATGCGTTACAGCCATGCAGATAAGATGTCTGTCATCTCGACTGCTAGTGGTACGAGGCCGTTGGGATCCAGCACGGCGTTCCATATTACCCTCCTGAACACACACCGATTCCATATTCTGCTAACAGTCATTGCATCTCGACCAACGCGAGCAGAAATATCGCGATACGATAAACAGCAGTCGCGATACTCTACAATCCGCCCTTTATCAAAGTCGGAAACGTGATGGTACGCATTTCTCCTCCTTGCACGAGGCACCACACCAACGTTTTACCAGGCAACGCCGGTCAACTGCTGTTTGTGTATGAGAAATCGGTTGGAAACTTCGTACCTGGCACGCAGGCCACATGTCGTTCCCGAGGCTGAGATTTTGCCAGCTGAGCGGTCCCACTGCTGGGACAGTCCGCTCTTACCATTGCGCGTAAGTGTATAGCTGTCCATCGTAGATCACCAAGGATTTATACCCGGGTATAGTTAGATATGAAAGTACCTGCTTAGTGATTTCCATGTTCTCGACGCGAGTTCCACTGTATATGTTGCTGTTTCTGTTTTGGTAATATTCGCACACAATTTTTCACGTTTGATTTCATTTACTCTGCTTAGTGGTTTCAGAGAGTCTTGACTGATTCGTCGTCAACTTCGGAAGGTATAGTCAAAACGATGACATTTCTATTACCCATTCTTGTGTTTGCTATGTTTACTTCACTAATAGAGTAGTCACTACTGGCGAACTTTATTTTAACATTGCAACTTTCGATCATGTCACAGTACTGCGAGCTGCGCGTTTTCACGAAAACACGATTCTGAAACATACAGGATGATTCAAAAAGAATACCACAACTTTAGGAATTTAAAACTCTGCAACGACAAAAGGCAGAGCTAAGCACTATCTTTCGGCGAATTAAGGGAGCTATAAAGTTTCATTTAGTTGTACATTTGTTCGCTTGAGGCGCTGTTGACTAGGCGTCAGCGTGAGTTGATGCTAAGATGGCGACTGCTCAACAGAAAGCTTTTTGTGTTATTGAGTACGGCAGAAGTAAATCGACGACAGTTGTTCAGCGTTCATTTCGAACGAAGTATTGTGTTAAACCTCCTGATAGGTGGTGTATTAAACGTTGGTATAAACAGTTTACAGAGAATGGGTGTTGTGCAAAGGAAAAAGTTCTGGACGGCCAGCAAGCATTTGTTCGCAGCCCAGGAAAATCGACTCACAGAACTAGCAGAGAGCTGCAAATTCAACAATCAACTGTGTGGAGAGTCCTAAGAAAAAGGTTAGTTATGAAACCTTATCGTCTGAAATTGGTTCAAGCACTGTCTGCAGCTGATAAGATGAAAAGAATCGATTTCTGTGATTTTATCCTTGCTCAAATGGAAACAAATGAATTTTTCGTTTCAAAGATTGTGTTTAGTGGTGAAGCAACTTTCCACACTAACAGGATAGTCAACCGTCACAATGTCTGTATATGGGGCACTGAGAATCCGCGGGAAACAACTCAGTATGAACGTGACTCGCCTAAGGTGAACGTTTTCTGTGCCATTTCAGCCAATAAAGTTTTTGGTCCCTTTTTCTTCGAAGGTGCTACTGTAACTGGACTACAGTATCTGGAGATGTTAGAGAATTGGCTGTTCCCTCAGCTCAAACAAGAAGCACAACAATTCATATTTCAGCAGGATGGAGCGCCACCACATTGGCACTTATCTGTCCGTCAACTGAACGTCAACTACCCGAGGCGATGGATCGGCCGCCAGGCAGCCCGTGACAGAGCACTTCATCACTGGCTCCAAGAAGCCCTGATCTTACCCCCTGCGATTTTTTCTTATGGGGTATGTTAAGGATATGGTGTTTCGGCCACTCTCCCAGTCACCATTGATGATTTGAAACGAGAAATAACAGCAGCTATCCAAACTGTTACGCCTGATATGCTACAGAGAGTGTGGAACGAGTTGGAGTATCGGGTTGATATTGCTCGAGTGTCTGGAGGGGGCCATATTGAACATCTCTGAACTTATTTTTGAGTGAAAAAAACCTTTTTAAATACTCTTTGTAATGATGTATAAGAGAAGGTTATTTTATGTTTCTTTCATTAAATACACATTTTTAAAGTTGTGGTATTCTTTTTGAATCACCCTGTATATTTCATTCTCTATTTTTTGATCCTTTTCACAAAGCCATTCGTAAATTTCAAATGGTAATCGCCCTATGAAGGACCCGTCAAAAGCCAAACTTACTGTATTGACTTTCTGTTCTACGAATGCTCCATTGCAGCAACTTACCTCTTTCTGTCTGCAACTGGTGGTCGGAAAAGACCCTTGTTGTTTAGACCAGCGTATCGCAACCGCCGTGCCACGACACATCGGTGTGTCGCGAAAACATGTGTCTAGCGAGATTTTTAATGTCTTCTAATCTTACGCAGATATAATATCTAAAACATGAAAAAATTATCACCAACCAGAGATACAATCATATGAAACTTTTGTAGACCTTGTCAAGAAAATCTCTCGACGGCGCATACCTAGAGGGTGCCGCACCCAGTATATCGTTGGACTCAATGGTAGCAGCAAGGAAGCTCTAAAAAAGTATGAAGAACTGTACAATAAGGACCCCTTCTCAGAGGAAACGATCCAAGCAGGTGAGGTACTGATGTCTGGTATCTCCGAAGCGAGAAAGGAAAAGTGGTGTAACCTCCTACAAGAGACGGACATGAAGCACAGCAGTAGGAAGGCATGGAAACTGGTCAAAAGTCTCAACAACGACCCAAGAGAACCACAACCAAATTACAGTGAAGTTACACCTGATCAGATAGCTCACCAACTACTCATGAACGGAAAAACTAAAAGGAAGATCAGGAATGGAAAAATTAAAAGAAAACTGAACGAGGAGATTAGCTTCCTAGCTCGCCCGTTCTTCATTCAGGAGCTACAAGATGCCATCAACGATTTGAAAAACAATAAGGCCACTGGCCTCGATGATCTGAGACCTGAGCAAATTAAACATTTTGGACCGGGAGTACAAGCAAGGATCCTAGAGCTAATGAATCACTGTATTACAACAATGCAAATTCCTAAACTGTGGAGGAAAGCTCGGGTTATTGCGTTACTAAAACCAGGGAAAGACCCAGCTGAAGCTAAAAATTTTCGGCCTGTCTCACTGCTTTGTCATTTATTTAAAGTGCTGGAGCGAATTATCCTCAAGCGCATAACTGATTATGTGGACAAAGCCCTCATTAACGAACAAGCTGGATTTCGACCAGGAAAATCATGATGTGGCCAAATCCTTAATCTCACACAGTACATCGAAGACGGCTATCAGAGAGGAGAAGTAACTGGGGTCGCATTCCTGGATCTCAGTGCTGCATATGACACAGTTAACCAGAAAGTGTATTATGTCACTAAGGACTACACCCTTTCTATGTTCGTGAAATTCATGCTACAGAACAGACGCTACTATGTAACCTTACAATCTAAAAACAGCCGATGGTGGACACAGAAAAATGGACTTGCACAGGGTAGTGTCTTGGCTCCAATATTATTTAACATCTATACCAATGATCTTCCCATCAGCCACCAGACACGAATGTTCATATATGCTGATGATGTAGCAGTGGCCACACAGGATAAAACCTTGAACAAGTGGAGGAGAATCTCACAGGAGCCTTAACAGAACTTGCTACCTATTACGACGGCAATAACCTCACACCAAACCCTAGTAAATCTCAAGTATCTGCCTTCCATCTTAGGAACAAACAAGCCAAACGGAAACTCCGAGTCACGTGGCAAGGGGAAGAGCTGAAACATACAAACAGCCCAAAATACCTGGGAGTAACATTGGACAGAGCACTTACTTTTAAGCAGCACTGTCACAACACTAAAAAAAGGTCTGTGCCAGGAACAACACACTGCGGAAGCTAACAGGTTCATAGCGGGGAGCTCAACCACATGTTTTGCGCACCACGGGTCTGGTGCTGAGTATCTCAGCAGCGGAATTTGCGGCGCCAGTTTGGAGGAACTCTGCTCACACTAAGCAAGTTGACGTCGCCGTAAACGAAACTGTACGTATTGCCACAGGATGCCTCAAACCAACTCCCACAGACATCATTTATCCCATCATAGGCATAGCACCACCCACTATCCGCAGACAAGTAGCCGCCGAGATCGAAAGATCAAAACAAATGTATGATCCTCGACACCCGTTGCATATGCACCGAAAACAACGTGCCCGGCTGAAATCCCGCAGGAGTTTCATTGAAACTACTGAAGAGCTCGCCACCAAGCCCGTCGCAAGGCGGCTATCTCTTTGGGAAGAAATGGTGCCACACTCCACAATGGAACTACTTGAGGAGGGATCTGCAGGATTTCAACTACCTTTTACAACTTGGAGGTCATTAAACCGGCTGCGTACTGGAGTAACTGGGTGCAAATCAAACCTATTTAAATGGGGTTACAGTGATAGCGATAGGTGTGAATGCGGAGCAATACAGGACTTGGACCACCTACTGATTTGCCCAGATATGTCTATAACGTGCACTAAAGATGATATTTTGAAAGTCAATGACAAAGCAAAGTACGTTGCTCATTACTAGGAAGGGAAGATATAATTGGTGCATCCGGATACGGAAGAAGAAGAAATCTACAAAGTTCTGTTCGTATATACATCGTTTTCGAGATATGCAGCTGTCTCAAAGATAAAACAAACACCCTGTATATTGTGGTCTGTGGGGAGAAAGAAACATAAAATAAAAATTTGCTCTCTCCACGTTTCAAACAAAGTTAACTTAGTCTGATGTGAACACACTTGGGCTATCATTCCGACCATCTTGATAAAGGGAAATGATGAAACTGCTCTTCAGAATTACAACGCAGGATCTTCAGGGCACAATGACAGATATGAGGACATTTGAGTTACAGCCATCATCTTGAGTTTCTTCAGAGATGAGTGTGAGGACAGTGGTGACTGCATCAACAGCTCCACGGGCTTCAGATGTGAATGACAAGATCCGCGATCTCGAACTTCGAAGGGGAGGTATATAGCGCAACTGTTTTAGCATGCTCTTCCCATTATAATGACGCCACAGCTACTGTAGAAACGCCCATTTCCTAACAACTGAGATTGAGATTTGGATAGCAGATATTTGGTTGTAAGATGTTCTCGGGAGCAGATTTGGACTCAAATCATAGTTTAGTAACGACGAAGAGTAAGCTCAAGTGTAAGCGAATAGTCAGAAAGGAACAGTGTGTAAGGGAATGGGACAATGAAGCATCAAGGATGACGATGTGCTATTGAAGTTTTCTGAAGCTTTAGATACAGCTTCAGTACACACTTCAGCAGAGGAGGAATGGACATTTCTGAAAAGAGCAATCACATTACATAGACAAATGTAGGTACAAGGGAGGCACCACGAAGGAACCTTGGAAGAAGAAGCGACAGAAGAAATACTTGTGTTGATCAACAAAAGAAAGGTACACAAAAATACTTAGGAAGAGAAAACAAATATAGCAGTATGTCACATGGGAATGATATTGATATCTACTGCAGGAAATCTAAAGAGGAAAGGCTACAGAACAAAATTACAGAAATCGAAAGTGAAATGTTTTTCGGAAAGAAAGATTCGGCATATTGAAAAGTCAAAATAACTTTCAGTGGCATTAAAAGCAAAGGCACCAGACAGCGGTGGGATACCAACCCGGCTGTCGCCCAGCCTGGCAACCAGGAATGAAGATCTGGGGTGCAGGACCACTTTGGTTGCCATTCGCGGCACCCTTACAGCAGAACGGTACGTTTCACGCCTTGTTTTGCAGTCCTTCATGGCAAGCCATTCTGGGATCACATTTCAGAAAGATAATGCCCGCCTGCATATGGCGAGCTTCTACAACTTGTCTTCGTGCTTGCCAAATCCTACCTTGGCCAGCAAGGGGGCCGGATTTCTCCCCAATTTTATAACTTTGGGAGCTTTATAGACAGGACCTTCCAGCAAGTCTGCATTTTGATGATGTAACGCGCCAGTTGATTCAAATGGCTCTGAGCACTATGGGACTTAACAGCTGAGGTCCTCAGTCCCCTAGAACTTAGAACTACTTAAACGTAACTAACCTAAGCACATCACGCACATCCATGCCCGAGGCAGGATTTGAACCTGCGACCGTAGCGGTCGCGCGGTTCCAGACTGAACTGCCTACAACCGCTCGGCCACACTGGCCAGCAACGATGCTGTAACACCTCACCCGCTACTTATCTGGTTTTGGCGTGTGTTCACCCCAGGTAATTGACTAACAGATCAACAGAAAGTGTAAAACTGCAGCAATATTGGATAACGCAAAGAAAGTAATAAGGGCCTGTGACTCCTGATTGAACTGCGGTGGCAGTGTTGACATTAATTGATTCAGAATTGATCACTTTTAGTTAAAAAGGGGTGCACATTGATGTTATATTCAGCTATTGAACGCCAGATGCAAATGTTGAACATAAAATTAATTAAGAAAGTGACTTGGGATTTCAACTACTTGATTGAAAACAGATGCAGTCGATTAGCACGAATTTATTTTAACTCCCGACCTTCAATAATCACATTACATGACTCTCCTATCAGGCAGTGGTAATAAATTGCGTTTACGTGGAGTAAAGCGCGATAAATCAAAATTAATTCCAATCGACTGACCCAGGCGTAATGCGAAGTGCAAGAAGAATTCCCCAATACACGGCCCATGAAACCCTCGTGGAAACTTTGCCGACGTGATCCAACAAATTAATCAGTGGCCTAACTCAAGCCGGAGTGGGTGCAATATCGCCGAATTCAGCGTGGCGGGGCGTCGTCGTTGTGAGGAAGTTGGCTGGCCTCTTGGTGCTGCAAGGCTGCGATCGTCTATTCACTCCTAGCTATCTTGCTCAGTACATAGCTGAACCAAAACTTTCCAAGCTCAATCGTTCCGTTTGCTAAGTCCTAAACTGCAGAGATGCTCACTCTCTCTCAGGCAAGCTGAGTAAAGAACGCCACGTCCGCACTCTTGGCAAATGGAAGACCTCTACGGGGACTTCTCCCAGTCCGCTCTTCGCCTCTGTTTCCCCTCCAGCAAAATCACTTACGCCACTGCAGCACAAGTCGCGTTAATTATGCGTCGCTTCCCAGCACCGACCATTGCCTGCTCTGGGAAGTGAACAATTCCCACAGAATTTCCCTTCCTCTCAACTTCTGCTATTTAGCTCCTCCCAGGCCATCCATCAAGGTTAGCGTCTGCACAAAACACCAATTTTTCCGGAATTCTGACTCCCAGGAGAGTGCTTCAGATTCCTCGTTCCTACGTTCCCATCAGAGGCCGACGTATTTCATTCTGTCGCTCTTCACCTGATTTGTTTCAGACTCTGCAGACTGTGAATTCCGCTTGAAGTTGCTACGTCACGAACGCGTATATTTTGGCCTCTGTTGACAGCTCCACCGTAGCTTTGCGCGGCTTTCACGCATGTTTAACTGAAAATGAGACGACGGACATTTATCAACAGGCATACAAGTTCCCCGTCTGCTTCCCGGTACACCAGCATGGGGTCAACCACCCACTCACTGTCACTCCTCTTAAGGGAGCTGGAGGCCGTGCCCCGTTACCTCTTTCTCAGAGCTTGAGCCGCCCGAAGCTGCTTATTGTCGCTTCCCTTCACCGCGCCCCAGCCGGCCACGGTCACTCGAATACTTCCCTGGGATAAACTAAACTCCAGTAAATCGACGCTTTTCCACAAAGTTTTCATGTCGTGTGAATTACTTTGAAACCATCACCTGACATTAATTATTCCAATACGTCCATACTATACCCTCTACAAGATGCATTGTGCCTTGTCAGTCATTTTTGTTCAGCCCTACTGTTCGCTCAACGTGAATTTGGTGATCTTTAATGACTTCATGTAAGGGGCATAGTTCTTGCCATCTTACAATGCATTACACGGATTTAAACTTATCTATAGATTTATTTCTATGTTCGTTTGACTTGTGTGGAAACGGTCGCTGGAGTATAAAATATATCCAGTATTGAATACAATTTTCTCGGTTTTCAAGCTGCGTCAATTCGAATAAAATTGTGGAGCTTTCTACGGCCATCTCCGCTATCGTCGTCAGAGTTAAAACGACTGACTGCCGGGGCGCGATTTTCCACTTATGTAGCCACGATTGCGGCCTCCGGCACCAATCAGAGAGGGCCGAAACGGCGCATGCGCGGAAGCTGATAGGGTAACTCATAGCAGCTCCGGCCCGACGAGGGACCGAGGTCTACGGGAAAGGCAGGCTGCGGCGCGTACGTCACGAAGGTAGGCCGAGCTCGCTCAGCTCAGCAGGAAAACTGCCTTTTTGCACATGTTAACGCGTAACTGGGTGTGTACGTGAAAACGAGAATTGCATCTTCTACTGGAGTCAATTATTATGGAATGTTACAGTTATTAGTCGTACAATGACAGAAAGTGCATAGCCGGCCGCGGTGGCCGAGCGGTTCTAGGCGCTTCAGTCTGGAACCGCGCGATCGCTACGGACGCAGGTTCGAATCCTGCCTCGGTCATGGATGTGTGTGCTGTCCTTAGGTTAGTTAGGTTTAAGTTGTTCTAATTTCTAGGGCACTGATGACCTCAGATGTTAAGTCCCATAGTGCTCAGAGCCATATTTTGTTACGGCTGTTTCTGGGGTACAATAAAATGAAAATCATGTCACACTTATTATCAGTTGCATAAAGCACCACTACTTCTATGAAATGACGACTGTTACGCAGAAGAGAATAAATGCTGCAAACAAGCCGTTATACCATTTATGTCGAGAATTGATCCTAAATTTTGTTGTATGACTAGTAATCAGTAAGACTTCATAATATCAGATTCCAGTAGAAGATGCAATTTCCGTTAGTACGTACACACCCAGTTGCGAGTTAACAAGTTAAGGAACGCATTTTGTCTGCTGACTTACGCGGACGAACGATCTCAAGCCTACTTTCGTGACGTGCGCGCCGCGGCCTGTCTTTCTCGCGGACCTCGCGCGCGACCAAGTGACGTCACGTGGTGCAAGGGGTCGGCGCCTCGTTTGAAACTGCCGCTCCCGCCCCGCTACAAGCGCCAAGCACTCTTCGTTGCTTTCTTTCGACACCCAGAGTCCGCCCCCACACCCTATTAAGTGCGCACCTTTAATCACTTTTAAAACTGTTGTTGTTCATTCTAATCTCAGCAGCTTCTTTTATAACGGAATTCCAGTATGTTGACGCATGAAATAAGACTCCTGTGTTTTCAAACTGCATTTTGTGTCCGTTTTCCAAGCAATGGGCTGTTATGGTCGACTTGTCGAGCTCCCTTTATTTAATATGTCGCTTGTGTTCCATACAGCGCTCTTCAGCACTGCGAATTGTCTGACCTATAGAGATGCTGCTGCATTTGCAAGGGACACTATCGCACCGCGAACAGGAAGAGCTACGTAGTATCTTGGGAGAGGGCGGCGACACTGCTCTCAGTCCATGTCTAAACATTCATGGTGGTGTCTGTTTGTACTATATCGTGTCTCCCTACCACTTTCGCGCAACGACGCTCTGAGCGTGTTTTTTAGGGAATTAACTAGTTTGAACCTGGGACCTGTTGCTGGTAAGGAGACGCCAGACCACACATGACATGTAGAATTCAGAAGAGTTCAGTGAGACTAGCGATGATATAACCAAATACTAAATGATCTCAGCGTCAGCTCCACTGCACTCCCTGTAAAAGAATCTTAATACTAACTAAATATAGTAGAAAGGGTTCAAGGCTTTCCTATTTTTAGTTAGCTGGTAAAATAACGTCGAAAAAGCAGTTAAGTTTACCATTGGAAGTTTTATTCTACTCACAAAACATCGTTTATAAATTGCACTATTGATAAAAGGAAATGTTTTAATACAGGATGGTAAGAACCAACTGCGTTCAACAAAAATGTGAACGAATATTCCCTGAATGGGTTTCCAAGTTCTACAATCGATCTAAGGATGACCTATGCCATATCACATCTATAATCATGGTTAAATTTAAGTTTCACAAAAGAAAAAAACTATCAAAATGATCTACAGTGTCCCTCAATTATCTTGAATTACTTATCTAACCTGTCGTAAATTACAGTGGCTCATGTAACTTCTCAATAACTATATAAAAGAAAAATCATCGCGTTTCAGATCTGTTCTTCAAGTAACAAATATGAACACCATGAGTTTTAACTAACGATCGACACTAGTCTTACGCAAAAAAAGGGGTGTAACAGATGAGACTTCTGCAGTTCTGAGTGAAGCCTTATGCCCTCAAAAATGCGGCATCGCGTGCGTTCATTACCTAGTCGGTGTTTATGCAGCGTCATGACGGCAGCGGCCGGCGCAGCAGCCATCCAGCCCGCCGTCTCGGAACCAACTCTCCTCTAACTTCTCCTTACTACAATTTACCGAAGTTAGTTTAAAAAAACTATCTGGCTATGTTTTCATCTGACCAATCAAGGTCACAATGTTAACCTTAAGCTCCGCCTACAAAAATTCTGTCTATCCAATGAGAAACGTTATACTTTTCGTGCTGGGGCAATGTTTTCAAAGTTTGCAACGTAAAAGAGACGCTAAAAAGTCTCACGCTAAAACCTGCAGCTAGTGTGGTCCTTTTAGCGTTATCGTAAGATCTATACTGCTCTTCTGGAGGGCTCTATCTTTTAACATGGACTGGGGAGTGATCCTAATGTAACAGACACGCGAAAAAGTCTCACGCTAAAGCTTGCGGGTGGTAGTGGCCCTTTTTGTGTTATCGTAAGATCTATACTGCTTTTCTGGAGGGCTCTAGCTTTTAACATAGGCTGGGGGTGATCCTTGACGTACCTGAGACGCGAAAAAGCCTCACGCTAAAACGTGCGGGTTGTATAGTCGTACAGGTAGGCTCGCGGCGTGGGTGCCCAGCCGCTCCTTTATCTAGCTTAACACGGTTCTGCTCTCGGCTTCTGTCCTCCTTTCTCCCCTCGGAACTGCGTCTCCCTCACGGTGGGAAGGTATGACATGCATTTAGGCATTCTTGTGTTAGTCTGTGGTATTCCATTTGCTCACTCGTTACTCGTATTACTTTGGTTAATTTAATGTCACGATTTATTCCGAGCTATGTGACATACTACTGGATTTGCTTATCATGTCAGGGTTTTCATGTAAGGTGTTGGATTTGCCTGACACCTTACACATGTCTCTGCAGCACACATCCGAAATTGCTGCTCGTTGCCCCACAGTATGGCAGGACTTCAGCTGGTTTGGCCTCTTCTGCCGATTCACAAGGCGTCCTTCTACGGAGGCACCTGAAAGCATTTCCAATGTTTCTCTTGCTATAATACGTACCTCAAGGGCTGCAGTTCAGACCGTAGGTGGTCGCTTAACTTTTGCTATGTGTATTAACGTGTTCGGGACCGATTTCATCTGTAGAGGGTGGTGAAAACTATCGGTGTTCAAGTATCGGTCAGTGTGCGTCGGTTTCTGTACACAGTGACCAAACCGGCCTCCTGCCTTCCGCTCAAGGGAAACATCCAAGAACGTTAGCTTGCCATCCTTCTCCATCTCGAAGATAATCTTGACGTTGGGATGGACACTGTTCTTGTAATCGACGAACTGCTGCAGTGTATTTTCACTGTGAGTCCATACCAAGAAGGTGCCATCGACGCACCTTAGAAAGCAAAAAGGACGCAACGCACCGAGTTCAGAGCCTTCTCCTAGAAGTAGTCCGTGAAGAAATTCGCGAGTGTCAGAGACAGTGGTGAGCCCGTCGCTTTGCCCTCCGTCATTTCATAATATTCGTCGAGGTACAAGCAGTTCGTTGTCGTTAGAACATGACGGAACAACTTGACCATACTAGGTGGAAACTGTTTTATTCGGATTGACGCGGCTTGAAAATTGAGAAGATTTTATTCAGAGATGCCGCCGTGAATGACTCTTAGGACACTTATATCCGGCATTCTTGCCGTCTTGAGAAACTTCATTCCCATAGGGTTGTTGATGATATCCGTTTGTCCGAATTGGTCCAAAATAAAATGCATTATGAAGGGTGTCCCAGAAACACTGCGCAAAATTCGAGGGGCTGTAGAGGGTATCCTAAGGAACAAGAAGAGGATAGGAATCGATGTTAGGAAAGGTCGTCTAACGACGCTACAGAGTGTCGAAGTCAAGGTACTCGCACCTGCCACTAGGCCATCCCCTCGACAGCAAAACTGACGTCGTACGCTGACGGACGGTAAGCGGAAAGTCTCGCAACGTTGTTTGTTATTCAGTGATCGCGACAGAATGCCACGATCGCCATTGGAGAAGATGGACCTAGCTGCTGCGTAGGAAGGACTCGTCTTCGATGAATGTGATGCTCTCTTGCCTTGGTGTATGACGGTTTCAGACACGTGTTTCCATCTGCAGTTTATTTTTCTCCAGTACACCGAAAAACGTTGGAGATTCTAGAGAGTTCCAGGAGGAAAATAAAGTGCGGATGGAAACCCATGTCGGAAACCATTGTGCATTGACGCAACAGAGCATCGCATTCGTAGGAGTCAAAGCCTTTATATTCAGCAGCTAGCTCCATCTTCTCCCCTGGCGATCGTGAATAACAAACAGCACTGCGAGAAATAAAAAAAAAAGTTCAATAGGCTCTGAGCACTATGGGACTTAACATCTGAGGTCATCAGTCCCCTAGAACTTAGAACTACTTGAACCTAACTTAACTAAGGACATCACACACGTCCATGCCCGAGATAGGATTCGAACCTGCGACCGTAGATAGCAGCAGCGCTGTTCCAGACTGAAGCGCCTGGAACCGCTCGGTCACAGTGGCCAGAGCGAGACATCATTCCGCTTGCGGTCCGTCAGAGTACAAAGTCACGATTGCTTTCGAGGGGTTGGCCTAGTAGCAGTGCCGGCACCTGTAACTGGACTTCCTATAGCGTTTTTGGATGACGTTTCCGTACACTGGGTCCTATGCTCGGTTTGTTCTTCAAGAAACCCTCTACAAGCCCTCGAAATCTGTCGCGACATTTCTGGGACACACTGTATACGCCAAGAGTATTCGAAGTAACGGCTATTCGGTAGTAAAACATTTATCAATTAGAAAAAAAACTTTTATTTGAGCTATTACTTTCCCGAGAAACTACGTACTTTACTTTTCCTCGTAACCGCCTTCACTTCTACGCAGATTATGTAACGTTGCACAAGTTTCTTCAACCCCACGGTATAAATTTTCTCTGCCTGAGAACTGAACCAACTGATAACAGCTCTCTTGAGTACCTCGTCATTTTTCAGACTGTCGTCCACCATGACAGTGTTTCAGGTGTAAGAAGAGGAGGTCGGTAGTTAAGAAATTCCCAAAGAAAATGCTGAATCGTATCTTTGGTACGGGCAGTGGTGTGTGAAACGAGCTTTGCCTTGAAGGAGGACGACTGTTTTCCGCTTCACTGATTTCGGCTGGTCACATGTTGATGAACATGGACAAACGTGGGAAAGTTCATCAGACGAACCACTAATCCTCAGTCGCACATTTTGGTCAATTTATTGAAAAATTTCAATGGTTTGTATACTGGGTCTGGCGGTCCAATCTACATCATGCAAACTGCGTAATCTTTTTTTTACTCCTTACTGTACTCCCATAAACTAGCCAAAACTTATGATGAATTGGGGCAGCTGTAGATACTTCTGGTAAATATTCCAGCTACACGACGCACTTAGCGGCTGGAGTGAGCAAAAATTTTTGAAATAATTGTTGCTTGTTTCCATCCACAGTCAAACAACTACGGTAGTGAATCAAAACAATGACTTCCGTGGCTTTATAAGCTAGCAGTAGCTGGCACTTCGATCTTACAATTTCGTTCTTGGTTGTCAACATTCAAATGTAAGTAAATATCCTCTACTTAAAAAAGGGTAGGTCTCGTATATAGCAGTCTTACTGCAGATATCTGCCGAAACATCAGAGAAAATGCCTCTTATTTTATTGGAACTTCTGTTCTTCCCACAATAAAGGTTGTCATCAAGAAAATAAGTTCTTCATCTCCTGAAACAGTCGGGGTGCCGTGCAACCTATCCAGCCCATGTGACCCGCAGAGAAACACAATGATACAATCAGAGATTCCCATCTCCGCAGGAAAACGCGCGGGGAAGAGGTATCACGTTGACGGATATCAAAGTGGATGTGCCCTTGTGCCAATGAACTTGTAGGTAGCGCAGCCAAAGGTACAGTACATGCATGTGGCACACTATGGCGCTCACTTGGATGCTATCAACAATATAAGAAATTGTGTGAATTTAGAGCAGAAAATGTCTTATTTACTTATCACCCTAATTTAAAAAATTTACTGTAGAAAATTTTTTGAAAGCTCGAACATTTCTGTAAATATGCATTTATAGGGCGACAATGATTGAACTATGTGAAAAAAAGCGCGAATTAGTTACAAACTACGGCGTGCACACACTTTATTCAATATGTAAAAGTCACTACAGATATTCGGATTTAGGTTATGACATGTTCCATTTGCGTGCCATCATTGACGATGACGTGGTGCAGACGAATAGCGAAATTCTGCATGACCCTGTGAAGTGTTGGAGCATCGATGCTGTCGATGACCTCCTGAATGACTGTTTTCAGCTCACCAGTAGTTTTGGGGTTACTGCTGAACACCTTGTCTTTAATATAGCCCCACAAAAAGGAGTCGCGTGTGTTCGGATCCGGATAATGTGGCGGCCAGTCGAAGCCCACGCCAGTGGCCTCTGGGTACCCCAGAGCCAGGATGCGGTCTCCAAAGTGCTCCGCTGGGACATCAAATGTTCTCCTGCTTCGATGGAGTCGAGCTCTGTCTTGCATGAACCATGTCTTATCGAAATCAGGGATAATGGGGATGAAACCATGTTCCTCAAACATCAAGTACCGTTCGGTACTCAAAGTGTCATCAAGGAATATCACACCGATTATTCCGTGACTGGACATTGCACACCACACAGCCAACCGTTCAGGGTGAAGAGACTTCTCGATCGCGAAATGCGGATTCTCAGAACCCCGAATGCGCCTATTTTGCTTATTGACCCATCCAAATGAAATTGGGCTTCGTCACTAAACCAAACAAAACATACGCATACTAATTCCCATCAGGCTCCGCTGCCAACCGTGAAGTTTGAACGTCCCAACGCAAACTGTTCAGAAGTTATGACGATTTTATTTCATTAGTTCCATGATTGTCGCCCCACATGTATTCCTCATACAATTAAGTACAGCCGGCCGCGGTGGTCTAGCGGTTCTAGGCGCGCAGTCCGGAACGGCGCGACTGCTACGGTCGCAGGTTCAAATCCTGCCTCGGGCATGGATGTGTTAGGTTAGTTAGGTTTAAGTAGTTCTAAGTTCTAGGGGACTGATGACCACACATGTGAAGTCCCATAGTGCTCAGAGCCATTTGAACCATTTATTTGAATTAAGTACACAATGTAAACACGAGATTTAGATAGCTAAATAGAGTACAAACTTTGAACGCTAAATAAAACAAAAAAATCGCTATTGAGACCAAGGGACATATGTTAAGTGTTGGAAGGAGAGAAGTTTGGAATGAGGTGTGGTGAAGTAACGCATAAAACCAGCCTGTGGCGCTCCCCCTCTTCCTGTTCACCCAAACGAGACGGAGTTATTTTAACTCGCCTCCAACCAGGAAACTACGTTCCTGTGCACATGTTCCTCCTCTAACAAGTGCGTGCGGCGCGTAAATGAAAGGTTTCGTGCTATCAGGTTCTTTACTCAGATTATGAGGTAAAAAACGTTTGAGTATTTTTAGGGTTGTTGGCTCCAATCTTTTTCTTCATACAAGTGAGTAGCCATCCAAATCTTCCTGGCCAGTTTTTAATCATTATTCAGTTATTGTATGCATTTTTCAATACATGGAACATCAAAAGCGGCATTAATATTTTCAGCTTTTACTTCCTTGCGGGTGGCTCTGTTGCTGTGTGAATGCGAGACTGAAAAAGAGTAATTGCGTTTTGGTTTTACTGACACGTATTTCTCAGAGTGTTCTAATGAGAATGCTAAATAATCTTACTGTTGATTACTGCCTTAATTAATCGTGGCTGTCAGATCAAATAGAGCATCAGAGAGGTAATATTTTGTTACTTAAGGCTTCAGTAGATTGCTGCATGAGCTACTGATAAGAACAGGCGAGAAGACAAGTGCATAGAAAACCCTTTGGAGGAGGAGAAACAGGTGAGAACGGTATGTACTAAACAATGCAGGAATAGACATTTTCATGTTGGAGAGACTAACTCAGGGGAAATTTGTAGGACCATGTAAATAATAGAACATGTAAAATGGTTACTTGAGGATGCTAGAGTAGTGAATTTATAGAAATTAAAAGATAAGTATGAAATAAGAAATATTAGGGATGGTATCAGTTCAATCTAATGACAGAGGAAAATTGAGAAAAAGTCTTTGTAGATGGAGACTCGTCATTGCAAACCAACATAATCTCAACGGGGTCTCATAGAAGCATTACAGGCTTTCCGTGTTCCTCTTGAACTCACTGGGAGGTTTCTGGAAATGTTTATCATCTCTAAAATAGAAATATCTTACAAGAAACTTCTTGCAGCTACACCTGAATACTGGTATTTACTGTCTTACCAAGTCCAAAGGGCAGAAAATAAAGAATAACTTCGAAGAAGATTCTCCAGTTTAGCCGGTGTTTACATTTGCAGTGCACATTTCTGGTGAAGCGTTCTTACAACGAATGGAGCCCTCGACATAGCATCGAACCCCTTGAAGTGCTAAATCACCCCTACAACTTTTTACATCATAATGCAACTGACATAAGAGACTGCTCGTAATCAGCTGCAACTGACATACGAGACGGCTAATAAGAGCTGAGTTCTGACTGAAACAGACACCAATACAACGACTTAAAACTAACGAGAATGGGCGAATTACTAAGGAACTATTCGCGACCGAGAACGGTTCGATTAGAATCCAGTTATTCAGTGGCTGTGCTTGTCTTCTTGCACACAGTCGGAAACGTTGCGTCGCAAAAGTGAGCAGTGAGGAAACATCAAGGTTTTGTGAAACTTAAAAACGTCAAAAGGAGAGTGTATGTCTCTTGTGCGTGTCTTTGAATGGCACAAAGACTTTTATGAAGGGAGAGACTCTGGTGGAAGATGATGACCGAATAAGTGCGTCAGGCACATCAAGAATCGAAGAAAGCTTTGTCGAAGTTCAAGAATCAATACGAAATGACCTCTGGTGGAAGATGACGACCGAATAAGTGCGTCAGGCACATCAAGAACCGAGGAAAACCTTGTCGAAGTTCAAGAATCAATACGAAATTATCTAAGACTGAAATGTTCATTTTGCCTGTGAAACGCTTCACACGCACAAAGAATGTGTTCGGTGCATTTAAACAAAAGGTTGGTTTGTGAGACAACTGCGTGCGCAAACCACACCGAAAAGTTTGACTGGAGTACAAAAGAAATGGAAGGCGGGTGTTTGTTCGTGCCTTATATAACAAACTCCTATGCCTTATGTAACAAACTCCTATTTATGTAGAAAATCTCTGTAACAAAGTGGAAGGTCCTTGTCGGATCCGACTACGAGATCAGTGCCGAACACCTTTAGATTGCCACATCATGTAAATATTTACAAGAAAGCGCCGGCCGCTGTGACCGAGCGGTTCTAGGTGCTTCAGCCTGGAACCGCGCGACCGCTACGGTCGTAGGTTTGAATCCTGCCCCGGGCATGGATGTATGTGATGTCCTTAGGTTAGTTAGGTTTAAGTAGTTCGAAGTTCTAGGGGACTGATGACCTCAGATGTTAAGTCCCATAGTGCTCAGAGCCATTTGAACCAATACAAGAAATTGATATGAAACGGGACACGTAAAAACTGAAATAGGCAAGGCGGAAGAGTATTGCATCTGTGAAGGAAAACGCGTGATACATCTGGCATCGCAGCCATTTACTGCTTGTGTTGCAACGAAGTAATGCATCCAGTGCGTCAAGGAAGCTGAGATGCAGCTCTCTGTGTCAAGTGTTTCGCTGAACTGTGTGCCGGCTCGCACCTGTTGGAGCCGCACCAACATCTGGCGCCAGCTTGTGCAATCATCCCGTGGATTACGAAATTTTTGACATTTGACGCAGGTTAATATAAATGTTTCATGCCTTTCGTGGAAGAACTTTCCACGATAGTACTGTTTCCGAAAAATTTTAAGGCCGCTACATAAGATAGCTACTTACTTGAAACTTACCATACATGCATCAATTAGTGAAAAAAGCGTGCCATGAGTGCCATTTTTCAATATGCTGAACGTTTAAGGCGTTATTAGAACATTTTTGTGTTTATGTCAAAAAGTTAGAACTATTGCATATTAACTAGGGATTTAATTCGATGTTGTTGTTGTGGTCTTTAGTCCTGAGACTGGTTTGATGCAGCTCTCCATGCTACTCTATCCTGTACAAGCCTCTTCATCTCCCAGTACTTACTGCAACCTACATCCTTCTCAATCTGCTTATCTTCATCATCTGGAGAGCTAGTTGTCATATAAATTTGTACTACTGTAGCTTATCCGCACTCCTATTTTTTTATTCATTATTAAACGGACTCCTGCATTACCCCTATTTCATTTTGTGTTTATAACCCTGTATTCACCTGACCAGAAGTCTTGTTCCTCCTGCCACCGAACTTCACCAATTCCCACTATATCTAACTTTAACCTGTCCATTTCCCTGTTTAAATTTCGTAACCTACCTGCCCGATTAAGGGATCTGACATTCCACGCATCGATCCGTAGAACACCAGTTTTCTTTCTCCCGATAACGACGTCCTCTTGAGTAGTCCCTGCTCGGAGATCCGAATAGGGGACTATTTTACCTCCGGAATATTTTACCGAAGAGGACGCCATCATAATTTAACCGTACAGTAAAGCTGCATGCTCTCGGGAAAAATTACGGCTGTAGTTTCCCCTTGCTTTCAGCCGTTGGCAGTACCAACACAGCAAGGCCGTTTTGGTTAATTTTACAAGGCCAGATCAGTCAATCATCCAGACTGTTGCCCCTGCAACTACTGAAAAGGCTGCTGCCCCTCTTCAGGAACCACACGTTTGTCTGGCCTCTCAACAGATACCCCTCCGTTGTGGTTGCACCTACGGTACGGCCATCTGTATCGCTGAAGCACAAAAGCCTCCCCACGAACGGCAAGGTCCATGGTTCATTCGATGTACATACGGTATGAATAATTTAGAATCTGTTTTCGTTGTGTACCTGAACAAGTTTTACCTGCTACCAAGAATGTAAAGCAAATAATTTGAGTACAGCGAAATTTTGTCGGCCGGAGTGGCCGAGCGGTTCTAGGCGCTTCAGTCTGGAACCACTCGACCACTACGTTCGCAGGTTCGAATCCTGCCTCGGGCATGGATGTGTGTGATGTCCTTAGGTTAGTTAGGTTTAAGTGTTTCTAAGTTCTAGGGGACTGATGACCTCAGAAGTTAAGTCCCATAGTGCTCAGAGCCATTTGAACCATTTTGAGTTTGTGCTCCATCTCTAATGACCTCGATATCAATGGGACCTTAAACCCAATCTTCCTTCTTTCCGTCGTTTTGCTCACTGGTCCTGGTACTCTGCCTCATCGTTACCATCACATTCCCTCAACACGACACCTCCACTTCTCCACCTCCTCTCCCAACGTAATTTTAATCATCTTTGCTTACCCAACCATAAAATCCGCCTGTGACGATGTTCAACAGAAAAATTGTCACGATCAGCCTCGTAATGCACCAGCAATCCTGCACAGATGGTCCGTCGTTGTTCTTTATTGCCTTCTATTAGGCGACGAGGAACACGCCTTTAGTACCCCAACTGGTGGTCGAGTGTGTCAGCACTACCAACAGAGACGTTTGATTGTGATATGTGGGTCACCTGGAATGAGAGTGTCCGCACGTTCCAACACTGAAAGCGTCACAACTGTGTGCAGCCGGCCAGCACCCTGGAGATTGGACAAATCTGTACGACATTGTTGATGACGACAGACGCTACGTCCAGCAACTCGTTGTGCCTTTGTCCACTGCCAGGTCTCTGTAGATATTCACGAATATATGCAGCGCTCTGATTTCCAGCCAGAAGAAACTCAATGGAAACTCTCTGCTTAGAAAGCACTTCGGTTACAGACACCATTTTGAAGTGTATGTATAGTGCCACCACATATCGTACTTCATGAAACTATAGGGGCTGAAGCGGGAATGTTCCACGATGTCCCACAACAAATTCCGCATTTTTTCAACCGAAACTGACCGAGAAAAAAATGTGTAGTATTACTTATTGAACGTCGCTCAGACTTATTAACTTTTTAAAATTTTTGGAGCTTGATGTTATATAACAAACGCCTTTCACTCTTTCTGTTCCTTTCATCTCAACTGCATTATCTGATGATAGCAGATGCCGAAACGTCATAGAAAATAGATATTTTATTTAGCGATCTAGACGGTGTTATTCATAAAATATGCGTGCATATTTGTTTAATCTGTAGTATTCGAACTGTATTTTAGGGATGTTGTGTTCTCCAGAAGGTACGTAACATAATATACATAAAAGAGCAGCGATGTGCTGGCGACTCAGGAGCAATATAGTTTCAGTGACACTCCAGAGAGGGCAGACGACAAGGCCTATGGTACGCTTTCTAACAATACCAACACTTGCAAAGTAGGTTAGAAATCAGATTAATAATGTTGCTCACGCAGCATATGTTCGCTTTATCGGGCAACAACAAAGTTATTGACTGTGGATGGTATCGTCAGAATGGAAATATGAAGTCACTGTAAAAAAACTCATTAATGTTGGCACTTATCTTGAATGGATTTCGTCGAAGTTGTTATGGCTCATCTCGTTGATTGTAGGGTGATTGCACTTTGACTGCTGGAAGGTCCAGATCTGTATTTTGGCAATATTCGAAGACCTAACAATGCGTTTTTCAGGAAATTCTTAATGATCAAACAATTCCAGATCAGAACAATGGTATGGTAGAAATAATTTTTGACTTGGTGTTCAAGATCCACATTTTTATTAAACTTCTTGTAAAGTCACATATACTTCTTCTTAATTGTCACATCATCAAGAAAACAGTTTTGTATTAATCTTCATATATTTAATTTCCACTTTAACCAAACACAAGACTTGACTGTTCTTTTACAAAGAGAAATAGCAACTTAACTTCTGCAAAGTGAAACAAAGACTGCTCTGTGCGCACTCGGGCCAAAACGGTTACAAGTAAGTCAAAGATCATGACAGTCTCACAGACATAAATACACACAAGAACCATATCATTGTAATATATCGATACATCGGAGTAACTATACATTAATAAAACCAAATGTGAATATTCTCACAAAAATATGTCTGTTACTTCGCAGAAAAGTAGTACGATATTATTGATATCGAGAACTGGGGTTGGAGTGCCGTAATGGTCACGTAAATAAAGAACCATTAGAGCTTGTTCGTTACATCGTATAAGCAGTTTCCAAGTGTACATCCATCCGCCAAACCTGAATGTATTCAGACGCACAGTTCCACTCAACAGTTAAGTGAGGCAACGTCTCTGGACAGTATCTCAACACAGGAGTCATCTACAGCCGACGCCAAGAAGGGCCAATTCACAAAAGTGATGTTAGGCGTCGTTCACTGGATCTATGATTATACCAAGGCTCAAAACCAGATCATCACGAGTGAACGCTGACCTAAATTGCCACACACAATCTTCATACTCCAGTAAAGTATCGATTCTTTTGTCAATAAATTCTTGCTAACTGTTACTAATCTGTGTTGCTGTCTGTTTTTGCTATAGCTGTTGCCTAACCCTATTTGGCCTTGTGACAAATCGGGATAGAATGTGAGTCACCTCGGTGGTAGGTGTCCTCTTCCTACCACATTACTTGTTTGTCGTCAAGTACATTTCATGACTAAAACAAGACGTATTTTATTACCTTAGATAAAAATTACGTCATATCAGCATCATACACGTCATATTTCAAGATGACAGAGCTCGGTCAAATGTGCCTAGGAAAGCGCTTTTCTTGCTATTCACAGTCTGTATTTGAAACTGTCTTTACTACAATCATCGTCAGCTGTTTTGTTGCCCAAATAGCAGGACTCAAGCACATACAGGGTGATTCTTATTAACGTTTAAAAAAAGCCGCAGACGCTGAAAAACTAATTTAATATAACACACATGGGGCCGCAAATGTAGGGAAATACCCAAAAAGTGAATGACAAATGACAAACGTGCGACGTCACCAGTTGACGTGCCTTGGCGCACGTGCAGCGGTTGGGCTTGTCACTCGTGCTCTCGACGGTAGGGGGAGTGCTACGCATCGCTCCGTTAAGCTACTGTGCTTTGGTAAATGTAACCCGATTCGACATAGTCTTGTATTACCACGGCCACAAGCACAACCGTATCAAATCGGACAAAGCACGAACGAATACGGAGTACTCTAGTGGAGCAATGCGAAGCACTGCCTTTCCCACCTACCCCACTGTGAGGATAGCATCGACAAGTCCAGCCGCTGCCTGGTGATGAGGTACGTCAACTGGTGATGTCACTTGTTCAACATTTATTATCCACTTCTGAGGTATTTCCCGATATTTGAGGCCCAACGTGTCTTAATTAAATTACTTGTCTCAGCGTCATCTGCGTCTCTTCTGGGGTTTTTAAAGGTTAATGAGAATTACCCTATATATGGTCTCAGTTCCTAACCTAACTCCCTCAGGGTCAGCTGATTTAATTCTAGTACACTCCATTAACTTTGTTGTAGTTTTCTCAATGTTTATCTTATAATTTCTTTTCAGGAAATTATGGAACCTTTCAGCTGGTCTTCCTTGTCCTTTGCTGTCGGTGAGAGGTTAGAACGTCATCACCAAAATGCAAAATTTTTATTTATTCCCCCTGAAATTTAACTTCTTTTCCTAATTTTATTTTAGTTTCCCTTACTGACTGCACAATGTAGAGCAGAAAAGCATTGGGGATAGGCTACAAACGTTGTCTCACTTGCTCCTCAACTACAGCTTCTCTTTCATGTCCTTCGAGTCTTATAACTTTAGTTTGTTTCCTGTACATGTTGTAGATAAGCTTTCGCTTCATTCTGAATTTCAGAGAGTGTATTCTAGTCAACACTTTCAAAAGCGTATTGTAAATCTATAAATCCTGTAAAAGTGGGTTTTCCTTTCTTCAACCTAAAAGGGAGATAAGAAAATAAAGCACTATAATTTTACTACGAAAACGTTTAGTAGGTAACAGAACAAAAAAATCATAAATGTACCTGCGTCTTTTACCTAATTCTCTACATAGTCACCAAAGTTCTCAACACATTCCTCCCATCGCGGCACTAGTTTCAGTATGCCCTGTTCGTAGAAGTTTGTATGGTTAGAGTACAGCGATCTGTGCTCTACTGGTCTCAGTTCAGCATCTGTCACAAAGCATTGTTCGGCCAGGAATTTCTTCATGGGACCAAACAAATGAAAGGTCGACGGTGCTAGGTCCCGACTGAATGGTGGATGTTGGAGGATCTCCCAACCAAATTTGGCGATTTTCTCGCAAATAGGAGCAGCAACATGGCGGCGAACACTCTCCCAAAGAAGTTTAACACCGTCAGCATTAATGTTGTGTTTGCAGGAAGGGCACGACGCAACTTAACCACAGTTTTAGTGTAGGCTACAGCATTTGCAGTTGTCCCATGTTAGCAAAGTCTACCAGTAATGGTTTAAATGGCTCTGAGCACTATGGGACTTCATTTCTGAGGTCATCAGTCCCCTAGAACTTAGAACTACTTAAACCTAACTAACCTAAGGACATCACATGCCCGAGGCAGGATTCGAACCTGCGACCGTAGCGGTCGCGCGGTTCCAGACTGTAGCGCCTAGAACCGCTCGGCCACTCCGGCTGGCTCTACCAGTAACACATCATACATATCCCAGAACACTGTCATAAGCACTTTCCTAGTGGACTGTCACTCTGAACTTTTTTTTTTTTTTTTTTTTTGACAAACCAGCAGATGTCCCTCCGTAGAGGCATGCTTGGTTTTGAGCGTGTAATGGTACGCCCATGACTCATCATCAGAGCTGCACATGAAAACAAATGCTCTCCGCAGCGCAAACTTCAAGCTATACAGTCGTGCAATTTCAACTTTCTAGCTGCAATACCAGGGGAGGAAAAAATTACTGTGCTTTACTTTCCGATCCTCCCTCGTATTTTCTAAGAGACGTCATAGGGTCAGAACTGCTTCGCGTGTTCGTATACAGTATTTCTACGGAACCCAAATTTATGACACGTAAAGGAAAGGAACAAACGCGTAAGACGTACTACGAAGCTGTAGTTGAGGAGTGAGCACCATGTGCTACGTGCAGCGAGCGTTGCGACGGGCAGGGTCGGGACGACTCAGCAAGTGGTGGCGTGGTTCAGAAGCCACGCCACTGCGCGTCACGCCACGCCACGCCACGTCACATTAATGGCTGATCGATGGCGGCCGCTCCATGTCGATACCCGGCATCACGCCAGGCCGTCTGGCCCGCACACCCGTGCGGAAAAAACAGCGGGTCTGCGACGCCAGTCGGACTAGGGAGCGAGCTGACCTTCCAGCTTACTACCCTGCCACATGCCAAATGATATGGTAAAAGTATGTCTCCATCTTATTTTGTTTTGAAGTGGTACCATTTCAGAAGGTACAGCATCTTAATGACGTCTCGGCTAACATTTATTTTAGCTTGGGTTTATTTAACCGTACAGCCACAGAGGTTGGCACAGGAGAGGAATTCGTAGCTGGCAGCATCAAACCAGTCAGAAGACTGATGACTCACACCCAAAAAAAAGACAGCTAAATACTTGGTAAAACATACGAGAAGCAAAACTTACTGGCAGATGAAAAATGTGTGGACTCGAACTTGTGACTTTTGCTTTTTACATGAAAGTTCACTTTTTACATGGAAGTTCAGAGCATGAAAGGGAATTCTCTCCAAGTAGTTGAAAGGTGGCTACACTGAGTCACAGCGCCAGCGATTGCGTCAAAGATTATTATTCCGCCGCCTCCACTGGCGCAGTAGTTGTTCAGAGAATGTCGAGGGCAGTAGTAGTTCAGAGGTTGCCATGGGCAGTACTTGTTGAGAGGATGTCGAGAGCAGTACTAGTTGAGAGCATGTAGTGTGCAGTTACTGTTCTGTTGGGCGAGAGAGTAGACGATCTGAGTGTTGAATGAAATGTTGTACTGTTCGGTTGGTGTAATGTATAGATGGAAGAAGATGCAATTGTCAGAATATATTTGAGAAAGGAGTTGGGCTTTTGATTTATTATGCTGGTGTAATGGAATATTTTCGTCAATATATAATGAGGTAAAAACGTATTACAGTTTTCTTTAATAACAATCCCTCTTGCTCACAGGTACAGACAACAAAGCATCTGGCTAGTGTTCATTTATTAGACTTGTAATACTGGTTTCTATGTGCAATTATAGTATTTCTGATTTTTGAATTAGTTCATTGTAAATGGTGTTTAAAATATTTTGTCGTATTGAGAAAGAAGTGAGCCAGATACATGTACGTTGAGTCACACTACCACACACAGAACAGTTACACTTGTGCTTTGTTGTTTCGTAGTTTTTATAGTTGCAGGGGACTTAATTAATCAATTGTGTTAATGAAAATTCCTCGTCATTCTTTATTTTTATTTTATGCAGTCAGATTGCGTGCTAATAACAGTCAGGCCAACCGGTTACGAGACTTCGTAGCCGGTCACACAGATAGTAAAATTATTGCAATTATTTATTAATATTAGCCTTTTCTTTTTAATTAAGCCCCATGCATAGTTGATGACTTTACCTGCTTGTCTGTGGACACTGAAATTACTAACAGAATCGCATCTTATGAGACAATGGACTGCTCACAATAAAAACTCAATTACAAGCTTACAAGGCTTCTGTTATCAGCACCCTTGGACATGGACAACTCTTGCTAAGCATAATCTCGACTGAACAGCTTTCATCTCCGCTGTCTCCGAAGGATACTTCAGATCTCTTGGAGAGACAGAGTACCCAACACCGAAGTCTTACAGCTCGCAAGCACAACCAGCATTCATGCACTCCTCAGCCACTGACGTCTATGGTGGTTTGGACATGTCAGGTGCATGGATCCTGAGCGAATACGAAAAGCACTGTTGTACGGAGAACTTCAGGAGGGTGTGAAGCCAGCAGGAAGACCACACCTTCGCTTCACAGGTATCTGCAAGAGGGACGTGACCAAAGCCAGTATTAATCCAAGTCACTTGGACACTACTGCTAATGACTGTGTCTACTGTCGACTCTCTAAGCGAAGTGGGGTCAAGATTGCAGGGGACGAACACACACAAGAACAAATCAGGAAGAGGTCAAGAAGCAAGGGAGAGCGGTTTCTGTTCGAAGTCACTCCTGTTCCAAGTCTGCTTGGTTAGCTCGGACGGTAGAGCACTTGCCCGCAAAAGGCAAAGGTCCCGAGTTCGAGTGTCGGTCCGGCACACAGTTTTAATTTGCCATTTGCCAGGAAATTGCCGAATTGTGCTCATCGCACACACAACAAAACGCCAGATGGCTTCCACATGTTGAAGGAACAGTCTGGGCTAAAATTGAGGCCACTTCCGTGTTACTGCTGCTTACGAGGCTGCGCGTCTTTTATTTTGTACAGCTGACAGCCCATTCGGTTACAATAAAAAAAAAAGAGTATTTGCGGAGACGTGGTTCAGTGGAACTGGCGAAAGTAAGTTGTGATGGACGGTTCGTGAGTTGTTTTTGGATGGAGCAGTGAGTGGAGCGCTTGCCTGCGAAAGGCAAAAGTCCCACGATTGCGTCCCAGTCAGCCAGAAAGTTCATATCAGCACTCGCTCCGCTGAAGAACAACTAAACATGCAGTCATGAAACTTGATGATGTGGTAGTCGTGCTTAATACGTCCTGTGGTTTCTTCTCTCTCTCTTTATTTTTTTTTCCAACGGTGAAACTTTGCGAAGACATCGGTTGTAGAAGTCTTCATTTTGACTCTTCAGGAAAGGCTCCACCTCGAAACACGCTTCGTCGTCATTCTGAGAATACGTTTTTCATCCGAAGAAAGAGGATGTCACTGAGTGCCATGCCAGGAGAATGTTGGTCAAGGAAGAGGAGGAGAGAGAAGAGGCAAAATAAAATTACTACCTGCTAGAGGAATAGTGAAATCCGTCGGATTGTGGCGGATGGGGGGGGGGGGGGGGGGTGGGGGGAGGTACGTGCCAAGGATGAGTGATGCGGAAATACCTCGAATGGTGTTAGAAGAAAATCAAGAGCTTAAAGAAGACGGGGTCGACCGGAAACCAGAAGGATAGACGGATTTATGAAGTGAGGACCTACACTCAGACGGTCCACACCATTCCCTCGCTTTTATTAGCTGGAACTTGTTACAGAACTCAATTAGTCTTTCTCCTCTCTCATTCTTTGTCTCAAGCCCATATTCTCCTGTAAGCTTTTCTTCTAATCCTTCCCCAATAACTCCATTCCGGATTTCCAGCAGGCTGCATTGTTTGCACAAAAAAGGAGCAGTAAGAATCATGTATGGTGTTCACCAATCTCATCAGTGAGAGATGCACCATCACAATACAGATATTCGCTAATGAATGTTGTCATAAATAACAGATCAAAATTTGAGAACAATGGTGATGTCCATACCTAGAACACCAGAGAAAAAAATGACCTTTACTGCACATTATTAAAGTTGTCAGTGGCTCTGAAAGGAGTTCAATATACAGCATTTTGTCATTCGCGCAATAACATAAAACATCTGACACACAGGAACGCAAGTTTCAAATCTAACCTAAAATAATTTCTTCTGGATGAATTTTTATTTAAATACCGGTGGCCTGTAAAAAAACCTAGTTTTGAAGTGTAGTCGCATGAACGGGGCTAAAGATAATGGGTTGATTAATGTTAACACCACTCATGTACACTCGCTCCACACCATTCCGATAAAAGAATCGTTCAACTGATCTGTGGAACACGTAACTAACTGAGTTCCACCAACTCGAATCCTGAAAACGATACTCGACTTTATCAATGGGTTGCACATTTTTTAGCTCCTTTAGGGGCGTGCTTCGGTACTGTGGGGCGGGGATTTCCAAGTGTACCAGGACTACAGACATGTACCTGCAAACAGACAAAAATTTCATTACATAACTTTAATTTAGCGAGGTGGTAAATAGTACGTTACAGTTGGCCACGTAAAAAAGGTAACATAGTAATATCGCAACTCAAAGAAACTGCAACCGAACACCACTATTAATGCATTTTATGTCAGATAATGTGGAGTCCCATCTAACTTGCCCATCAGTTGCGCCTACGAGTGGAGCCCAGAGAAACAGATTCCGCTCAGTGTACTCCATACTACTTGCACCCTTGAGTCATTTCGTACAACGATTAATGAAAGTTTACCAAGAATGCTCTCGGGTAGGATGGGCCATACCTCATTCATAACACCGGGAAGAGTCACAATCTGACTTGATGATTGAAATATATGGTGAGCCAAAGATTTACTTATACTTAGACAAACAATTTTTTCACAATGAAGCCAGATGAAAAGACTGCATTAGCATTACACATTATGCTTTGATGGTTAACAAAACACCATTTTCCGAAATAAATAAATAAAAGAAGTTACTAAATAAATATTCCTGATATTCTGAAGTGAAAAGTATTTAAACCGACAAACTCTGGGGGGTTGTAGGGGACATCAAAACAAATATTTTTCCATGATGTCATTTTTTCCTATGAGGAGTATTTAAACCGGTAGAAGAAGATTTCTCTGGCGGCAGATTAATTAAACCAACAAACACTTTTCCATTTTTTATGACCAAGAGACAACACATTAACACAACCCAATTTCAATGACAGTAGATTTTCAAAAATTCCTCCATTGACGCCTAAACAAAGGTTACACCGTCGGATCATGTTCTGTCTGACACGGGAAAAAGCCCCAGGAGTATCCTGAATTGTTCCTGCTGCTGCTACTATCTGGGCAACCAGATCCTCTTCTGATGCAACAGGGGTTGCGGAAACAAGGTTGCGCATCTCTCACCACACAAAAAAGTCCACAGGGGACATATCTGGGGATCGAGCAGGCCATGGTACAGGACCACCTCTGCCCATTCACGTTTCTGGGAACCGTCGGTCCAGGAATAGACTCACACGATGGTTGAAATGTGCCGACCCCCCTTCATCTTGGATCGACATGCGTTGTTTTGTAGGGAGCGGGACGTCTCCAAGCAATTCTGGCTATGCTCTGGCGAGAAAATATAATAGTGCCTGTCATTTAATGGCCTAGGTAGCAGGTATGGCCCAAGTAAACAGTCTCCAAAAACACCGACCCACACATTAACGAAGAACGCACTTGATGAGCGCTAGTAACTGTAGCATGTGCGTTATCCTTACTCCAAACATGCGAATTGTGCATGTCGAAGACTCCATCGCGCCCGAACGTTGCTTCATCGGTAAACAATACGGGGGATGGAAATGTAGGATGCATTTCACACTGTTCCAGGTACCACTGCGAAAACTGTGCTCTGGGTGGATAATCAACGGGTTCCAAGTTGTGGACACGTTGTACGTAAAATGGAAGTAACAATTGCTCTCGAAGGACTGTTCTTACATTGGTCTGATTCGTCTCCATGTTACGTGCAATTGCACGAGTGCTGATAGAAGGATCCCTCTCCACATTCTGCAAGACAGCTTCCTCAAGCTGCAGCGCTCTTACCGTGCGACGGCGTCCCTGTCCAGGTAATCTGCTAAATGATCCGGTCTCACGCAGACAGTACACAGCAGCAAAATGTCGTATGATGCCGGATACGGCGATTAGGATATTTTGTTGATAAACCCGCTGTGCAGCTCGTCCGTTCTGGTGCGCTACGTAGTACGCACCAACCATATCAGTGCACCCTTCCAGGTGTATCGCTCCATTAGTAAACAGAGACAATGCCCTACTACAATGGTGGACAGCAGTTGCCTATACAAGTGAAGAGCGTAATACGCCGTGTAACAACTGAAGATGGTAATACGGCCTCTAACAACTGAAGAGCGTAATACCGACTCCATCGGTTTAAATAATCCTCATAGGAAAAAATGACATTAGGGAAAAATATTTGTTTTGATGTCCCCTACAACCTCCCAGAGTTTGCCAGTTTAAATACTTTTCACCATGTATAAGGTTGACATACTCTAATATATCAAAATGAAATGCATAAACGATGGAAACAGTAACGGAAAGCCAGAGTCATATGTGGCTTGTCTAGAACAGCTATGTAGCTAAGTGACGCTTGCATCTAAAAGGCGGAACTATCCTTAATCGTTACCAATATATTAATTAATCGACTTCCGGAAATAACTTTTATGTATCTTTATGGACTAATAGTTTTGTAAAAGCAAATTATAAATCTGGTTGTACAAATGTTACCCGTAATGTTGTAAATTACGTTATGTAATCTGTTTTCGGATTGAGAGACAGGAAGTTGTTAAAGCATTTTTGGTTTGCGTAACGATAGGAAAAAGGGTCTAGTGCAGTATTTTACTAGTGAATGAACAACTAGGAAAGAACATTGGAGTTTCATGACTTACGAGGGATCTAGAAAGACTGTAACCACACAGTAAAATGGCACGTAAAATGAATTAACTAGCTGTCATGTATGTTAAATAATAAGTCATTGTTTTGGTCGAAAAACATGGGTATAATTTGGTAAAACAAGAAACGCGACCAACCAAAGCCACCAGTATAACCATAGTCTGTGGAAAAACTGATTCAAGATGGCTGGCAGTTTAGGAGATACAATGATACACTGAAGCGCCAAGGAAACTGGTATAGGCATGTGTATTGAAATACAGAGATACGTAAACAGGCAAAATTCGGCGCTGCGGTCGGCTACGCCTACATAAGACAAGTGTCTGCCGCAGTTTCTAGATCATGTACTGTTGCTACAATGGCAGGTTATCAAGACTGAAGTGAGTTGGAACGTGGTGATATAGTCGGCACACGATCGATAGAACACAACATCTCCGTGGTAGCGATGATGTGGGGATTTTCCCTTACGACTATTTCATGAGTGTACCGTGAATATCAGGAATCCGATAAAACATCAAATCCCTGACATCTCTGCGACCGGAAAAAAATCCTACAAGAACGGGACCAGAAACGACTGAAGAGAATAGTTCAACGTGACTGCAATCTAACCCATCAGCAAATTGGAGCAGATTTCAATGCTGGGCCATCAACAAGTGTCAGCGTGAACCATTCAATGAATTACCATTGATATGGGCTTTCGAAGCCGAACGCCCACTCGTGCACCGTTGATGACTGCAAGACACAAAGCCTTACGCCTCGTCTGGTCCCCTCAACAGCGACATTGGTCCGTTGATGACTGGAAACATGTTGCCTGGTAGGACGAGTCTCGTTTCAAATTGTATCTAGCGGATGGTCGTGTATGGGTATGGAGACAACGTCTTGAATCCATGGACCCCGCATGTCAGCAGGGGACTGTTCAAGCTGGTGGACGCTCTGTAATGGTGTGGGGCGTGTGCAGTTGGAGTGTTATGGGACCCCTGATACATCTAGATACGACTGTGACAGCTTACACTCACGTAAGCATCCTGTCCGATCACCTGCATCCATTAATGTCCATTATGCATTCCGATGGACTTAAGCCATTTCAGCAGGGCACTGCGACACCTCATATGTACGGAATTGCTACAGAGGGGCTCCAGGAACACTCTTCCGAGTTTAAACACTTCCGCTGGCTACCAAACTCACCAGCCACGAACATTATAGAGCATATATGGAATTCCTTGCAACGTGCTGTCCAGAAGAGATCTCGATTCCCTCGTACTCTTACGGATTTATGGACAGCCCTGCAGGATTCGCGGTGTGAGTTCCTTCCAGCACTACTTCAGACATTAGTCGCGTCGATGTCACGTCGTATTGCGGAACTTCTGCTTGCTCGCGAGGGCCCTGCACGATATTAGACAAGTGTACCAGTTTCTTTGGCTCTTCATTGTATGTACAGTACGTTAATTCATAAAATGAAGAATCACCAACAGGATACTGCATTGTAAAAAGGGCTCCCCTTTTTCTTATTACGATACGTATATGTAACATTTTGTGATCTCTCTCTCTCCAGCTTTGGTCAAATGCAAAAGTGATAACTACATGCACTGACGAGCAGACTTACTGTTCAAGGAAACATCACCAATATGACACCATACATTAAGGAGAGAGAAAAGCACACTTGCAAGGTACCAGTCCCAGAAAACGGGCCCTAGCGAAAATTTGGGCCATAGTTCTGACAGTAAACAGTTATGACCGTCTGAGTGGCCTGCTTTTAAACATGTGCGCTCGTCGTTTGTCACTCACTCCGCTCCACTTCAGCTGCCCAATGCCCAATGCCCGAGCGCGAAGTACTGTATGGCGGAGTTGCAAGAGGATCGTGAAAGGTGACGAATTGACATTGGTAATTTGCTTTGCTCACTGTGTCAAAGAGTGCGGCTCCTGACCTTTAGCTCATGCCAGAGATCTCTTTGAATATTTTTGTGTTACGATTCAGTAACCCAGTGCAAATGAACGAAGCGAATGAGTCTTCCATTAAAGAAGTAGCGTAGCGCTATTTTATTGTTAATATGGATGTTGTGTGTTAATTTGTTTTGATTTTAAAGCTGCCCCTGTTATAGACAAGTACATTTTCAGGAGATGTGATACTCTTCGTATTATAGAATTGTGGCCCAAAGTTTCGCGGGGTGTCGTTTTCGGGGATTAGTATCCTGCAAGTGTGCTTTTTTCCTCCTTAATATATGAGGTCCAGTCGATGTGTTTCGTTGTTGGACAGTTTATTTGCCGTACAATGAAGGAACCATTTTTTCAGTTTACTTGCTTACATTGAACATACACTACTGGTCATTAAAATTGCTACCGAAGAAATGCACATGATAAACGGGAATTCATTGGATAAATATATAATACTGGAACTGTCATTTGATTACATTTTCACGCAGTTTGGGTGCATAGATCCTGAGAAATCAGTACCCAGAACAATCACCTCTGGTCGTAATAACGGCCTTGATACGCCTGGGCATTGAGTCAAACAGAGCTTGGATGGCGTGTACAGGTACAACTGCCCATGCAGCTTCAACACGATACCACAGTTCATTAAGAGTAGTGACTGACGTATTGTGACGAGCCAGTAGCTCAGCCACCATTGATCAGACGTTTTCAGTTGGTGGGAGATCTGGAGAATGTGCTCGCCAGGGCAGCAGTCGAGCATTTTCTGTATCCTGCAACAAGCGGTCGTGCATTATACTGCTGAAATGTAGTGTTTGGCAGGGACTGAATGAAGGGTAGAGCCACGGGTCGTAACACCTCTGAAATGAAACGTCCACTGTTCAAAGTGCCGTCAATGCGAACAAGAGGAGACCGAGCCGTGTAACCAATGGCACCCCAATACCATCACACCGGGTGATACGACAGTATGGCTTCCAATGTGCGTTCACCGAGATGTCGTCAACCACGGATGCGACCATCATGATGATGTAAACAAAACCTGGATTCATCCGAAAAAATGACGTTTTGCCATTCGTGCACCCAGGTTCGTCGTTGAGTACACCATCGCAGGCGCTCCTGACTGTGATGCAGTGTCAAGGGTAACCGCAGCCATGGTCTCCGAGCTGATAGTCCATGCTGCAGCAAACGTCGTCGAACTGTTGGTGCAGATGGTTGTTGTCTTGCAAACGTCCCCATTTGTTGACTGAGGGATCGAGACGTGGCTGTACGATCCGTGACAGCCATCCGGATAAGATGCCTGTCATCTCGACTGCTAGTGATACGAGGCCGTTGGGATCCAACACGGCGTTCCGTATTATCCTCCTGAATCCACCGATTCCATATTCTGCTAACAGTCATTGGATCTCGACCAACGCGAGCAGCAATGTCGCGATACGACAAACCGCAATCGCGATAGGCTACAATCAGACCTATATCAAAGTCGGAAACGTGACGGTACGCATTTCTCCTCCTTTCACGAGGCATCACATCAACGTTTCACCAGGCAACGCCGGTTAACTGCTGTTTGTGTATGAGAAATCGGTTGGAAACTTTCCTCATGTCAGCACGTTGTAGGTGTCGCCATCGGCGCCAACCTTGTGTGAATGCTCTGAAAAGCTAATCATTTGCATATCACAGCATCTTCTTCCTGTCTGTTAAATTTTGCGTCTGTAGCACGTCTTCTTCGTGGTGTAAGAGTTTCAATGGTTAGTAGTGTAATTAAAAGAAAGAAAGCTAAGGTGGGATAACTAAATAAAAAAAAGAGAGTGTCTGTGTTTCGCTGCAAGTACAGGCAGGCAGTCTTGCACGCAGATGAAAATACTGTGTGAAGAGTGGGAGTGTAAGTGCGGATGCAGAACCGCTCTGTACCTAAAGGACATGTTTAAAGTCTTTAGTACTGTTGATTAACAGCTGTGTCACATATACTCATTATACAGACTGTTACACAGGTGTCTTTGTACAAACTAAGTGTAGATCATGAACAGTTTTGCATGATTCAGCATGCATATTACCAGATGGTGAAGAAAGAGCTGATTTCTTGCGTTAAAATAATAATTTTTCCTGTGCTAAAACATTTAAGTGTATAGGCCATTAGGTATGTTTGTAAACTATGTCGTCAGGCTTAGCGACTATTTGCTAACCAACAGAAGCGTGAATGAGTTGGGTTGGGTTTTTTCGGGAAGGAGACCAGACAGTAAGGTCATCGGTCTCATTGGATTAGGGAAGGACGGGGAAGGAGGTCGGCCGTGCCCTTTCAAAGGAACAATTCCGGCATTTGCCTGGAGCGATTTTAGGGAAATCACGGAAAATCTAAATCAGGATGGCCGGACGCGGGATTGAATCATCGTCCTCCCGAATGCGAGTCCAGCGTGCTAGTCACAAGCGTGAATGACCTATAATAAAAGCCGATATAAAAAGGGGTATTTACACATTTGTTCATTATATTACAACACTTAAAATCATTGTTCTAAATAGTGCAGTCTGTATTTCTTGCTTAGTGTTTACTAGTAACATACAATTTCTGTCAGAGTCTTAACTGATCAGTGTGTTCCTTAATAATGCTACCGAACCCACTGTTTCAACATCAGTTGAGGTACATTTGGTCAGCTACTGCCTTGAGTACTTGTATTCCTAAAAATGTTCTAAGTTCAACTAACAACAGTTTCTCGTGGCATTCTGAGTGAATTCCATTCACAGATCCAAATTCCCAAAAAGAGTAACTTTTAGAGGGCCACTAAATAACACTCATTTATGTCTTTATCTTCCCTTCTATAATCCGCAGGCACGCACAGTGTTGTGCTTCATAATATTCGAGAGAGACGAATTCAAGCAAAAAGTGGAAAGTAACGGCGTGCGTCTCGATTCCTATATGCAGATTGCCAGCGGATGATTCACCTTCAGACCCCGTGAATCACGAGGAAAATTTACGCCCGCTGATGCTAAACGTCACGATCTATATTAGATGCTCTCACCACTCCTCCGAGTGCGTGAGCAATCAGTACAACACTTTCTATACAGAGCGCCTAGCATGAGTTTCATTGTGGTGGCTACTGACCACCCGACTCGGACATCAGGTGTTGGCAACCCCACACAACCAACAAGACAGGAACTGAGTGAGCCTGCTGGGTGACATTTAACGAGTAAAAGCAGCACGCTATCGCGTTTTTCACATGTTTCTATTGCCACCCACTATGGACGCTCCTACAACAAAACTTGCGGTAGTTCATTTTTGCAAGCTAGTTCTCAGGGAACTGTTAGTTGTCCGTTACCTCACTTGTCCTAACTCCCTAACCTCCCAGAAAAGATATCATTGTGCTCACAACGTTCTATTTCATACAAATGAACCAGTCTGATATGCACCACCATCTTGGTGAAAATCAATAATAAAAAAGTGGGATGGTTTACGCCAAAATTAAAATAATCTAAAAATATTGTAAGTAGGCTGTTTAGGTTTTCTATATTGATTACGCCACGTAGCGCTCTGTATGAAAATCACTGGCTGTGCTGTGTGCAGTCAGTGGCTGGTTGGCATTGTTGTAATACACGCCATTGTAGTGTCGGGCAGCTGGATGTTAACAGCGCGTAGCGTTGCGCAGCTGGAGGTGAGCCGCCAGCAGTGGTGGATGTGGGGAGAGAGATGGCGGAGTTTTGAAATTTGTAAGGCTGGATGTCATGAACTGCCATATATTTTATGACTATTAAGGTAAATACATTGTTTGTTCTCTATTAAAATCTTTCATTCGCTAACTATGCCTATCAGTAGTTAGTGCCTTCCGTAGTTTGAATCTTTTATTTAGCTGACAGTAGTGGCGCTCGCTGTATTGCAGTAGTTCGAGTAACGAAGATTTTTGGTAAGGTAAGTGATTTGTGAAAGGTATAGGTTAATGTTAGTTTCAAATGGCTCTGAGCACTATGGGACTCAACTGCTGTGGTCATCAGTCCCCTAGAACTACTTAAACCTAACTAATCAAAGGACATCACACACATCCATGCCCGAGGCAGGATTCGAACCTGCGACCGTAGCAGTCGCACGGTTCCCGACTGCGCGCGTTAATGTTAGTCAGGGCCATTCTTTTGCAGGGATTTTTGAAAGTCAGATGGCGTTGCGCTAAAAATATTGTTTGTCAGTTTAAGCACAGTTATGTATAATGTTTCTAAGGGGACGTTTCATGTGGCGAGCCTTAGCCGAGGATACCTCACTGGAGTCTTCTGATTTTTTTCTTATGGTTTGTGTGATTAGTGTATATTTTGTTTATTGCTAGCGCGTAATTGTAGAGAGAATTTCCTCTGTAGTTGTAGTTTTTCATTGTTGTACAGTAAAACAGTTGTGGCATGCTTGTAGATTTGCACCAAGTATTTCGCAGCTGCGCTTGCAATTAACTAGATATTATTTGCTATGTTAATGTGTTCTCTTATTTTTGCTCTTCAAATTGTGTTTTTCTGTGTTGTGGTGTGAAATATTGTGACAATAATGGCGTGTGAAAAACGTAATACTAGGCTCCAAAGTAAACTGAGAAATGACAGTGAAGACGAAAGCAGTGTGTTAGCGCCACCATGTAACGAATTAACTAATGTTCAAAGTAGTAATTTGGTAATAGTGCATAGGGAAAAGGAGCGGGCTGCAAATAATGGTATAGGCAGTGAAACAATTAGTGAACAGGGAAGCATTATCCATCGAACGGTCGGCAACAGCTCGCGTCAGGAATCCGTAATGACAGGACACAAGCTAGGAAATACTGTACATTCAGGTTTTGCGTCCTCACCGTTTCCTCAAATAAATCAATACACATTTTCTGCTTGTCAAAATGTGAATGTTGCCGGTGCAAATGCACTGCCGAAAAGCATAGAGGAACAGATTCCAGACACTAATACATTATTATTGCAATTAATGCAACAAATGAAACAAAATCAGAGACAAACACAGCAACAGTTAGACTGAATGGAACAAAATCTTCAAAAGTTAGACATAATGGAACAAAATCAGAGGCAAACACAGCAAAAGCTTCAAAAGTTAGACACAATGGAACAAAATCAGAGACAAACACAGCAAAAGCTTCAAAAGTTAGAGACAATGGAACAACACCAGAGACAAACACAGCAACAGTTAGACACAATGGAACAAAATCTTCGGAAGTTAGACACCACACTTGAACAAACACCTGAAGATTTAACTACTGAGTTACATAACATTGAATCGAAATGTCAAAAAATCTGTAATGACGTAAAAACACAAATTTGTGAGCATTTTCAACCTATTTTTTCGCGGCATGAAAATGCATTACAGAATCACGAAGCAGCCATAAAAGAACTGCAAACTATTGTTCGTGAAAATCACGACACCTTGCAAGCTAAATTGGACTCAGTTGCATCCACCGAGTCGGTTACGCAACTTGCAAGAACTCAGGAAAATTTAAAGGACACAGTAGATTCGATTTCAACACAAATGGACACTCTGAAACTTGATTCAGAAAAACACACTGAGGAAATGTGTTCACTATCGGAGAAAGTAGCCGAACTTTCGGATCAGTTCACTAATTTATCTGCAAAGGTAGATGATGATCTGAATGACACAAGACCTGTAGCCATCACTGACACAGAAGAGTATGAACAAATTAAGAAATTCAAACAAAATCAGAATCAAATTAATACGCAATACAAAAGAGAAATCCGGGAAGTACAAGATCAGTTGACGCAGGTAATACAAAAATTACATATTTCATAGGACACTCGCGCTCCAACACGGGAAGAGGAACTTAGAGATACAGAAAAGCCACAAAATAATAACACAGGGCATTTCGGAAATCATGAAAGAAATTGGCAAGGTGCACCGAATTTTGAGACGGAACCGCCGACACGACGTAACAATGACCGATATGCTACTCGCCGACACGATGATCTTGACTATAAGCTGTTCATTACTGCGAGTAAATTCAAAACATTTAAGATTTCTGGCAACGACATTCATCCACAAGCGTGGCTCCATCAATTCTCTCATTGTTTTCCTCCCAACTGGTCATTAGAGCACATATCAGAATTTATGTGTGGCTACTTGGAGAATGAACCAGCTGTAAGAATGCGATCGGTCATTCACGATTGTCACAGTGAAGGAGAATTTTATCATGCCTTCCTCTCAGCATATTGGTCTCAAGCTACACAAGACCGAGTAAAACATAGCAACATAATGATGAAACATTTCGAACAATCTGAATTTTCCAGTCTTGTCAAATATTTCGAAGACATGTTACATAAGAATCAGTATCTTTCAAACCCGTACAGCCCCTCAGAACTCATCCGCATTTGCTTAATCAAACTGCCTGAACATTTACGACATATTATTTTAGCAGGACGATGCAAAGACGACATTGAAGCTTTTCAGGGACTGTTACAAGAACTGGAAATTGACACTGACAATCGCGGAACGCGAAAACAGGAGCACAACAATTACAGGTCACACCTGTCACAATTCCACTATGACAGAAATAATACACGACAAGGCTATTCATACAACGTAAATCGTGACCAAAACAGACACCAACCGTATGACAACCGTTGGCAGAGTAGTAATAATTACAGGGAAAGATCACCTCTCCGCGGTAATGACTATCACAGAGACAATCAGAGAAACAGACAATATGGAAACCAAAGTACTTATTATCAAGGGAGACAGAATAACTTAAGACGCAACGGTCCAGCGCGCAGTTATGATTCAGGGAGAAATTCTCCACCACGTGACCGACAAGAAAGAAACTATGGAATCTACCGACATGACAACAGACGATATAATCGTAACGACAGACCTGAACTGCAGAAGAACGGGCGGGATTCAAACAGAGCAGGGCCCTCTCGACAAGGTGAATTTGTAGAAGTTAGGTCTCCAAATCCCAATAACGACGCGCGCCAACAAAGACACAATAGGCAATGACTCATACCGCTGGCAGCCACCAAACGTACTTATGAAACTAAGGACGCAGCTGCCGTAGCTACTAATTACGTAAAAATGGAAGACATTAGGGACATCTTACTCCAGGAACATGACGTGAAACATAACAACATTGCATATCCTGTGATTCACATTACTGTAAATGACGTAAAATTTAGGGCAGTACTTTACTCAGGCAGTCCCATTTCAGTAATTAGTGAAACAGCTTTTAGCAAATGCAACAAATCGAACGATTGCCCCACACTTTCGTTACGCAAGATTAATTTACAAGGTGCAGTCATTGGAAAAAGTGTAGATGTACGCCAACAAACCAACTTAGAATTCTTTTGTCAAAGCCACAGCTTCTCTATGAACTTTCTTATTGTTCCATTATTGTCGACGGAAATTATACTGGGAGTAGACTTTTTGAATGAATACAAAGCAATCTTGAACTTTCACGATGCTGAAATACGTTTAGAGAAAGAAGGTAAGTCAATAGCTTTGAAATTTGAAGATTGGCTCTCAAACCATGACGAGGAAATTAATCGGCTTTACCTTCTGTTAGACAACAGTTCGGAATTTTCGACGGAACTAGACACTAACAATCACTCTGCAAGTACTGGCAGGGATGATATCGACGGCATATTTGAAACTAATGAGTTAATTCAGAATAAAATTCAAACAATTGAGAATTGTAATGACACTGATAGGCAGGACCTTTCTGAGATTTTACAAGCACATTCCACAGTTTTTACTCACAAAATAGGAACAATCAAGGGATTTCAATACCAATTTCGTGTTCGTGAGCATACTAAATTTTGTGTTAGACCATACGTAATTCCAGCGCATTATAGGGACCTTGTTAGAACAGAAATACAATCTATGCTTGACGATGGCATTATTGAGCCTGCAGTAAGCTCATACAACAATCCATTACATGTTGTTGAGAAGAAAAATGGATTGATCAGGCTTGTATTAGATGCGAGACAAATCAATACTATCATTATTCCTGAAACAGACAGGCCGCAAACGTTGGAAGAACTTCTTCAAAATTTTAATGGTGTAAAAGTGTTGTCTTCCATTGATCTCAGATCCAGCTTTTATCAGATCGAACTTCATCCAGAATGTAGAAAATACACAGCTTTCCTTTGTTTCGGGGTTTGTTATGAGTTTCGGAAACTTCCTTTTGGTTTGAACATTTCCTCGGCAGCATTCATTCGCGGGCTAAATTCCATATTACCTGAGTTCTTAAAACGTCACATCACCTTATATGTGGATGATAATCTGATAGCAGAAGCCTCATGGGAACAACATAATCACATCCTTAACAGCGTGTTATATATTTTTGCAGAATCTGGAATTACAGTTAACTTGGAAAAGTCTGAATTCGGTAGGACAAAGGTGGAGTTTTTGGGACATATTATTTCTTCTGAAGGCATTCAGCCGGATCCTGAAAAGTTAGAAGCAATCAGAGCCATTCCAGTTCCATCCACAAAAAACAAGTCCGCAGTTTTCTAGGTCTCGTAAATTTTTACCGTCGTTTTCTGAATATGCAAATTCTAGTTACACCAAAACTTTGTTCTCTCACTGGAAAAAATACTATTTGGAACTGGGACGAACAAGCACAGTTGGAATTCAATTCTTTGAAAGAATCGCTACTTAACGCGCCAATACTAGCTCATCCAGATCTGTCACAAGATTTCTGCCTTAGCACGGATTCTTCTAAAGTCGGTCTTGGTGCCCATTTATTTCAAGAAGCCATAGAAAATGACACTACCGTTCAGAAAACCATTGCTTTTGCTAGCCGAGTGCTAACAAAATCTGAAAAAAATTATTCCGTTACTGAATTAGAAGCTTTAGCTATCGTTTGGGCATTTAACAAATTCCGTTTCTTTCTTTACGGTAAGCACGTAAAAATATACAGTGATCATCGTGCAATACAATTTCTTATGTCTTCATAATTAAATCATGACAGGTTAAAACGTTGGGAATTGTTTCTGCAAGAATTCTACATCACAATAGTCTACATTCCCGGCAAGGAGAACATCGTTGCGAACGCAATGTCACGCGCACCAGCTGGGCTTGAGAAAAGTAACACAGAAAGCAACCTCGAGAAAAATTTCAGTATTCTTTACATTCAGAAAGTCGCCTTTGAAAACTTCATCACCACATCTTTAAAGGACATTGCTCATGAACAAGATAAAGATCCGATTTGGAAAGACATCAAAAGTAAATGGCATGAGAAGACACACACACAGATTCGGCATTATTATCTGGTTAGAAACGACATACTGTTAAAACGATGCACTGTTGATGCAAGCTATGGGTACTTTGCATTCCAGACGATTTCGTTAATAAGATCATTTGGTACATTCATTTGAGCTATGCACATTTTGGTCCACGAAAATGTTATCGTATTCTTCGGATGACTTGTTATTTTAACAATATGGAAAAGAGAATTCGAAGAGTCTTGTCTATTTGTAAACTTTGTCAAAAGGCGAAACCATCTACTGTCTCCCATCGTGCTCCATTGTTTCCTATCATTCCTTCTAAATTAAAAGAATTTGCTGCTGTTGATCTCTTGGGACCGCTTGTCAGAACATCTAATGGATTTTCGTACGTTTTAGTCGCTGTTGAACTTACTTCAAAATTTGTTTCTTTCAATCCGTTACGTAAAGCCACTGGACGGTCTGTATCCAACGCCTTTGTTAAAAATTTCTTACGTGAAGTTGGACACGTTAGTAAAGTCATTTCAGATAACGGACCGCAATTCAGATCTGCTGTTTGGTCACGCATGCTTCGTAACCATTAAATCAAATCTGTTTTTATTTCATTGCACTCACCACATTGTAACCCGTCTGAACGGATTATGAAAGAAATCAATAAGCTTTGCAGACTTTATTGTCACAGAAAGCATAAGCATTGGGACAGATATTTACACTTACTTCAAAACGTGCTGAATGAAATGCCTCATGACTCCACTGCTTTACCACCTGTTCTTGTACTGAAGAATAAAGAACCACCGAACAGAATCAGAGAGCTTGTACCTTTTCCGAATACACGTAAACTTCGACACAAAGACATAATTGATTTGGCTATTAAATATATATATATATATATATATATATATATATATATATATATATATATATATATATATATATTCTGCTGCAGACAAAAGGAGAAAATTACATGGTAAAGCAAATGCTAAGAAATTATATATTGGTCAGAAAGTTCTCATTAAAGCTCATTCATTGTCACATAAGAAGAAACACTTGAGTCACAAATTCTTTCTAGTTTACAATGGACCTTACAGAATCTGACGTATACCACATGATGATTGCGTTGAAGTTGAAACTCTGCGAACTAGGAAGAATAAAAGTTTACACCACATTTCACATGTAAAACCGTTTATTGAAAGATAATCTGCTTTTTAACATTTTCTTTGCCATAAAACATTTCACTTCACATTTCTAGTATGCTTTGTCACACTGAGAAACTGTTAACATGCAACAATGTTAACTATCCAGTCTAGAACCTAGGGAACATTTTTAAACAGGAATTACGAATGCATTATTATAGTGAACAGACGACACAGTGTTGTTATTTGTACATTCTTGCTTGTTAGTTGCACGATTACGTAACGACTATAAGGCTTACATACTTAGAACATATACTGTTAATGAGATTTCAATGCAACATTTTGGTTTAGTTGAAAAGACATTCTTTATTTGAAGTACTTTCTGTGAGATTAAAGATGACTTAGCATTTGGTTTCTTTGATAGCTACACGATTATATCACGACGCTACTAATGTGTGACACAATTTACATTGTGCTTTTGCGGTGTATCTGTTTTATATCTGCACAGTTTTTCTGAATTCTTCTGGAAAGGAAAACATGTTTTAGTAGTAACTTTGTGGCATAGCTACACTGAGACAGCCTTTTCTGTAGCACAACAATACGTTATAGTACAGTACTTACTTCATCACGGCTATAAGCGTAGTAACTACGATGTCTATACGCAAAGCATTTCACTTTTGTTTATCATGAGGTAAGTACATTGACTTCTGCAGAACTTAGCTTTCAGAGGACAATAACTACGACACTTCCACAGAATTATCTTACAGCGAGACTCACATTTAGCGCTACAGGACACACATTTGAGTGATTAATTCTGTACTTGAACCATTTATTCTTCAAGATTTTTGAATTACAAAGCAAGTTTTCCGTGAGACATTTCATTCCATTGCTGAAATCTGTAACACCTTAGGGTATAAATACATTAATCCTCAGGGGGGTACACGCTTACTTTGTGTAGCCCTAGCTAATATGGTATTTGCTTATACAACTTTACACATTGGTACCATATATCTCTAACACAGAATTACACAGCTATCTGATCATTTAACCGAGAGAGACAAATATTTATTTTACTACATCAGTGACAGATGTTTACGTAATTACACGGTTGGATAACTTCACACTTATGAAATTGTATTTTGTCTGTACTTTGTGAAATGTTCATTTTTTTCGGAACCATTGTGATACTATGAGAGCTTTGAATGATGTGTTTGGTATGGGATCATGATTTTTAAAGTACGTTTGAGGCAGATGACACTTTTGACATGAGCAAAGAATTTTTTTTAGGTTTTGAAATTATTGGAGGAAGCAACAACGAGTTTGAGAGTTGACTGAGGTGTTATGATGTTATTATTACGATGACTATGTGTATTATGCTGTTGCGGTATGTTTATGATCAATAAGCTGATGCTATATGAGTTATTTGATTATGCTATGTATCTGTTATGGTGAAATATTAAAGAAGTGTCGACGAATAAGGTGAGGAATAATGAGTAGTGGTTAGGGTCTCTGGTTTGTGAAAAAGGTTGTTGAAGATCAAGAATCGTACTTTAATAGTTATGAAATGTTTGTAAATAGTGAATGTATTACAACGCCGACGAAAATTTTTTGGACACTGTTATATCAATAGGATTTTGTTTCTACAGATGTGTAACGCGAATTCTTGACCTGTGAAATTTTTTATATGAGACTGCCACTGCAGCGGAAACTGGTGTCGTAAATATTTCGGTATGACAGTTAAGTGACCACCTGCACGTAATGCGTCGTGGGCACCCAGCTGCGCGACAGCCACCCGACAACAGAAAGCCATTAGGTGAAAAAAGGAGGCCATTATCCTCGCTATTGACATTCCTTTGTAGAAAGCATCGCAAAAACGACACGCTCATTACTTGGAAAGATACTTACTTACATTTGCACACCTGATAATGACAAGCCTCTTTCTATGAGAGTTGAGAGAATTTGTACTAACTTATGAAATGTCGCATGACTATTGAATGATATTTTTATGCTTTGCCTTTCATAGTTTTTATTTCATTTGATATCTGGTTTCCAGCTGTGTTGCAGCATTGGTTTTATAAAATAAAATTGAATGCATTTGCTAATGTGAACACTTTCTGTCAACAGATCTATTAAATAATCATTTTATGATTCACGTTCTTCGAAAAAGAAGCAGTTGGAAAGGAAAGAACAATAAGAAGGGATTAATAACAGTTACTGCATACTTAATTTTCTTTTCAACTACTTGGTAATATCTTTTGTAGAATTAGCTTTGTGGTGCACCACTTTAAGGACATAGGTATTAATATGTGAATAGACGTTTCCCTTTTCTGCATTGGTCTTTACTGTGATATTTTTTCTGCTTGAGCTTTGTGATGTTTAGATATAAGTTATTGCATTTGCTGCTGCTGTTTGCCAGGCATAGTGTTACTGAATTTCACTTTGTATTACTCTGTTAAGCCAGTTTTACTACTGATTTATTTTTCTTGTTGCTGTTCATTGCTTCATATTAGTTGCAATGTTGCATTTGCTTTGCTAAGTCCTATATTGCTGCCTTTTTTGCCAATTTGCATTTTTTGTCATTTCTTTTTGTGTTAATTGTTTTGTGCTGCTGTATTGCGTCGTCCCTTAGTTTACCATCTGAGCTCAGTAGGTTTAAGTTAGCTTACGAGGGGGTAGACTATATAAGAAACTAACTATGATGTATTGGAAGAAAAGCATTGAGAAGCTATAAGAAAATGGTTTGGCCAAAAAAGTAGTGTACAGTGGAGAAAAACTATTTTTGAAAGAGGATGTGAACAGAATACAGAAAGCATGCTTGGATAGGATTTTTTTGGCTGGAGCAAATGTTGAAATAAGAGGGACGATCTATGGAATGAATTTTTGGGTTGGACTGCAGTACCAAATGTTACCCTGAAAACAAACCCTGTCCTTTCCTTTTGTGTTATCCCACTATGTGTTTGTGTACCCTTGTGTATTTATTTTCTTCCTGTCTCTGTGTACTGTTTCATAGATTTTTTTCTCTCCTAATACTAAGATACATTCACTATGATGCGGAATACTGTTATCCTCAAATATAATTTTCATTAATAACGTGTTATTTACTTTGTAAAGATGTTTACACATTATTTATTCTGTTTTGTTCTAATACTCATGTGTGAAATTTATGTTTTGAAAACTATTCTCATTATTTTATATATTTACTTGTGTCATAATTCCTGTAACACTGATGTATATGTCTATTTCTGTCTTTTGTAAAGTCTGTATTACTACAAATGTTATGTGCATTATTATGTTTTCATGATGTTCTGTACCTCTGTAATTGTATTCTTATGTTATAAAATTGTAATTGACACCAGTTCTTCAAATTAAGTAACTTGTAGGTTACATTTCACTGCACACGTTTCTGTTGGTCATAGTATATGGACAATATGTGAGAAGTTGGGACCGTTAGTGTTTGGACGTGTGTTGATAATTCAGCAAGGGACTGATTAACAGCATTGCTGGTTCTAAGGATAATTCCAAAACTTTTTGAGTGCACAAGTGATGGTTTATGCACTTGCTATATTCTCCGCAAGACTCTTCGATGGTGATTGTGCACCTGCACCTGCAGCTTTGATGACCCACCAATACCATTATTTCTACAAGGACTACAGTGAGTCTGCACCTTTGATGACCCACCAATACCATTATTTCTACAAGGACTGCAGTGGTTCTGCACCTCTGGTGGCCCACCAATAACATAATCTCCACCAGGACTACAGTGGGTCTGCTCTGTGATGACCAACCTACCAATACTCTTCAAAACTTTGACTGACTCTGCTGTGGGTTTGCTCTGTTGTGGCCCATTACCTGTCTGCATGTCAAGAGTCAGCACTGTCTTTCCGTTGGAAGGACAACACTACTTCTTCAAGACTGCATGGATATCCACAACTTCCATGTGGATTTTCGTCTGCTGCTCAGACTTTGAGGGAAAAAAAAACATTGCAATTTTGCTGTGATGAATGATCAGGACTGTCTTTATGGACTGTGAGAAAATTTTAGCTTTTGACCAACATTGTATCAATAGGTGTGTGCATTTAATTTCTTCGTTACTGTAATCATAATTACGAAAAAATTTTTTCAAGTCTATATTGGCCAGTGCCCAAAACAATTTTCAAAATTTTTATGGGGAACATGGGGTCTATATACGTGGTGTCACCGCCAGACACCACAATTGCTAGGTGGTAGCCTTTAAATCGGCTGCAGTCTGGTAGTATACGTCGGACCCGCTGGTCTCCACTATCAATGATTGCAGACCGAGTGCCTCCACACGGCAGGTCTAGAGAGACTCCCTAGCACTCGCCCCAGTTGTACTTTGCTAGCGATGGTTCACCGACTTCTACGCTCTCATTTGCCGAGACGATAGTTAGCATAGCCTTCAGCTACGTTATTTGCTATGACCTAGCAAGGCGCCAGTATCCGTACTATTGATATTGTGAATCATGTACCATAAAGAGCGACCTTCTCCATTAATGGATTAAAGTTAAGTATTCCACCAGCTACGTCCGTTTTTCTCAATTCTAATTCCCATGTCGTGTTCCAGACCTCACGCCAGCCTGCGTGAGCTGAGACGCGTGCATTTTGGCCTCCTTTAGTTATACGGGTTGGCTCTCCTGCCAACCACACCAATATAAGTAGGCTGTTTAGGTTTTTTATATTACTAACGCCACGTAGCGCTCTGTATGAAAACCACTGGCTGTGCTGTGTGCAGTCAGTGGCTCGTTGACATTGTTGTAATACACGCCATTGTAGTGTCGGGCAGCTGGATGTTAACAGCGCGTAGCGTTGCGCAGCTGGAGGTGAGCCGCCAGCAGTGGTGGATGTGGGGAGAGAGATGGCGGAGTTTTGATATTTGTAAGACTGGATGTCATGTACTGCTATATATATTATGACTATTAAGGTAAATACATTGTTTGTTCTCTATTAAAATCTTTCATTCGCTAACTATGCCTATCAGGAGTTAGTGCCTTCCGTAGTTTGAATCTTTTATTTAGCTGGCAGTAGCAGCGCTCGCTGTATTGCAGTAGTTCGAGTAACGAAGATTTTTGGTGAGGTAAGTGATTTGTGAAAGGTATAGGTTAATGTTAGTCAGGGCCATTCTTTTGTAGGGATTTTTGAAAGTCAGATTGCGTTGCGCTAAAAATATTGTGTATCAGTTTAAGCATTATCATGTACAATTTTTCGAAGGGGTCGTTTCAATATTTTCACACTTTGTAAGGTGGCTATAATTTCGCACCTTACAAGCACTCATCCACATTCTTTGCCATGCTCTACAACCACATTAGGTATTATTTGATAGGTAGTACATCGTATATATGAATATTTAAAGGAGACTGACATTGTCACTTTCACCTTGTAAATAATTGTTAACGCTTATTGCATGAAAGAAGGCTGTATACATGGAAGAACCCTGGAGATACTAAAAGGTATCAGATAGATTATATAATGGTAAGACAGAGATTTAGGAACCAGGTTTTAAATTATAAGACATTTCCAGAGGCAGATGTGGACTCTGACCACAATCTATTGGTTATTACCTGTAGATTAAAACTGAAGAAACTGCAAAAAGGTGGGAATTTAAGGAGATGGGACCTGGATATGCAGAAAGAACCAGAGGTTGTACAGAGTTTCAGGGAGAGCATAAGGGAACAATTGACAGGAATGGGGGAAAGAAATACAGTAGAAGAAGAATGGGTAGCTTTGATGGATGAACTAGTGAACGCAGCAGAGCATCAAGTAGGTAAAAAGACGATGGCTAGTAGAAATCTTTGGGTAACAGAAGAAATATTGAATTTAATTGATGAAAGCAGAAAATAGAAAAATGCAGTAAATGAAGCAGGCAAAAAGGAATACAAACGTCTCAAAAATGAGATCGACAGGAAGTGCAAAATGGCTAAGCAGGGATGGCTAGAGGACAAATGTAAGGATGTAGAGGCTCATCTCACGAGGGGTAAGATAGCCTACAGGAAAATTAAAGAGACCTTTGGAGATAAGAGAACCACTTGTATGAACATCAAGAGCTCAGATGGAAACCCTGTCCTAAGCAAAGAAGGGAAAGCAGAAAGGTGGAAGGAGTATATAGAGGGTCTATACAAGGGCGATGTACTTGAGGACAATACTATGGAAATGGAAGGGGATGTAGATGAAGATGAAATGGGAGATAAGATACTACGTGAAGAGTTTGACAGAGCACTGAAAGATCTGAGTCGAAACAAGGGCCCCGGAGTAGACAACATTCCATTAGAACTACTGACGGCCTTGGGAGAGCCAGTCCTGACAAAACTCTACCATCTGGTGAGACAGGCGAAATACCCTCAGACTTCAAGAAGAATATAATAATTCCAATCCCAAAGAAAGCACGTGTTGACAGATGTGAAAATTACCGAACTATCAGTTTAATAAGCCACAGCTGCAAAAAACTAACTCGAATTCTTTACAGACGATTGGAAAAACTAGTAGAATCCGATCTCAGCGAAGATCAGTTTGGATTCCGTAGAAATACTGGAACGCGTGAGGCAATACTGACCTTACGACTTATCTTAGAAGGAAGAATAAGGAAAGGCAAACCTACATTTCTAGCATTTGTAGACTTAGAGAAAGCTTTTGACAATGTTGACTGGAATACTCTCTTTCAAATTTTAAGGGTGGCAGGGGTAAAATACAGGGAGCCAAAGGCTATTTACAATTTGTACAGAAACCAGATGGCAGTTATAATAGTTGAGGGACATGAAAGGGAAGCAGTGGTTGGGAAGGGAGTGAGACAGGGTTGTAGCCTCTCCCCGATGTTATTCAATCTGTATATTGAGCAAGCACTAAAGGAAACAAAAGAAAAATTCGAAGTACGTATTAAAATCCTTGGAGAAGAAATCAAAACTTTGAGGTTCGCCGATGACATTGTAATTCTGTCAGAGACAGCAAAGGACTTGGAAGAGCAGTTGAATGGAATCGACAGTGTCTTGAAAGGAGGATATAAGATGAACATTAACAAAAGCAAAACGAGGATAATGGAATGCAGTCGAATTAAGTTGGGTGATGCTGAGGGAATTAGCTTAGGAAATGAGACACTTAAAGTAGTAAAGGAATTTTGCTATTTGGGGAGCAAAATAACTGATGATGGTCGAAGTAGAGAGGATATAAAATGTAGACTGGCAATGGCAAGGAAAGCGTTTCTGAAGAAGAGAAATTTGTTAACATCGAGTACAGATTTAAATGTCAGGAAGTCGTTTCTGAAATTATTTATATGGAGAGTGGCCATGTATGGAAGTGAAATATGGACGATAAATAGTTTGGACAAGAAGAGAATAGAAGCTTTCGAAATGTGGTGCTACAGAAGAATGCTGAAGATTAGATGGGTAGCTCACATAACTAATGATGAGGTATTGAATAGAATTGGGGAGAAGAGGAGCTTGTGGCACAACTTGACTAGGAGAAGGGATCGGTTGGTAGACATGTTCTGAGGCAGCAAGGGATCACCAATTTAGTATTGGAGGGCAGCGTGGAGGGTAAAAATCGTAGAGGGAGACCAAGAGATGAATATACTTCGCAGATTCAGAAGGATGTGGGTTGCAGTAAGTACTGGGAGATGAAGAAGCTTGCACAGGATAGGGTAGCATGGAGAGCTGCATCAAACCAGTCTCAGGACTGAAGACAACAACAACAACAACAACAACAACATATTGCATGAAAGGTGATGGAGTGTCTTTATTATCATACTAGTAGAGGTTGGAGCGACAGTGGAAATGAAACGGCAGACGGAACTCTAGCCCTGGGTGGAAGGCCGCACACAGGTGTGTTGGTCCTGCTTAAACACAGGAAGTAGGAAGACGGACGTCGTAGCACCCAAGCGCTGGCGCACAGTAGAGTCGCAACCGCCCAGTGTTGTAGCTGAACTGGAAGGATTATGCTTCAGAAACTACGGAAATCTTGGACGCAGGTGAGAGGGACGAAGAAACGATACCTCGGAAACCACGCACGCTGTGTTATTTCCAAGGATTTTTACTCAGAAGCGCAGCATTGTACGAGTATAGGTTTTTCTTCGCGAACTTTCCGCGCTGGACGACAAAAGACTAAAATATGGTTGGTCGGCGTTGGGAAGAATCTGTAGAGAGGGAGAATATTCCTTGGTTTCGAGAAGGCGATTCGTTTTCGGAATTATAATGGTAGGAAGCCGAGCCTTGCTGGGATGCCAGCGGTGGAGAGACGAGGTCTTCCGTTGTGAGCCCCCGTGTGTGACGGTTGCTCGATATCAGCTTTGTTGGAACAGTCGGACTTGCTGTCTTTGTTCTCAGGAGAGTTACAGTTAGAACAGTTCGGCAATGTGCTGTTGCGAACCTATACGGTACTGGACTTCACCTCTGGGTTGGAAGTCGTTGTTGAGTATGCAGCGTTCAGTAATTGAGAGCACTTCCTCTACCTATTCTTACGTTGAAACGTTATCTGAACTCCGTCCTTGTGGCTGGGAGTTCGTGTTTCTCGTCTGTAGAACACAGAGAGGAGAAGACAGTGTTAGAATATATTAGTCAGAGGACCGCCTTCTTCCGTCCTAGTGTTTGAAAGAGTTTATTTGTGGCTGGAGTTGTTCCATCGTCGCAGACGAGTATGAGAACCATCACTTCGACACACCGGACGCAGTACATTTGGTGATATTGCAAATTGCTTCCGCTTATTGGGGCTATAAAACCTAAACAGCTGTTGATCTACATCTACATCTACATCCATACTCCGCAAGCCACCTGAAGGTGTGTGGCGGAGGGTACCCTGAGTACCTCTATCGGTTCTCCCTTCTATTCCAGTCTCGTATTGTACGTGGAAAGAAGGATTGTCGGTATGCTTCTGTGTGGGCTCTAATCTCTCTGATTTTATCCTCATGGTCTCTTCGCGAGATATACGTAGGAGGGAGCAATATACTGCTTGACTCTTCGGTGAAGGTATGTTCTCGAAACTTTAACAAAAGCCCGTACCGAGCTACTGAGCGTCTCTCCTGCAGAGTCTTCCACTGGAGTTTATCTATCATCTCCGTAACGCTTTCGCAATTACTAAATGATCCTGTAACGAAGCGCGCTGCTCTCTGTTCGATCTTCTCTATCTCTTCTATCAACGCTACCTGGTGCGGATCCCACACTGCTGAGCAGTATTCAAGCATTGGGCGAACAAGCGTACTGTATCCTACTTCCTTTGTTGTCGGATTGCATTTCCTTAGGATTCTTCCAATGAATCTCAGTCTGGCATCTGATTTACCGACGATCAACTTTATATGATCATTCCATTTTAAATCACTCCTAATGCGTACTCCCAGATAATTTATGGAATTAACTGCTTCCAGTTGCTGACCTGCTATTGTGTAGCTAAATGATAAGGGACCTATCTTTCTATGTATTCGCATCACATTACACTTGTCTACATTGAGATTCAATTGCCATTCCGTGCACCATGCGTCAATTCGCTGCAGATCCTCCTGCATTTCAGTACAATTTTCCATTGTTGCAACCTCTCGATACACCACAGCATCATCTGCAAAAAGCCTCAGTGAACTTCCGATGTCATCCACCAGGTCATTTATGTATATTGTGAATAGCAACGGTCTTATGACACTCCCCTGCGGCACACCTGAAATCACTCTTACTTCGGAAGACTTCTCTCCATTGAGAATGACATGCTGCGCTCTGTTATCTAGGAACTCCTCAATCCAATCACACAATTGATCTGATAGTCCGTATGCTCTTACTTTGTTCATTAAACGACTGTGGGGAACTGTGTCAAACGCCTTGCGGAAGTCAAGAAACACGGCATCTACCTGTGAACCCGTGTCTAAGGCCCTCCGAGTTATTTTCACTGAGGTCCCACACCACCGTAGATCATCTTTGAAAGTAATGCCTTCTAGTATTTGGTACGTTATTGATATTAGACCGTGCACTCATAATAAGGGGCAGAGTTGGGAAATCAATTAGTAATTTTACTTAGAAAATGTAAACTTCGTGATATAAAGTTTTTTTTAACCTGCAATAAATATATAAGCAGGAACAACGTTTATCATCTAGTGGGATTAGTCGCCTTCATTATTCTTTTATGTTTAGACTGTAATTTATAGAATTAAGAGATCCTAAGATCTGCTTCAAGGGGTAGTCAGACAGGGCCAAATCTTCATTTTAGCGTTTGTTATTTTCCGTTGCGCACATTCATTTTCCACCCGCCTTGAGTAGCATCCTAGAACCTGACGAAAAACGTGATTTAATTTCCACTCCTCTCTCATCTCGCTAATATTTCAAAAATTTTCATGTAAATTCTTGAATTAATAGGTTAGTTTCTAAATAAAATATAATACTTCAATTGAATTGAAAGTTCTTCAGTTTAGTCCATATAATTATATTAAAATTCCCATCCCTTTGGATATTAGGCTACAAATTCGCTGAGCAAACACAGACCACCATTAATATAGCGGTTCCTGATTAAGTCTGTGAGTAAGTAATGAAGACTTTTTTCCCAAGATCCTTTGGTCATGGAAACATTTAAAGCAAGCCAGCAAACGGTTTCCGAACTCCTGTTGTTTCCAAAACTTCAATAAGCACAGTTTCCAAACAATTCACGATTTCCCCCTTGGGAGCATGGGGCAGGTGAGTAGAGGCAATAACGTTAAACTACAGCAGGCCGGAAAGGGGCTGATAGCGAGCTAGCAGATTTCTCTGTGGACAATAACTCAAACCTCATAGCTCCAGTCTCGTAGCGTACGCTAGTTATTGTGAAAAAGCAAACCCTAAGAAGTCATATACCAATTCTGCGAATGAAACAGGATATTCCATTTCAGACGAACAGAACTGCTGACACACATTCCGCTGTTGCACTGAGGAGTCTGAATGGCTTTATTAGACGTGCACGTATGGTAGGCGGTATTAAATGTTATCTAACGTCGTCTACCTGCTGTAAACTTCGTACGAGAGTTTGCTGAGCCTTGTCGACTACAGAAGGCACAATGTAATAACTTTGTCGAGTGTGAACAAAGGCAAGTCTTGGTCCTCGCGCTTTTATTGTGTCACAACATGAAACTGAAGCCTATGTGGTGTTTGAAGAGAAAACAGTGGAATGGGCCGTTAAACACTGCTATTGACATGAGATAACAGAACATGCGCACGGCACGGACGTACTGTAGTTCATCACATTGTTATTGTTGTCGTCTTCAGTCTGAAGAGTGCTTTGATGCAGCTGTCCACTTAACTCTATTATGTGCAGATACCTTCAACTATGCAGAATTACTGCAGCCTACGCCACTGATATCTGTTAATTGTAGTCAAGCAATGGTTTCCCCTCTGCAAATTTTATCTAGAGTAGCGCCCTTCAGTACCAAATTAATTGTTCACTTTTCTATCAAGATTTATGATTTCAACCGATTCTTTCTTTTCTCCCCAATTTGATGCAGTAGCTGTTCGTTAACTCTTCGATCCAGTAATCAAATTTTCAGCATTCTTCTTGTTCATGTTTCGCTTCCGTATAAAGCTACGTTACAGACAGATAATTTCAGAAAATAGTTTGTAACACTTAAATTTATGCTTAATTTCAAAAAGTTCCTCCCTTTCACAAACTCTTTTCTTGTTATTGTCAGTCTGTGCTTTTTATTCTCTTTCCTTCAAGCGTCATCTGTTACTTTGCTGCCTAAATAGAAGAGCTCGTTTGCTACTTTCAGTGTCTCGTGTTGTAATTCAGTTCATTCAGCTTGGCCTGTTTCAATTCGACTACATTCTTTTATCTTTATTTTAGTTTCTTGTTGTTCACCTTACAATCTCTATTCATCACGTCTGTGTACTGTTACAGGCGTGCACATGTCTGTCAGTACAGGGCAGAGACACGATCACATGTTATTTTGGAAAGGATGCTTTTGACACAAAATCAAGATTACCTCGCTACGATCTCGTTACAAGAGGTATGGGGCGTCGATTGCCAACGCGTATTATTTTCCAGTGACTCTCGCTTCTGTCGGGACTGTGGCGATAGGCAAATATGTATATGAGGCACTGCGCAGATAAATGTAGTGTCCGGGGTGTCTTTTTACATCGTTGTACCCGATGAATTTCTGGCCCGAGGCTTTCGCGACCTGGTAAATCCTAACAGTTCAGTATGATATGCTCTGAACAGCAACTACACTCCTAGAAATGGAAAAAAGAACACATTGACACCGGTGTGTCAGACCCACCATACTTGCTCCGGACACTGCGAGAGGGCTGTACAAGCAATGATCACACGCACGGCACAGCGGACACACCAGGAACCGCGGTGTTGGCCGTCGAATGGCGCTAGCTGCGCAGCATTTGTGCACCGCCGCTGTCAGTGTCAGCCAGTTTGCCGTGGCATACGGAGCTCCATCGCAGTCTTTAACACTGGTAGCATGCCGCGACAGCGTGGACGTGAACCGTATGTGCAGTTGACGGACTTTGAGCGAGGGCGTATTGTGGGCATGCGGGAGGCCGGGTGGACGTACCGCCGAATTGCTCAACACGTGGGGCGTGAGGTCTCCACAGTACATCGATGTTGTCGCCAGCGGTCGGCGGAAGGTGCACGTGCCCGTCGACCTGGGACCGGACCGCAGCGACGCACGGATGCACGCCAAGACCGTAGGATCCTACGCAGTGCCGTAGGGGACCGCACCGCCACTTCCCAGCAAATTAGGGACACTGTTGCTCCTGGGGTATCGGCGAGGACCATTCGCAACCGTCTCCATGAAGCTGGGCTACGGTCCCGCACACCGTTAGGCCGTCTTCCGCTCTCGCCCCAACATCGTGCAGCCCGCCTCCAGTGGTGTCGCGACAGGCGTGAATGGAGGGACGAATGGAGACGTGTCGTCTTCAGCGATGAGAGTCGCTTCTGCCTTGGTGCCAATGATGGTCGTATGCGTGTTTGGCGCCGTGCAGGTGAGCGCCACAACCAGGACTGCATACGACCGAGGCACACAGGGCCAACACCCGGCATCATGGTGTGGGGAGCGATCTCCTACACTGGCCGTACACCTCTGGTGATCGTCGAGGGGACACTGAATAGTGCACGGTACATCCAAACCGTCATCGAACCCATCGTTCTACCATTCCTAGACCGGCAGGGGAACTTGCTGTTCCAACAGGACAATGCACGTCCGCATGTATCCCGTGCCACCCTGGCCAGCAAGATCTCCGGATTTGTCTCCCATCGAGCATGTTTGGGACTGGATGAAGCGTCGTCTCACGCGGTCTGCACGTCCAGCACGAACGCTGGTCCAACTGAGGCGCCAGGTGGAAATGGCATGGCAAGCCGTTCCACAGGACTACATCCAACATCTCTACGATCGTCTCCATGGGAGAATAGCAGCCTGCATTGCTGCGAAAGGTGTATATACACTGTACTAGTGCCGACATTGTGCATGCTCTGTTGCCTGTGTCTATGTGCCTGTGGTTCTGTCAGTGTGATCATGTGATGTATCTGACCCCAGGAATGTGTCAATAAAGTTTCCCCTTCCTGGGACAATGAATTCACGGTGTTCTTATTTCAATTTCCAGGAGTGTATTATATCATGGCTACACTCCAGACACCCGCATGAAACATTTCCTAACTCCTTAAGTTTTTTTCAGAAATGATTTTATTGTTATTGCCAATCTGATGCTGTAATATATCGAGAGGTTATAACAATGGAAAATTGTACTGAAATGCAGAAGGATCTGCAACGTATTGACACAGGATGCAGGGAATGGCAATTTAATCTCAATGTAGACAAGCGTAATGTGCTGCGAATACACAGAAAGAAAGATCCTTTATCATTTAGTTACAATATAGCAGGTCAGCAACTAGAAGCACTTAATTCCATAAATGTCCGTCCCCGGTAGTTGAGTGGTCAGCGCGACGGACTGTCAGTCCTAAGAGCCCGCGTTCGATTCCCGGCTGGGTCGGAGATTTTCTCCGCTCAGGGACTGGGTGTTGTGTGGACCTAATCATCATCATTTCATCCCCATCGACGCGCAAGTCGCCGAAGTGGCGTCAAATCGAAAGACTTGCACCAGGCGAGCGGTGTACCCGACGGGAGGACCTCGTCACACGCAATTATTATTATTATTCCATAAATTATCTGGGAGTAGGCATTAGGAGTGATTTAAAAAGAATTGACCATATAAAATTAATCGTCAGTAAAGCAGATGCCAGACTGAGATTCATTAGAAGAATCCTAAGGATATGCAATCCAAAGACAAAGGAAGTAGGTTACAGTACACTTGTTCGCCCACTGCTTTAATACTGCTCAGCAGTGTGGGATCCGTACCAGATAGGTTTGATAGAAGAGATGGAGAAGATCCAACGGAGAGCAGCGCGCTTCGTTACAGGATCATTTAGTAATCGCGAAAGCGTTACGGAGATGATAAACTCCAGTGGAAGACTCTGCAAGAGAGACGCTCAGTAGCTCGGTATGGGCTTTTGTTGAAGTTTCGAGAACATACCTTCACCGAGGAGTCAAGTAGTATATTGCTCCCTCCTACGTATGTCTCGCTAAGAGACAATGAGGATAAAATCAGAGAGATTAGAGCCCACACAGAGGCATACTGACAATCTTCCTTTCCACGAACAATACGAGACTGGAATAGAAGGGAGAACCGATAGATGTATTCAAAGTACCCTCCGCCACACACCGTCAGGTGGCTTGTGGAGTATGGATGTAGATGTAGATATCCTCTCTATTTCGGCCATCGTGTTATTTTGCTGCCCAAATAGCAAAACTCATCTAGTACATTCTGTCTCATTTCCTAATCCAGGTCTATCAGCATCAAACATTTAACTCGACTGTATTCCATTATTTTTGTTTTAATTTCGTTGATTTTCGTCTGATATGTTCATTTCAAGGGATCATCTACTCCACAGATTGACCTTCGAAGTTCTATACTGTCTCTGACAGAATTAGAATGTTAATGTCGTACCTCGAAGTTTTTATTCTTCTCCAAATGTTTCTTTGCTAGCTCAGTGTACAGAATAAGTTATACTGATGACAGGCTTCAACCCTGCGTCATCCCCTTTAGAATCCATGCTTATTTTTTATGTCCCTGGTTTGTAAGAGTCTATGGGCATGAGAGGAAAACTTACATATGACTGTATTTGTCATGTCCATTTGAAAGACTGTAGAAATTCGAATGGCATAGAATAAGAAAACATCGTGACTTTGCGTTCGAATCGTATCTTCGTTGCAAAATCTCAGAAATCAATCACCGACAGGTGACTATCTCTTTTGTATATAGATGGTGTCTGACAATTCCAATTAGCTTCCAGGGATTGTGTAGGGGACTCAGAGAAAGTTTTGATAAGGAAACAATGTCCAGAAATGTATCGTTTCGTTATAAAATAAGTTTCACGGCAGAATCACTTTCAAATTTTCCCCTAGTCCATATTTTAATTATGATATCACATGTCATTTTCAGCCGACTGTAACAACGACTGCGAGACAGCGGTACTTTCGTAGCATGGTTGGTTAACTGTGGTGCTCAATGGATGCGCCGCACTGACAACTTTGAAGAGGGCGTCCTTCGCCACGCAGAAAAGAAGCCTACGACGAATACTCGATGCATTGCCCACGCTTTGGGGTCCTTAAGAGCACACAGGTGAGAGCTAATTGCCTTCACTGTATGCGAACCGTGAAACGTGAATCTTCGAAGTGATACGATCTTCAAACTAACTCTACATCCAAACGGTATTTTTCCGGACATAGGTTCTCATCAAAAACTTTATTTACTAGATCTCTTCTACAAACCCCGAAAGCCTGTAACAGCGATTGTGAAACATCCTGTAAAAGTGAATATATTCTCGCTACAGTTGATTAGAGCTGCCGCAGCAATGCCTCTGCTACGTGCATGGCGCCGTCGCTGGCGGCGCAGTGTACCTGTCTATCGCAGTTTGAAAGCTATTGATATTGACCTTGCTAGTCAATTTAATAAGCAGCAGCTGATTGGAGGTCCCAATGTTTTTCGTGGCCTCCATCTCAACTTCACCTGTGATCTACAAGCTGTGTTTGGAGGTAGTACTTGGCTCACACTTACTGTTGTGTGGGGCAATCAAGCAGATTATGGTGGCCTTGAAGCTTTTCCTGATGCCAACATTCTGACTTGGAAGACATGGAGTATTTCTGAGACTACAGGACTGTTGGCTAAACAGCCTTATGGTACTCTTGTTCCAAGCGTGCCATTTGTTTTGAGTACGAGAAAAAAGAAGAAATTGAATGCTGATGAGTACTTTTTTACATGGGCCAAAGTTGGTAATGGCAATTGTAAAATAAAGATCAATGAAGATTGGCGGTTAAAGCTACGAATTTTGCTGTTTCTTTTTGCAACTTCTTGATTTCGATCAGCCAGTTTGGCCAGGAACATTGCTCTGTTCGATATTTTACTCTACAGTACGGCAACTTTTGTCCTGTCAGTCCCATTTTTCAAGTTACTTTGCGAGTGACGCGAAACACTATAGTACTGCCAACAGATGGCAGCCCTTGTTGTGTATAATTGGTTCAAATGGCTCTGAGCACTATGGGACTTAACATCTGTGGTCATCAGACCCCCTAGAACTTAGAACTACTTAAACCTAACTAACCTAAGGACATCACACAACACCCAGCCATCACGAGGCAGAGAAAATCCCTGACCCCGCCGGGAATCGAACCCGGGAACCCGGGCGTGGGAAGCGAGAACGCTACCGCAAGACCACGAGATGCGGGCTGTGTATAATTAGAGAGCCTGTGTAGGGAGAGAGTGGACATAGGTGAAGTTGCCCGTGATTGGTTGATTAGCTTTGGCGGAAAAATGGCGCCAAACCCTCTCGCGCTTCCTATGTTCGCCGTGCTTTTGAGTTGAATTGAAGTTCAGAGGACTTTTGGAAACCATTAAAAGGTATTTGAATTATTGAGAGACTTGTTATGCGTTGTGCATGCATGTTCGATTTAGTTGTATATCGTTTTTAGTACGTAATTAGCTTTTGCGATCTTAAATACGAGTTGAAATAAGGAAGCGTTTTGTGATGAAGTCGGTAAGCCTTCATGTTTGAAGTAAACACGTTAGTAATTGTACAGTATTATTTTTGACATCTGTAATTCGTTCTGCAGACGTTCGTAAACGATGCCAGGTTGTGGTGCATTTGGTTGTTCCAATAGAGGCGAAGGTGGATTTCGCATGTTAGCATTTTCACGCAATGAAGAAAGACGAAAGCAGTGGGCAGTTGCAGTCAACAGGGCTGACAAATCAAACAGGAGCCTTGTGGAAACCAACCAAGTACTCTTATCTATGCAAAGTAAGTCGTTTTTGCTTTTTACTACATATAAAACAACTTGCAATATACATAGTTAAATTTGAAAACAGACCTGTAAATTGGCTGTGTGAAAATTATTATAACACATTATTCTTATAAACAAAGGCATTTAACGAATGATTTCGCCATATTGTCTTGTGCTTTTGATTCGGTGAGTGTGTACTCCACTACTGGCCATTCAAAAGTCCCGCCCGCAGTTTGGCAGAAAAATGGCCGCCGTATCGTCCAGTTGGCCACTCTCTCTCTATGTATAATCGTCCTCTCCCGAGCACCGCCTGTAGCGCTCTCCCGGCCTGGCCTTGCGCTGTTTCCGCCACATCAGCAGTACGCCGCCCACAAGCGCTGCGCTGCCTCCTCCTGTGTTTTTTGCCGCCTTCTCTGCTACAGACTCGCTTACTGACCTGCAGCGCCTGCAGCTAGCGATCTGTTTTGACGGCTGCTAGCCCCACTGTTCTCGCTGCTCGCTGGGGATCTCGGCGCAGGTAGCAGTCGGCACAGCTTTTCGCTGCATCCGTAAACACGATACAATGCATGGCGCAGTAATGTACCCTGCGCACTGAGCTTTAAACCATCACAGCTCCGCCTGTTACTTTGAATCCCTTTTAGACGAGCGACTTTCTTTTTTCGGTCAACCAAGCAGGCTAGTGGGTCTACTGCAGCGAGCCTGGCGTCTTATGCCTGTACTAACTGATTCCCGCTTCTCACACGTAGTCGTTTTCGTTTACAAGTTCGTGTTTTGTGAGAGCGGTCTGCAGTGCAGTTTAGCGCCTGAACGGTGAAGGTGAGATTACGAGGGGCCACCTTTTCTTACGAAAAATGGAAATGTAAAAGAATGGGGAAACAAGCGGCTGGTAATATAGTTTATTGACCCTAGTAGTTTACACCTACGAAACTGTCACACGAACTATACAGCAGTGTCACAATGACCCTCAAGTGTTTGGTGGAGAAGTTGCCAGAATATAAAATATTTTGTAATGAAATTGGAGTCTCATATACTAAATTCATTTCATTTCACCTTTGCCATGTACTTTTTTTAATCGGTAGTTGTATTAATTCGTCCAAAATTCGAGACAAATGAAACACTATTATCAATTATATGGAGATGGTATCTGTTCTTTCGGACATGTCCGAAAGTACAGATTCCATCTCCATATATAGTTAAGGCTAACTGGCCGTTGACCTTCTTCTGTGCGGATGCGCAGGCATTGCCCGAACTCTTACGGGACTCGGTAATATTGTCTGCCGCCAGTAATGAGTGTAGTGTGCGGGGACATTACGAATGTAGTGTGTGGACATTAAGTTGGGAATGTGGGTCTCACGGGGAGCGTACAAGGGATAAATCCCTGCAGTTGCACTATCCTCTGTGCCCTCAGTGCAGGAAATCCCGGGTTCGAGTCCCGGCCGGTGGACTCATTTTCAACTGCCCTCGTTGATGTATAACAACGCCCGTCGGCAGCTTAGGGTCTTGATTTAATTATTATTTCACTATCATGAAAGTTTTTCACTGATGAAACTATAAAGTGATCCGGATCTAAAGATTTTATTTGCAGTTTGATTAGATGATGATGCTATTCGTTTAAAGAACTGCAAATATTACAGGAATATTTTGAGATGATCTCAGTTATTCATAACTTCGTTCAGTCACGATTTCCACACTATTGGAATATGGATTATACTGTATTGTTACGGTAACAGGCCGGACTCTTCTGCTGGGGATAGCTTCCGATAGTGATCAGTCTTACCATGGACGACTGCATTTTCTTCATCGCTGTCTCAAGATTCGATAGACTGATTTGTTTCGGCGTTGTTGATAACTGCTGCTCAGTCACTTACGTCACTTTCACGTCTGAATTCTTCTAACAGCGCTTCCCGTGTAGCATTTTCCGTTAGTGAAATGTCATTTCTACGTGCCACTCTCACATAAATGTTAAGTTCCACACTCAGCAACCGAACAGTTACACAATGTGTACTACAGGGTAAGACTGACCCTTCCAAATATATTTCTGTCACATTAATTAAATGACAGTGTCTCACAGCTTCTAATGTCCGTCCTCTACAAGGTCTGAATTGACAATGGTGGCAGCGGGCTGTGTACGTGCCGTGGCACATGCACAGTAACAAACAGAAAACTCTAGTGTCAGACTGACCCTGGTGTACACTTGTAGGGTTGACGACCGAAGCAAAATTCATAGTGGATGAGCTTGACAGAGGTCGTAGCGTGAAAGTCTTCACTCTCCTGCGAAATGAAAGAATAGGAAACTTGTCATCCAAACATTTCAACACGTCTACACTAATCTTTCCGGGAGAATGTATACTCATAAACACGTAAATATTTGGAGAACAGTAAATAGTTACTTTTTACTTCTTCCTTTGTATCTTGTTTCCTTTACAACTGCGCCGCGCGGGATTAGCCGAGCGGTCTACAGCCGGCACGGTAGTTCAGCGTGTTCGGTCAGAGAGCCGGTTGGCCTCTGTAATAAAAAAACTGAGTCGAAGGATCAACTACTGAACTTGAACAGGATGTCTTGCGACGTCCGCAACGACCAAACACAACGATCAATAACGAACAAATTGCAAAAAAAAAAAAAATAATAATAATAATAAAAATAATCTGTCTAAGGCACTGCAGTCATGGAGTTTCATTGTGATGGCTGGTCCCGACAGAGGTTCGAGTCCTCCCTCGGGCATGTGTGTGTGTGTGTGTGTGTGTGTGTGTTTCTCCTTAGGATAATTTAGGTTAAGTAGTGTGTAAGCTTAGGGACTGATGATCTTAGCAGTTAAGTCCCATAAAATGTCACACACATTTGAACATTTTTTTCTTTATAGCTGCCAAACAGGACCAAAAATTATTTTTCTCAGTAAACAGATATAACATTTTCATTGCAGAATCAATTTTCATTAACCCTATTTATTCACGTTGTCATTTGTACATAGTATAAGTTCCCTTCGTCTAAATGTTACAAAAAGTAAACACATTTTTGTTGCAAGATATTTCGTTTCTATTGTGGGATAGCGCTAGAAGGTAAAATATCAGACTATGGTGCAACGTTTCACGAAAACAACGAAATGAAGACAAATGACACAAAAGCACAAAATCGGTTTTTATAATGGGAGTGAGCCTTTTGAAATTAGGTTAAGTCTCGATTTCACCAGATGACACCAAAGTGCCCTGTTTCTGGAGCGTGCGCAGTCTGCAGCATCCTCAAAATTTTATAATTCCACAGTCGGCACAGTAAATTGAAGTTGACACCACAGCCCTCACTTGTCCACCAGTGCCGGTCGGAGTGGGCGTGCAGTTCTAGGCGCTACAGTCTGGAACCGCGAGACTGCTACGATCGCAGCTTCGAATCCTGCCTCGGGCATGGATATGTGTGATGTCCTTAGGTTAGTTAGGTTTAAGTAGTTCTAAGTTCTAGGGGACTGATGACCTCTGAAGTTGAGTCTCATAGTGCTCAGAGCCATTTGAACCATTTGTCCACCAGTTTACGTACTCAAAGGTTTGTGCCCGCTGGGTTCCTTGCCTCCAGACAGAGACCTTAAAGAGCAACAAACGACCATGTGTGCGAAACTGCTTGCGCGTTCGACGCTGATCGTGACAGGTTTTTGTCCAAAATAGTCACAGGTGATGAAACATGGGTTCATTACTTCGGACCGGAGACAAAACGGCAATCCATGAAGTGGTGCCACACCACCTTTCCTCCGAAGGAAATGTTTAAAGCCGCAACCTCAACTGGTTAAGCCAGGGCGACAATCTCCTAGGACTCTGAAGGGGTTATTCTGTTTGATTCTCTCCCTCATGGTGCAACGTTCAACTCCGTTGTGATGCCCTCGGGAAACTGAAGTAACGACTTGAGCGTGTTTATCGCCACAAAAATGCAGACGGACTTCTTCACTATGACAACACAAGGCCCTGAGGCACCCAAGAGGAGCTCAGAAAACTTCGTTCGACTGTTCTTCCTCATCTGGCCAACAGCCCTGGTTTTGCCCCTTGCAATTCCCATTTGTTTGGCCCAATGAAGGATGCACTCTGTGGGAAGCAGAACGTTGATGATGGAGAGGCTACTGATGCAGCGAGACGTTGGCTGCGACATAGACCACTAGAGTGGTACCATGCTGGCATACAGGCCCTCCCAGTAAGGTGGCGTAAACTCGTTGCATTGAACCAAGATTATGATGATAACCAGGGTTTTAAAGCCAAAAGTGTGGGGAATAATATAGTGTTCTGGAGTCCTCAATGAAAACAACCTGCTTTCAGAAAAAAGTGTTGCATTACTTAATGAAAGCTCCTCGAAATTTGGCAACAGCTGGAGCATGACCTGTTCCAAGACTGTCGCTTAACATTTCGCGTTGATGCTGCTCGCATTGGTCGAGATTTTATGACTGTCATGCGGATATGGAATCAGTGGGTTCAAGAACGCAAGAGGGATTTCAATGGTACCACATGACTCGCGCCCGTGAAGACAGACACACTGTTTGTTTGGCTATATAGGCTCGTACAGTCAATCATGTACCTCGAGTTACGAAATGAGCTTGTCTGTAGCATGGTAAGAATCCAACTAGCCAGTGAGACGATATAACGAGCACTAAGGATTCTCAGCACGGAGGCAATTCTTATGGGTTTCTTTGATGTGACAGCAGAGACAGCTACACCAGCAATGGTGTGTCCAACAGCATTTTGGACGAGACCGCATTTCCTTACATCACAGCGATGGACTTATCTGTGTGTGAAAGCTGCGATAAGAACAAACATTGACAGATTGCATTTCTGATTGGCGTATGGGCCCAGCACTGGTGGAACAAAGTGGGGTCTGCCACACTTTTTGTATCAAATTGAAATGAAAATTAATTAAATTGTGGCAGCTGATTGATTTATGACCTTAACCTATTGTTCTTCTAAGTGGCTTGTGACCCCCTGGGGTTGATTTATGACCCACTGGGATAATCTGTTCTTCCGAGAACCCCCCCCCCCCCACACACACACACACCTCCCCCTCCACCTCTCTTAAAAACTCAAACCCTCCTCCATCTCCTTCACTGATACAAGCACACTTTCAGGCCTGAGTTATTCGAATAGCCTCCTCCCACTCTATAAGTTTGATGACTAATTAATTAACTTGATCAGATAATTAACCCCTCCATTCCCACCCTCTATTCTCCCTCCCATCCCTACGTGGTAGGAGGTGGGAGATAGGCCCAGTTGATTGGCTGTTTGGCAGGTAATCGATTGCAGTGTGTGGGATATTGTTTAAACAATTTCTGGTTGAGAAGGCAATGTGTGGAATATTGTTTATTTAAACAATTTATTGGGTACAATGTGGTGTATGGAAATCGATTGCAGTGTATGGCATATTGTTTAAACAATTTCTGGTGGACAAGACAGTTGTGGAATATAATTTTTTCAAAAATTTAGGTATACAAGGTAGTGTTTGGAATATAGTTTATTTATTTAAAGAATGTGTCGGGAATTTGACTCTAGTGTATGTAATGCCATTTGTTTAAACGTTTTGAGGGTGACAAGGCAGTATGAAATATTTAAACAATTGCGGCGCTTTTTTATTCCAGTCGCGCAAGGTATACTTCATGAACATTCATCACATATAATTACACTGTTAAAGATCTTCCTGTTGCGAAGCACACGCCGTGCGCCGCCCACTTGGCCGCACCATACATCAACTGCCTCACATATTCATGCATGCACTGGCTGGGAGGTATAACTGCACACAGTTCTGCCTCATGTGGCACACAGACCAGAAATCACGCTAATTCCCTGAACAAAAGCTTCAGGTTGTGGCAGCCTGTCTCTCTCGCAAGTAGATGCTTCCTGAATGTGTGAATCAACATGTGCATACACACACAGATCAAAGTGTCCCCCCACCCCTCCTCCCTTCCATCCCTTTCTCATGTTCCCCTCGCCACTCACGCAGACCTGGCATTGGTAGTTTGATGCTTCCCTCTGTTCTCACACCTCCACTGCTATGGAAACCTGTGGCAGATGGAACAAACACATTTGAGAAGAAGTAGGTACCGTCTGCCATGTGCCACCCTAACCCCGCCTTTGTCCTGAACAAAGTGGTGGGTACCCAGTAACCCTCTTCCCCAGATGTATATATCTTGAAAATATTCCCTCACTCATCAGATTGACTGCCTAATTAATTAAATTGACACCCTTTGCATCCTATTGATGGATGGTAGGACTGGTATATTTGGCAGTATTCAATACTGCAACTGTCCGGTTTCCCAATCCTACTCTTCAGTCTTTCAGGTTTCTTTTTCCCCTTGCCTCCTGTTGGTGCATAATGGCACAGTTGGGTCTTTTGATAGGAAGTCCATTACATTGGTGGTGGCTGAAAATTTCAAATTTTAGCTCAATTGCATGCTTTGACCTTTACAATATGCGAGAGGAGCTGGACAGATGCGTGCTCGCAATACCACTATTGGTAACAATAAATTGATTAATCGCAAATTTAAAGCACTATAGAAGTGGTTCAAATGGCTCTGAGCACTATGGGACTTAACATCTGAGGTCATCAGTCCCCTAGAACATAGAACTGCTTAAACCTAACTAACCTAAAGACATCACACGCATCTATGCCCGAGGCAGGATTCGAACATGCGACCGTAGCAGTCGCGCGGTTCCGGACTGAAGCGTTTAAAACCGCTCGGCTACCGCAGCCGGCGCACTATAGAGCTCCCAAACGGCTTTTCTCTGCTACATTCGGGAGAAGGAAGGGCCTACTGCATGATAGGATAGAGACAACAACCAATACCTCTGAAAGACAGAGTCCACTGCAATGTATTGAGAAGTACCAAACATGACACACTTAAACCACGATCCATCCATAGTAGTAGTAGTTGTCATGGCCAGATGTCAGAGATTACTGCAACACTGGCACATCCTGTGACCTCATGTCGCGATGTCCACACTCAGCAACCCAGGCGAGATATCACGCATCACTAGTTGCCGCAATGGGATGCGTGCCTCAGCGATCGTGCCTGGTCTGCAGACGGACAATGTTATTAATACGTCCAGTGTCAACACTTAGCCGTGATCGAAGTTGAATTGCTCAATTTTCCTTGATGAATATATGTAGCACACGCGATTGCAGAGACAGCCCAATGCATACTGAGGACTGGTTGACTGTTCACCTATCCAGAGAGAGTTTCGAGGGCAGCCGCTGGGGCTTGTTCCCAGTGCTGCGGGCAAGAACCGACTAGCCGGCTGACTGGACGTTTTCTTTGTGACTAATTGCCTGTCAGAGGCGAAGACGATCCGTGAGTTCCGGTCACCGGCTACCTTCGCCACGGACCCGAACAGATACGTCCTAAGAAACCAGCCACATATTTATACTTTAATTACAATTAAATATTACGATTACAGCTCGAATCTGTGACATTTGACAACGACCAAAGTATCAGAAATACTGAAACGTCCCCTTAGAAAAATTAATGAATTACTGCGCTGATAAACCTCTACGTTATTTGATTTTCAAACAGCTGAGCAAAACGGAACGTCCTCAGACATTACTCTCTTTACTTATTCTGATCGACACTAAACTGACATGCAATATTTTTAGCGCAACGCCGTCTGACTTTCAAAAATCCTTACAAAAGAATGGCCCTGACAAACAATAACCTATACCTTTCATGAATCACTTACCTCACAAAAATCTTCGTTACTCGAAGTACTGCAATACAGCGAGCGCCACTACTGCCAGCAAAATAGAAGATTCTAACTACTGAAGGCACTAACTACTGATAGACATAGTTAGCAAATGAAAGATTTTGACAGAGAACAAACAATGTATTTACCTTAATAGTTTCAAAAGTCATAATATATATACCAGTTGATGATATCCAGTATTACAAATTTACTCTTTCTGACGGACACACGTCCAGATCGTCCACTCTTAAAACTCCGTCATCTCTCTCCCCACATCCACCACTGCTGGCGGGTCACCTCCAACTGCGCAACGCTACGCGCTGTTCACATACAGCTGCCCAACACTACAATAGCGAATATTCCAACAATGCCAACCAGCCACAGACTGCACACAGCACACCCAGTGATTTTCATACAGAGCGCTACGTGGCGTTACCAACATAAAAACCTAAGCAGCCTACTTACAATACATCCTCCTGATAGCTGTGAATCTGGGACGGATCTAACGTTGAAAAATGAGTATCTACATCCTTCTTATGATTGGACGTAATTTTCCACGTAAAATCTTTCTACCCCCTTACAGCTATCGACATTCTGGTATCGCAGTTTTCCTCATCAATCCATTCCTCACTTACGACCGGACACAATCATTTTCTTTGCACATGTCGGAACACAGACCTCAGTAACTTCACATCGGAAAAATACTTTATAAGCCTGCTAATCACAGCGAATGCATCATACATCCCCTAATAAGTATAGCACTTCGTCAATAACTGAATGCTGGTGACACCACACAATATTGAGCGTAAATCCGCGATCTATGTACATGCCTCATCTTTTTTTCTTGGGAGTAGTACGAGTATGTCATAGAAAGAGAGACAATCGTCTTGCAAGCGACCAGCTATTAAAAACACAATCATAACGACCATGTTACTGTCACGATCCATAAAAAGCTTTCTTGGTTCTACAGGCGCACACAAATATCGCTAATGATATCCATGTTAAAAACTATACATGCTTTATAAATCGACGTATAGTTGGTTCAAAATGCTATGGCCTTCCACACAAACACTGCGACGCTGAATATAGACAGTGGTCGCAGGGTGTGTCTGTGCATGCATCACGGGTGGCTCCCATGACACAGTCGTCCCACTGAAGGATTGAAGGATCCACCTTCAGACACACAACACATCTCCAGATTATCACATGGTGGATCCACCTTTAAACCCTGTCCTTGATGTACCGTATCGTGGATCTGCCTCTGAACATCACATTGGATCTAACTCGCGGTGGATCCACCTTCAAACCCTGTCCCAACATGGCATATTGTGGATCTGCATCCGAACATCCAGACACAATGCTTGGAGGATCCACATGCGAACACTAACTCGATTCTACTCTGTATCTTGGGAACCAGCCGCAACACACACATCGACACAGACTTACAGACCACAGAGCGAATGCACTGCTGCTGTGGAATATGTGGTTGGAATTGACTGGATGCATTCGAGCACAGTGCTATACTATAGCGTCCGACCAGAAAAAGAGTGAGTTTGCGCTGCTTGTTGAAAACTTTTCTACATTCACAAGCAATTTTAGAATACATGGCGAGAAGTGATGCCATGATCACATGGGCAGAAATGACATAAAAATCGATAATATTACGAAAATTGACAGAAAATAAATATAAATTGAGGAAAAATACGCCAAAATATGGGGAAATTGTGGCTGGCATGTTTTTGTGCTAGACGTATTGACAACATCCAAATTCCTGCCACTTGAATCATTCCCGAATGCCCTCTATGAAAGGGCATAGAGGGCAGCGGACTGGCTCAATAGCTGAAACGCACGTCCCATGGTGGCAATTAGTGGTGTGCATCTGGCCTGTTGTGCTGCGTGTGGACATCGGGACATGAGCGCCTGGTATGTGTGAATGTTTCAGGGATCTCCGACATCTAAACTTGACAACTACTACTGCTATGGATTGGCTTAAGTATGTCATGTTTAGTACTTCTCAATACATCGTAGTGGACTCCGTCTTGGAGATGTGTTTGTTGTTGTCTCTGTCTTATCAGGCAGTAGGCACTTCCTCCACCTTCCGAATTTAGTAGAGAGAAACAATTCAGGAATTCTATAATGCTTTAAAAACTCAATCGCAACATCAAATTCCTCACTGATCAATTTACTGTTTCCAATAGCGCTACTGTGAGCTCACATCTGTTCAGCCCCTGATGCAAATTGTTTAAGGACATAGCAAGCAACTGAGCTGAAATTTAAAATTTTGAGCTACATCCAGCGTAATGGACTTCCTGCCAGATGACTTGATGTGCCAGTATCCACCGATAGGAATCAAGGGAAAACTGGTGGCACACAAAGGATATCGAATTAATTAATTAGTCAATCAATCTGATAGAATGAGGGAATACTTCCATGACGTCCACCGGTGATTGGGGGGGGGGGGGGGTTACCAGGCACCCGCTACTTACTCAGCAAAGGTGGGGTTAGTGTGGCACATGACAGATGCTACCTACTTCTTCTCGAATATGTTTGTTCCATCCGCTACAGGTTTCCATAGCAGTGGAAGTATTAGAACAAAGGGATGTATCGACTAGCAATGTGAGGTCTGCATGGGTGGCGAGGGGGACAGGGAAAGGGCATGGAAGGGAGGAGGGGTTGGGGACATCTTGGTCTGTGTTTGTTTTTTGTACTTTGGTTCATACAAACAGGAAACATCCAAGCATCCACTTGAGAGAAAGAAAGGGATAGAGAGAGTGAGAGGGAAAGAGAAAGGGAGAGCATGTGTTTCGACAGGAATTTCTCAGGTAGCGATATCAAAGGGTTGCCGCCACATGAAGTTTTTGTTCGGGGGATTAGTGTGACTTCCAGTCTGTGCACCGCATAAGCTGTCACTATGTGCAGGCCTGTTCGCTGGACTGCACGTGCAGGAATACGTGAGGCAGTTGGCGCATGATTCGGCTCAGCGGATGGTGTATGGTCCGTGCTTCACAATCATAAGATTTTTAATAGTTTTATTACATGTAATGAATGACTCATGAAGTATACCTTGCATGACCAGAAAAAGTGGCACAATTATTTAAATATTCCATAATGCCTTACACCCTCAAAATGTTTAAATAAACAATATTCCGTACAGTACAGTCAATTTCTCGACAAATTCTTTAAATAAATAAAGAAACTATATTTCAAACACTACGTTGTATCTTATAAATTGTTTAAATAAGCAATATTTCAGACATTACCTTGTCAACCACTGGCTCCCATCTGCTGAAAGGGATGAATGACATACTCAGGACAGAACTTGAGTAAAGAATAATCGAAACAAAGGCAAGGCGCTAAAGAGATATCGTAAGGAGAATAAGGACATGCTTAACATCAAATTCTTTAAATAAAAAAAAAAGTTATATTCCATACTCCGCCTTGTATGCAATAAATTGTTTAAGTAAGCAGTATTCCACACATTGACTTGTCTACCAGAAATTTTTTAAACAATATTCCATCCACATCAATCGATTTCCTGCCAAATAGCTAATCAACTGTGTCTTTTTCCTGCCAATTTCTAGGGGGGAGGGGGGGAAGGGGATGGAGGAATGGAGGCGGGAGGTGAGAGGTTAATTAGCTGATCAATTTAATTAATTAGTCATCAAACTGGTAGTGTGGTTGGGGCTATTTGAATAACTCAGGCCTAACAGTGTGCTTGTATCAGGGAGGCAAACCACTTAGCAGAGCAGTAGGCTAAGGCCATATACCAATCAACTGTCACAATTTAATTAATTTGCAAATCAATTTGATATCAAAACTGTGCGAAACCTCACTTTATGCCGCTACTCCCAGCAACTAACGTGATGATATGCAATGCACAATGCAATCACCGCTGATAGATTGAGGCTAAAGTGCAGAGCCAAACGAATTATCTACAACACCAACAAACTTGATGTGGAAGTAATAAAATTGTTAGGTCAAGATAAGCTATGAAGGGTGTATTCACAGTTGCAAATTGTCTCCTCTGTTGTTCAGCACTTACCTCGAATAAGCTATAAATGAAGAGAAAGAAAATTTTGAAAATGGAATAAAATGAAAGGGGAACAAATATCAGACGACATAGATCTGGCGAAGTGTAAGGAGATGTAGATCTGTTGAAAGAGATGAATGACATGCTCAGCACAGAATTTGAGCGAAGAATAATCAAAACAAAGAGAAGATGATAAAGAGATTTAGTAAGGAAAATAAGGATGTGCTTAACTTCAATGTTGGAAATTAAAAAGTAGTGGAAGGAGAGAAAGAAACGTCCCATCTAGGAAGCAGCTAAGATATCGGCAGTAGATAGTTACAGGTGAAGAAAACATTCTTCATTAAAGGACGTGTACTGCTAAGATACATCGAGATGGAAACAAAGAAGTTCCAGACAGGCATGATTGGTGCTCTGCACTGTATGGGAGTTGAATGTGGAACATCAGAAATATGACGAAGATGAAACTCCAAGCATTTGAAATGTTGTGCTGCCGAGAAAAAAAATGGTTCAAATGGCTCTGAGCACTATGGGACTTAACTTCCGAGGTCATCAGTCCCCTAGAACTTAGAACTACTTAAACCTAACTAACCTAAGGACATCACACACATCCATGCCCGAGGCAGGATTCGAACCTGCGACCTAGCGGTCACGCGGTTCCAAACTCAAGCGCTTAGAACCGCACGGCCACACCGGCTGGCAGTGCTACCGATAAATGTTAAAAATTATGTGTACATATAAAATATGAAATGAAGAACTACTTAAGGGAATAATTGGGGAAATAGATGTATGGAAGACACTTAGCCCGCAGCTCGTCATCGTGCGGTAGCGTTCTCGCTTCCCGCGCCCCGGTTCCCGGGTTCGATTCCCGGCGGGGTCAGGCATTTTCTCTGCCTCGTGATGACTGGGTGTTGTGTGATGTCCTTAGGTTAGTTAGGTTTAAGTAGTTCTAAGTTCTAGGGGACTGATGACCATAGCTGGTAAGTCCCATAGTGCTCAGAGCCAATTGAACCATTTGAAGACACTTACCAGAAGAAGGGATAGGCTAACAGGACATGTGCTACGGCGTCCAGGAACAGCTTGGCGTTGGGAAGAGCAATAGAGAGGAAAAGCGGTTGACGTACACAATGATTAGAATATGCAAAACGGCTTATAGGGGATTACAGGTGCAGTGGTTTCGCAGAGATGAAACGGTCAACATAAGATGGGGAACCATGGAGGATAGCCTCCAAAGAATCGATTGACTGATGACTATAAAAATATCCTGACGTTGGAAATCATAACGGTCATTAAGATCGAGGAAGAGAGGGAGTGGGACAAGTGAGGGATCAGTAGGGTGAATGGGGAACAGAGGGGGGGGGGGGGGGGAGGGACTTTGGTATCGTAGCCTGTCGATAAAACACAGGGGGTAGTCGTTGGCGGCAGAGGTTTCGCAGTTGTCCAACAGCGGCCGGGCCGTCCAATTACTGGCCACACGTGTGCCACGCCCACTGAGATGACGCGCCACCAGTGCCATGGATCACGTGTATACGAGGCTGCCTGACCGCAGCTTGAGTAGCCCCAGTCTAGCAACAGTGGAGTATTTCCTTCGAGTATGTTACTATATTTCTCACGGTGATTATGTTGTCTCATTCTTTTGCTTTCTGTCTCAGAAACCCATGCACTGTCCGAATGGGACACATCATAATTATGGCGTGGAGGCTTTACTGGGTCACAGTTTGTTACAGCCCCCCCCCCCCCCTCCCCGCCCACCCCACCCCACCAAGAAATGTAACATGCTATCACCACTTGTTTTCACATATGGCAGATGCCTATAATAATAACAATTTAATGTAAAATTTTGGTTACTTTAGTGAGTACATTGCTTTAATATAACTTCCAAGAAATTCTATTTCAGAGAACTACAGCTACCTTCCAAACATTTGAGAAGTACATGAGTCGCTCAACTGATTTAAGAACTGTAATAGCAAAACGCTCTCATTAGTTTGACAGTGCCAAAATTTACGCGATATAAAGCAATGTGTGCATTCACTATTATCAGTATTTCACTTATCACTACGATTAAGGAAACAAGTATGCATAATATGACAATCGAACGTGTAAATGAAGCGAATGATATTTCTTTGAATAATTTCTGTCTATTTTTAGGAAGGTGGCCTTTCTGTATTTTTTTCTCAGTAGGGTGGAGTTTTTCCCCTTTCTGTCTCGGCTTAGGCCTATTCGGTGCTTTTTTTCTTAAAAAAAAGTTTGAGGGTTCTCCGACATGTGATATAATGCAGCGAAAATAAGTTATAACTGAAGCATGGGGTACCACCGCCTGCTTTTAGCCACGACCTCATCAACATGTCGAACTACAAAAAAATAGTATCGGACTCTTCACTTGACTTTACAGCTCAAATAAAGCGGGCGATACCGAAAAAAAACATACAAGAGAAAGTAGTACCGAACACTTCAGTTTACATCACCTCAAATGAAGCAGGCGATTTGAGCGTACGCATATCCGTTTAGAACTACCATCGCCCAATATTAGCGAGTGAAGGCACTACATGTTTGTCGAACTGGCTGCCAGCGATTCAATTGTCGAGAACGGTTGCCGCAGCTTCGAAATGCTTGAAACAGTCAATGGCATCGATTTTCCCACCAAAAACTGCACCGGTATTGTTCGGTTTGCAATTAGCAACACGAAAAAAAATTACGTCCGTGAAATAAATCTTTCGCACTCTGCCAAGTTCTCAACATCGTAAAAAAATAACTTTGTCGACGAAAAAGTTTAGGGGTACGCATCCCCTAGCGTTCCCCAGAAAAACAGCACTGGGCCTACTCAATTTCATGCGGTTTACCCATCTTCCCTGTGAACTCTCGTACCGTCTTTCGTTTGCAGTCACCAGCAATTACCGTCAACCAGTGAATGGACGCTTACACATGGCTGCAATATTTTCCTCAGTCAGTCAGGGAGCAAGCCTATCCATGTGGACAATAAACTGCAAACCTTTTCATTTAAATATGATTTCCATGACGCCCTCCTCCCCCTGCCATGTCTGTCTTGGAAGCACCAGGTGGCGATACACCCTCTACAGTCTACAGTAACATTGTGGTGGATAGAACGTGAGGGGTAGATGCCTAGCTTTCCTCGCTATTTCATGGAAGTCCATTGTCTAATTCAGACTGTTTTCATACACCACGGTTGAGTGGCCTCTCACGCGTGTGTTGCGTTTACGATCGGCACGCAAGACACTTAACCCTAGAACATTAAAGGGAGGAAAATCTTACATTGTTACTAAACCGTCGTTAATATACTACTTCACATTTTATTCAAAGGAAGTCATAATTTATAATTCATGCACTATTTAATTACAATTATAGGGTCTCCAGTGGCAAGTCACACACAAAATAAGTAGAAAATGCCCCGTTTTTATCAGATTGATGGGAACCGTGAGTTTGTACCGACAGAAAACGCAAATTTTACGGGAGTTTAATGTCAAGGGTTAAGGATGCCACAAGGATGTGTCACTTTCCCTCCGTTCATTTCTACGAAGCAGCAAATACCGTCGGTAGTCTTGCCACCGTGCGGTATGGGCCTCAGATAAGAGCCATTTCGCAGCTTAACTGCCGTCACAAGTTGAAGTACCCAGCCATGCGGTCAGAGGAAGGTCAGCTCTCTAGTTTCCTCGTTTTGATTCTCACCTCGCATGTACACCAGCAGTGCCCGAGGCGTCAGAATGCGCCGCAGACGTTCACCAACGGATCAATTAGTTTTCTTCAGAAGACGACCAGACAAAGTCGACAACAACGCATTGGCCAGACTTATCACTCGCTAGTCCTCATTTCCTACCTGACCTTATTTATTGTTGTGGGAAATCACACACTGTTGACGTACGATTACATGCAGATTAAGTTGACACAACCGTTTGAGTCCTTTTTTTAACTCTAATTTAGTTAATGTTTAACTAGAAACTGTCATGAATCCTAGCACATTACTGGCTAGATCGATTTCATATGACTTTTAGATATCGTTCCAGTAGTTTCCACATCTGCATTTATACTCTTCAAACCACTGTGAAGTGTGTGACAGAGGGAACTTCCGATTACACAACATTTAGGGTCTCTCCCAGTCATGTACGGAGCGCGGGAAGAATAACTGTTCAAATTTTTCAAACCATGTCTTTCCGGTTCCTACCCGGTACGATATGGGAGAAGGCTCTAGTTCCTTCCTCACTTAATACTGGCTCTTGTATCTTCATAAACAGGATTTTTAGGGATAGCTGATTTCTTCCGGCGTCTGATTTTTCAGCAGTTGCGCGACGCTCTGCCTTGGATAAAACAATCTCGTGACCATTCGTGCTGCCTTTCTTTGTTTCCAATTATCTCGTTATCCCTTGTTGGTCCTGTATGGTGTGGGTTGTACACATTGAGCAATATTCTGTTACAAGCTTTTTGTGAGCAGCCTCCTACGTAGACTGGCTGCACTATCCCAGTGTCCTGACAATGAAGCTATGCCTGCCGTGTGCTTACAGCTACCACCATAAATCGATATGTCCATGTGTTTGGGGGTGTCGAATGAATACAATTGTGAGTCACTGATATTGTAGTCATAAGACGCTATTTTGTTTCTTTCCTGAAATTTCTGATATTGTAGTCATAGCAACCGACGTTTGTTCGTTTTGTGAAATCTCTGATCACTTAAAGAAATCTGCTAACCTTCTCACAACTCTGAAATCTTTGCGAGATCCGACAGGATCTTTTTGTAGCTTTTTTCTGATAGTGCATGCGTCATTCGCAAAAAGTTTGAGATTACTGTTGTTTTGGTCTACCATCTCATTAATATACAAGATGAAGAGTAAATATCCCGAAATACTTCAAGGGCCACGCCTGTGAATTACAGCGCTAATCACTCATAACAATGCTCCATGTAAATTATTCACTCTGCTAAATGATGGAGAAAGAAATTGCCTGTTAGTGAGTGAAGAGACAGCGATTCAGTCTGTAGGATATGCCGTGATGTCTGTAGAGTCACTGCGGTCTGCCTTCTGGATAACGTGGCAATTCACAGAGGCAGCGAGACAAGACTATACGACACAGTGGCCTATAGCCTTCCTTTCAACGACGCAACTGACGACGTTAAAACAGTCCGAATTTCCAGGGAGAAATTCTCTTCTTATTCAAAATTTCACTGTTACTCTACATCATATAAAGATTCTCCTTCGAATGCGAAAATGTTTTGTTGACATCCACCTACATAGGGATAAGTGATCACTGTAATAAAAGAAGAGAAGTCAGTGCTCGCGCGGAAAGAGCTAAGTGTTCATTTTCCCCCCACGGTGTTAGAGAGAGGGCCGGTAGCGAAACGACGAGAAAATGCTTCGATGGAACCCATGCCACACACTCAAGTGTGAATTGCAGATCAGTCATTGAAAACCGAACAGCCGCCACAACGGTACCATAGAATGGTTTCATTCAAAAGTAAGCATCTCAAGCGTTACGACTTCAATCCCACAGGGAAACGAGACGATTAATTTCTGTTTCGTATAACGCGCTCGGCCGCTGGCGGATCCATAAACCGCACCAATGCGCTTCGTCGTCCGACCGAAACGACGGCCAAGCATGTCTTTCTTCAGGTCGCCAAAGACGTGCAAATCACTCGGTAAACGATCCAGGTTGTAGGGAGGATATCGTGCAACTTACTTGAACTTGTGTGAACAGTTTTGGATTTTTCTGGCTGTATAGATGTGAGATGCTCTTACTGTAAGCTGTGCCGTTTGCCCTCGGCCTGGAAATGGTGGCACCACGTAAGTTCACGATGACCTTCTTCTTCGACTGCAGAGGCCTTCTACTCCTCGAGTTTCTCGAGCGTGATACAACAATTAATGTGCAACGCTATGAAATTTTCCAGAGACTGCGACGCGCCATTAAGTCAAAACGCCCAGAAATGCTGTCGGACGGAATAATACTGTTGTACAATAACGGCCGCCCCCACATTGCCAGTCGGACGAAGGTTAGGCTGCAGCAATTTGATTGGGAAACATATGCGCACAGCCCGGGTCTTTCACGTGTGATTTTCACATCTTTGGCGACCCGAAGGAAGACAGCCCGGGTCTTTCACGTGTGATTTTCACATCTTTGGCGACCCGAAGGAAGACAGGCGTAGACGTCGGTTTCAATCAGATGAGAAAGAGCGAGACTGGAAACGGTTGTTGATCAGACAGTGGCCGACTGCGTTCTGCGAAATACACTACTGGCCATTAAAATTGCTACACCACGAAGATGGCGTGCTACAGACGGGAAATTTAACCGACAGGAAGAAGATGTTGTGATATGCAAATGATTAGCTTTTCAGAGCATTCACACAAGGTTGGTACCGACATGAGGAAAGTTTCCAACCGATTTTTCCTCATACAGAAACAGCAGTTAAGAAGCGTTGCCTGGTGAAACGTTGTTATGATGCCTCATGCACGGAGGAGAAATGCGTGCCATCACGTTTCCGACTTTGATAAAGGTCGGATTGTAGCCTATCGCGATTGCGGTTTATCGTATCGCGACTTTGCTGCTCGCATTGGTCCAGATCCAATAACTGTTAGCAAAATATGGAATCTGTGGATTCAGGAGATTAATACAGAAAGCCATGCTGGATCCCAACGGCCTCGTATCACTAGCAGTCGAGATGACAGGCATCTTATCCGCATGGCTGTAACGGATCGTGCAGCCACGTCTCGACCCTTAGTCAACAGATGGGGACGTTTGCAAGACAACAACCATCTGCACGAACAGTTCGACGACGTTTGCACCGGCGTGGAGTATCAGCTCGGAGACCATGGCTGTGGTGATCCTTGAAGCTGCATCACAGACAGGAGCGCCTGCAATGGTGTACTCAACGACGGACCTGGGTGCACGAATGGCAAAACGTCATTTTTTCGGATAAATCCAGGTTCTGTTTACAGCATCAAGATGGTCGCATCCGTGTTTGGCGACATCGCGGTGAACGCACATTGGAAGCGTGTATTCGTCATCGCCATACTGGCGTATCACCCGGTGTTGTGGTATGGGGTGCCATTGGTTACACTTCACGGTCGCCTCTTGTTCGCATTGACGGCACTTTGAACAGTGGACGTTACATTTCAGATGTGTTACGACCCGTGGCACTACCCTTTATTCGAACCCTGCGAAACCCTACATTTCAGCAGGATAATGCACGACCGCATGTTGCAGTTCGTGTACAGGCCTTTCTGGATACAGAAAATGTTCGACTTCTGCCCTGGCCATAGCATTCTCCAGATCTCTCGCCAATTGAAAGCGGCTGGTCAATGGTGGCCGAGCAACTGGCTCGTCACAATACGCCAGTCACTACTCTTGATGAACTGTGGTATCGCGTTGAAGCTGCATAGGCAGCTGTACCTGTACACGCCATCCAAGCTCTGTTTGCCTCAATGCCCAGGCGTATCAAGGCCGTTATTACGGCCAGAGGTGGTTGCTCTGGGTACTGATTTCTCAGTATCTATGCACCCAAATTGCGTGAAAATGTAATCACATGTCAGGTCTAGTATAATATATTTGTCGAATGAATACCCGTTTATCATCTGCATTTCTTCTTGGTGTAGCAATTTTAATGACCAGTAGTGTAGGAATTGTATGGCGATTACTTTTAAATGGGACCATGGATTGGTGGAATGCGGCGGCTGTTCGATTTTTATTTGACTTCCCCTCGTAGACGTAGGTGATTTGCTGCTCCGAACACTCTATAGTGCAGTAAATAAAGCTGTCCTCAATTTGAAGATTGGTTTAAGCACCACTAAACAATGTCTTATTGGATGTGGTTTCCCCTCGCCTTCCTCCAAACTTCTGATTTGCTTCCCAGGCCAAAGAAAGAGTGGATGGGGTTGGGGCGCACCCTTTTTAACGTGGACTCTTTAATTACGGTGCAACTTGGCATTTTGGCACTTTCATTTTAACCCATCATTGGGAGCTGTAAGCCAAGCAACATGTGACAGAAAAAATTCTTGCACTGACCGAGGATTAAAATCCAGACTATCGTTGCCTGATAACCAGTTACGATTGTATGGAGAATCTTTATAGACATGCGACTGGCTCGAATTTTTGATTAGTTGAACGGAATTCATTATACTTGTAAGGTGGGTATGTAATTTGGTTTTTGTTGTCATCAGTGTGGACAGCAGAGAGAGAGCAAGTAATGTTTCTGTTAAACAATCTTTGGTCTTGTCGTGGCACAGTCTCTCCTATGCGCTGATACATTCTTATTTGAAGTGTGGCAGATGATGGACATATTGAGTAGTGCTGTGTTGACTTGTGATTGTATCTGTTAAGGATAGGGAGGATGAATAAAATGGACATACTAGAAAGTGAAGAGAATATAACTTTTGAATAATGTTATGTTTTGAAGAGAAGGAGTTGTGGTGAGACTGCAACACAGCGCAGCTAGGAATGATGATTGTTAGGTAGTTAGCTTGCTCAGAGCTGAGAGAAAGACCACCCCACTTTCCTGAGTCATGCATTAACATATTAATTGATTAAGCTGTTTGATTTTTATAGAAATTCTATGTTAACATAGTACCCTCTTTAAATCATTGTTCATTTTGTTAAACATTGTATTGTTCAGACCTGTATTACATGTAAAGATCACGCAAAGTATTTCTCTGTTGTTTTTTTTTTTAAATATATACTTCATTCTAAAATCGTTGTTTTTGCATATCATTTCATAGGATAGTTACCCTTCCCATCATACTGTTTGCCATTGCGCATTGCCACATGCAACAGTTCGAAAATGTACTTAGAAATAGAAATCTAGTTTAGCCACTGCCTGCTTGCTGTTTGCTGTTGTGCTTTCCACATATCTGCAACAATGTTGTCAAGATGCAAGGTAAGTGGAAATTTTGATTGGGGCCAAATAATGGTTTCACTTCAGTTGCTCATTTAACACAAAGACAAGTTGCATTCAGATCAGTTACAGTTCAGTTCATATTTCGTTCTGTTTAGTCAAAGTTTAGCATACGAGTTTAATTTGGATATCAGTTTGTGGGGACATAGTTTTTGGTAATATGTAGATTTTATAGAGTGGGAGATAAAATTGGGCTAAATTCCATAAAGAAACAAAATATAATGGGGTGGTTACATACTGGGCGGTAAATGTTCAACATAAAGGAAAGTAACATCCATCGGACACTACCTAAGGAAGCGTTAAGAAGTTGGGTAACAATCTCAGTATAGATAAACGATTTACCAGACAGAGACAGCAGTGTTATCAGATTATCCCCAGACTATGTTGTAGAAAATAACGTCGATGGAAGATCGCGAGGAATGGCAGAAAACGTGGGTCAAAATTTCCCATTGGTGTAACGAATGCTGCTCTCTTTACATGAGGATAAATACAGCATGACACTTATAACAAAGGGCGCGGACAGGATGGTATCCAGTTATAAGAATGAAGGTATGCCTCTTAACCACGTCGCGTCGTATAAATATCTGGGAGTAATGCTAAAAAGCTATACACCGTCCTTCCAAAACATTGCGAGACCGCTTTCTTTCCTGGCGTGCAAGCGACGTCGACACACTAACTACGGTGGCAGCTTGAACGAACAACAGTAAAGAACAGGTTTGCATTCGGCCGGTCGCTTGTTGGGATGAGCTAAACTGTACAATTCGATATCAGTGATTTCTCTGACTGTTACTTTTTGGTACTTGCGATTTTTAGTTATAATTTGTCACAGTTTAAAATTGCAGTTCAGGAATTCACAACCGGTATCTCTCCGCACACTACCAGTGCTACTTCCGCTATTTTTGCAGTTTATAGCCGTAGGTCAGTAGTGAGTAACAACTAAGAAGTACTAGCAACTACAGAATATTTTATTATCTACTAACTGGTATGTCTGACCAGCTGAACAGTCTTAACGCAACCAAGTGAAATGCACAGAGAAAATTTCATCTCCTCAAAACAATCAATAGTAAGTATGGATTGCTCTTCTTCTTCCTTTGGCTTTAATTCTGTATTAATGAAAAAAGTATGAAAATATTAGTAGTGTGACGCTGAGAATCATAACACAAATAGTTTTACAGTACACAAACAGTTTCCACACATATACGAACCACATTTTGAGTAACTCAAGATAGCAATAATCGAAATACCATTCACAACAGAACTGGAGAAGTTGCCATTTCGTCTTTGTACCATCTTCCTCAGAAGGAAGGTTAGTTTCTAAATTTGCAAATGAATTCGTTAAGATCCCCCACTCAACTGCATACATTACCGGAAATATTAGCAGTTGTACACGTGAATTGTGTTACTCGTAATTAGTAACAGTGAAAAAGTTTTAAAGTTGTCATGATTTTCAAGATGTTTCGAGACGTGGCTGCTCGACATATCCATCCATATCTAGGAGAGCTAACAGTGAGGGTTCAAGACAACTCTTGAAAAACTAGCATTTTAGAAGGGCCACAACTGACAACAAAGGTGCGTACGTGTACAAAATGGGTACTGGATCAGTGTGTCATTGAAATTATTATGCGATTTGAAAGGCATGATAATAAATGTGAAATACACTGTGATGGAATAATGAAAATTCAGTTCTCCCCTTATTTAAACCGTCCATACTCCAAAACTTTCTGCCATGTACTTTTGGAAAAGACTGCCTAGTGGGTAATTAAGAAATTAAATCTTGGCTGTGGGCCGTGATGACAAACTGACCTGAAGCATAGCCCAAAATCTAGCCTGGGCGGAAAGTTGCGTGTTTTAAAGTTGCTCAAAATTAAAATTTGGGAAGTGCTGGTCTTCCGGGTAAAAGTTAACATCGGGAATAGTTTAAATGCAATACTTGGAGAAACACACAAAAGTTAACTTGTATCGTAGCCATGAAAAAAATATCCGTCTTCTGAATACAGTGTTATTAAAGATTTGGTAAAAGTTACATAGTGGATACCTCCTTGGATTTTTAATAGTTTATGTACAATATGTGTGAACAATACACATCAAAATAATAATTAGGATTTGTCGATTATCTAATATAGATTTTCTGAAAATACCTTGCAGTTTTATTTTTTATGATGAAATGTGCGTTTATGGTGTGTGGCATGAATATAAATATTAGCCTACGCTATGGGTCCATTTATTAGCACAACCTTTATTTGCCATTCACATTCGTTGCCTTCATCAACTCTCAGCCGAATTATCACCTTTCAACCTAACCTAGACCTCGGACTGGGGAAGTGAGTGTGCCCGGGGAGGATGAGAGGTGTCCAAAATCACATTCTAGCTAAATATATCAGTGGTGCTGCCAGGTAAAACACCAAGCGTAAAATTTTTCTCTTAGCAGGTTAGCTTCATGGTTTATTTCTTCGACTGTAAGTAGTTTATACATCCATAGTGTGAGACGGACGTTAAACGACGGGTGGTTGCCTGTCGCGACTAAACTGAAATACAGAACCCAGACAGTTCTCTTTTTGGAAAAAATCTTGACGCACGACAAGACTTCGTGTTACGAACCTACACAAAACGACAAAATGCAGAAATTCACATGAAGGGTCAACGCTTTGACGACATAACTGGACTTTCAAGCCAGAGTGATGGGCGAGTTGAACAGCATCTCAAAGAAGGGTTTTCCTGACAGTTTCACATGGCTTTACGAACGTTCTGCGCGTTGTACTTAATGTGGAGGGGAACCATGTAGTACACCTGAAGCGTCTTAACTTTTCTCCACACTTTATTAATCCAGGAATCGTAACAGGTCGGTGGGCCTATATCCTACACGGAAGTGTTGACACAGACGCTCGTAGAACTTAAAACGGGAATCGCTGGAAGAAAGACTGTTGGATGCGTTTTGAGAAACGGTATGAGAGGTAGAACTGTGGGACAACTCTGCTGCCACTATCGCAAATCGCGTGTAGGGGTCGCGAGAATGAGACAAAAAGAGATTAGGGTAAGCGCTATTTTTTTCCCTCGTTCAATAGGCGAATGAAATAGAAAAGACATAGTATTGAAACGGAGGTCACGCTCTGTAAAATGGCTGTTAAGTCTTACGTAACTGTAGATTTGCAGTCTGATATTTACCCACTTAGTCACTGAATAACACCAGCACTTCGTAACGACTTTGAAAAACATGTTAGAAATGAAATCCGCAGATCTAAACACAAACACCAAACAAACGCAGCGAGACTGCCGTCATGCATCGGTGATGTTCAGTAGCAGGGCACGAACGATATTTACTTTGATATGTAACTGATACAGTCGCAGTTTTCGTGTTGACGAATTGCGAGCATCTACCTTGTGGCTCTAATAAGTTCGCGAATCACTGCGGACGCAGCTTTGTTCACGCTAATGAGGGCCCAGTTGCAGAGAGAGAGAGAGAGAGAGAGAGAGAGAGAGAGAGATGGAGGAGGCACTCTTTGCAGAACCTTGGCTGCGCTCCACAGCCGGCCGGCGCGCCAGAAGAAAGTGTACCACGTGACCACGGGCCGGTCTGCGGCCGCGACCTTGGCGCCAGTTGTGGCTCTCCCCTCCCCTCCTTTCCCATGCACCGCCTGCTGCGTCATCCGCTCCGAACAATACGATACGATACGTTGCAGCCAAGCCGCCTTGATCTCGCGGCCTGCTAGCTGCAGAGCTCACTTGTGCCCGCGAACTTCCGTCACGTCTACTCAGACCTGAATTCCCCTTCGTATTATTAGACGAATCGCATCTGAGAACTGAAGGATAAGATCTGTAGTCAGTTCCATACGTATGTGGAGGTGGACGTTATATAAATTTTCAAACAGGCCTCTTACGTAAGCACGATGACTCAAACTTATGAACTATTTACTCAGACTTTTCGTTATACAGTTACAATCTGTCCACCAGCACGATTTATGCACTCAAACCGACGATTAACAGCACAGTTTCGTGCCGGTACACAAATTCCCGGGGGATCGTGGATACCACATCTTTCATTCTGTCCTTCCTTGTGTTCTCTCACACGCGCTCCTTTATCATACATTCCCCCATACCCAGAAGTCACATGGTGTGAGATCCGGAGCCGGCCGTTGTGGCCATGCGATTCTAGGCGCTTGGGTCTGGAACTGCGCGACCGCTATGGTTGCGGGTTCGAATCCTGCCTCGGGCACGGATGTGTGTCATGTCCTTAGGTTAGTTAGGTTTAAGTAGTTCTAAGTTCTAGGGACTGATGACCTCAGATGTTAAGTCCCATGGTGCTCAGTGCCATTTTTTGAGATCTGGAGCCGGCCGCGGTGGTCTAGCGGTTAAGGCGCTCAGTCCGGAACCGCGTGACTGCTACGGTCGCAGGTTCGAATCCTGCCTCGGGCATGGATGTGTGTGATGTCCTTAGGTTATTTAGGTTTGAGTAGTTCTAAGTTCTAGGGGACTGATGACCACAGCAGTTAAGTCCCATAGCGCTCAGAGCCATTTGAACCATTTTTTGAGATCCGGAGACGGGGGAGGTCAAGCAACTATTCGTCGCGACAAATCCAACAGTTTGAGAACGTTTGATCTGGATAATCACGAAAGGAATGAGCAAAATGGGGTGGAGAAACAACATGTTTTGGAAATACCCTTCTCCTCTACGTAGGGGCATGTTATCAATGGCAAACTCTTTCAGCATTTGCAAGTAGTCATTTGCATTCCCCGTTGGGGTTTTTAAAAAAAACTGGCCAAGTACACCAGTAGCGGCAAAAGCGCACCACGCTTTTAGGTTCGCGGATGCACGTTCAGATATGTGGATTTTCAGTACCCCAGAAAATTGTGTTATGACGATTAACGTGACCACTGGTACGAAAGGTAGCTTCGTCACTGGTAATCATTTGCGTAACTATGCTCGACTACATCCGTTACATTTCTGCCAGAATCTCACAGCTTTCCGCTCGTACATGTTTCTGGCGAGCAGTTAAACCTTGAACGACTTGTAGGTGGTATGATCGCATGTCAAGGTCCTTGGACAGAATTCGGTACACTGTCCTCTGTGGAATTCCTGTTTCCAGCGTTTCCTCCAATTTGATGGACTCCGTAGTATGACCTGCTGCACTACAATAATGGTTACTTCACCTCTGCCAGTTCTAGATCACCTCGCATTTCTGTGATAATTGTCTGCTACTGATCCAGCTGCTACATACAAACTTCTGGTAAATGCGATAAATTGTTAAACGAGTTGGTGGCCGTCTATCTGGAAATCGTCCTGCAATCCTTCGTCGCATTTCCGTTGCCAACTGGACAGCTTCCGTTAAGCTTGCAACCATTCTTCTCTGTTCCAGTGTGAGTCTGTCACCCATAGGTACTAACATTTTGGAAACGAAAACGAAACAAAACTAAGAATGTTCAAATAATTTTTACTCAGCCGTGAATAGTAATAACCTGGAATAGCAAACGAAACAAAATTAAGACATACTGTATAAATGACGTGTTGAACTTATGTCTCGAAACGAGGATTTCGACACGTATGCTTAAATACAATGACATATTTTTTAATAGTTTTCGAAGCTCTCTAATTCATCCAAGTCAGAAGTAGCTTACGGGACATTCGTTCCACCGATTCTTGAGTATTATTAATAATTATGGGACGAAGAAGGATTAATAAAAGAAACAGAGAAGATCCGACGAAGAGCGGAGGGTTTCTTCACGGGATCGTTTGCTCAACGCGAGAAAGTTAAGAAACTCCCAAGGCAAACGCTCACGATACAGGGATTTACCAGGTGTACCGGTATGAAATGAGCGTTAAGATACAAATGTGTCGATGGAGAACATTTGTTGTGAACGAGCCTTAATTTTTTTTTTGTTTGACATCTGTCAAAGATATTTAGTATACATCAAGTCATGGAACAAACAACATCATATGTTTTCATCGTGTTAACAATGTTGAATTTTGTACCAGAAAGTGATGATTTGCAGGTAACACTAATTTTTTGTTTTCATTTGAAAAAAAAAGTGCTGCAGAGTCTCATCGAATGCTTGTCGAGGCATACGGTGATCATACTCTATCTCAAGCAGCATGCAAAAGATGGTTTCAACGGTTCAGAAATAATGATTTTGATGTAAGAAGTGAAGAACGTGGAAGACCACTAAAAAAGTTCGAAGACGCCGAATTGCAAGTAATATTGGATGAAGATGATACTTTGAGTCAGAAGCAAATGGCAGCAATGCTAAATGTTGCACAACAAACAATTTCCGACCGTTTGAAAGCTATGGGAAAGATCCAAAAGTGTGGAAAATGGGTGCCACATGAATTGAATGAAAGACAGATGGAAAACCGTAAAATCATTTGTCAAATGGAAAATGGAAAATGGATTTATTTTTAGAATCCTAAACGGGAAAATCATGGGTTCATCTGGGACAACCATCAACATCGACTGCAAAACTAGATCGATTCGGCAAGAAGACAATGCTCTACGTTTGGTGGGATTCTAAAACCCGGTGAAACTGTGCATACTAATCGCTACAGACAACAAATGATCAATTTGAACTCTGCATTGATCGAAAAAAGACCAGAATGGCCCAGAAGACATGGCAAAGTAATTTTTTTACACGACAGTGCACCTGCACACAAAGCAAAACTGGTGCAGAATACAATCAAAGCACTTGGCTGGGAGCTGCTACCCCACCTGCCGTGTTCATCAGACTTGGTCCCTTCCGACTACATTTTGTTTTCATCAATGGGACACGCATTGGCTGAGGAACACTTCGATTCCTACGAAGAAGTCTAAAATTGGGTGTCTGATTGGCTTCAAAAGACGAACATTTCTATTGGCGTGGTGCCCACAAATTGCCATAAAGGTGGTCAAAATGTATAGAAAGCAATGGTCAGCACTTTCAATAAAACGTTTTTACTTTCCAATTCAAAATTAGTGTTCCATTTTCACAACAAAAAGAAAAAACGCTCATTTCATACCGGTACACCTGGTACTGTTGGAATTTCGAGAGTGTACGTTCCAGAAGGTGTCGTCCATCGTATTATTTCCTCCCACACACCTCTCAAGAAATGATCACGAGGAGGAAGTGATAGATTAGTCGTCATATAGAGCTTTACCAACAATCATTCTTACAACCAACCATTCGTGAATGTGACAGGAAAGGGGGGCAATTGTAGTGATGCCAGAAGTACCTCCCGCCACATACCTCAAAGGCTTCTGTACGCGATCACACTTGTTTCTCAAATTCGCTTTTTTGCTGTCCAAAGGTTTGTCAAACAAGCTCTAACACGAACAAACGAAGAGCACTGTGTATCAACAAGAAAAATTGAATTGCGAGAGGAATGTTCACGTGAAAAGCTGCTAAAGGAACCTGAAGATTTCTTCAACTTTCTCCGGAAGTACTGTCAAATTTCTCGTAACCAAGTTACTTCTGTCTGAAATTGAAAAAGAAGACACGACTACGCGAAAAATTTATTCCTACACTCACATAGACATCGTCTGTGAGAGAACCAGAGAGCTTCACTATTTTTTATTTTATTTTATTGAACTCCCGCTTGTATGTTGTGCGTAAAATATTGATTTTGTTGTTAAGTTCTTCCTGTATAATATATAACTGCGAAAGATGCAACACCTCTATCATTTTGGTAACAGCCAGTACTATTTTGTCTTTAACCGTGATCATAGTTTCCATTTATTTGGCAACACACGTTACAGTGAGATAAATTGTAATACAAGTTTTTCTCGCTAAATGTGACAAAATATCAGCACAAACAATGTCAGCTATCTTCACAAATCTGCAAACAGTCAGAATTTCTCTTAAACACATCAAACACGCTATATGTGTTTGACAAACCCGTCAAACAATGCCATACACACTAAAATACTTGGAAAAACTAGTAAAGTTTGACAAATTATTTGATCGAGGATGTGGACCTTCAGGTGATTTACAGAGTATGGATGTAGACGTAGAAAGGACAAGTACAGTGATATAAAAAGTGTACCTGTTGGCGTTGAAACTTCTCTCAAACTTATAGGGAAACATGCTACAGTTAAAAAGTAAGACAGCTATTGTGCCATAAATACTTACAGGCTCCGTCTTTACATGTAGTAAGGACATAGAGCAATGATACTAACATTAATCATATTTCTTCTTGGCGTTATTTTATCTGCATCAGGGGTGGCCAATAATTTGGTTCACGAGCCATGGCCAGGCACGAATGCCATAGCAGTTAACCCCACTGCACATTTCCCCCACCACAACACCACACTATCTGAGCAAGAGGAGGGGGAAGAGGGGAAATGGCCAACGCCCACATTTAAACATCAATGCGATCACACTGTTGGCGACTTGGTTTTATACTTCACATATCGCCCCAAGATAGTCCAAAAACAAAAAATTTCAGTATTATTTAATAATTCTCGACCCACTGAAGAAATAATGTAGTTTTTGTGTGGTACAATCTGTCGGCGTAGGGACAGTCGCTGACAATTTCACGGATTTTCGCACTCAGGTTACCAAGTAAACGTGAATTATTTAGTTTCATAAGCGAACAAAGGTTTTTCACACAAATATGTTGATAGAAATATAGTAACACTTTAGCAACCTAATTAACCTGATACCTAAGGAAAGTAATGCAGACGTCATGGGCAGTTTTATCGCAAAGGATTTGTCACTGAAACGGGAATTTCCTTGCAGGTAAATCAGTTAGTTACATCTGCACATGCACAGAGGCACTTTCAACTGAAACGGCAAACGGTCTCGGGAAATTATGCTCGTAATTTTTTCAAAGCGACAATGAATTCTTCAAACCACTCATTTTCTTTAACGTCAATGAACTTAGGGTAATTGGCCGGTGTTTTTGTAAGAATTTGTCCCTTCCACAATGCGATTTTTTTTTAAACGCATCCACATCAAGGGTCAGAAATAAGTTGTTTCTCACTTTGCAGTATCTTACCGTGGGCAGAGCACAATCAAGTCCAGTTAAAATGCGAGGTCTGCAATCCATTACGAATGTTCTGATTTTCGTTCCTGCACTCCTTTTAACTCCATAAATTTAATAACAGCGAGTTTTAAATGGAAAAATTGTTCCAGGCATGCCCTTGGCTTAACCAACGTACCTTGCAGTCCATACTGTTCGTTCAGTTTCATCTAAAACTAATGCAACTGATAGTGGAATTGTATGTACGACTTCAGAAATTTTACTCTTCGTACCACCAGTTTCTTCGTGTGTTGCATGTCTGAAAATTTAGCTCACATTGCTTCTTGATGTACAGGACAGTGAATCACGCCCGTCTATAACTGCTTTTTTTTTTTTTTTTTGCCCTTTCATCGTCAGCTAAATCTTCAAATTCTTTCTTCTTGGGATTGTAATATCGTTTCAAGGCAAATTTACAATATCCGTCGCTTATGCTGCTGTATGACATACAGGGCTGAGAAAAATTGTGTCACGAAATTTATACCAGGATAGTTGATGCCAGTTCGAACTAAAAAGACTAGTTTTGTGCCGGTCGAAAACGCACCATTTTTAAACTACGGAAACTTGGCACCACGCCGTCGGTTGACGGGCAGCGCTATGGCTGTCGGTTCACACGTACAAACGTCCCTCGCCCTGCCACTGCTCCAACGTGATACGAACACGTGTCGAATAGGTCTTACTGTTTGTCTCCACCTCACACCTCTTGCCAGAGGCATTCACACGTAAGCTTCGCTTCAGAGCACACACGTCTCACTTACAATGTAGTCACACAGTAAGCAGGGCGGCACAGTATTGGTTTGAAGAACAACCGGATATGGTATTTTTTATGGAGTAGCCGACGGTAATGCACATGAAGCTCGACGGTTGTGAGAGGAACGGTACCCAGCAAGACTCCACGCACACCCGCAAACGTTTACAGCAATTAACCGGCGACCTGGCGATACAGGGTCGTTAGCGGGATGTAATGATGATGCTGGAAGACCTCGAACACGATGGGCTGATGCATTTGAAGAGACTGTTCTCGAGCACATCGATGAAGCACCTTCGACAAGTACTTGAGCGGTTGGACATGTCATGGGGGTCACTTATCAGTTAGTCTGGGGGGTTTTGGGGGATGACATCCAGCATTCATTAGTTTCCACCTGTCCAAGACCTAAATCCTGTGTCGGACTATGGACACAGGCTAGGGTTTTGCCGGTGGTTTCTGCGACGTGTTGCACGGGATCCCAACTTCCCCGCCCTTGTGTTGAATACCTACGAGTGTAACTTCTATCGGGATGGCCTTTACAACACTCGAAACATTCATTACTGGGCAAGGGGAAATACGTCACGTACGTCATTGGACACCAGGAACGATTTTCGCTCAAAATTTGGGCATGTGTTGTGGGTGACCATCTGATTGGGCCGATTCGTCTACCTCCTCGACTTACTGGGGTAAATTGCCTTCGCTTTTTGCAAGAATCGCTTCCCAGGCTTCTGGAAGGTGTTCCCCTGAACATACGGCTACGCATGTGGCTGCAGCATGATGGGGCGCCCGCACATAACAATCATTCTGTGCGCAAATATTTAAATGAACTCTTCGACGACCGGGTACTTGGCAGAGCTGATCGTAGGACATAGCCCCTGCGATCACCATACATCACGCCACCGGACTTTTTCCTGTGGGGATTCTTCAAGGTTCTAGTTCACCCACCCGGATGCAAACTCATAGAAACGAAGAGGAATTAATGAATCGCATTCAACATGCAGCCAATCAAATCAGGGCAATGCCAGGAATTTTTGAAAGAGTTCAGCAAAACACCGTTCGACGTTACCAAGCTTGTGTCACGTCAGAGGGTTGCCAGTTGGAGCACCTGCTTTAAGTAAACAATGTCCTAGCTAAAAACAAAGCCCTTTTCAGGGCGGGCACAATTTTTAAAAGATTTTCTGTACGTGAACTATCAGCTGTTGATGGAAACTTCCTGGCAGATTAAAACTGTGTGCCGGACCAAGACTCGAACTGTGGACCTTTCATTCTGGAAACATCCCCCAGGCTGTGGCTAAGCCATGTCTCTGCAGATTCCTTTCTTTCAGGAGTGCAAGGTTCGCAGGAGAACTTCTGTGAAGTTTGGAAGGTAGGAGACGAGGTACTGGCGGAAGTAAAGTTGTGAAGACGGGTCGTGAGTCGTGTTGGGTAGCTCAGTTGGTAGATCACTTGCCTGCATAAGGCAAAGGTCCCTAGTTCGAGTCTCGGTCCAGCAGAGTTTTAATCCGCCAGGAAGGTTCAAATCAGTGCACACTCCGCTGCAGAGTGAAAATTTCATAGCTGTTGATGAGTTTATTCCCAGTACGTCTTATCATGAAACTACAGTGGATGTGTAGGGACCGCGGCGGATTCGCCCTCAGTGTGGAAGGATAGCGCGCTACCACCGAGCGTGCGTGTCCACTTGGATACATCGCAATCTCCGGCAGGCAAAGCATTCGCGGTCAGGCGTTGTCCAGAGCATCCGGCAACAGGGCAATCCGTGCCTAATCTGAGCGCGTGGCGCCAAGTTTCCGTAATTTAAAACTTTGCGTTCTCGATCTACACAACATTAGTAATTTTGTTTCCTACTGGCATCAGCTATCCATGGTTAAAATTTCGTGACGCAGTTTTTCTCCACCCTGTATATTGAGAATTCTCATCGTTCTTTCCTGTCGCTCCCTTCCGTACTTAAAGCCCTGTGATGTTAGATCGCTAGACTGCCTCTCTGTGCAAAGTGCTGGTGGCCCTGTGAACGTTCTTCACACGACAAACAATATGGTTAAGAGCACTGACAACATGATTCTGTCGAACTGAAGATAATAATGCCGACCGAAAAAAGTAACACAGCAATACTAAATGGACTGTCGCGCTGTACTGAGTACTTCCAGGATGGAAAGAGGGGAGCTGATACAGGAGGAGCCTTGGCCCACACGCTGCCCACACACTTGGCCTGCGTGAAGTTTGGCACGCCGTGGCTGGCCCTGATCTACACAGATGCTGGCTTACCTATGATTGTTATAAGTGAATTAATTGTAATAAATGGGACCACATGTTAACTTTTAGCCACAAAAATTAAGCGTTTTATAAGGACTTAGAAAACGTATTTCAAATATGTGTACTTACTCATGTTTAAGTGAATAGGTTTTGTAGAAACTACCAGGGTAATCCCAAAAGTAAGGTCTCCTATTTTTTTGACCTGTTTATTTCTACAATGATTTGTGTTAGTTTACAGCTTGAACATTTAGCTGTTTTTCGACATAATCACCATTTCTGTCGATGCATTTTTGTAGGCGCTGTGGCAGTTTTTGTATGCCCATGTCATACCAGCTCGCCACCATGCTGTACAGAAAGTTACGAACCTCTTCTTTCACCTCGTCGTCGGAGCTGAATCGCTTTCCGGCCAAATGTTCTTTTAACCTAGGGAACAGGTGATAGTCACTGGGTACCAAGTCAGGGTGGGCGGATGGGTGATTATGTTCCACTGAAACTGTTGCGGGAGAGCAACGGTTTGCCGAGCGATGTGTGGGCGAGCGTTGTCATGGAGAATGTGTACGCCCTTGCTCGACATTCCTCTTCTCCCGGGCAATTGAGTTTTTTCAGACTCTCACAGTACCTGTCAGCATTAATTTTGGTCCCAGCGATTCACCTCCGACGACGAGGTGAAAGAAGAGGTTCGTAACTTTCTTAACAGCATGGCAGCGAGCTGGTATGACATGGGCATACAAAAACTGCTGTAGCGTCTACAAAAATGCATCGACAGAAATGGTGATTATGTCGAAAAATAGCTAAATGTTCACGCTGTAAACTAATGTAGACCATTGTAGAAAAAAAACAGGTCTACGTACTTGTAAAAAATAGGAGACCTTACTTTTGGGATCACCCTCGTAGGAAAGAGTAGAAAGGCTAACGTAGCTGGACGTAGTGCTGTTAACACCGCGACAGCCAATTCCAACCACCTTACCTTTTAATGTTTCACATTTCGCGAATATTTTTGTGAAAATTTTAACGCCAACGTCAACAACTGTTTTACCACTGCACTCATTTTTACAATGGTTTTCGAATGCCATTAGTAAAGCTACATCGATCCATAAAAAAATCTTGCTTCAACATCGAATATTAAACGCGTACTGACAGAAAAAAATAGCAACATGAAAATTAGTTAATGTAGAGTAATGAAATTTCTGGAATACAATTGTCTAGGTAAAATATTTAAATAATTAACAATGCGAGATCACAGGTTAATGTAAATGCTAGGTAACCCATTGCAAGAGTGAAACGTTAGTACATTAATAACCGGTGCAACCGCCGGAATGTTGAATGCAAGCACGGTAACGTGCATGCATTGTATTGTACAGGTGCCGGATCTCAGTTTGTGGGATGGACGGTTGTGGATGACGCTGGAGTTGCCATCCGATGATGTCCCATATGTGCTCGACTGGAGACAAATCTGATGATCGAGCAGACCAAGGCAACATGTTGAGACTCTGTAGAGCACTTTGGATTACAACAGCATTATGTGGACAAGCGTTATCCTTTTGGACAACATCCCTGGAATACTTTTCATGAATGGCAGCATAACAGGTCGAATCGCCAGACTGACGCACAAATTTGCAGTCAGGATGCGTGGGATAACCACCATTGTGCTGCTACTGTCACATGAAACCGTATCCCAGACCATAACTCCAGGTGTAGGTCCAGTGTGTGCAGCACGCAGACAGGTTGGCTGCAGGCCCTCAACTGGCCTCGTTCTAACCAACACACGGCCATCACTGGCACAGGGGCAGGACCACCTTCCATCAGAAAATACAACAGACCACTACCCGTGCCCTCCAATGAGCTCTCGCTTGATGCCTCTGAAGTTGCACATGCCGGCGGGTTCATGTCGGTGGAATTCACGCTATAGTGCGTCTGTTACGGAGCTGTCCTTGAAGTAACCGATTTGTAACAGTTCGTTGCGTCACTGTGGTGCCAACAGCTGCTGCAGATGCAGTATGATGCGCCAGAGCGAAACGCCGAACACAATGGTCTTTTCTCTTTGTAGTGCCACTGAAGGTGGCAGGGGTAAAATCCAGGGAGCGAAAAGCAATTTACAATTTGTACAGAAACCAGATGGCAGTTATAAGAGTCAAGGGACATGACAGGGGAGCAGTGGTTGGGAAGGGAGTGAGACAGGGTTGTAGCCTCTCCCCGATGTTGTTCGATCTGTATATTGAGCAAGCAGTAAAGGAAACAAAAGAAAAATTCGGAGTAGGTATTAAAATCCACGGAGAAGAAATAAAAACTTTAAGGTTTGCCGATGACATTGTAATTCTGTCAGAGACAGCAAAGGACTTGGAAGAGCAGTTGAACGGAATTGACAGTGTCTTGAAAGGAGGATATAAGATAAACATAAACAAAAGCAAAATGAGGATCGTGGAATGTAGTCGAATTAAGTCGGGTGATGCTGCGGGGATTAGATTAGAAAATGAGACACTTAAAGTAGTAAAGGAGTTCTGCTATTTGGGGAGCAAAATAACTGATGATGGTCAAAGTAGAGAGGATATAAAATGTAGACTGGAAATGGCAAGGAAAGTATTTCTGAAGAAGAGAAATTTGTTAACATCGAGTATAGGTGTACGTGTCAGGAAGTCGTTTCTGAAACTATTTGTATGGAGTGTAGCCATGTATGGAAGTGAAACGTGGACGATAAACAGTTTAGACAAGGAGAGAATAGAAGCTTTCGAAATGTGGTGCTACAGAAGAATGCTGAAGATTAGATGGGTAGATCACATAAATGATGAGGAGGTATTAAATAGAACTGGAGAGAAGATGAATTTGTGGCACAACTTGACAAGAAGAAGGAACCGGTTGGTAGGACATGTTCTGAGACATCAGGGGATCACAAATTTAGCATTGGAGGGCAGCGTGGAGGGTAAAAATCGTAGAGGGAGACCAAGAGATGAATACACTAAGCAGATTGAGAAGGATGTAGGTTGCAGTAGGTACTGGGAGATGAAGAAGCTTGCACAGGATAGAGTAGCATGGAGAGCTGCATCAAACCAGTCTCAGGACTGAAGACAACAACAACAACAGTGCCACGTGGCCGACCGGAACTCGGTTTTCTCGTGACTGTACATTCTCGCGAACACCGCAGCCAGCAGCCATGTGCAATGGCTGCATTTCTGCGAAGCCTTTCTGCAGTATCGCAGGAGGAACATCCAGCTTCTCGTTGCCCTATACACGACGTCGTTCAAGCTCAGTGAGGTGTTGATAATGGAGTCTTTATCGCCTTGAAGACATTGTTGACTAACATCGACTCACCACGTCAAATCTCGAACGCTCCTAACCGCTACAGCGTGTGTTTGAAACAAATCTGATTTGCATCCTTACAGAGGCGTTACTAGCGCCTCTCTTACGCGACTGGCGCGAAATTTAAGTGAACATCATCCTTCAGATGTAGAAGCAAGCTTACCAACTTTCGTTTATGTCGCGCAAATCCGTTTTGATGTTGCTATTTTTTTTCGTCAATGCACGACAGAATTACTTTCTCCTCTGAGTAGTTTCATTTGTCGATAACCTCGTTTTGGTATCATGAACAATTCGTGAAAGTGGTATTACGTCTTATACGACTCGACCAATCTGAACAATGTAAAATTGCCACTGTGAATATTTCACAAATGGCTTTGGATATTGCTCCGAAATGTGTGGGAAGTGATAGTACTCAAACGGGCAACAAATTTGCTATATTGGTAACAGTTGTTGTCTTTTCTATGCACCAAGATATTCCAGTGAGTACATTGTGTGTGTGTGTGTGTGTGTGTGTGTGTGTGTGTGTGTGTGTGCGACTTCCGGTTTAAGAGGACCAAAGTGTGGCAGCTGTTCAGAAATGGATTCTTTTGATCGAATTGTAATCTCTCAGTTCTTGACCTAGATTCTCCAAAAGACTTTAGTGAAAAATTGTTTTTGGAATGCTTATTTTATTTAACATCAAATATTTGTTACCCACATCCGGATTGTGGTGTCACTGATTTGACGTTCAACCTTTCCTTATCACTTACCTTACTTTAGTTCTATTACTTAGAATCACAGTTAACAATGACCCGGTGAGCAAACCTAGGAGAGGTAACTTTGCTCTGTCACACACAGGTCCATGTGGGCTGGACACTTATCAAATTGATATTCGGAAGTGGCTCGGTGAGCATCTTGTATAAAATGTAGACCATCCTAGAATGTTTTAACCAGAATTACAGGTTATTTTGAAACGTAGCTAGAAATGTTTTGGGACAAATTTGTTCTAAATCTTCTACAGTTCAAAGTCCATGTTTCGGTCTCTGCCTAAAACGTGGCACATCATGGCGCAAGTTTAACAGGGCAAAATCGCTGTGTACGCAGTCACAGACGGTGTAGTATGGCACAGAGACTCTCTGCTTTGGAGGGCCCTAGGAAGAATGGAAACAGGACAGTCGGAAACTGATGTGGCCCGGTGTCTTAATGTGAATCGTTCTGTTGCTTCTTAGATGTGGCGACAGTGTATCCCGAAGAACAGGGCAGGGCCGACCACCTGTGACCTCAGAAAGGGAATACCGTTATTTTGCTGTAAGAGCACGACGGTACCGCCTTAGTACTGCACGCAACTGGCATTTCACCTAGCAGCATCCACTGGATGTGTTTTATCGTGCCGGCCGGAGTGTGGCCGTGCGGCACTAGGCGCTACAGTCTGGAGCCGAGCGACCGCTACGGTCGCAGGTTCGAATCCTGCCCCGGGCATGGATGTGTGTGATGTCCTTAGGCTAGTTAGGTTTAAGCAGTTCTAAGTTCTAGGGGACTGATGACCACAGAAGTTAAGTCGCATAGTGCTCAGAGCCATTTGAACCGTTTTTTTGTATCGTGGCAAACGGTGTACGGAATGTTTCGGCAGAGTGACCTTTATTGTCGGAGACCTGCTGTATGTGTGCCTCTGAACAGTCTTAGCAGAAGGGAACGTCTAGAGTGGAGCCGTCAGTATTCCACCTGGACAGTCGAACTTTGGGCAAACGTTTTTTTCGCAGATGAGTCCCGATTTGGTCTGGAGAGAGATTCTCGACGGATTCGCATCTGAAGCCAATGTGGAACACTATTTTGAGACCCGAACATTGTGGGAAGAGACCAATATCGAGAAGGACCACTAATAGTGTGGGCAGGGATTATGTTGATCACTCGAACACCTCTTCATGAAATGGTAGAGGTGAACCGGAAAAAAATTTGAGAGGTTCCATGCCCTTTTTTGCATGTCTCGTCTCATTTTCATCAATTTTATTAATGTTCTGTGTCATTGGGCGGTAGTAATAGACCGAATAAGGTTATTGTAATGGGAGTATTTGTACTTAGAGCTCAAAAAAATTACTTTTCACTTGATTCCTATACACGTTGGGTTACGTCCCGGGGTGGCTTGTGCAAGGCAAGCATCAGAGGACACGGCACACGACATTTCCGGTTGGGGGCTGCAATTCCCTGAATTCTGAAGGGTTAGTACAATAGGCTTAAGCGCCTGTCGGAACAACTGATGACGGTCGAGTTTCGCCTAACGACCTGCGAGACGTCTGTGTGTCGCTCCAATTTATGTGTTTACCGTTGCGGCGCGTGCGGAACAAAGACTCCTGGCACCGACTGATGGCATTTTCCTCTTGATTCTGAGAATACTTGTGGACCGTGCCCTGCTGGGTGCGACTGTCTGGTGCCGGATGGCCGGTGGTCTATGTTGTTGTGGTCTTCAGTCCTGAGACTGGTTTGATGCAGCTCTCCATGCTACTCTATCCTGTGCAAGCTTCTTCATCTCCCACTGCAACCCACATCCCTCTGAATCCGCCCAGCGTACCCATCTCCTGGTTCCCCTCCACGGCTCTCACCCTCCACACCGCCCTCCAACACTAAATTGGTGATCCCTTGATGCCTCAGAACATGTCCTACCAACCGATCCTTTCTTCTGGTCAAGTTGTGCCACAAACTTCTCTTCTCCCCAATCCTATTCAATACTTCCTCATTAGTTATGTGATCTACCCATCTAATCTTCAGCATTTTTCTGTAGCACCACATTTCGAAAGCTTCTATTCTCTTCTTGTCCAAACTATTTATCGTCCATGTTTCACTTCCATACACGCCTACACTCCATACAAATACTTTCAGAAACGACTTCCTGACACTTAAATCTATACTCGATATTAACAAATTTCTCTTCTTCAGAAACACTTGCCAGTCTATATTTTATATCCTCTCTACTTCGACCATCATCAGTTATTTTGCTCCCCAAATAGCAAAACTCCTTTACTACTTCAAGTGTCTCATTTCCTAATCTAATTCCCTCAGCATCACCCGACTCAATTCGTCTACATTCCATTATCCTCGTTTTGCTTTTGTTGATGTTCATCTTATATCCTCCTTTCAAGACACTATCCATTCCGTTCAACTGCTCTTCCAAGTCCTTTGCTGTCTCTGACAGAATTACGATGTCATCGGCGAACCTCAAATTTTGTATTTTTTCTCCATGGATTTTAATACCCACCCCGAATTTTTCTTTTGTTTCATTTACTGCTTGCTCAATATACAGATTGAATAACATCGGGGAGAGGCTACAACCCTGTCTCACTCCCTTCCCAACAACTGCTTCCATTTCATGTCCCTCGACTCTTATAACTGCCATCTGGTTTCTGTACAAATTGTAAATTGCTTTTCGCTCCCTGTATTTTACCCCTGCCACCTTTAGAATTTGAAAGAGAGTATTCCAGTGAACATTGTCAAAAGTTTTTTTAAGTCTAGAGAAAGAGCCGGTGGTCTAGGCAAGTTGTTTTCGTAGCTGGTCAAGCGGCAAGTTCAGTGCCGTCAGCTGAATAGTAGAGGCATGATTGGTCAACTTAAACTGAGGCTAGTTGATGTCATAAAGCCCTGCTCGAAATTGGAGGCAACGGTCGCTATTGGTGCGAATGATGTTCGGACAGAGTGTAGGGGAATTTTGTAATCAGAACTGAATGCTGATTCGCGGTTTTCGAAGAGAGTAGGGAGTTGAGCAATGTTGGCTTCGCTCTTGCGTTGCGCGGGCACAGAGGGGTTTTGGGATCCCATCTTCGTCGGAATCGGATGGTCTTGCGACTTAATCGTTCTTTTTCAGAAGAACTTAGAATTCTTCAGAGAGCCTTCGAAGCCAGGGGTTGACACAGAGTTGCTGCCGACGCTGCCTACCGACGACGTGCTGCAGATTTCAGTACTGGCACAGTATTTTGCAGCTCCGGCATTATAGGACCTTATCAATTTTATACTGAATCCTTCAGCAGCAGGCGCGCTATCTTTGCTGCAAGTCCACATTGCTTCTTTCTCCATGTGATCCCATTTGAACTCTCACTACTAACTGCGATACTGCTATATAGTCGAGAGATTAATATTTGATTCATTAGGACCTCCAGTCATTATCGTCAATCTATTGCATCACAGAGAGTGGGAGCCCGTTGTTCTCGAGCCAACTCTTATTCTCATATTATTTCAGTACACCCTATCCTTTAACCTACTGTTTGTGTCGATAATCATGTGCATTTATGTTCTGATGTACAATAAATCTCATTGTAATATTTAATCCACATATCATTTCGTAGATATATGCAAATCCTATTCCCTGTTTCCCTGTTGTTTATTATGATAAAGTTCTCTTTTTTTCTGGGTAGATTACGATTTTTATTAAATTATTGTAAGTGTGCACTACTTTTTTTTTTTACCAACTAGCAGGGTCCATCATCATTTTCATCCGTTACCGTTGTGTGCATAATTAATTAGGTGGTATTTAAGGAGGGGGTCGAGTGCATGTCTTGTTCTCATGCAAAATTCGTCAGAATTAAAGATGTACAAAGTCTTCTCCACCCTGGCACCTCGCAGATTAACTGCTGTCAGGTATCATGACGAGGCCTTGGGACCTCATGTACGGTTGTTGCGAGGTGCTGTGCGCCCATACTTCGTATTGATGGATGATAACGCTCGACCTTATAGAGCACGAGTGGTTGATGGTTTCTTGGTAACGGAAGATACTGCATCCATGGCGTGGCCTGCTCGCTCTCCCGATTTGAATCCCATTGAGCGTATTTGGGATGCACTAGGGAGACGAGTTGCATCACGTCAGTATCTACCAACCACTCTCCAAAACTTGCGAGCAGCTCCACAAGATCACTGGGCGTTATTGCCTCAGCATAAGATTGGTGACGTTATTCACAGCATGCCCCTCGTTGTCAGGCCTGTATAGTTGCCAGGGGTGGTCACACCCCAAAGTGAACATATTAACCGGTTGTCGGGATGTGAGTGCAAATATGTTAAGTTGGAACAAACGAAGAACATTTTCGTCTACTGTTATTCATATTGTAGTTGTTTACGTTTTGTATGCTTTATATTGTTGCTACTTCGCTATCACTTGTTTATTCGGTTTTGTGGCAAAATAAACGCAACCTTGCTAAATTTCCATTTGTTGCTTTAATTTTGGGTACCAGTGTAAGTGTTTCAATAGTTTGCTTTGGAATCACCTATCAAGAACCGTGTTTTTATGTATGCAGACATTAAAAATAGGAGTTCATGATGCTGTTGTCATGTACAGGGTGTTACAAAAAGGTACGGCCAAACTTTCAGGAAACATTCCTCACACTCAAATAAAGAAATGATGTTATGTGGACATGTGTCCAGAAACGCTTAATTTCGATGTTAGAGCTCATTTTAGTTTCGTCAGTATGTACTGTACTTCCTCGATTCACCGTCACATGTGTGGGCTGACGAGAATCCGCACGCAATTGTGCAATCACGTCATCAACAGAGATTTTATGTAAACGTTTGGGCAGGCATTGTTGGTGATGTCTTGATTGGGCCCCATGTTCTTCCACCTACGCTCAATGGAGCATGTTATCATGATTTCATATGGGATACTCTACCTGTGCTGCTGGAACATGTGCCTTTATAATATGACACAACATGTGGTTCATGCACGATGGAGCTCCTGCACATTTCAGTTGAAGTGTTCGTTCGCTTCTCAACAATAGATTCGGTGGCCGATGGATTGGTAGAGGCGGACCAATTCCATGGCCTCCACGCTCTCCTGACCTCACCCCTCTTGATTTTCATTTATGGGGGCATTTGAAAGCTCTTGTCTACGCAACCCCGGTACCAAATGTAGAGACTCTTCATGCTCGTATTGTGGACGGCTGTGATACAATACGCCATTCTCCAGGGCTGCATCAGCGCATCAGGCATTCCATGCTACGTAGGGTGCATGCATGTATCCTCACTAACGGAGGACATTTTGAACATTTCCTGTAACAAAGTGTTTGAAGTCACGCTGGTACGTTCTGTTGCTGTGTCTTTCCATTCCATGATTAATGTGATTTGAAGAGAAGTAATAAAATGAGCTCTAACATGAAAAGTAAGCGTTTCCAGACACATGTCCACATAACATATTTTCTTTCTTTGTGTGTGAGGAATGTTTCCTGAAAGTTTGGCCGTACCTTTTTGGAACACCCTGTATAATTGCGGAAATATTGGCAAAGTTAGGGATTATTCCTGGGAAAAATATGGTCTCAAATCTTCGCCATTGTGGCAACTGCGAAGTGCAAGATGCTGAAAGAGCTATGATAGAATGACAAAAAATGCAACACAGTTGGCTAGATATTACAAAAGTATGTTATACAGCACTCTAGAGGCAGAAGAAGATGAAACGTACGCATCAAGCAGGTTTCAATCATTTATATGCGTTCAAATTCAGCTCATTTTCTTTGAAAGTGATTTCCTAGAAATAATATTTTTTGCTAGCTAGGTCCCTTTTACTGATTAATTACTCAAGATACTCTTTTAAATTTACACTGAGGTGACAGAAGTCATGGGAAACCTCATAATATTGTGTCGGACCTCCTGTTGTCCGCTTTAGTGCAGCAGCTTGATGTGGCGTGGACTCACCAGATCGTTGGAAGCTTCCTGCAGAAATTTTGAGCCTGTTGCCTCTATTGTCGTCCATAATTGCGAAAATGTTGTCGGTGTAGGATGCTACGCACGAACTGACCTCTCTATTATGTTCCATGAATGTTCGATCGGATTCGTGTCGGGCGATCTGGGTACCAAATAATTCACTCGAACTGTTCAGAAACTTCTTCAAACCACTCGCGAACAAGAGTGGCCCGATGACATGACACCGTTGTTTGGGAACAGGAAGTCCATGAATGGTCACCAAGCAGCCGAACATTACCATTTGCAGTCAATGATCATGCAGTTGGACTGGAGGAACCAGCCCACATCATTATGGAGCCACCACCAGCTTTCACAGTTCCTTTTTGACAACTCAGGTCCATGGCTTCGTGTGGTCTGCGCCACACTCGAACCCTACCATCAGCTCTTACCAAATGGATTCGCCTGACTAGACCACGGCTTTCCAGTAGTCTAGGGTCGAACCGATATGGTCACGGGCCCAGGAGAGGCGCTACAGGCGATGTCCTGCTGTTAGCAAAGCCACTCACGTCGGTCGTCTGCTGCCGAAGCACATTAACGCTACTTCCCGCGCTTTTCTAACGGATACGTCCATCATACGTCCCACATTGATTTCTGCGGTTATTTCTCGAAGTGTTGCTTGTCTGTTAACATTGACAACTCTACACGAATGCCGCTGCTGTCGGTCGTCCGTGGTGAGAGGTAATTTCTGAAATGTGGCATTCTCGGCACACTCTTGACACTGTGGCTCTCGGAATATTAAATTCCTTAACGGTTTCCGGAATGGAGTGTCCCACGCGTCTAGCTCCAACTACCATTCTGTGTTCGAAGTCTGTTAATTCCTGTTGTGCGAACATAATAACATCAGAAACCTTTCCACGTGAATCACCTGAGCACAAATGTCAGCTCCGGCAATGCACTGCCCTTTTATACCTTGTGTATGCGATACTACTGCCATCTGTACATGCGCATGTCGCTATCCCATGATTTTTTGTCACCTCAGTGTAGTAACCATCTTTAACTATGGAGCCCCAAATAATGTGAAATTCTGTTTTAATATCTTCTAAATAAAATTATAAATGAAGAAGCATCAAATATTTGGATCATTTCGTTTTCTACAAATTTTTTTTTTAAAAAGCGCCTTTGGCAACATTTTTTAGGTTCAGTATAATGCCCAGCAGGAACTCGATATCTGGTACAAGTTTCATTGTTATACGATCAATAGCGCTCTCACACATGAGACAAAGGTTTGGCGTAAAAATAACGTAGACTGGATAGAGAAATACGCTTGAAGTATTGGTTCCCATAAGGGCTCCTGACTATGAGGTTATCGGTAACCTCATTAAAATAATTAGAGATGAATACGATTAAAATGTTTAAAATACTAAAATAGAGTAAAATACGATCTTTAAACTTCCTGGCAGATTAAAACTGTGTGCCGGACCGAGACTCGGGTCTCCGCGGCAGGAGCGTGGTTCGTGCATCGATGCTGACTTCAATTTTTTGGCTACTACAGCTGAAATTTGCACGCCAATACCGCAGCTGGACTCCCACTGAGTGCGGACAGGTGGTATTTTCAGATGATTCACGCCTTATGCTCCATCGAACAGATGGCTGTAGTGTACGGACCTGCAACAATCTTCAGAAACAGCCGGGCCGGAGGAGGGAGCATTATGGTATGGGGAATGTTTTCGTGGCATTCCCTGGAAGACGCAATGTATCAACACAAGTATGCAACTATCCTTGGGGATCATGTCCACTCATACATGCAATTTATTTTTTTCTCGACAAGACGGCATCAGCAGGACAATGCACTGTATCACACAGTTCGCAGTGTATGTGATAGTTCGAAGAGTACTAGGATGAGTTTCCGTACTCTCCTGGCCACTTAGCGCACTGTGTTCCAGTTGGATCGCGCGCACGGTCTGAAGATGGAGCGAGCGAAGCCCCGTCTAAACTGAGCGCGAGCGCGCGCAAACGCGCCACTTCCTTTGATGTACCGACAACAGCCCTAACACTGCGCGGCGCGGCGCGCTCAGTGTGGACCCGCCTTAACGCAGCTGGCCACGATACGGGAGCCGGTGTGGTCCCAGGACCCTGTTGGTAGTTTCCAGAACCTCACTGACTCTCTTGCTGCACGTCCGTATTGCAAAAGGTGGTTATTCAGGCTTCTGACAGGTGGTAATGTTAATGTGACTGGGCCATATAATACTGAACTTTGTGCAACTGTGCTACGAACTAAATATTCTTTACACTGTCTCAACTGTAGTCTATGAAAACAGCCTAAAGGCTAAAACTGTTTCAAACTAATGTCACACGCACAGGATATGACTTACGCGAATGCTGAGCAGACAACACAAACGAGAGACATCCGTGCGCCTTACAGGTCGAGCGAATAGATATCGCAGCGGTTCGAGACCTAACGGCGTCAGTACACAACCGTAGAAAACAAGAGTAAGTGTTACACTGCATGGCTTAGTTCAGTGCGCGGTAATAGCTGGTAGTAGAAATGAACTAGAAGTGTATTGGTTCAAATGGCTCTGAGCGCTATGGGACTTAACATCTGTGGTCATCAGTCCCCTAGAACTTAGAACTACTTAAACCTAACTAACCTAATGACATTACACACATATCCGTGCCCGAGGCATGATTCGAACCTGCGACCGTAGCAGTCGCTCGGTTCCGGACTGCGCGCCTTGAACCGCTAGACCACCGCGGCCGGCAGAAGTGCATTCCGTAGTCACTTGTGTATAGGGGAAGCTTTGCACAAATGTCATTAACTGTATAAATTGTAAAAAGGTATATGAAGGGGAGGCGAGGGACGGAAGCAGCTTGACACTGGAAGCAATGGTCCTTCAGATCAACTACAAATGACAGATAATGAAGTTATAAGTAGTATGCCTCAGAATAAATGACTGCATCGAAGTGGTAGATTTGGGTGAGGATGGCAGAGATGCAGAATCTCTTATCTCATCTCAAATGAACAGAGAAAATATGTAGAGCTGTCACATTGCCAAATGAAAGTAATAAAAAAGGGCAATCTTACATGACAAAACCAAAATCTTTTACCAGAATCATTCTTGAATACAATAATCAAAGTCTTGTCAGCAAAAATCGAAGCAGAGCACAGAAAAACTAATTGGAAGAAATATATGCATGAACATAAGAGTTAATCAAATATTTAGCTCAAGATCAGGATAAAATAAATAATTGATTGAATGAAGAATTAAAAAATATTATGAAAAAATTGAAGCTCATGCAGTATCCATTAATCAATTAGACTATGAGTTCAGTGAAGGCTTTAAGATACAAAGTGAAGCCACCGAAACTTGCAATGTAAAACACCAACAGCAATACTCAAAAGTAGAAGTGTGTAGAATAAAAATATAGGCTTACCTGTATGAACTCCAAAGCAGAATCAAATTGTAAACACTTGTGATTCAGATCAAATTGGGAGAAACTGGAGAAAAGGTAGAGAAACTGAGGCATACCAAATCTCATCACTGAAATAGCAGGGGAAATTTAACTAAGATTAGGAACATAGTATGAATAGGAAGAAGTGAAAAGTACTGTCAAGGTAAGTGATGTAGCAGACTACCTTAGTGCCTGAAAATTCCATCATTTTTCAGTAAGCGAAAATATATATATTGGGGCTTTCATTCAGTAGTTTGAGGACACAATTCCAGAACACTGGCCAGAACAACAATAAAATCAGGTGGATTGCCAACAGATATCAAGGGGTCGTAATACTACAGGGAACAGGAATTGCAGATGTAAGCAGAACTTGTGATGAATTTGTTCAAGTGTTTGTGAACCAGTGCAGGATAAGCGGCACACAAAGTAGATTTAGAAAACAGAAGTTTTGTTAGTAGTGACTGTGAGAGGTGCAAGGAATTCTTTCAAAACTATCGGGAAAAAAACATGTATTCTACCGACACACTAAAAAAATCAGACCTGATTGCAATTATCATATTGAAACTAACAGTGTCAGTACGAGAAATACATGATCAAAGTTTAATGCCTGTCTTTGATCTATTAGATTCACTGTAAGGCAACAGACAGGGGCAGGAATGGTGGGAAAAAATACAGATGTAGAGAGGATACGTGTAATGAGAGCAGTCAAACCAGAGGTCACGCCGTGGACAGCAATGTTAGTTGTTATCCTGTCAAGAAGACGGAGGGGTACATTTCAGTGTCACCTAAAGGAAGGAAGCTATTAAGAAAACACAATAGATTTCCAAAATAGCGGAAATAGAAAACATAGTTGAACGAGGTTGAAAAAGACACCATCAGGAAAATTAGAGAGGTTATCTCAGGGAGTATGGCGCTATACAAACCACGTACGTGATGATTACAGGATCCCAAGTCATTAGCTGCATTAATTCCTTTTCATTTTATGTGCAGATAGATCCTCCAACTATCCTGTACTACTCTACAAAGCTAACGTCAACTATATAACTCTACTTCTCTTAGTATTTATCGTTGGTATATCTACATAAAGTGCAAACTGTGACATTACATTGCCTGTATATACCGATGTTCTTCAATTAACAAACTGAAGAGAGACATTTTTAGAAACAGTTTTTATTTCTAAGTTGGATACTACTAACCGCAAGCAAAGGTATTTTGTGATTGAGCCAAGATAGATACGTAGTCTGTGCATAAATTATCACAATTATTCGACGGTTAACTGAAGGTAGGTTAAAGAGCGGGAAGTTTTGGGCAGCACAGAGACATGTATAATCACTGAGAAACATAAATGCGCCTGTAAGACGAATATATCTGAAATACTCTCAGAGAGCCTGTGAAAAGAATATTCTTTATTGCAATTTAGAAATGTCTGAAAGATTTACAAAGCCTCAAGCAAGACAGTAGAACAAGTTTTCATAGCAACAAGTACACATAGATTTCAGTTGAATATGAGTTATCACTGACCATGTTTTATAGATGAACACATATATGAAAACAAAGAAGTAAGATGTTTTATTTGACGATAGTGACATCTTTCAAGAAACGAATGACACAAAATGCGTAACATTACATGAGTTCGCCACAGAGGGAAGAAACGGAGTACTCAAAAAGAAGGTAAGTGATCAAGACGTAATGATTAAACAGTACATGGTACATGTCTGGGGATAATAAAGATAGATAACAGGTAACAATATACCAAAACGAACTTACCGCCGATTGTCGAGGGAAAGCAACCATGTATTCACTATACCTTACTTATTTTTCTAATGCAGCTTTAAAGGAAACGCACTATTGTGAAATGAAATTAAACACACACTCTATGTAAATTTTTTTTATAGAAACCAATCACTTACACTGCCGGAGAAAAATTAGTAAACCTGAAAACACGACGTCGATTTTGATCGATGAAGGTAAATGCATCTAGGGGGTAATAGATGTGTTGATAATCGTTTCAACGTCGTCCGCCAACACATAACGTAGTACTTAAGCTATCAGAGCGCTGTCTGTTTCTGTCCTTTAACCCTGTGGTGCATGAATTTCGCTGCAGTGGACAACTTTTAATGATCAGTTCTCTGGCGGTTTCAATCAGTTATGAGGTTGCAAATGCATGCAGGACACAACAGCAGTAGGGAGTGCCTACCGCAGTGAACTGTGTGCATATGCAGTCTCAGGACTGTTTGAACATGCCAAAGAAGCGACCTTTAAAAGCTGTCCACTGTAGTGGACGCTATGCGCCACAGGGTTAACAGAGAATACTCACAACCAGAAGGCTCAGTGTGATGCAAATGTGTGAAGCAAGCAGGTAACCATGTCAAGGAGACGCACTCGTGCTTCCAACAGCCAAATGAGCGAGTTAGAAAGCGGTCATATTGTGGCCTCTGAGTGGTGGGATGGTCCTTTCGGAGAATTGTTACACCAGTTATACGTGCTGCGTCAGCTGTGCAACGATGCTGGTGCCAGTGATCACGTGAACATTCTCACACCCGTAGGCAAGTCTCCCGACGCAGCACAGGCGCCCGCCAGGGTCGTCGCACTGTAAGGGCCACAGTAGCAGATCGTACAGCTACCACCGATAAGAGGGCTTGTGAGCTCAGACATGTCAACACGAACTGTTGCGAACTGGTTGCTAGCAATGGGACTACGGGCACGCACACCTCTAGCCCTTCTTCTACTCACGCCAAACCATCGACGTGCACGGGTCGACTGATGCGTCAGAGCATCACTTTGAAGATGGAATGGTGCACCGTCGTCTTCAGTGATGAAGACAGAGTTTGCCTGCATGAAAGTGATGGTCGTTTGTGCATATGACGTAGACCTGGTGGGTGCTGTCACGCAGAATGCATTCGTCCAAGCCACACCGGCCCCACCACAGACCTTAAGATCTGGGGTATGAGTGCAGAATGTTGCTAGACACGTTCTTTTATCGTTCTTGGAACAGAAAGGTCATGTGATATTCCAACACGATAATGCTTGCCCACACGCTAACCGAGAAACTCAATATACTCTGCAAGACATGCAGCAACTTCCCTGGTCGACACGATCTGCGGATTTGCCTCCAATCAAGCACTTGTAGGATATGATGGTGCGAGAAGACAACTCGAACAGAACTACACTACTGGCCATTAAAATTGCTACACCAAGAAGAAATGCAGATGATAAATGAGTATTCATTGGAAAAATATATTACACTAGAACTGACATGCGTTTACATTTTCACGCAATTTGGGTGCACAGATCCTGAGAAATCAGTACCCGGAACAATTACCTCTGCCTGTAATAACGGCCTTGATACGCCTGGACGTTGAGTCAAACAGACCTGGGATGGCGTGTACAGGTACAGCTGCCCATGCAGCTTCAACACGATACCACAGTTCATCAAGAGTAGTGACTGGTGTATTGCGACGAGCCAGTTGCCTTGCCACCATTGACCAGACGTTTTCAGTTGGTGAGACATCTGAAGAATGTGCTGGCGCGGAATAACGTATCCCGGGACAATATTCGCCATCTGTACGATCAGTTGGACGTCAGAGTCAGCGTCTGCATTTCCGCACGTGGAGACTAGACCACTTACTAATATGAGTGTTTTAGGATGGATCGATACCTGGTACGTCATAACTGTGTTATTGATCTGTAAATGTGATCATTTCATTTACTTCGTATGCGCCGTTGCACCAATAAATGTAGAGATAACTGGAAACCTCTAAAAGGATGTACTAATTTTTTTCTGGCAGTATGAGTGATGTAGTACCCCGGTCAAGGATGTATATTCACGTCTGAGGTGACAAACGCAGCCAAGTCACGCTGCGTCTGTAAGGTAATCGAATCGGTAGCAGGCTGTGCAGCAAACTTATAAACACCGGATGCAGATGTGTGTGACTGCAGGACTCAGTAGCGTTGTGTGCGCCGTTAGCGTCGTCTAAGACCTGTTCGTCATTACTCCAGGTTAATTAACGACCCAAGAGAGGCAGGACGCATAGCAACGTACGTTAAGCACACTGTTTACTTCTACATGCATTAGGTGGAAAGTGCCGTAGTTATTATGTAGTCTGGTGATTCTTGTGGGCATTAGTTCATTGCAGCGTGGGGGCTGACTTGTGCTTGGAAAATTCATTCAGTTCATCAACCCTGACCTGAAAAGGAGTTTCTGATTTCGGTTTTCGATGCCCAGACTACGGAGATTCTTCCACAGAATCGGGGGTGTCGCAACTCTGCATATAAAGGAACGAGCGTGCCTGATTTTGCAATTGTAAATCCATTTATTTAGACTGTTTCGCAGCATCTGAGTTCTTAGCAGTGTTCTGCTTCCAGATTTGCTTTGAATAGTCTGTGATCCAATAAATTTTGGGATCCCAGCAGCAGTAACTCTATTTCTTCTTCATCGAATATTTCGGACGTACCGGTATACCTTCCGGCCATCTTTCGAGTGAGGCAGCAAAGAGTGAGCATAAGTTGAATCTATGGCTCGGTGTATCCTTATTAGCTGCACCGCTGCGACATTTTTCGTGTTTATTTAAGAAACCGCCGGATTCCATGATTTGTCCAGATTGAAACCGTTCGTGTCGTTAATTAAATCCTTCGCGAACTCACTATATGTGGTACGAAAATGTTGAAATTCTAGCGTAGATTTCATCTTTTTGAGACTCGGTGCTGAAAGAAACAGTTGAAATTCGTTTGGCGAAGAAGTCAATTAACAGAGACAGCTGTTCCAACCTGGACAAGTCATGGAATCCAGCGTTCTCTGTAATAAACTCGCAAAGACTTCGCTACAGCGTAGCTAATAATGACACGGCGATATCCCAGCATGGATTGGCTCCGCAGCCACCAGTGATGTGGTTGACACGGATTCGATTTGTGCGTACTGTTTGCCGCCGATCAACGTCTCTGGCCCTTGCGTATCTGTGGCTAAAAACGACAGAACGAGAACTGTATTTTCAGTCTGTCGCCTCACCTTGAAGAGCGCTGAAAGGTATACGGCCGAAATACTGGAAGAAGAAGAAGAAAGAGTTTATGCAGCACCAGTCCCGAAATTGAATGGGCCAGTTAAAGCGCAGCAAAAATATGAAGACGAGCACCATCCCCAATGCTCATAAATGTCTGACTACTGGCACAACCGGAAGTACCCTCTGTCACGCACTTCACAGTAGTTTATAAAGTATGGATGTGGATGTAGATTTTTTTGAAAATGACACTTGAGCACTCCCCAATACAGGCATCCTCGGAAGCAAATCATAATAACATACACCTAGTATAGATACAAAAGGAAATTGATGAAACCAAACACTAATGATGATGACATAAAACAAAACAAAGCTGAAATAACATACTGAGATTACACAAAGCTATTTATTTATGTAAGTTGATTCATATATTTGGTTAGAAATCAGCAAAGCTCTTTATACACTCCAAAGTCTGCTGATGCCAGTAACGTTGACACAGATTTTGGTAAATACTGTTTCTCCCACACAACATTTCTTAGCAGATGTAGTTTCAGAAGCTTAATTCTCTTCTTGTTTGAAATGCTTACAGTCCACGTTTAACTTCTGTGTAAGGCTTCACTCCAGACAAGTACTTTCACAAAATAGTTCCTAGCATACAAATTTACATTTAATGTTAACAAACTTTTGCTTTTCAGAAAATTGTTTCTTGCTGTTGGCAGTCTGCATTTTATATTCTTTCTAATTTAGAAGTGCTTGAGACTCGTCAGATACACTCCTGGAAATTGAAATAAGAACACCGTGAATTCATTGTCCCAGGAAGGGGAAACTTTATTGACACATTCCTGGGGTCAGATACATCACATGATCACACTGACAGAACCACAGGCACGTAGACACAGGCAACAGAGCATGCACAATGTCGGCACTAGTACAGTGTATATCCACCCTTCGCAGCAATGCAGGCTGCTATTCTCCCATGGAGACGATCGTAGAGATGCTGGATGTAGTCCTGTGGAACGGCTTGCCATGCCATTTCCACCTGGCGCCTCAGTTGGACCAGCGTTCGTGCTGGACGTGCAGACCGCGTGAGACGACGCTTCATCCAGTCCCAAACATGTTCAATGGGGGACAGATCCGGAGATCTTGCTGGCCAGGGTAGTTGACTTAGAGCTTCTAGAGCACGTTGGGTGGCACGGGATACATGCGGACGTGCATTGTCCTGTTGGAACAGCAAGTTCCCTTGCTGGTCTAGGAATGGTAGAACGATGGGTTCGATGACGGTTTGGATGTACCGTACACTATTCAGTGTCCCCTCGACGATCACCAGAGGTGTACGGCCAGTGTAGGAAATCGCTCCCCACACTGTGATGCCGGGTGTTGGCCCTGTGTGCCTCGGTCGAATGCAGTCCTGATTGTGGCGCTCACCTGCACGGCGCCAAACACGCATACGACCATCATTGGCACCAAGGCAGAAGCGACTCTCATCGCTGAAGACGACACGTCTCCATTCGTCCCTCCATTCACGCCTATCGCGACACCACTGGAGGCGGGCTGCACGATGTTGGGGCGTGAGCGGAAGACGGCCTAACGGTGTGCGGGACCGTAGCCCAGCTTCATGGAGACGGTTGCGAATGGTCCTCGCCGATACCCCAGGAGCAACAGTGTCCCTAATTTGCTGGGAAGTGGCGGTGCGGTCCCCTACGACACTGCGTAGGATCCTACGGTCTTGGCGTGCATCCGTGCGTCGCTGCGGTCCGGTCCCAGGTCGACGGGCACGTGCACCTTCCGCCGACCACTGGCGACAACATCGATGTACTGTGGAGACCTCACGCCCCACGTGTTGAGCAATTCGTCGGTACGTTCACCCGGCCTCCCGCATGCCCACTATACGCCCTCGCTCAAAGTCCGTCAACTGCACATACGGTTCACGTCCACGCTGTCGCGGCATGCTACCAGTGTTAAAGACTGCGATGGAGCTCCGTATGCCACGGCAAACTGGCTGACACTGACGGCGGCGGTGCACAAATGCTGCGCAGCTAGCGCCATTCGACGGCCAACACCTCGGTTCCTGGTGTGTCCGCTGTGCCGTGCGTGTGATCATTGCTTGTACAGTCCTCTCGCAGTGTCCGGAGCAAGTATGGTGGGTCTGACACACCGGTGTCAGTGTGTTCTTTTTTCCATTTCCAGGAGTGTATATTGCTATCAAAATAGCAAAGCTCATCTACTATTTTATGTCTTGTAAGTAGCCTGTTTGTATGTTGGCATCGCTGTAGACTGAGTTAATATCACTGACAGTGCTCTGTGCCCTCGGCAAGAGGTTCTGTAGTTGGACAGACTAGCACTTAGCGAGTGGATGGGGAAGTGTATTAATATGGATATGATACTCTTAGTGGAAACTCTGTGTTGGTAGGACATGCATTGTAAAGTGAGATGTAATGTGTTTATAAGAAAATATGCAAGGAAATGTATGATTATCGATGTTTGGTTGATAATGTTTGGTGTGGGATAATGGGCGAGTTGTGGCACCCTGGAAATATTCTAAGTTCAGAGTTGGCTTGGTCGTGCGGGGGCCTGAGGGGGAGCCCCAGCGCATGGTCCACCCGCATGGCTGACCCTGTGTCGATGAAGGAAACATGCCCCTAGCGCCAAAGGTGGTGGACTTTGTGAAACCTTAATGGCAGATATTTCACAGTTCGTATAGATGTTAATAGTAGCCAGATGAATCATGATACCACAAAAAGAAACATGTACATTACCATTATTTGCACGGCAATCCTGATGGTGTAATCAGATTTTCAGTATCTTTATTATTTTAAAGTTTAGTATCTGACTGTAAAGTATACAAGTAACATTCAGCAAAGAATTTCCAAAATCTAAACGGTTCTTCCGATTTCGTCGATCAACATGTCTTGAGAAAGCTATTAGTGTAAACCTAAATTGTTATATATTACTGGCATGTAAATTGAATAGTATATAAGTTATTTTAGGTCAAAGTGGCTGATTACTATTGATTGTGTCAGGCCATAAGTACTCCACAGTCACACAAGAAAACGGTAGCAGCATGCTATATATGTCTTTGTTTATATCCGATATTTATATCCAATATGTAGTTCATGAAGAAATTGGTCAATTATTTACTGTGTTTTAGAAAGCACAGAGACGTTAGGCTACTGGCCTACTTGTGTTTGCTTTTCCTTTGATATTTGATCATTATCATCGTCTAAGACTGATTATGTCTTTCAGTGTTCAGTCTGGAGCATAGCCCCCTTATAAAATTCCTCCATGATCCCCTATTCAGTGCTAACATTGGTGCCTCTTCTGATATGAAACCTATTACTTCAAAATCATTCTTAACCGAATCCAGGTACCTTCTCCTTGGTCTGCCCCGACTCCTCCTACCCTCTACTGTTGAACCCATGAGTCTCTTGGGTAACCTTGCTTCTCCTATGCATGTAACATGACCCCACCATCTAAGCCTGTTCGCCCTGACTGCTACATCTATAGAGTTCGTTCCCAGTTTTCATTTGATTTCCTCATTGTGGACACCCTCCTGCCATTGTTCCCATCTACTAGTACCTGCAATCATCCTAGCTACTTTCATATCCGTAATCTCAACCTCGTTGATAAGGTAACATGAATCCACCCAGCTTTCGCTCCCATACAACAAAGTTGGTCGAAAGATTGAACGGTGCACAGATAACTTAGTCTTGGTACTGACTTCCTTCTTGCAGAAGAGAGTTGATCGTAGCTGAGCGCTCACTGCATTAGCTTTGCTACACCTCGCTTCCAGTTCTTTCACTATGTTGCCATCCTGTGAGAAAAAGCATCCTAAGTACTTGAAACCGTCCACCTGTTCTAACTTTGTTCCTCCTATTTGGCACTCAATCCGTTTATATTTCTTTCCCACTGACATTACTTTTGTTTTGGAGATGCTCATCTTCATACCATAGTCCTTACATTTCTGATCTAGCTCTGAAATATTACTTTGCAAACTTTCAATCGAATCTGCCATCACAACTAATTCATCTGCATATGCAAGACTGCTTATTTTGTGTTCACATATCTTAATCTCACCCCGCCAGTCTATTGTTTTCAACATATGATCAATAAATAATATGAACAATAGTGGAGACAGGTTGCAGCCTTGTCTTACCCCTGAAACTACTCTGAACCATGAACTCAATTTACCGTCAACTCTAACTGGTGCCTGACTATCCATGTAAAGACCTTTAATTGCTTGCAAAAGTTTGCCTCCTATTCCATAATCTCGTAGAACAGACAATAACTTCCTCCTAGGAACCCGGTCATATGGCTTTTTCTAGATCTATAAAGCATAGATACAATTCCCTGTTCCACTCATAACACTTCTCCATTATTTGCCGTAAGGTAAAGATCTGGTCCTGACAACCTCTAACAGGCCTAAACCCACACTGATTTTCATCCAATTGGTCCTCAACTAATACTCGCACTTTCCTTTCAACAATACCTGAGAAGATTTTACCCGCAACGCTGATTAAAGAGATGTCTCTGTAGTTGTTACAATCTTTTCTGTTTCCATGTTTGAAGATTGGTGTGATTACTGCTTTCGCAGTAATTAGCTTAATCCGAAGAAGAAGAAAAACCAAGTCAGAGGCTGTAAAATGACAACCGCAGAAGTGGTCCTAATGCCATTGCCTATGGTAGCAGGCGCGGTCCCTGTAAGAGTGCTGAGATCCGAAACTCGCTACTAGAGGGACAGGACGCACGTCCACAGAGCGAGCACGTCTACTGCACTCAGTCGTGCTGAAAACAGCGGATCGGAGGCTCAGAAGAAGAGCAAAGGGTGCAGTGCGTTTCCTTATAGCTGAGGGAGGATGGGGAACGGATATTCATCAAACAACAGCGGAAGTGAACGAAGAGCAGTGCATGTCCGTTGTAAGGATCAAGGAGTGGCACAAGCGATTCATTGACGGACGGATCTCCTTGGGCGTTGGCCTACGGTCAGGAATACTACACCGCGTTACCGATATCATTGTCCAGCAGGCAACAGCTGTTCCCCGAGAGGTCGGATTCCAAAAATGGCTCTGAGCACTATGGGAGTCAACTTCTGAGGCCATTAGTCCCCTAGAACTTAGAACTAGTTAAACCTAACTAAAACCTAAGGACATCAACACACATCCATGCCCGAGGCGGGATTCGAACCTGCGACCGTAGCGGTCTCGCGGTTCCAGACTGCAGCGCCTAGAACGCACGGCCACTTCGGCCGGCAAGGTCGGATTGAGCATCGGATTTGCACTAATAATTTAGAATACCAATCACACACATTCCTAGGGTATACTGAGATTCTAGTCGTTTGTTGTCCAGAGGGCAGGTCCGCGACTACAAATTAATGCTTTAGGTGATTTTTAACCTACGTAAATAATAAATAGCCTCTTAGAGTGGTCTGGTCTTATTCCTGTTCTGATCGTAAATAACTAACGTCGATGCACTGAACAACTTGTGAATCAGTGTTACCACCTTTGCACTAGAAGAATACAATGCAACATCCGCACATCTATCGTCTGCTGTATCTCTGTCAAGGCTTTAGACACAACACCCCCATCCCCCACCCTCCCCTACAGTTCCCTCTAGTACCATGGAGGCTATCCCCTGATGCCTACACATGAGTCCTTTCATCCAGTCCCTTCTTCTGCCAGTGTTTCCCACATATCCCTATCGTCGCCGATTCTACAGAGAACCTCCTCATTCTTTATCCTTTCAATCTACCTGATTCTCAGCAGTCTTCTGTAGCAGCACATATCAAAAACTTCGACTGTATTCTGTTACGTTTTCGCGCTGTACTTGATTCTCTACAATCCAACGCTGCACTGCAAACGATCATTCTCAGAAACTCGTTCGTCAAATGAAGGTTTGTGTTTGACACCAGTAGACTTTCCTTGGACATGAATATCCTCTTTGCATGTGCTAATCTGCTTTTCATGTCCTCCTTTCTTCGTCCGTTGTGGGTTCTTTGGCTATCAAGTCAGCAGAAGTCCTTAACTTCGTCTAATTTGAGACTATCAATTTTGGTGTTAAGTTTCTCGCTATTATAATTTCTAGTACCTCTCATTACTTTTGTCTTTTTCTGGCTTTCTCTGTACTCATTAGACTGTTCATACCGTTCAACAGATCTTGTACTTCTTCTTCACTTTCAGGAGGATAGTAATGCTATCAGACAATCTTTCCATGGCCATCCTTTCACCCCCCACTTTTAATCTCACTTCTGAACGTTTCTTCTAGTTCTGCCACTGTTTCTTCGATGTATAGATTGAGCAATATGGGCGAAAGATTGCATCCTTGTCTTATACCCTTTTTAATCCTTGTAGTTCATTCTTGGTCTCACCATCTTATCGTTCCCTCTTGGTTTTAGCACATATTGTTTGTCATCCGTTTTTCCCTGTAGAGTACTCCTGTTTTCTCAGTCTTTCGACAAATTTTGCATCATTTCACATTGTCGAACGCTTTTTCTAGATCGGCAGATTCTTTGAGCACATCTTGATTCTTCTTCAGTCTTGCTTCCACTATCAAAATAAAAGTCAGAACTGTCTGTATGGCGTCTGAACCTTTTCTAAAACCAAACTGATCATCATCTAACAGATCCTCAATTTTCTTTTCCATTCTTCTGAATGTTATTTTTGTGAACAGCTTGAATGCCTGGACTATTAAGCTGATAGCACATTTTTCGCACTTACCTGCCCCTGCCATCTTCGTAATTGTGTAAATGATATTTTTCTGTAAGTCTGTTGGTTCGTTGCAAGTTTCATTGACTCCACATACCAACTTGAGTACTTGTTTGGTTCTACTTCAAATGGTTCAAATGACTCTGAGCACTATGGGACTTAACTTCTGAGGTCATCAGTCCCCTAGAACTTAGAACTACTTAAACCTAACTAACCTAACTGCCCGAGGCAGGATTCGAACCTGTGACCATAGTGTTCGCGCGTTTCCAGACTGTAGCGCCTAGAACCGATCGGCCACTCCCCTCAATGATTTTAAATATTCCGATGGAATGTTATAAGTCCCTTCTGCCTTATTTGATCTGAAGTCTTTCAGAGCTCTTTTAAAGTCTAACACTTGGTTCCTCCTATGTCTTCCTTGTCGCCTCCAATTTCTCCTCCCAACCAGGAGCGAATTATTTAGTCTGACCTGTGTGCTTCGGTAGTTCAGGTTTTGAATCTCTGCGTGTTATCTAATTCAATAGACACAATCGTTTTCGTTTGTGTCTACCGTAGAGTTCCGCAGCGCATGTCGATAGTCGTTTGTTTGTCTGTGATTGCTGTGTGTTGATGCAAGCTCATGTCGTGAAACCTCGCTCTCAGCTTCAGTCTGTGTGGGCTTCGGTTACTCAGCCTGAATATGCAGTGGATGAACACCACTGTTGTGGACCGGTCATGAGGATCCGAAGGACGCCCAGCACGACTCACGAGTCATACAATCGGTCCGCACTGGTGTCCAGCGCATTGAGGTTGACCCCTCATCTGTGGTCGAATGGGGGGCTGCCTCAGAGCATGACAGGCTGTGAAAGACTTCCCAGGGGCTGAAGGTAATGCTTCCCTGGTTAGTCTGACAAACAGGTTCAAGATGCTGTCTGTGGCTGACACTCTCCCTCAGCCAGATGCAGTCACTTGTCCTGATTCAGAGGAAGCCTGTCAACCTGTAAGATCTGGGCAGTCACAGAGGGTGGGGCTACTGGTAGTTGGGAGCTCCAACGTTAGGCGTGTTTTGGGGTCCCTTAACGACATGGCTGCCTGTGAGCGGAAGAAACCCAGTGTATACTCCGTGTGCATCATGGATAGAGCCATTCCAAATGTGGAACAGGTCCTTCAGGGTGCAGCCATCTGCAAGTGGTGGCTCTCGATGGTACCAGTGATATGTGTTGCTTTGAAGAGATTCTCTCTGGTTTTGAGTGGCTATCTGAGTGGTAAAGGCTGCCAGTCATGCTTGTGAGATGAAAGAAGAGCTCATCATTTGCAGCATAGCCGACAGGACCGACTGCACAACCTCTGGTACAGAGCCGAGTGGAGGGTCCCGAATTAGAGCCTCATACGGTTTTGCGACCCTGTAGGATACAGATTCCTTGACTTGCTCCATAGTGAAGTGGGATTTCAGGTTCCGCTAAACATGTATGCACTGAACAGATATTTGAAAGTTGTGCAGCATTAGTTCAATTTAGTGAAACTAATGTTCTAATTGCTGTTCTTTATAGGTCCCCTAACTCAGATTTCAGAGCATTTTTGCTTAAGCTAGAAAGGGTTCTTGATTCACTTTGTAGGAAGTACCAGAAAGTAGTTATATGTGGTGACTTCAATATTAGTTTTGTACATGATTGTGCAAGAAAAAGGATGTTGGCAGATCTCCTAAATTCATATGATCTGATGCAAACTGTGTTTTTTCCAACTAGGGTGCAGGTGAACTGTAGCACAGTCCTAGACAATATTTTTATTCATTCTTCATTACTAGATGAGCATTCTGTTAGTAAAAGGGTGAATGGCCTTTCAGACCATGATGCACAAATTTTAACACTAAAAGGTTTTTGTACTCAAACCAATGTCGTATTTGATTACAAACTACGTAGGAAAGTTAACCCAACAGCAATAGAGAGTTTTTCAAAACTTGTCAAGGAACAAGAGTGGCAAGATGTTTATAGTGCCGATAATACAGACGACAAATACAATGCTTTCCATAACACATTTCTCATGCTCTTTGAGAGCTGCTTTCCATTAGAACATTCTAAACGGGGTACTATCAGTAATGGACAGCCCGGTTGGCTGACTAGTGGGATAAGGGTATCATGTAGAACAAAGCGGGAATTATATCAAAATGTTAGAAGTAGTCACAATCAAGCTGCAGTAGCCCATTGCAAACAGTATTGTAAGGTGCTTAAAAATGTTATTAGCAAGGCAAAAAGTATGTGGTATGTAAATAGAATAGCTAATTTACAGGATAAAATTAAAGCCATATGGTCAGTTGTGAAGGAAGTGTCTGGTCAGCAGCACAAGGTTGATGATATAAAGTTAGTTCGCAGTAATAATATTTCTGTTACTGATAAATCAGATATATGTACAGTATTTAACAACCATTTTCTGAGCATTGCTGGTGAATTAAATAAAAATTTAGTTTCTACAGGAAATCATATAAATTTCTTAGCAAATGCCTTTCCGAGATTGAGTCTGAAATACTCCTCTGTGATACAGACAAGAGGGAGATTGAGTCAATAATTAAATCACTAGAGACTAAGGACTCTCATGGTTATGATGGAGTGTCTAGTAGAATATTAAAGTACTGCGCTGCACATGTTAGCCCTGTATTTAGCCATATTTGTAATTTTTCCTTTTGGATTGGTCAGTTTCCTGAGCGATTAAAGTACTCAGTAGTAAAGCCGCTTTATAAAAAGGGAGAAAGGGATAATGTAGATAATTTTAGACATATTTCAGTGTTTGCAAAAGTTATCGAAAAGGCTGTGTATGTAAGGTTAATTGATCATTTTATATCACACGATTTGCTATCAAATGTACAGTTCGGCTTTAGAAGTCGTTAGACAACTGAAAATGCTATATTCTCTGTTCTCTGTGAGGTACTGGATGGGCTAAACAAAAAGTTTCGAACGCTTGGCGTATATTTTGATTGAACAAAGGCATTTGACTGTGTTGATCTCACAATATTGCTCCAGAAGTTGGACCATTACGGAATAAGGGGAGAAGCTCACAATTGGTTCACGCTGATGACACTAGCTTGGTAGTAACGGATGTTGTGAGCAACATTTACTCGGTTTCAAGTAGTGCAGTATATGACCTCAGTTCCTGGCGTGTAGAAAATAAACTAAGGTTAAATCACAGTAAGACTCAGTTTTTACAGTTTCTAACGCACAATTCAACAAAACCTGACGTTTTAATCTCACAGAACGGGCATATGATTAGTGAAACTGAACAGTTCAAATTCCTAGGTGTTCAGATAGATAGTAAACTGTCGTGGAAAGCCCACATTCAAGATCTTGTTCAAAGACTTAATACTGCCATTTTCACTATTCGAACGGTATCGAAAGTGAGTGATACTTCGACATGTAAATTAGTCTACTTTGCTCATTTTCATTCACTTATGTCGTATGGTATTATGTTTTGGGGTAACTCTTCCCGTTCTAGAAGGATATTTTTGGCTCAGAAACGGGCGGTTCGGGCAATAAGTGGTGTGAGTTCACGAACCTCCTGTCGACCTCTGTTCACGAGTCTGGGTATTTTGACATTGGCCTCTCAATATGTATATTCCTTACCGTCGTTTCTTGTTAGCAATATTAGTTTATTTCCAACAATAAGCAGCTTTCACTCGGTTAATACTCGGCAGAAATCAAACCTCCATTTGGATCGGACTTCCTTAACTCTTGTGGAAAAAGGTGTGCAGTATACTGCTGCATCCATTTTCAATAAGCTACTACTCGTATTCAAAAATCTTAGCAGTAATCCACGCGCTTTCAAATTGAAAATGAAGAGTTTCCTCATGGGTCACTCCTTCTATTCATGAAAAATTTAGCTGATTCTCATTGTATTGTTGATAGCATTTGCTTAAACTTATTGACTGATTTTCTTTCGGGTTCATGAACATTTATTTTTACCTGTTATAACTTTTATGTTGTAAGTTCATGTACTGACACGTTCCATGACTTTGTAGATTTGCTCCTTAATTTGGTCCTACGGAACTTGACACGTAAATAAAAAAATTAAAAAATAAATAAATGCCAGGAGTCCATTACAATCAGGAGGTGGCTACTCGTACACGGGTAGCGGGGGCCCTGTGGCATGGTCTGGGCTGTATTTTAGGATAGATGAGTTCGAGGAAACACAGAAAGGGCTTCAGTCTCAAAGGGTGCAGGTCGAACACGGGAAGAACGTAGATCCAGGAACCATCTATGCAACAGTTGTAAATTGTCGTAGCTGTGTTGGGAAAGTGCCAGAGCTCCAAGCTCTAATAGAAAACACTTTTGCTCAAATTGTTACAGGCGCTGAAAGCTGACTAAAGACATAGTTGAGTTCAGCCGAAATTTTTACCAAGGGCCTCACGGCGTTCAGGAAGGATAGGCTAAATATAGTTGGCGGTGGTGTTTACTAGCCGTTAGAAGTAGTTTATCTTGTAGCGAAATTGAAGTAGATAGTTCCCGTTATCAAGCATGTGTAGAGGTCATCCTTGACAACCACAATAAAATAATAATGGGATCCTTTTACCAATCTCACAGCTCAGATAATACAATTACTAAGGTGTTCAAATATAAGTAAATATTCCACAATGGCAATCAAAAACAGCAGCCAACATGACTAGCTTAGAAGTCGATCTCCACGGAGTAGTAAAGCAACTTAAATCACTTAATAAAAGCAAGTCTTGAGGTCAATATTGTATGCCAATTAGGTCCCTTTAGAGTATGCTGATACAATAGTTCCATATTTAACAATAATATACAACCGCTCGCTCAACGAAAGATCCATACCCAAAGACTGGAAAGCTCACAGTGAAAGGTGGCTACACTGAGTCACAGAGAGTGCGCCAAAGAGTATTATTCAGCCGCCTCCACTGGCAGTGCTTGTTGAGAGGTTGCGGAGAGTAGTCGTAGTTCTGAGGTAGGTGTGATCTGTGCTTGTTGAGACGTCGATAGAGTACTAGTTGTACTGCTGGGTAAGACACCATATGTTATTCGATTGGGGATGTTGTAATGATCAAAGTGTATTTTTCGCCAATGTATATGAAGGTAAAGAATTTTTTTTTTAATTTCAGTCCTAAATAACAATGCCTCTTGGTCACAGGTTCAGTCAACAAAGCATCTGGCTTGTGTTCATGTATTAGAGTGTAATTTTGGTTTCGATGTGCAATCAAAGTATTTCTGTTTTTTTTTAATTACTTCATTGTAAATGGCTTTTAAAGCATCTTGTCGTATTGAGGAAGAACCGTGCCAGATGTGTACGTTGAATCACACTTCCAAACACAGAACAGTTACACTTATGCTTTCTTGTTGCGTAGCTTTTATAGTTGCTGGGGACTTAATTAATTAATTGCGTTAACGCAAATTTCCTTTCATTCTTTGTTGTTATTCTATGCAGTCAGATTGCGTACTAATATTATTCCGGGCCAACCGGTTACAAGAATTCGTAATCGGACAAACAGCGCCAAAAATTAAAATTATTTGCATTGTATTTAATTAAGCCCCCATGCACGTGGCGACCGCTGCTTCGGATCCTCCCTTGGAATTCTTTTTATAGTAAAAATAGCAGACAGTGGTATTGTTGTAGTAATTTGTAGTTTAGTAATTGTAGTCTATAGTGCATGTGTAGATTTGGTAACTCAACATTTGTAGTTGTCTTGTCTTTCTTCTAATGGTATTTTTGCAGAATTTAATTTTTGATGTCTTGTATACGGGTTTGACAATTTTGTGCAATTATGAAGATTTCAATTGTTCGTTAATCGTGTTTGTCGGGAAGCGTTTTGTGTGAATAGTATTGTTGGTGATAAAGTGTCATATTGTGTGTAATTTTCGTATAGGGACGAGTTTTGTATGTTTTGTAAATGATTACGCGATCGATGAAAAAGGCAAAAATGATGGATAGTGAGAATGACGAAACTGTTAACATGGCGAACTCGCCAACACATGAAAACAGTATAATGAGTAATGAAGTAGAAAACAATTTAGTAAGTCGGGAAAATAGTCCGGAACCAGTTCAAAGTTTTACTCAATCAAAAAATTCACAGAATACGAGATCAACGATAGAAGATTCTGAAATAGTATCGAACACAGATAGCTTTACGGCTATGCCGAAGGAAGTTAGTTATACGGGAAATTTTAGGGGCGAAAAGAATTTCGAACCATTTAATATGGAACAATTGATGAGTGCAATGTTTAATTTGGGATCTGAATTAAAAATAGTGGGATCACAGTTAGGATCTGAATTACAAACAGTGAGATCACAAATAGGAACAATTAAAACTGAGATGGGAACAATGGAAACGCGGTTAGACTTATTGGGATCACAGTTAGGATCTGAAATAAAAACAGAGATAGTAGGAACATTGGCAACACGGTTAGAAACTGATTGGGAACAATGGAAACACAGTTAGACTCACGAATAGGGATATGTTTTAAAAACATGAAAGATGAATTAAAGAAAGAAATTAGAGAAGAAGTACAACAGATTTTAAATGCTCACAATAATAGGTTGATTTCAATAGAAATCAGACAAAAGGAACAGGATAGAGAACAGGAAGAAAGAGACCATGTGATAGTACAAAAATTTTCAGAGTTAAAATTACAACGCGCACACGATAAGGAAGAAATATTTGAAAGAATCGAGGAATCTGTACCAAATGAAAGAATAAATAACCTAACACAACAATATGAACAGTTAACTACTAAATGTGTCAATATTGAAACCCGAATCGCGACACTTACGGAAGACGTACCGAATCAGAAAGAACAAATAGGTGACTTATCGGAAAGAGTTGAGGATATGTCAGATAAGTTGACAAATCTTAGTTTAAATGGGGACAGAGATTCAGATGATACAGCTCCATTGCCATTTGCAGAAACTGAAGAGTACCAGAACATAAATAAACATGTTGAAAATCAGGGAAAATTTAATGAACGCGTTAAAAGGGAATTTGAGGCATTATGAAAGCAAGTCAAACAACTTGAAGGCGAAATCGTAGGAAAGGACAGCAGAAGAAATTTAGAATCACAGATAGCAGAGGGCTTTGAAGAAAATAATTATTTCATTTACGAGAAACACAACAACAGAGCGCCAGGCGCGCGAACTTGACAATAAACGACATTGGGACGGGAACAGATGCGGTAGGTCTTTGGCGCCACGAGGCGAAAACTTTGACTATAAACACTTCTTAACTGTTCGAAAGTTTAAGATCTTTCGCAATTCTAAGAATGACATACATCCATGTTCATGGTTAGATCAATTTATGTACGCACTTCTACTAAACTGGCCACAAACTGGAATTTATGTGCGGCTATTTAAGTCCTCAGGGGATTCGCTACACTAAGTGAATATGTGCCGTAGGGTGCACAGGTCCCCGAGCTGTAGTGGTGCTATTTCCCTTTTAGTTTTCTGCACCGCTGCCTACTCTTTTACTATTCTTTTTATCTATCAAAACAACTCTTCGACTATCAATCTATCTAGAGAGTCCGTAAAGAATAACCTGATATGACTATTTTACCCAAAATTGATTTCGGAAATTACCGTTTATACTTACTGTATCTTCAGCAGCATTCATTCGTAGTTTAAACGAAATTTTACCTGTTTATCTTCGTGACAATATTACCTCACATGTTGACTATATTCTTGTTGCTAAATGTTCTTGGAATGAGCACAACAAAATTTTGGATTCATTATTACGTATTTTTGCAAGAGTTGGCATTACAGTGAACTTGGAAAAATCTGAATTTGGTCGTTCTCAGGTGAAATTTCTTGGTCATATTATTTCTACAGAAGGTATTCTTCCTGATCCAGAGAAACTAGACGCTATTCGTAATTATGCTGTTCCTACTATAAAACGTGATGTTCGTAGTTTCCTTGGTGTCTGTAATTTTCTTAGACGCTTTGTTAGATTGGACAATTTGGCCTCACCTCGTTTATATGAACTATCTGGGAAGAATTCTAATTGGTGTTGGGATGAGGAAGCTCAATCAGAATTTGAACAACTTCGTGATGCTTTAGTTGCTGCTCCACTTCTTTCACATCCGGATTTATCTAAAGATTTTTGTTTGGCGACGGCTTCATCATAAAAAAGCCTAGGTGCACACTTATTTCAAGAGATAGAAGAAAACGGCGTTGTAGTACAGAAAACTATTGCATTTGGAAGTCGTGTTCTCTCTAAATCAGAAAAGAATTATTCGATTATGGAACTTGAAGCTTTGGCTGTTGTTTGGGCTTTCACAAAATTTCGCATATTTTTGTATTGCAGACATACTAAGGTTTACACCGATCATCGAACTCTGGAATTTCTTATGTCAGCAAAATTAACACATGGAAGATTGTCACGATGGGCACTGTATCTACAGGAATTTGATTTTAGCACTGTTTACATACAGGGTTCTTCAAATATTATTGCTGATGCTTTATCACGTGAACTTATGGGTTTGAAACAAAGCGCTGAGGAGGACTGCAAAGAAAACAGTTATTGTTTGATGTATATTCAAGGTGCTGCGTTTGAAAATTTTATTTCGTCTTCGCTCCAGGACATCGCTAAGGAGCAAATCAAGGATCCAATCTCGAAGGACATTAAGGAGAAGTGGAGGAGAAAGGAAAGCGTAGCGATTAGACAGTATTATTTAGTTCGCAGTGATATTCTTTTTAAACGAAAATCGGTCGACAACTCTGTTTGCTTAGTTTGCATTACTGATGAGTGGGTTAATAAATTGATTTGGTATACACATTTCAGTTATGCACACTTTGGTCCCAGAAAATGCTTCCATAAATTACGAGAACATTGCTACTTCAGTAATATGGAAAAACGTATTCGATCTGTTCTTGCCAAATGCAAATTATGTCAAAAAGCTAAGCCGCCAACTATTTCTCACAGAGCACCGTTGTTTCCTATCATTCCAGCGAAATTAAAGGACATGGCTGCAGTCGATTTGTTCGGTCCAGTGGTTCGTTCCGCTAATGGTTTTGCGTACATTTTGGTAGCAGTGGAATTGACATCAAAATATGTGTGTTTTACACCTTTACGAAAAGCAACAGCTCGTTCAGTGTCTAATGCTTTCATCAAACATTTTCTTAAAGAAGTGGGACATGTTGATAAGGTTATATCAAATAATGGATCACAGTTTCGATCTAAAATTTGGCTTCGTACTCTACGGCGTCGTAAGATTAAACCAATTTTCATTTCACTTTTTCACTCTCAATCTAACGCTTGAGGGAGATGGATAAAGGAAATCAATAAATTGTGTCGACTTTATTGTCATCAGAATCACAGAACGTGGGATGAGTATCTTCATATTTTTCAAAACATTCTGAATGAACTCCCTAATGATTCAATTTCTTTACCGCCTATATTGATATTAAAAAATAAAGCACAGACAAATCGCATTTCTGAAATCGTTCCTTTTCCGCTTTCACGGAAACTGCGGCATTCTGAAGTTGTCAATCTGGCTCTACAAAATATTGCATCTGCGGCTGCTAGAAGAGAGAAATTAGCTAAACGTTCTGGTCGTTTAAAACCTTGTCAGTTGGTCAAAAGGTGTTAATTAAGTCTCATCGTTTGTCTCACAAAGGAAAAGGCTTGTGTCGTAAAATTTTTCTGCTTTATAACGGTCCATATAGAATTCGCAAAATTATTCATGATAACACTGTCGAAGTAGGAACTCTTAAATCACGGTGCTCTAAGGGAATGCATCATATATCAAACGTTAAAATCTTTGTGGAATGACATACTTTTGAAAAACTAACAGTTATACGTAAACACGCAGAGAATACAAGGATACCGCGCCGTGTTCTGGCGGCGGCACATACTCAAAGCAACAGTTAAGTCTGCGCGCCGCACAAGGCAGTCGTTGACCGCAAACAATTACTTCCTACGTCACGCGTACCTACAGCTGATCGAGCGCTCAGTGCGAATGCACTGACAGCCGTAAACAAATACACAGTCTAATTTCTCCGAATAAATTCAGTGTAAAGCTATAGTGAATTGTATGTTATTAACGTTCAGGATTTTTCAGGATATGGTTGTATAAAATATTTAAGAACTTCAGGTATATTCTGTGTGTGTCTGACGTTAAGAGGACTTGCTATCGAGAAAAATTCAGGAAGAATGTAATTTCGAAGAAGAAAATAATAAACTAAAAAGTAACTATTAATTGAGTTTATTTTTCAGGAAACATATTTCCACTTAGGTACGTACTTTAGACGTAATTTGCTGCTCGCGATTATGTGATTTATACTTTGTGTTAACTGATTTTGACAATGATTGATTAATGAGCAGGGTTGTTAATTATGTATATTACGCATCGCTTGGCTGCACTGCTTTTTCACTGATGTCACATTTTTTTTAAATTATGTGCCTGCTGTGCTTATTTATTTAAATTATAATTGTCATCTGATTAATTGTGCTGATTGTGGTTATGTATGTAAATTATATTTTGTGATTTATATGCTTGCGCCTTCATGTTTACTTATTAAGATTACATATGAAGATTTATTTGCTTCTGCTGATATGATGATAATGGCCTGTTTATTATGTAAGATATATATTTGCTGCTTTGCTTATGGATTGCATATTTACAGATTTCTGTTTTGTTGTCATAACTACTCTTTTATTTGGTATATAGAAATGCTGATATACGGTGCACGAACATGGAGTTTAGGCCACACTATGGTAATAATTATAAATTGTTCGCTTGGCAGAGCCTCGTTATAGGGATTGTGCTACATCCACTTGTTAACATTCTGTTCTCTACTGGTACATTTACTCGCTATTGCATGTTTTGCTTACGATCAGTGCTTTATATTTTAAGATAAGAAAATGAACTGTTATAATTCTGCGACCGACACTGGTACAAGAAACTTCATTGAAGTCACATGAGCTGGAGGTTTTATGGAACCTGTATAAATTTAAGCTAATAGGAAGGAAGCTAACGACATGACATACCAACACTAGGTTTAGACCATTGACTGTCAGTACACTTCATTCTTCGTGAGCAATTGAAGTAGCAAGTGACACTTGACACAATAAATACTCCACGTGTTTGCTTCTGTTTTGCCATGATTCTTGAAGTGGTGTACACACTCTGTACTCGTCCTTACTTACTGAAAGTTATTCAAACTAAAGGCTGTTAGAGGTCATGTATGCATTTCTTTTATTTAATGATGGACAAGGTAACTAAAATGTATTTTATAATTCAAAGTGAGTAGAAGATTTGGGTCAGATGGATTACGCAGAGGTTGTGTGTGGACATTATGTCTTAGGATTGTATGGGATGATGAACTGAAGTTTGCACTGGGATTTTATCTGTACTTGTTCGAGGAGACTGACTAGAGGAAAGAGTTGTTATGGAAGTGAAATGATGTTGGCAATAAGGTTTATATGTATTGACGTATTGAAGAGTTATTACTGAGGTATTGAGATTGTGTGAAGTTGATGATTATTGGAGTTTTGGTGGGTAAGAGGTAAGGTAAATGATATTGGTGATAAGGTTTATATGTATTGACGTATTGAAGAGGTATTATTGAAGTATTAAGATTATGTGATGCTGATGATTATTGAAGTTTTGGTGGATAAGAGGTAAAGTAAATGAGGAGCATTTTTTTGTTGTTGGTTTATATGGAACAAGGAGGATGAAGAAGGCAGAGTAGAACACTCAAGTAGAAGGAAGATTGTCTACACACACACTTTGTTAAATCAATAAGCAGTATATACTTTTTTTTTTAGAAAGAAAGTATTTGCATAACTTGGCACACTGGCAGTTGTTTAGCAACCATACATTTTGATTTGGCTTAGCAAACATTGGTCTTGACATGATGACTCTGATGACTAACTATTACAGACTGTTATACACTGTTACCACTACTACTTAAGGTACATGTTGAGCATCAAATTTTGACAGAACTGCATTTACACAGTTAACACTATTCAATTATACAGTAGTACTTAATATGTGGATGAGAGATGAGTGGGTGTTTTGTGTGTTTTCCTTTCCTAATCCCAAATACTTGGTATCGACCTATCTCCTAAATATTTTTTTACTTGCACTGACAGCCATAAATATTACATGTTTACTGATAATTGTGTTTTTGTAATAGTTAATATAACAAATATCTGATATCATTTGTGTGTTTGCTATACTTTCTATGATTAGTGTAAGCGCATTGATAATAATTTTGTAAAAGCAATTGTGTGTGCATTCAAACTGTTGTTAGTGCTTGCACTTGTTTAACATTGATGGGTGCCACTTGGAAATGTTTAATTTCTGCTGATAAACTCTGATGAACTGTCTGATTAGTGATAGTGAATATTATGGACTGTTACCTGCAACTGTTCAACATTACTGGATGCCACTGTTGCAACTGCTTCTACTGAAATAATATTACTTGTTGTTGTCTGCACCTGCTCAACATTGCTGGGTGCCACTGATGGAACTGCTTCTACTGAAATGATGTCACTTGTTGGTGTCTGGACCTGCTCAACATTACTGGGTGCCACTAATGGAAGTGCTTCTACTGAGATAATGTCACTTGTTGCTGTCTGCACCTGCTCGCCATTTTTGGGTGCCACTGTTGGAGGTGGTAAATACTGCTGATGAAATGTTATGAGACTGCTATTTGCACCTGTTGACCATTGCTGGGTGCTACTGCTGGAACTTTCAACTACTCTACGTGTTTATTGAACTATTGAAAGGATATTATGTGAATATTTGTATAAACTGATTTTTTGTGTGTTTACTGTTTATGAAATGTTATGAGACTCTTACTTGCACCTATTCGTCATTGCTGACGCTATTGATCGAATTGTTTAACCACATGATACTAGTCTAAAGTATTATGTAAAATCATATGTATGCAAGCATTTGTATTCCTTACTGTATTTTATATGTTAGGTTATAGAAGGGTCAGTGCAAAGCCAAAATTTATTTAGTTATGTGGTATTTACTTATTTAATATTAGCTTTTATTTTTGTCTGTATTTTTTGGACAAATTTGGTGGTATTTTCACCACCAATGCTGGCAAAAATACCATCAAATTCTAGCCCGTGGAGGAGGAGTATATGAAAGGTGGCTACACTGAGTCACAGCGCCAGAGATTGCGCCAAAGAGTATTATTCAGCCGCCTCCTCTGGCAGTGCTTGTTGAGAAGTTGCGGAGAGTAGTCGTAGTTAGGAGGTAGGCGTGATCTGTGCTTGTTGAGACGTCGATAGAGTACTAGTTGTTCTGCTGGGTAAGACACCATATGTTATTCGATTGGGGATGTTGTAATGATCAAAGTGTATTTTTCGCCAATATATATGAAGGTAAAGATTTTTTTTTTAATTTCAGTCCTAAATAACAGTGCCTCTTGGTCACAGGTTCAGTCAACAAAGCATCTGGCTTGTGTTCATGTATTAGAGTGTAATTCTGGTTTCGATGTGTAATCATAGTATTTCTGGTTTATTTTAATTACTTCATTGTAAATGGCGTTTAAAGCATCTTGTATTGAGGAAGAACCGTGCCAGATGTGTACGTTGAATCACACTTCCACACACAGAACAGTTACACTTATGCTTTCTTGTTTCGTAGCTTTTATAGTTGCTGGGGACTTAATTAATTAATTGTGTTAACGCAAATTTCCTTTCATTCTTGGTTGTTATTCAATGCAGTCAGATTGCGTACTAATATTATTCAGGGCCAACCGGTTACGAGACTTCGTAATCGGACAAACAGCGCCAAAAATTAAAATTATTTGCATTGTATTTAATTAAGCCCCCATGCAATAGTCACACCAACTTTCAAGAATGGTGGTAGGAGTAATCTACTAAATTACAGGACCATATCATTTACGTCGATATACAGCAGGATTTTGGAACATATATTGTGTTCGAATATTACGAATTACTTTGAAGAGAACGGTCTATTGACACAAAGTCAACACGGATTTAGAGCTATCTCTTTACTCAAACGAAGTGCTGAGTTCTGTTGACAAAGGATTTCAAATTAATTCCCTAGTTCCAGATTTCCAGAAGGCTTTTGACACTATGCCTTTGACTTATTTTCCCTTATTTTATGGTGGTGATAGTTTCTCCATATGTAGGTGGGTGTCAACAAAATATTTTCGCATTCGGTGTAGAAAGTTGGTGATTGGAATTTCGTGAGAACATTCCGTCGCAACGAAAAACGCCTTTGCTTTAATGAACTCCAGCGCAAGTGCTGTATCATTTCAGTGACACTCTCCCATATTTAGCGATAATACAAAACGAGCTGCCCTTCTTTGAACTTTTTAGGTGTACTCCGTCAATCCTATCTGGTAAGGATCCCACACCACGCAGCAGTATTATAAAAGAGGACGGACAAGTGGATTGTAGGCAGTCTCCTTAGTAGATGTGTTACATTTTATAAGTGTCCTGCCAATAAAACACAGTCTTTGGTTAACCTTCCTCATAACTTTTTCTATGTGTTCCTTCCAATTTCAGTTGTTCGTAATTGTAATTCGTAGGTATTTAGTTGAATTTACGGCCTATAGATTTGACTGATTTATCGTGTAACCGAAGTTTAACGGATTCTTTTTAGTACTCATGTGGACGACCTCAAACTTTTCGCTATTTAGGGTCAACTGCGAATTTTCGCACCATTTAGATATCTTTCCTAAATCGTTTTGCAATTTGTTTTGATCTTCTGATGACTTTATTAGTCGCTAAACGACAGCGTCATCTGCAAACAACCTAAGACGGCTGCTCAGATTGTCTCCCATATCTTTATATGTAAGGAACAGCAAAGCACCTAGATCACTGCCTTGGGGAAGGTCAGAAATCACTTCTGTTTTACTCGATGAGTGTCCGCCAGTTACTACGAACTGTGACCTCTCTGACAGGAAGTCACATAAGTGAGACAATATTCCATAAGCCCGCAATTTCATTACAAGCCGTGTGTGTGGTACAGTATCCAAAGCCCTTCCGGAAATCCAGAAATAGGGAGTCAATCTGAAATCCCTTGTCAATAGCACTCAACACTTCATGCGAATAAAGAGCTAGTTGTGTTTCACAAGAACAATGTTTTCCAAATCCATGTTGAATGTGTGTTAATAGACCGTTTTCTTCGAAGTTCATAGTGTTCGAACACAATATATGTTGTAAAATCCTGCTATATATCGACGTTAATGATAATGGCGTGAAATTTGGTATATTACTCTTACTACCTTTCTTGAATATTTGTGTGACATGTGCAGGTTTCCAATCTTTGGGTACGGATCCTTCGTCGAGCGAACGGTTGTGTGTGGTTGTTAAGTATGGACCTAATGCTTCAGCATATTCTGAAAGGAACCTAACTGGTATACAGTCTGGACCAGAAGACTTGCGTGAAAAACTGCTGCATCGTGTGTGACGTTTATGACGTTTCAGTTCTTACTTTTGTGCGACCAACTCTTTTGGAAATGAATTACGCAGATAGTATCCACATATGCAACTAAATGCACGTAAAAAATTATATAATGGTACCACACATAGTTCTGGAGATATGACGTCACGAACACTGAGATATCAGAAAAATCTCATTGCTCATCACGTTTAATTTATTTCTTCTTTGTTACTAACTCTGTTGGCAAAATATTTTGCAGGCATTATCAGTATGTGGTGCTGAATGTAGCTACACAAATGTATCATTGTACGATATGTAGTTCAATAGATGTGACTTCTTAATCAGTGAGATGCGTGAAACAATGCCGCATATGAGGATGAAGTTTTACGCTTTTATTCTGTATTAGTAAGACACTCCCACAATGGAGTCAACTTAGGAAATCCTTGACACCTGGCAGCTCTTTTGACAGCTTTCAACTACGAAACGCAAACGGCTGTAGGTGAAATTAACTACCATCTATAGAGCTATGAAGAGACGTTTACAAAATCGCGTTGTAGACACGCAAAGTAGTTGTACCCAGCGTACATAAACTGTCCAGGATATTACACTACAAACACAATTCATTTTTTGTTTTTGTTTCTAATAGGAAACTGGCAAAATTAATACCTGGGCAATGCCACGTTTTCAGATAGGTAGCAAATAAATTCGCCTGCATGTAGAAAGAAGCTCTGCTCTCTGAGACTTTAAAACGAAGACTCTACACTTTACAATAACGTCTTCAAGCACTTGACCTATTATTAACTGTGGTGTTTGTATATGGTAATATAAATTTAAACACACAAGCGGGGCAGTGCTCTAGGAAGGTACTGAATTAAGGTGCTTGCTGCAAATGCGATTTCATTGTAGCTGAATTGCCATTCTTGGACGAAAATAAGCATAAAGCGAAACTTTGTTACAGATGTTTCTTGTGTTGCTAGGGTTCTAAGAATTATCCCATGAATTCTTTTTCACTTCGCGTAAGGTAATGGTATTGACATGAAAAAAAAAAGGAAATGTAAAGGAAGCGACATCTCATTGTGTTTACAATACTCAGTTTGATGCCTTGCTGTCGCTTCTAGAGATTTCATTTTTTTAATAATACTAACGTTTGTGTTAGTGACAGTTTTACTTTTTGATGAGCAGATGAGTTTCTTGTTATTTGTGTAGCAAAATACCTGACTATGACTTAATAGAGAGGATACGAAATACAAACTAGCAATTACAAGAAAATCATTTCTAAAAAAAGACAAATTTGCTAACATCGATTTAAGTGATACGAAGTCTTTTCTGGCGGTATGTCTGGAATGTAGCCTCGTACGGAAGGGCAACTTGGACGATAAGGATTCAGATAGGAAAGGAACCGAAGCTTTGAAATGTAGAGCTAAGAGAGAATGCTGAAGATTAGGTGGATAAGTCGAATAACTAATGAGGAGGTACGAAATCCATTTGGGGGACATCGAGGAATCATCAGTTCTGTAATGGAGGGAAGTGTGCGGAGTAAAATTTGTAAAGGAGACCGTGTCTTCACGATAGTTAGCAGTTATGCAGAGATGAACAGGCTTTCACAGGACAGACTAGCGCTGCATCAAACCAATGTTGCAAATGATGTAGCCATTTGATGTGATTGTACTCAGGCCTCCAATGCGTCCGTTTACTGACCGCGCAGTCCAGCAAGCAGATACGATCTCGGCTGACCTTGGCAGTGCCGCCCAAGGCAGCTTTGTGCTACACTGTACCGATATCCCTAGGCGGGCAGAGTTTGATTCAGTACAGCGCGACCTTCGGAGCTCACTCGAGAAAGATGATGCCGGGAACGTGTCCTTTCTGGGCTACCAGCAGAAACGGGACGAAATGTCAGGATCAATACTAAACCCGAGCCACACACCAGTCTCTAACGCCTGCGCGTTTACCTGTCCCGTCTAAGCATAAGCGTCAAGTCTATGCGTCATCGCCTATGCGTCTTGTGTGCTCAGGAAATTACTGACAAGTACATGTGAGAAGATAGTACTATTTGTGTATTATCCTTATGTTTTCTTCCTATACAACAAAAGGACAGACCTCTACGTATCCACACGTACAGTGTTGCGAGACGATAGTTATTAGCTCACCTAATGTCCTTTGTGTTACATTGAAAAAAATATTGTTTGTTTAGTTTATGACTACGTGGTTGATATCGTAGGGAAACTGCTGATGTCATGTTGGTACGACTTGTATTATCTTTGAAGTAAGTAAGCGATTTTGGAAGTCACTTGTGAGTTTCAGCTGTGCTCCGTTTCTTTTACGTCAGTTAATGTGCCCGGTTTTGGGAATGTAAGAAGACGAAAGTAGTGCATATTGCGCTATTTATAATTCCCACTCAATTGCAGATAGTGCTACAAAAATATTTGTTACTTGTGGCTGCACATGGTAGGTTTCACTGCGAATGTAATTACTCGCTTTAAAACTTCGAACAGGTAAAAACTATGGCAGAGAGCTATGAAAGACTACGCAACATCGAAGGTTCGTACCTTGGTGATGCAATCTGGATATTGTAAAACATATACTTTCGTCGCCTGTAATGCCACACTTATTAAAGCATTCTGGCCTATAAAGCCGATGTCGAATGACTTGAGAAATCCACCGTCTGTGGGAGATAGCTTCAGTGTGGGCTATATTTAATAATGGCCGGCTGGAGTGGTCGAGCGGTTCTATGCGCTACAGACTGGAACCGCGCGACCGCTACGGTCGCAGGTTCGAATCCTGTCTCGGGCATTGATGTGTGTGATGTCCTTAGGTTAGTTCGGTTTAAGTAGTTCTAAGTTCTAGGGGACTGATGACCTCAGAAGTTAAGTCCCATAGTGCTCAGAGCCATTATATTCAATAATCCAGCTATCACGATTGGATCCAACGAAAGGTTGTACAAGTAACCGATATAAATTACTAAACTTGACATTCTACGTCCACGCTCCGCAAGTATGGCAGGGGTACTTTGTGTTCGAATGTCGGTTCTGCGTTTTCCTGTTTCAGTCGCGAATGGTTCGCCGGAAGAGCGATTGTTGGTAAGCCTCCTAGCGCGCTCGAATCTCTCTGATTTTATCTTCATGCTCTTCTAGGAACGTATGCTCTCGGAACTGTAAAAGTAAACCACACCGTTCTACCATTGGAGTTGGCTGGGCACCCCCCTAGAGTTTTCGCTCTTACTTAATGAGCCTGTAACGAAACGTGCTGTTCTTCTTTGGATCTTCTCAGTTTTCTCTATCGATCCTTTCTGGCATGCATCACACACGGACGATCAATATTCAACTGTTGATCGGGTGAGGGTTTTGTAAGCTACATTTTCTATGAATTCCTCCAACGAATCTCAGTCTGTCGTCTGCCTTATCAGAGAACACCGATTTTGTGGTCGTTACAGTTTAAATCTCTTCCAGTCGTGTAATAATAAAATAATGAGTCTTTCTGAATAGTTTGGCGTAATACGTTAGTTTCATTTATGTAGAGGGTCAACTGCCAATCGCTAAACCAACCGTTGTCCTCTGCTGGCCTTACTGGATTTCACTACAATTTTCTAGTGTTGTGGCTACAACAGCATCATCCGCGAAAAGCTTCAAGAAATTGAGACTGTATGCATTACGTCATTTACACTGTGGAGAAATAACAGGCTACCAGAGAGGGTAATGATCTGTCACACTGGGGTCTGGAGCGTAGTCGACGTTCTAACTCATAACAAAGGTGTTCCATTGTGTTCAGGCTGAGTCTCTGGGCAGGGTAGAACATTCCAGGAATGTTATTGTCCACAAATCATTGCCTCACATATACTGCTTTATGCCAGGGTGCAATCGTCGTTTACAAACTGTTCCCCTGCTATACACAATACACAATGCTGAAATCACACCTAACAGCGAGAAACTCCCCCACACCGTAAAACCACATCATCTATACTTCACTGTTGGCGCTACACATAATATTAGGTAACATTCTACAGGCATTCGCCAGTCGCAAAATCTTCCTTCGGATTTCCGCGGGATATAGCGCGGTTCATCACTTCAAATCACTCACTTCCTGTTTTCTGTTGTCGAGTGTCGCCCTTTACACAACATCAAGCGTCGTTTGGTGTTGACTACAGAAATGTGTGGCTTTTGAGGAACAGCTGCACCACTGTACCTCATTCATTAAACTCCCTACACACAGTCATTATTCTAGCGGGCCTGCTGATACCATATTGGAAATTACGTTTACAGCCACCTTCTGCAGTGTACGACGGTCCCTGTGTGTCGCGATACTACGCCTGCCGCGTCTTGATTTAGCTGTGGTTATTCCTCAAGTTCAGAGTCACGTCACCAAAAGTTGACTCGGGCAGCTTTAGAAGGGCTGAAATGTCCCTGATGGATTTTGTTGTGACCAGGTGAAACCACTTGCCCCCAGTCAGAACTGTGATTTTGTAACATTTCACGAGTATGTCCTATATAGTCGGATCTACAGGGTGATCAAAAAGTAAGTATAAATTTGAAAACTTAATAAACCACGGAATATTGTACATAGGGAGGTAAAAATTGACACACATGCTTGGAATGACATGGGGTTTTATTAGAACAAAAAGAAGTTCACAAAATGCCCGACAGATGGCGCTGGCCAGCAAAACTGCTACCGTGACGGGCGAGAGGTATGCCGATATGTTACAGAATCGCATCATCCCCAGCCTGGCTGATAAACACGTGCTGGAACGTACGGTGTTTATGCAGGATGGCGCTCCACCACATATTGCTAGACGCGTGAAAGATCTCTTGCGCGTTGTTTGGTGACGATCGTGTTCTCAGCTGCCACTTTCGTCATGCTTGGCCTCCCAGGTCCCCAGACCTCAGTCCGTGCAATTATTGGCTTTGGGGTTACCTGAAGTCGCAAGTGTATCGTGATCGACCGACATCTCTAGGGATGCTGAAAGACAACATCCGACGCCAGTGCCTCACCATAACTCCGGAAATGCTTTACAGTGATGTTCGCAACATTATTCCTCGACTACAGCCATTGTTGACGAATGATGGTGGACACATTGAGTATTTCCTGTAAAGAATATCGTCTTTGCTTTGTCTTACTTTGTTATGCTAATTATTGCTATTCTGATCAGATGAAGCGCCATCTGTCGGACATTTTTGGACGTTTGTATTTTTTTTTGTTCTAATAAAACCCCATGTCATTCCAAGCATGTGTGTCAATTTGTACCTCTCTATCTACATTATTCCGTGATTTATTCAGTTTTCAAATTTATACTGACTTTTTGATCACCCGGTACTTCGCGTCACCTGAGTGTAGAGGAGTCGAAACAAGTAGTGATCCATATCGTCATATCAACTTCCGATTTTTTTATACATGTCATTCATTTCTAAATTTTATTGACTATTTACAGAGTAAAGAATTTAATTAAGTACAACATTTAATAGGTAATGAGTTTTAATGAGATTTAAATATGTTTTGACATAGAAAATGCTCTTGTTGCATTACGCATGATACGTTTTATCTTTGTAAGAACAAAAAACCACCATGTTGCCCCAGTGCGCGAATAAGTAGTTGTCGAGTGCGGATCGGCTGTAACTTTCATGAATGGGCATATAACTGCTAATTTACAACCCGCAGTTGATTTAAAAATTATTCTAGAGAACTATGGCCCGACTTTGGTGCAAACAAATCGCGCTCGAATTCTCAAATATCGGCTCAGAATTTAAGATACGCGGCTGGATATCGGGCGTTATCGTCGCGCGCGTGATGCAGTAACATTAACCGCAATTTACGGACATTAGCTTGATAATAACTATCAAAGACTTATATGAGCGGCATAGTAATCGTCTTGATGCTTAAAGCAAGTGAGAAGTTATTTACTGTCGGGATACGACAAATATTAATCATTGCATAGTCAGCTTCTTGATACGTTGCTTAGCAACTCATAAAAGGACAGTGATAGAATTATTGAAACGCTCTTTTGAGAATTAATGACCGCTACACACACATCAGAAACTAATTACTCTAACTGTGAGTGACTTCTGGATTGGATGAGTTTTTTTTCAGCTAGATGGTATTAATAAACTTCTTTCGAGACTGAAACATCATCAGTGCTGTCGCGTTCATTCAGTTTAGTAGAACTACAGATAGTTTCAAAAGAAAAGAGAGCATATACCTGTTTTTCTTTTGAGAAATGTTCGTACTTCAGTCAAAAAAATGTTCAAATGTGTGTGAAATCTTATGGGACTTAACTGCTAAGGTCATCAGTTCCTAAGCTTACACACTACTTAACCTAAATTATCCTAAGGACAAACACACACACCCATGCCCGAGGGAGTATTCGAACCTCTGCCGGGATCAGCCGCTCAGTCCATGACTGCAGCCCCCTAAGACCGCTCGGCCAATCCCGCGCGGCGTACTTCAGTCATCAGTATTCTCAAACCAGAGGCACCAGTGACGCTCCCTCGTAGCACCACACACATGTGCCCCCTTCTCACTACATTTCTGCATTGAAAACCCTGAGATATAGCCGCGGTATGAAGAAGGAAGAAAGAAGAGGAAAGGTCAGCGAAAGAAACGGAGCAAAGGGAGAAGCGGAGGTCACAGTTTCTTTGATTGCTGGATGAGAGGGCACATGAAAGTAGAGAATGTCAAATATTAGTTCACTTTATTACATAAATGAATAAAAGATTTACTTAACTTTGACACACTTCTTTTGCCATCGGAATAATGGATAATTCACAACTGTCATGGACTAGCAAAATATCACTTGATGCACTAACTACCAAACTGTTCTTTTGAGATACACTGTTCGACATTGACAGCAGCACAAGTATATTTGAAACTTGAACTACTAATTAGCCCTAAATGGCGATATTAACTGCTGTAGCTGACTTGTCGAACTGGGCGAGCTTTTGCATGCGCAACGCTACGTTGACCTCAGGGTGAGGTCGTTGGTGAGAGAGAGGCGTGATCTGCTGAAAAGCCTCCCATGCTTTGTTGCGGATAGGAGCGAGCCCTCGCTAATGCTTGTGATATCGATTCGCGTTGCCGACTTTGATGTGGCACCACGATCTCTGGACGATACCAAAGGTTTGTTACTCAGGCGACATCCAGCGAATATCTATCCCGACCGACCCTTTCTGTTGTTAATGCTGCTCTGTTGACAATACATTTTCTGGGCTAGTTGAGTAACGGTACTTGGCGAATAACGCCGATGGAAAGGATCACACTTCGCCCAAACCATAAGCCACACACTCGCCATCTCTGATTCCGCTCCTTCCGAAACAGGCAATTTCCAGAGCTCGTTCCTACAAACAACCAACTTCGACCTTTCAATGATTAAACCACTGACCAAAGAAAAAATGGAATATAAATTTTTGTTTAAAAATGTTTTTGTTTTCTGTAGGTATCGCCCTGTATATAGGTTGCTAAAGGAAAAATATACTAATAACAATATATTTACGATAGTACATCCAACATTAACAACTAAATTATATACACTTAACTAATAGCGCGAATCACCCCAATGCTTTGCATTGTCGCTAGATTTCCGATGCTGTGATGCACTATTGCCAGATTTCTGACACAGATCAGTTACCCTATGCATAAAATGGATGGAAATTCAAAAATTGACAGGAAATTCAAATAACGATGGGAAATTCAAAAATTGACAGTAAATTCAAAAATAGCCCAATAATACTTGTCGGTTTTGCCCCCATTTCTGTGACACCACTGTGGAAGTAGGGCTGTTGTCTTAAGTATAAATCGACAGGAAATTTAAGAATCCAGAATGGTGCATTGCTTTGCTGTTGGAAGCAGGTTTCTTGTGCTAAGTATAGAATTCGAGATGGCTGACCTGAAAGAATGCTGCAGCCCTATGACAACAGAATTTAAGATGGCTAAACTGGAATATAAGCTCAGCCTTTATTATTCCCAGATTTTATGGGTTTTCCTCCTGATATGAAAGGTGTTTGTTTCCTCTTACAGGTCTAAATTTTCCTGTTAGACTGAGGATGCCAGTTTGTTGATCTGCTAAACATGTTTCCCCAAACAATTATTCACTCAGAGATATATGGTCACTTATCGGGTACCTGTATACAGCTTCTCCAAACTCCAATTCCTCTAAATCTGGGTCTTTCTACATGTGCTATGCTCATATCTTTAACACCACACTGGGAGGGGGGAGGCTGTCCATCCACAGACTCTGGAAACATCACCAGCCCAACTACCCTCATGCCACTTCTGGCATTCTCAGTAGCTGACAGTGTCCACAGGCACCGCGCCACACGGCTGCCATACCATCAGCTGCAATGCACAGGCCTCTGTGCCGCTCTGTACTGGTCCGGGCCATGAGTCACCACCTTTGGCCTGCATGCCTTGTGGTGTCATGCGGCTCAGATGCAGAGCCAATGCTAAGTGCATTTGATGTTTAGCTCTAGGTTTTCATATTTCAACTGTTTTAACAGAATGTAAATGCATACCGCCTTATAGAAAGGGTGCATGGAATGCAATTGTCTCTCTGTACTCTAAAAAAATTGAACACTTCCTGTCTGTGAACAGTAAAAAAAATTGGAGGGTAAATGTGTTCATTATCATAGAAAAACACGAGCAATACATATGTAACTGGACGTTGTAAACAATTATATATACATTTCACAGGTTGGAATGAAAGAAAATGAATCAGAGAGTCTAACAACTAGATTTATTTGTTTATCAAAATAGATTTCTGATAATGTTTTCTCACAAAAAATATGTCCCACATATTGGAATAATTCATTTTTCATATCATATATGTATGTTTCACGACAGAAAAAATATGCCTCACATGCTGGATTTTTACATAATATATTTGTTTTCAACACAAAAAAATGTACAAAAACTGTGTACACACAGCTAGCAAAGTTTACAAACAGCTGACGCATTTATATATTTTTCTTCCAACCGCTTTACTCATAGCATAGTCGACAAACTTACGAATTTTAAGTATCCTTGACAAGAAGTATTTATTTACAGCTTCCCTATCGAAAAGCTCTCTTTTGGTATGGTCAGCAACAGCGAAACTTAATCTACTCTACAGACAGTACCCACATGATGTGCCAAAAACAAAATAACTCACACACATGGTGTGCAAAAAAACAAAGTATTCACTCACATATACAATATGTAGTCACACACACAAGCACTCACAGATATATAAATCTATACACCCTCTGATAAGTGGGTCATACTATTCCACATTCACGCAGCCTTATTTTTTCACGATACATACAACACACACGGACACACACACATACACATTCATAGACACTGTTACCCAAGTGAACAACGTGTGTACAGTATGGTGTCGATCCTGTTAGCGCAAATGACTCGCTTATCATCATGTCACAAAATGCCAATTCTCAATTGCAATACAGTGCGCCCTTCATGTCTCCACAACTGAATAGTGACTTGTTGCACCATATGGGGAGTGAGAGATGAGGCTTCATCAACAACAGTACCTGTAAGTTTGCTGGAGAATGTGGTTATGTCGGGCGGTGTCGTTTCTTTGAGTTCCTCCTATGAATCCAGATATTCATATGGAAAACCCCATTCTTCGTTACGAGCTGAAACTCTGCATCATCAGGGAATAGAACTACAGTGAGATGTAAATCTTCCTGTCATATTATTTCAACAAGTTCCTGTAGTGGTACATGCTTGAATCACAATGAGTCGAGGAACCTCAGTGTAACTTTCTCGGTGATTCTGTTCGAAAACGAAATGTGTCTCCTAGTGGTGTCAGGGAGGGCATTAACCTGATTTCTGCTTATTCTGCCATCGGCCAAGAGCTCTACTGGGACGTTAGCGTCAAATCCGCTTAAATTGTCAACGAAACCAGGTACATGCCTTGGGAGCTGTAATTCAAGTTGCATGCATTGTTTATAGACAGCAAAATTTGCTGGTTAGATGGTAATTATTATGCAATGGCTGCCATAAATATGACAATCAGCTACAATCTTGTACAGTAATTTTTACTCTTGTGATTAGGTCATAGGAACGATGTTATCATAAATACCACCAACTTTCCTTGCATGGTTTCCAAGCTCCGAGAGCAACCAATTCGCGGGATTATCCCCATGTACGAATCAAAATAGTTAATACTTTAATCATATGTCCATGCAACTTGATATGCAGCTGCAAAAGGTATGTGCCAGTTTTGTGAGAGCGGTATGTGAGGCAGTAGGATCGCCCTCATAGTCTGCCACTGGAGCAAGAAGACACTCAATGTCAGTGTATATGGCAAAGGGTATTCACTCCTTGTGAAGATTGTTCTTAAACTCTACAATTTTATTCTCATCAGGAGGCATTACAACATGTGTGGGGTCCTTGGTAGAGTAATTCACCATAGTTTGTGCTAATCATTCACTCATTTTAATAGAATACAGGTACTTTAGATAAAAACGTTGCACACCCTTATTTTTCGACATTTGGGAGGAGAAAAAGCGGGACATGTTTTTATCCAGCAATAGTGTTGTTACTCATCCTCAGAGATTAACAACAATGCTGCATGTGTCATACGCTGACCTGCGATTTTGGAAAAATAAAGGGTTCCAACTACTATGTGTGTAACAGCATCATCATCTGACTTGTATTCCATCAGGCCAAATGTGTGTGTGTGTGTGTGTGTGTGTGTGTGTGTGTGTGTGTGTGTGTGTGTGTGTTTGTGTATGTGGGTGCGTGAGGGTTCTGCGTCTCAAATTTACTGATATCCTGGCTACTCATGGGTAATATACAGGGGGTCAACTAAGTCATAATTCCCCTCGTATCACCCCAACCGTAATAGATACAAATATGCCGTTTGGACAATGAATTGCAGGGACAGGGGCTACTTGAATACATCACATTTCATGTTTGTGGTGTATTTTATTACAGAGATATGAGACCATCTTTGTGTTGTTTTTTTTTTTTGTAAATGGAACCCTATGTTAAATTTTAGCGTAACATGATGGGCTTAAAAAGACGATTTCATATATGTGTATATCATAATATGTAGGCGAATAGTTTTTGAGACACGGATGTGTTCTCCTATCGTGTTCTCCCTTCGAAGCGGCGTTGTCTAATGCGACCTTTCCTGTTGACCACTGAGGAACTTAACAGGGAAGCCGTTGTTTTCCTGCTTCTCGAAAACGCCGAAACATCGCATTTCCGTCACAGTTTCTTGGAGCAGACATGTAGACCAATGAAGGAAAGTTAGATGTGCTTCTAGTGTATGCTGAAAGCAGAAGAAATGCTGTTAGAGAAATAAAGCGATGTGGAGAGCTGTATCCTGACAGTGAGCGTCCTACGCGCGAGCTTCTTACAGGTATTTGCAAGAAACTACTTGAATCGGGATCATGGAACGCCATACAGCGGACAAGGGAGAAAACTGCCACTGGCGAGATACATGAGGAGGACGTTCTAGCGTTGGCGCATAACGACCCTATTGTTTCGTTGCGACCTGTCGCCTCGGAATGTGGTATAAGTCAGAGAAATGTTCTACACATATTGCACCGGCATAGATTTCATCCGTTTCGCCTCTCATTACATCAAGTACTTTCCGGTGTGGATTTAGAACGGCGCCAGCAATTTTGCCGGTTTGCTCTGCAGCGTCTACAAGATGATCCAACCTATTTTCAATGGGTGCTTTTTACTGATGAAGCGACTTTCACCAACCACGGTAATGTGAATTTGCATAATGTGCGTAACTGCTCAATATAGAACCCTCATTGGCTTCGACAGGTACAGCATCAGCAACCGTGGAGCGTTAACGTGTGGTGCGGCATTGTCCTAAATGTCATTGTGGGGCCGTACGTCATTCCGAGTTTAGTAAATGGCAATAGCTGTGCACAGTTCATGCGAAACGTTCTGCCCATTTTGCTGGAAGAGGTACCACTAACTAAGCGTCAGTGCATGTGGTTCCAACATGACGGTTGTCCTGTTCACTCTTCCCGTGTGGCTACAGAGCTGTTAAATGAAAAGTTCCCGGATTATTGGATAGGACGACGTGCTGAAGTGAAGTAGCCACCCCCGTCTACTGATTTGACGCCTCTCGATTCCTTTCTGTGGGGAGCAATCAAACATAAAGTGTATACCCAAATACCAACTACGCCAGACTATATGAAGCAACGTATCATCGAAGCGTGCGCTGATATCTCACGTGACACCCTCGCAGCCGTTCACAAATCATTCGAACGGCGACTACAAATGTGCGTCGCAGCAGAGGGGAAGCATTTTGAGCACATGCTTCAGTAAAGTTTTGCATCATGTACAGTATGTATTTTGCATCTTTGTGTGTATTTGCTTCGTATTGTGATCAATAGTAAATATTTTCAAAAAACAAATACGTACGAAATAACTTTGACCACTAAAAGCCTCCTCATTTACACTTGTATTTCTGTTACTTAAAATGTATTAACATCTTGTAGTATTTTAATACTGTATATTGTCTAATGTTTTGGTATCACAGTTTTCACATAACTGAATAATATTTGCGCGACATCATCAGTTAATTTTTAATCAAAATATCGTCTCGGGTGTGTTTGTGTAAGGACGGACTCGCGACGTTTACCATGTACTCTACATAACAGGAAAGGTCACATTGGACAGCGCCGCTTCGAAGGACGAACACGATACGAGAACATACTGTGTCTCAAAAACTATGCGCCTAAATATTATGGTATACACATATTTGAAACAGTCTTTTTAAGTCCATTATGTTACGCTAAAATTTAACATAGGGTTCCATTTAAAAAATCAAAATATGGCCTCATATCTCTGTAATAACAAATAGCACAAACATGAAAGGTGATGTATTCAAGTAGCCCCTGTCCCTGCAATTCACTGTCCAAACGGCATCTTTGTATCTAAAACGGTTGGGGAGACACAAGGGGTGTTATGACTTAGCTGCCTCACCCTGTATAACTTATAACATGGTATTTTTGTAGATGATGTGCATCTTTCTCATAATTTCTATCGCAAGACATAAGTGAAGGCAGTACTGGTTGTTATTTTTCTCGCTAATAACGCCCTGTTTTTTATCTATATCATTTGGAAGGCGGATAGGTGATTGTTTAAGTACAGAATTCTATGGAGAGTTTTAGCTGAATATATTTGTTGGAATTCAGTGAATTTGTGAGAGTGGTATGCGAGGCATTAGGATTGCCGTCACAGCTTGCCACAGGAACGAGAAGACATTCAAAGTCGGTGAATATGGTAAAGGGTACTCGCTCCTTGTGCAGAAATTATTTAAACTCTACGATTTTATTCTCATCAGTAGAGATTACTATATGCGCGGGGTCCTTGGCAGAGCAATCCATCAATGTACAAATCGAAATAATTAAGACTCGGATCATATGTGCATACAACTTGATATCCAGTAGCAATCTGTATTGGCTTCAGAATAAAATCATGAAACCGCTCAGCAGTTGAGGTGCCTCGTGATATCTCACCATTATCACCTTGCTTATGTCAGTTGAGATGCCTCATGATATCTCACCATTATCACCTTGCTTATGTGTGAAGACATTCTACGAGGCACCCTTCTTTGGTGGGAGAGTGAACTTGTAGCATATCGTAGGGAAGAACTTAACGGTATGCTACCGCAAATCGTTTAATATTTTGGAAGTTCCATTTCCAGAATGGGCAGACATTAATTGATGAAAAGAATTGTATCTCATCACCCAACCATATTACGAATGCATGTATGCAAGAGCCCTCCTCCAAGTGCACCTCGAATCATTGAAGATGATCATTCTGTGCAACATCCCTGAATGCCATCATCTTCACTGTCAAAACATACACAATGGGTGCCATTTGCTGATAGTTGATTGCCACCAATACTACAGAGACCTCATACCAGTAGTCTAAGTGTCGATGATGGTGATGCTGCTGCTCACAGCAATGGTGATGCTGATGTCGATGGCACTGCTGCTGATCATAACGGTACAGCTCCTGATGCACTAGTAACCGCTACTAACCTAGGAAGTTGAGGCCTGGCCCTGTGCTGTATCGTGGCTGCAGTTGGCGTCAGAGCTTATGATGGTGGCAACTTCAACTCGACAAGTATTTCTGAAACAGCACAGCACAACAGTCTATAAGTATTGGGAAAATTTTCACACACACACAGACAGGTATAGAGAGTGGTGGGCAGATACACAAAAGTTCTGATTCGCATAACAGAGTCATGGATCCATATTCCTCATCAAGCCTATCTTCCAGCTCCTTCCAGAACTCATTATTCAGAACTGAAGGTTACCTCATTGGTGGCATTACAGGTGGGCGTGATATAGGAGACATCTCTAATATATTTAGCATTTCTGAAGAAACAACAGCCTATGAGTAAAACAGTTACTTACGTAAAAACTCTATATCATCGTCATATTGCTATTGTCAGTCTCCTGTGATGGATACACACACACACACACACACACACACACACACACATGTAGAGAAGCATACATGATATCATCAGCATCAGGATCTTGGGATGGTACAGTCACATCAGGCTCCTGTGATGGCGTACCCACAGGGGTTGACCTTATTGTATTATCGTTCATCAGCCCTAAGACAGCATAACAGTCAAAAGTTTCGAAAAGACAGACACACATACATGTATAGAAAATAAATGGTGCTTACGTTTAAGATTCTCGCCCTGTTCAACACACCACACTAAAGCAGAAAGGTCTCATCATTGAAGAGGCTCAATGGAACACTGTCCTCATCGACAACCTCCCCGAAACGAGGACAATGGCTGCTGCTGATGCTGCCTGACCGATTCAAGATGGTGATGGATGCTCAGTACAAATGTCATGTGTCAATGCTAGGAGTCGACTGAGTGAAGCTAGGCCTGCTGAAACGCCATAAATACTTATGACTTGCGGAGTAGTGGTAAAGGTTGGTTTTAGCCAGTTACTGTTACAGCATCCACTGGGAGCAGCTGCACGTCACAGTCTCTCAGGCATAGTGCCAGAGCAGCATTAGAGAAATAAGAAGACATGAAAACTAGTTTAAAAATAATTTATTTATAATCCAAATAAATAGTACTTTTATATTATCAAACGCACATACAAAATAATTCTTCTTATTCTTCTTCGGCCTAAGGCGGTGCACTTGAGGACATTTAAATCTTTGTATGTCTCTAACAGTGGTGTTCTTATAAATATCATGTCTCCACAAAGATTTCGCACTACATTTCACGTAAATAATTGACGCTGTATGATGTAAATTTGGAAACAATATCATTAGATCTTCAAAAATCACTCCGTCTTCCCAGTTGATCCCATGATGGTATCGACTCAACCATGACACAGTTTTAAGCGTTGATGGCTCTGAGACGCCCGATTAGAGCTACGATTCTTTAAAATGTTCTTAAAGGCGAAAAATGCGACTTCTTAATGTACCAAATGTCGATTTTCATGAAGAAAGCCTCGCACATTGATTGTAATGTTAGCAGTATGAGGTGCCATCGTGAAATGGTTCAAAAAAAGGGTTCAAATGGCTCTGAGCACTGTGGGACTTAACTGCTGAGGTCATCAGTCCCCTAGAACAGAACTACTTAAATCTAACTAACCTAAGGACATCACACACATCCATGCCCGAGGCAGGAGTCGAACCTGCGACCGTAGCGGTCGCGCGATTCCAGACTGTAGCGCCCAGAACCATTCGGCCACTCTGGCCGGCCGAATTTGTTCAGTTATTGTGCTGTATAGGTCTATACTTCTTTATACACATCTTTCAACAGTCCTGCTAAGTGGGCTATAATTTATAGTCTGATCGTGTAGTATTACTGCAAATGCTATTGTGTTTTCTGGGAAAATTTTAGAGGCTCAAACTGAATACTGACATCAATAGGATCACTCTTCATTGACTCGTTCTGTCTGGAACAGTCTATAATGACAACTGCAGCTAGCTCCTTCGATTCTCCTGGACTGAGCAGACAACCCTCATTCACGTATGTTTCATAGTACGCAGGACAAAACCTAGTGTACATATCAAAGAGCAGACTGAATGCATTATTATGTCAATCTTTTTGTAAGTTGCCACATGGATAAAATTCAGTATTTAAGTATGCTTTGCTGTTTGTTAAATTACAACTGTCGAAATCATACGAATCACATTTGAGGTTCTCTTTCCTATTTCTTTGAAATTCGAGGATGATAAATCAAGCTGTTGCTAATTGAACTATCATCTTAACGGACCATGACCCTCTAGCGAGCTTAGAAGTAGAATTAATCTAACAGGTCCCATGGTTTGAACTTTAAAGGCAACTGAATCCCAGTTCCAATTTCAAAAATTTCAAACGTTTTTCGTCGGTTACAGAGACAGGGGGCACCTACCAATTAATTTCTTGAGCACAATCCTGTTCTCTTCCCCACTGAGACCTTGTTTAAGTATGTATTACCACGTGTTCCGCTTCTTACTAACATAAGTTCCTATTTCACATGAACTAAAATCCTCTTCATATCGTCAAAGTATCCCACGAACATTCTGAGAGGTCTGCATGCAGGGAATCGCCTGTAGTCGTTTACTGATGATGGCATATCCATAAACCCTCCTGCATTTTCTAAACCGTTCAAGTACGATTTTTACGCTGAAATGTATGTGTGTAAGTTTGATGTTGTAGCTACATACCTATCACGATCAATTTCAACTTCATTCAGTTCATATCTTATTTTCTGAAACAGGAAACTGGACGCATAATATGCAAGTCGCGATGCTGCCATAGAAGTCCCATCCTTTTCTAGCGAAATTATCCTCCAAGTACAGGAGACCCCTGCTTGAAATTATGAAAGCATCCTGGTGCTGGATCGCAAAACAAATCTAAACACTGTTCACAGTGTGTGATAAGTGCTTCGTGCAAGATCATTCTTATATCAGTTTTAATGGTGTTGACATTCGCAAAGAACTTTAAACCTTGAACTGATTATTTTAAATATTCATTTAAGTTATCCGTTTTGTATGCACTGTGAGGTACATTCAAAACTTCACTACTTCTCAGATGTAGACTGCAGTTTGATGCTATGATATTAGGAACTGTCATATTTTTCTAAGCTTGTTGTTGTTGTTGTGGTCTTCAGTCCTGAGACTGGTTTGATGGAGCTCTGCATGCTACTCTATCCTGTGCAAGCTTCTTCATCTCCCAGTACCTACTGCAACCTACATACTTCTCAATCTGCTTAGTGTATTCATCTCTTGGTCTCCCTCTACGATTTTTACCCTCCACGCTGCGCTCCGATACTAAATTTGTGATCCCTTGATGCCTCAGAACATGTCCTACCAACCGATCCCTTCTTCTGGTCAAGTTGTGCCACAAACTTCTCTTCTCCCCAATCCTATTCAACACTTCCTCATTAGCTATGTGATCTACCCATCTAATCTTCAGCATTCTTCTGTAGCACCACATTTCAAAAGCTTCTATTCTCTTCTTGTCCAAAAGATTTATCGTCTATGTTTCACTTCCATACATGGCTACACTCCATACAAATACTTTCAGAAAAGAATTCCTGACACTTAAATCTGTACTCGGTGTTAACAAATTTCTCTTCTTCAGAAACGCTTTCCTTGCCATTGCCAGTCTACATTTTATATCCTCTCTACTTCGACCATCATCAGTTATTTTGCTCCCCAAATAGCATAACTCCTTTACTGCTTTAAGGGTCTCATTTCCTAATCTAATTCCCTCAGCATCACCCGACTTAATTCGACTACAGTCCATTATCCTCGTTTTGCTTTTGTTGATCTTCATCTTATATCCTCCTTTCAAGACACTGTCCATTCCATTCAACTGCTCTTCCAAGTCCTTTGCTGTCTCTGACAGAATTACAATGTCATCGGCGAACCTCAAAGTTTTTATTTCTTCTCCATGGATTTTAATTCCTACTCCGAATTTTTCTTTTGTTTCCTTTACTGCTTGCTCAATATACAGATTGATAAACATCGGGGAGAGGCTACAACCCTGTCTTACTCCCTTCCCAACCACTGCTTCCCTTTCATGTCCCTCGACTCTTATAACTGCCATCTGGTTTCTGTACAAATTGTAAATAGCCTTTCGCTCCCTGTATTTTACCCCTGCCACCTTTAGAATTTGAAAGAGAATATTCCAGTCAACATTGTCAAAAGCTTTCTCTAAGTCTACAAATGCTAGAAACGTAGGTTTGACTTTCATTAATCTTTCTTCTAAGATAAGTCGTAAGGTCAGTATTGCCTCAAGTGTTCCAGTGTTTCTACGGAATCCAAACTGATCTTCCCCGAGGTCGGCTTCTACCAGTTTTTCCATTCGTCTATAAAGAATTGGTGTTAGTATTTTGCAGCTGTGGCTTACTAAACTGATTGTTCGGTAATTTTCACACCTGTCAACACCTGCTTTCTTTGGGATTGGAATTATTATATTCTTCTTGAAATCTGAGGGTATTTCGCCTGTCTCATACATCTTGCTCACTAGATGGTAGAGTTTTGTCAGGACTGGCTCTCCCAAGGCCGTTAGTAGTTCCAATGGAATGTTGTCTACTCCGGGGGCCATGTTTCGATTCAGGTCTTTCAGTGCTCTGTCAAACTCTTCACGCAGTATCGTATCTCCCACTTCATCTTCATCTACATCCTCTTCCATTTCCATAATATTGTCCTCAAGTACAACGCCCTTATATAGACTCTCTATATACTCCTTCCAGCTTTCTGCTTTCCCTTCTTTGCTTGGAACTGGGTTTCCATCTGAGCTCTTGATGTTCATACAAGTGGTTCTCTTATCTCCAAGGGTCTTTTTAATTTTTCTGTAGGCAGTATCTATCTTACCCCTAGTGAGATAAGCCTCTATATCCTTACATTTGTCCTCTAGCTATGCCTGCTTAGCCATTTTGCACTTCCTGTCGATCTCATTTTTGAGACGTTTGTATTCCTTTTTGCCTGCTTCATTTACTTCATTTTTATATTTTCTCCTTTCATCAATTAAATTCAATATTTCTTCTGTTACCCAAGGATTTCTACTATCCCTCGTATTTTTACCTACTTGATCATCTGCTGCTTTCACTACTTCATCCCTTAAAGCTACCCATTCTTCTTCTACTGTGTTTCTTTCCCCCATTCCTGCCAATTGTTCCCTTGTGCTCTCCCTGAAACTCTGTACAACCTGTGGTTCTTTCAGTTTATCCAGGTCCCATCTCCTTAAATTCCCACCTTTTTGCAGTTTCTCCAGTTTTAATCTACAGGTCATAACCAATAGATTGTGGTCAGAGTCCACATCTGCCCCTGGAAATGTCTTACACTTTAAAACCTTGTTCCTAAATCTAAGCTTATCCGCAGAATATTCCAATCCCCTTTGCTTTTTCGACTGGTGCGAAGTAATTCACGCTTAGTACTGATGATAGACCATTTAAAGTCAAAGAGTATTGTTCCTTAGGCTCAACTGATGAACTGGTGTGAGTGATTACTGTTCTTATATCTTCTTTGTAGCTGTCAGCATCCACGTGAGACACAGATGTTTGGTACCGTTAAAAACTGTAAAATATTGGTTCTTATGGAGGCTATAAATCACCGAATGCATCAAAGTAATAAACACTATTTTGGGTTCTTCGTCTAACATCTGCCTCCCAGTGAGTTCCAGGTCCTCCCACAACGTTCAGATTTAGAATACCACATTCATTATACTTCCACGTACTCTAGGCAGTCTATTCCGTATGCATACACCATGTAATCTTGAGATAGAGAACATTTTGGCAAATTTAAGTGATCGATATTTGTAAGTGGTCTGTTTCGCAGTATAGCTACTTTTTTTCTTTTAAGAAACGACACCAGCCTTTTCCTGTGTGGTTTCAAATATAGTCCTTTTCCAATAGCAACAGACCCCATGAGCTATTATGCATTTTGGTTTCGTCAAGCTACTGTTGTATGTTATTTGCATTTTTCACTCTTCTGGCGACAGGTGCCACACCTCTGGCTAGGGAACCAACTCCTGACTGACCTACCAAGGCTGTTTTTAAGAATGGTAGGATTCCGCCTCATGTGCTTCAGAGTCATAGGTTTCTAGGCATTTTAATCAGTTTTGGTTTTGACGATCTTTTAACTGCAGCCATTGATAACTGAATGCATTTTCTTTAAACTCTTGACACACACTTCTTATTTTTCTTCTTATTTTTCAGTAATCGTTCAACTATTTCATTGGGGTTGTCTTAATTGATGTACTGGGGTGATCTGTTGCTAATTCTTTTATTTTGAATGTCAATAGTGCCACTGCCAAGTACACCTGCACATACATGTTTGCTAATGTTTTTGTATTTCGAGTTGTTGGGTCATTTTGTTCCTCTCCGCTGGCTTTCTTATATACCTCCATCACATATAATATCTGGCCATAGTTTTCAATATCTTTCAATGAATAGCTGTCTAGCTTCATAGTTTTTAAGATTATTAGATCCTGTAAACCAGCTGTTCTTTCGAATTCTCTGTCACCAGTCTGTACTGCATTCTTTTTCAAACTTTCACTTTGAGTACCCGGTTTATCCTTCCTTTCTCTTTAAGTTCTGTCTGTTTGACAGTCGCTGTAACGTTTAATGACGTCATCAGTATCATCATCTTTCACCTCTTCTGTAGCCTTCGAGAGTAGTTCCAAAGATTCTGTGATAGGCCTGACTGTATCTCTGAGTGACTGATCTCTTTCGAAATTCCCTAACTTAAGCAGTCACAGGGTATATCGAATACCTTACATGATTCAACGATTAAATGTTTTGTTGACGTGTTACATACTAAGCAGACTTTGGAACAGTGTGCAACTCACATATATCCCCATTCACTTTCTTTTCAATTACATCAAGCTGGACAATTAATCCAGTGTATACTTTTCAGTTACATCAACCCTTGTAGTTCATTTGCTGATTAACCTCAAAATAGTTTGAGGATAAATATTTAATTCCTTGATACTTTTGTTGAGTGCCTCAAATGTAGTAATATGACGTTTAATACTGTCACTGAGCACCTCCATTTTCATGTCAACACACAGACAAATGTTCTGCCTACCCCTCCCAGACTCATTCTGGAAGACGATCTTGTGAACTTGTCCATATCATGACATAATTTACTCTGTCATTTCAGTACATAAACACAAGCCTTTATCTTTAAAAAATATCCTGAGAGTTCTGATGGTACTGCCTCGTTTTATTGATAAGTAAAAATCTATACTGTGGATGATCCCATCAATCTATGCATAAAGTTGTAAATTCATTGAATGTCGTGGCAGTTCCTACACGTGTGCGGTAAATGTGGTTTAAATTCATGTTATCATATTCGAAGGCAATAGTAAGGTTCATCATATTTCTTATGAGATGCTTTGGGAAGGCAATAGTAAGGGTCATCATATCTCTTATGAGATGCTTTGGGAACCTTGAATAGGTCTGTCTTTGGTAAAAGATATCAAGACCTCTAGTATAAGTATTTGCGTATTTGATCCTGATTTTCCACTATGACATCATTGAATGGAAATACTCCATTAGATTTTGCTCCTCTAGGTGGTGGCACATCATATCGTTGGCTCAAAGTCTCACATGTAATATCATGAACACCTGAAAGTATTTCCACAAGTAGCACGTACTTGTGCTGAAACTGTGTTTTTGAAAATATATGTGTGGGATTTGGAGTTTGCCACGAAAATTCCTGTAAACTGTTCCACAATGTTTGACAGAAGCTATAAATGTACAGCTGTAAGCTCACTTTCCGGAGTACATGCTGAGCGAGAAAACTGCTCTACATTAAATTCAGCATGTGAATCGATTCAGTTTTGTAAAAAATTTTGGTCGCTTATATGAAGTCACAAGCACCGATCTTGTGGTGGCCTAGTAGCACTGTAGGTGTTGTTCGAGTATTTTGAGTAGACATGGCAGCAATTGTTATCGAGTGGTCAAACAGCCTACACAACACTGTAGGGTTTAAAATGACCTTCATACCACAGTAGTGTGGGTTTTCAAAAATCACCGCTGGGTTGAATTCACTACCGGAGAATGTTCTGACATTATTAGGCTTACAACCACTTGAATTTAGGGTGACAGATATATTGAAAATTGATACGTAATTCTGCTTAGACGTTTTCATTAGGTGGTACTCCCTGTAAGAAAATAAAACGAGTTAAGCCTCACACCCATACCGATACATTATATCTATAAATATACACAAGGACATTTACGATGCGTACATATTGCTGATTGTTTAGGTGGAGCCTGATTTTATGATGGTTTTGTTATCTCGCCAATTACGCATTGCTAACTGAAGTCATTACTTATCGATGGTGCATGTATTAATTAGGCAATTCAGGGTTGATAACTTCGTGAGAACAATTGCTAAGATCGACGTACTGCAGGCGTATGTCAGGAAGACTTAATGTTAGAATACTTACTAGGATTGAAGACTGTGTTGAATCTGTGGAACCGACATGTTACAGCAACTCTATGTGGAATCTGTCACTCAACCAACTGGGTTACATCAATCGACCGACTTAAATGACTTTTAAGGTGGATGATGGTCTAACACAAATACAGCTAATGTATGAGTATCGTCTTCAAGTTTCTTTATTCGCTGATTGAGCTCCACTAGCTTTGAATCAATGTATTCTTTGATTATAAAATTGGTAGCTTCATTTGTTATTATTATTTGACGAACAGTCTTGGTCTGTTGTCACCAGAATTACTGTGAAGTGAAATTTTCCTTTGTTTTTGGTACCATTCTAAGAGCATTTTGATGTAGATTCACTATAAATACCGTGAAGCCGAAGCATAACAAATATCAGGCGGAGTATGACTCATCTGAGATTCCTGCGCATCATTACAAATACATGTTGCCCTTACCATGCGTCCTGGCTTGTACAGTGTGGCATAAATCTCTCCAGTTGATGATAATAGTATGTCCCATCATCACAGGATGTGGATGAGGTCACATGGCAGCTGGCATAGCAGTCCCTCTGGTGTGGAGTTCAAGATATATATATATATATATATATATATATATATATATATATATATATATATATATATAGAGAGAGAGAGAGAGAGAGAGAGAGAGAGAGAGAGAGAGAGAGAGAGAGAGAAGTGGAAAGGCGCAAATTTAGAGGAATTGGAGTTAACAGAAGCAGTATGCAGGAATTTTGTAAGAGACCATACTACTAAAAGTAATCACACACCTTCGAATAATAGCTTGGGGAAACATTTTAAGTAGGTCAGCAGGCCGGCATCCTTTGTCTAACAGACAGGTTTGGACATGCAGGAGAAAACAAACACTTTTAATCTCAGGAGGAAAACCCAGGAAATCTGGCAACACGAGGACCACATACCAGTTTTGTACCACCTACATCATTCCACTGTGACCAGTGTGCTCTTTTGACGGGATGACTAATAGTTGGTCCAGTGAGCTTGTTTCCTTGCGGAACACTGCACCTGGTGCCGTTTTACATGTACTCATACCCTGCTATCGGGCAAGCTGCGACTAATCACTGCATCTAATCTTATCCATTCTTCGAACATCCACGGGTGGTGATTCTTCACCCATGCTGCGTCAAGACGTACGGTGGGTACAGGTACATGTGACGGGCTGTGGCGCCCATACCCTTGTAACGGTGTTTCTGAGTTTCAAAGCTGCTCACTGGTTGTTGTTACCCGGCATTAAGAGGGACATTATATGAATGTTTAGAAGGACAAGAAAATATTTTGTTTCACAAGTGTTAGAATAGTCAAAGTAACTATCTCTGGGGTCGAAGGTGTTGGTAAACGTGGCTAAAATTCGAAAGCTTTATACAATATATCTTAGATATGTATGTGACGAGATACGTCGTGATGGGTGGTAAAGGCTTGTCCTGGTTCAATAGCTGTCTTATGAAGCTGTTACGAAATCAAAGAGTGCTCCTTGGCAATTTCAGCGAATTCAGTACCTTACTGACAAATGAACGCTCGACGAAACCAAAATGAGAGCAAGGAGAGCAGTGCAAAAAGTCTCCGTTCAATTCGAAAGTAAAATTTTGCTGCTCTGTGAGCGAATAAATTCTAAGAAGATTTGGCCTAATATAAAGGTAGTAATTGGATCAAAATCATCTATTTGTGGACCGTACTGGTGCCAAAATGGAGCATGACGGCCGAAACAATGAATTCAGTCTTTCAAAATTAATTCATTATGTAAGATGGTAATATATTTCCTCCTTTCAGTCAATATTTGTACTATGAATGTAGAACACAGTTTGGATCACTGGTTTTTATTAATCATTTATACAAAAAAGTGAAGCAGATGGTGTTTTTCATTCGTTATATCAACAGAGATCATGGTTTCTGAGATGTACCATCACTTATGCAGTGCACGAACGCTTAAATGGCAGATATTCAGAGAAGAAAAGAAACAAAAATTGCTTCACAGAGGACCTGTTTCTGGATCTGACTACGTACTTATATGACCCAATAGAAATTATACGAAAGATGTGCTCCCATTCTAGCAGCAGTTTATCGTAGATGTTAGACAAGCCGGCCAGTGTGCCCGAGCGGTTCTAGGCGCTTCAGTCTCGAACCGCGTGACCGCTACGGTCGCAGGTTCGAATCCTGCCTATGGCATGGATGTGTTTGATTTCCTTAGGTTAGTTAGGTTTAAGTAGTTCTAAGTTCTAGGGGACTGATGATCTCAGAAGTTAAGTCCCGTAGTGCTCAGAGCCATTTGAACCTTTTTTTTAGGGCAATGAAGATGCAGTTGTCACTGAGGTTCAGTGCAACACGTTACAATGAATACTGTGCGATGCAGTGCTTATCTATGCGACACTCATGTTCCCACTGGAGTGATACGACAAGAAACAAAACACAGCAGGCAGCAGTAGCCTCATGTGTGGTGCATCGCTGGCAGCGTTCATACAGACAGGCTCCAACTATGCCATATATTTACTCTAGACTGGAAAAATAAATAGCAATTCCTTCGGCGCTGTAAACATTTTTCATACTGTAGCTACGTTTGGCACACAGCAATGTATGTCCTAAATCGCACCAAACATAAAATGGCTAGCAGCATCATTATTATTATAAACTTTTCAAAATGTTCACTGTGTTTTGTTTGCTTTCGAAGTATCACAATAACTATGGTTAGTAGCGAAAAAATATAGTTCATGATCAGATTATGATTTCGCACCATAAGATACAAAAAAATCAATTTTTTATCAAATAGTTTCCTCAAAATAGAATGAGAAGGAGAGCATAGCGGAGAACAAGCACAAATCCTAAAACAGTTATTTTTAATTTTTTTAAACGAATGATGATGAAGTCCCATACTCCGTTACAGAACTTAGGGGAATGATGCGGAAGACCCGCATCGCCGTACTACGCAAGGTCCTAGTGGAGGTGGTTTGCCATTGCCTTCCTCCGACCGTAATGGGGATGAATGGTGATAATGAAGACGGCACAACAACATCCAGTCATCTCAAGGCAGGTAAAAATCCCTGACCCGGCCGGGAATCGAACCAAGGACCCCGCGCTCGGGAAGCGAGAACGCTACCGCGACACCACGAGCTGCGGACTTTTAAACGAAAAGTCAAAGTTTTACCGAGAAACTAACTACAGAAAGGGATGAAGGTTGCTTTATCTACATGAAACGATGCGGGGCAACCAGCACTCCGTTCTGAAGCAGGTGAGAATCGCGTTGGTGTGCTAATGTTGTCATCTCCGTGTGAACTAGTTAAGTCGTTTCAACTACATTTCTAAGTTCTCCACCAATTCGGGCTGCTTCTGTGTTGTATCACAGCTTGCATCACACATTGTATTACATATCATATTGCCTCAGTGGGAACTGCGGAAAAGGATATCAAGCAGTTGGATAAAGGCATAAGTCACGCCCCATTTCAAGAAGGCTAATTGGTTACAAGAACAAAAATATAGGCCTGTATCACTGACGTAAATCTGTCGTAGAATGATGAAGCACATTTCATGCTCACGATCAAAGGCCTCTTTGAGGAACGAAAGTCTCCTCTGTAGCAATCGACATGATTTCCACAGCCAGAGATCTCCGAAACTTACACAGACATTTGATACATTTGCGCATTGTCGGTTTGTGAACAAAATAAGAGCTTTTTTACTGGATCCAGAACTTTCTAGCAGATAGAGCTCATCATGTCTTTCTTAACGGGATGACATCATAAGATGTAAAATTTATTTTAGGAGCATACCTAGAGAGTTTTATAGGACTATTTAAGTTTAGTGAGATTCAACAGTAACCGTAAGCACTTCGTGGTTGTAATACACCCATCAAAATAAGTGTAAAATGTTAAATAAAGTTTTGTCTGAAATTGCTTTATTTGAGAGTTATGCAGCAGAGTAGGGAGCACAAGTGCAGCACATACGACACAAAAGTAATTCCTCTCAGAAAGCAACGACACGAAGGCACCCAAAATTCATGACAACTATATTTACCCAAGGTCATATTTAAAATGATACCCATGTAGACATGTACAGTGACATGCTCGCCTTCTTACCGCTTCCGGAATGTTGCAGGCTCCACTCATCTCATTCTGCACAGTTTTCAGTTCACTGCTGTAGTTGTGCTACGTTAGCATTTGCGACACCATGCACGAGCTCTTTGAGACAGCCTCGAAGGTGGAAATCCAGGGGTTAAGATCGGGAGATATGTTGGGCTAAGCAACTGGACCTGCACGGCCTATCCAACGTCTTGCGTAAGCCATAAGTTGGTTCATGTAGCGAGTGATACATCATGAAGCAGAACACCCAATTCTTGTTCCAAAGACTGTCAGTACTCTGCCAGCCATGCCCTGTGGAATAGAATGCGTCCCAAGTAATTGTTGTGCACTGTAAAACACCAAATGTTCTCTGCAAAACGATTGTAGTCTATGAGTTACCGACAGACTGAATGTACGCAGTATTTATGGTGCCATCACACTACAATAGCACCGTAGGGTACAACAAACCACGCCAAAGTCGAGTAGACAAAGGGATTTTTTGCCAGAATCAACGAAGCAGTGTATACGGGTGTACAAAGCAACTTCAGTCACATGTAGGCGAACATGATATGCCAAAAACCTGTACTGGCTCATGAGTAGTGACTAACACAGATGACAATATGCATCATGACTCGCAAATAAAGCCATGCCAGACAGAGTTTTTACTTTGATTTTGGTGCATCGATTAACTCATGAAGTGTGTACAGTTACTTTTGAGTTACCCTGTATATATATAAATGATATAGTGGGTAACGAAGTGGTCTCTCTGAAGGTTTTCGCTTGCAATTCTAATGTCTATGTGAAGGTTGTAACCCCAGAAGACTGTAATAAAATGGAGGGTGACGAGGTCTTCCAGGTATTGGAACGCACTTCACCACCTTACTGGCAACAGCCTTAGTCCCTCCTATCCCCTACTGCCTGATAACCACCCTCTCCCTGACAACCTAAACAAAGCCAACCACTTTGCGTCTTATCTCTCTGATACCTTTACCACCCGAGATGGCCCCTACTTCAGTTACTCCTTATTCTCTACAATCCACAAGCCTACCAATACTTCCTTCCCACCACTCACTATCTTCCAGCACCTCGACAACGTCCCACTGACAGAACTCAATGGGACAAAACATTCGACATATACTCCATCATAAACGCAACACAGCTCCCAGTCATCACTGCATGATCTACAGGTACCTGGAAGAATGCGCTCTCTCCTTCCTGGCAAGCCTAGCCACTCTTTACAATGTAATCCTATACATGGGTTTCTTTCTTGAACTGTGGAAAACCTCTCGAATCTTCCTCAAACCTAATAAACCTACGGAGTCCATCCTATCCCAACATATCCATAAACACCTACAACAACACCTACCAATTGCTGTCCATCAATGTGGCTTCCATCCCAACTTTTCCTCTGATGACCAACTCCTGTACCTTCCACATCTACTGTTCCACCAAATCAGCAACCATAAGTCCTCCATTTTTGTCTCCCTAGATCTTGAGAAAACTTATGACTGTGTACGGCATACTGGGCTTTTCTTTAGGCTCCAGACTTATGCACTTCCCTTAAATTATGTCCACCTCATCGTCTCCTTTCTCTCTAACTGCCCATCTTATGTCACAATCAACAACACCAACTCGTGAACTAGCCACCCCACTGTAGGTATGCCCCAAGGTTCTGTCCTCTCACCCTCTTGTTTGTGTCCTCTACACTGCTGTATGCCACAGCCGACTCCTCCTGTTCATCTCCTCCAGTATACCACTTAGACAACCTTTTTCACCCTCTACTCCCAAAATCCCAACGATCCCTCCAACTCTATCTCAATCAGTTCACCTCCTGGTGTCACCAGTGGCTTTTCAACATCAACCCTAAGAAAAGACTGTCAATAATTGTAGGCCAAACCATCTGCAGCTTCCAACACCACGGCTTTTACCGCACCACTTACGACCTTCCTATCAAGTTAACCAACAAGGAAAGTACCACAGACTAACATTTGATTGCCTAGTAACATGGAGGCCCCATATATTAACGATTCAACAGAAAGCCCACTATAGACTAAAATTACTAAAACTACAAACTGGCCAAACATAGGGATTGCACCTTCCACAACCCTCCACACCTACAAAGCTGTAGTCCAACCCATGCTCTGCTATGCGAATGTTGCACAGACTTCCGTCCCTCCCTCCTTTTACCGCACCCAACAGATCCTCAAATGCCATGCACTCGGTATAGCCTTTTGGATTTGCTTACCCTCCGCCATTCATATCCTCTACCAAATTTATCACCAGCCTACTCTTTCATCTTGAACACTTTCGAATATCCTACCTTACCCATAAACCCAACACTTCCCACCCTCAATTATCTTCCCTGCTCACTTATCCTGGTACTCTGCCACTTCTCTATCACCACATTCCGCCAACAGTACACCTCCACAACCCCCACATCCTCACCCAATGAAACCTGAATCATCTACCCTTAGCTGAACATGATATCTACCCTCATACATGCCTGTCCTACCAAATCTAGGAGATCCCTACCACCCACCCCTTGTCAGGGAACCTTTCCCCACCAAGCCTCTGCACCTACTTCCTAAGTCTTAGTTTGGAATCGTATCCCTCTTCACTCTTTTCCCCATCCCTCCTCCAAACATTCACCATACAAATTCCCTTCTACACACTGCCTTTAAATGCTACATTCCCATGATATCCTTCTCCCTGGCACTCTACATCCACTCATTTCTTCTGTCATCTACGGATATCTTTTAATCAGTCTTTCCACTTTATGCAGCTGTCTATCTGGTTTTATGTCTTCATGTGTGACACTCATTTTCCATTCGCCAATGTCTATGTTTTAATTAATTATCGAATCAACCTTTTATATTTCAACTTATACAACTGACAATCTGTCTTTTTATTGTACAAAACTTTTCTTTTGACAACCTCCATGTCCAACTTTTACATTATATTTTTAAAGTTTTGCTCTTAGGTGGCTGAAGAGCGGCATATTGTATCTGCTGACATTATATATGACGGTATTATCTGTTCCCGAAAGAACAGTTACTGTTGATGACATTGCAGCTTTTGCTAGAATGAAATGATAATTAAATGGACATCCTAGCTGCAAACAGGCGTTGATATACTTCATTGGGCACACATTTTCAACATGCCTGTTTGCAGCTAGGGTGTCCATTTAATTATCATTTTTTCTGCTGACAACCCGCCCCTGCTGGGGCTGTGGGGATGAAATAACAATAAAGAAAAATAAAAGTACCCAGCATTGCTTGGGTATGTAATTATTCCAGTCTTCTATTAGTCCATCTTACCCTTCCCTCTTCTTCTGTCGATACCCTCCTTCCTCTCTGTCTTTGTCCATCTTCTCCTGCCCCTCTCTCTGCCCATCTCTTCCTCCCCCCTGTCCCTGTCCGTCCTCTGCTCTCTCCTTTCTCTGTCCATCTCCATTTCTCCCTGTCCACCTCCTCCTTCCCTCTCTTTGTCTGTCCATTCCCTCCATCCCCCTTCTCTCTCCACGCCATCACCCTCACCCCAATAGTAGGCTGGTGTTTTTACGCCCATGATATTTCTTTCTAGGTCCTAACTAACATGTGCACGAAAATTGATTGAAATCGTTCCAGGGGTTTAGGACGATCTTCTTGCCTGCAGTTTCGCCCACGTACGTACATGTCAAATATATTTCATATATGTTTAAGGTACTTTAAGCGAATTTTTACATATTATTCACCTGTATATCCAGCGAGTTTCACCCCGCAGTTTCGTTGTCGCGCAAATGAATCTTTATGACGTCATATCTCCCGAATTATGTGTAGGACAATGGCATAATTTTGCAGGTACATCCAGTGGTATATGCGACTACTGTCTGCATAATGAATTGCGAATCGAGTCAGTACCAAAGAAGTAATAAATGTAAACATCATACATGAAGCGGCAGTGTTTCACGCTTTTCAGTGTTTATGACGTCATGTCTCCTGAACTATGTATCGTACAATGATATAATTTTCAGAGTACATTCAGTGGTTTGTATGAATTATCTCTGAAGAATGTGTTGTGAATACATTTAGTAGTAAAGAAGTTATAAAATAAAAAGTCATACTTCATGCGGCAGCGTTATTCTAAGAACACCGAAAATATAATAAGGGATAACTTTTTCGTTTCATCATTTTGTGGAGGTTGTCATCGAGAAAAAGTCTTGTAAAGGCTTGAAAGTTTGTTGCAAGTCTCTAAGTGCTCTCATTCTCAAATACTGGATGAATAAAGCATGTGCATTCGTGTTCCGTGGCTACACTGTTTTTTCAGTGATATGTATACCAAGTTAGGTTGAAATGGGTACAGTGGTTTAAGAGGAGGTGTGGAACATATAGACAGACATACATAAATACATACGTCTATTTTCAGAATATGTACGGATTTCCCAGAGTACACATTCAAAATGGAGTCATGCCATGTGTTATGCCTCTCACATAACGAACCACATATAAGCAGCCTGTTTATATGTTTGTATGTTGAAAGCATGATAGTCTGCATTAATAACTCTAATGCACGTGTGTTGATAATTCAGCAATGGAGTGGTTAACACCATTGTTGGTTCTAAGGATATTGCAAAAAAACAAAAAACAAAAACTTAGTGATTGCACGAGTAGTGGTTCATGGACATGCTACATTGTCATCTAGACTGTTCAGTTGTGATTGTACACCCACACAGTCGCAACAAATGGCTACTGGCCATCTCTACAAGGACTACAGTGGGTCTGCACCTTTGGTGGCCCATTACTACAATAATCTGTACAAGGAATACTGTGGGTCTGCCCTCTGGTGACTTACCAACTCTACTAATATTCTTCACTACTTTGACAGTCTCTGCTTTGAGTCTGCTCTGTTGTGGCCCATTAACAGTCTTCATGTCAAGAGTCAGCACTGTGTTTCCGTTGGAAGGACAACACTACTTCTTCAAGACTGCATGGAGATTCACTATTTATGAGTGCATTTTCTTTCACTGCTCAGACATTGTGCATAAAACTGTCATAGACTAACCTTCTGATAAATGACTAAGACTGTCTTTAGGGACTCTAAGGACAATTTTTTTCTTTATTGGCCAACATTAAATTACTAATTGTGTGCATCTGATCTATTTGGTGTAATTAATATAATTTTTTAACAAATTAGTCTTGGCCACTGCCCAAAACACTTTGTAAACATTTTTGATTGGAGCAGGGGGCTATTTAAGTAGCCTGTTTATTTGTTTATATGTTGGCAGGACAGTAGTCTACATTAATAACTCTGACAGCACTGTGCGCCCTCTGTAAGAGACTCTGTGAGGTCGGACTCGCAGTTGGAGGTGAATAGCCAGCAGTGATGGTGGTTGGAAGTTCATAGTTAGCAAAGATGGAGGTAAGAGGTCTGAAGTGTTAGAGTGAGTGGACGGTCTGGACGTGTCCATCATTGAAATTTAAAATTATTGACGATTATATATTTTTTTGGAACTGGATGTCAGGGACGAATATATAATTTTTTGAACTGGATGTCATATTATTAAGGTAAAATTTGCTAAATACATTATTTGCTCTACAACCAAATCTTTCTTTCGCTAACCACATGCCTATTAGTAGTAAGAGCCTACAGTATTTAGAATCTTTTATTTAGCTGGCTATATTGTTGCTTGCTGTGTCTCTGTAGTTCGTGTAATGAAGATTTTTTTGAGGTAAGTGTCTTATGAAGTGTATAGGTCGTTGCTAGGATTTCTTCTAATTTGGGGCCATTCTTTTGTGTAATTTATTTGAGCAGTCAGATTGCGTTTGAGTTTTATTTGTCAGGAATAATTCTGTAGGTCAAATATGGAATGATAAAGAGAAGAAAAGTGACAGTAGGTTCAGTTTCACTCTGCGTTTTAAGCAGGTTCACTTGCATTCAATTTCACTCAGCAGTTTCAGAAATATATTTAGTATTTTCACCTTCCCAGTTGTTTCAGTCTAAGTAAAAATATAGTGAAGAAGTTTCACATGGAATGACTATGACGGGAAATCAGATCAATTCAACAGCAACATCTGTTCTTCCCTGACCCCATTCGAGAATGAAACAGGAAAGAGAGGAGAATAAGAGTGGTGCCCGGAGTACCTCCGCCACGCAACATAAGATGTCTTGTGCATTACAGATGTAGACGTATAGGTTTGTTATTTGGTGCATTTAGTTTTGCCTAACCGCTGTCACAACACACGATAGCCGACGGTCATCGATGACAACAACAGATTGGTACCCAGGTAGTTCACTCTGGCAGCGGGTATGTTCTCCGAATCGGTGCACCCTAGACGCCGCATGTGAAAGCCCTGACGCCTGTGCAACCTTAGAATTGGACTGACCTAGTCACAGTATGCCTCCCCCTTCCTGCGATTATATTGTCACGCCCAGAGCCATTACAACGTCAGGCTACATCCCAGTCACGTGACATGTGCGACGAACCCACTCGACATGACTTCGACAGGGCTCTGTCGCGACACAACAGTGTTGTATGTACTTCAAAAGAAATGTAATATGAGTCTCGCATTATTGAGAAAGGTGTAAAGTATTACTTGCAACGCAAGTGTGGGATAAGAGCAGCGTGCTATAAAGACGTCTTTCAGTTACTGACGATCTTTATACATGAATTTGTTTCTGTTCGTAGGATGCTAAAACTGGAATCTGTAGACCAGCAAAGCCGTTTCTGTGCATTCTAATACTGAAGTGTTATGTTTCACAAGAACGATATTTTCTGAATCAGTTTTGGCTATTTGTCAATAAATAGTTTTCTTCGAGGTGATTCCTAACGTTCGAGCATAGTTTATGTTCCAAAATTCTGATGCAAATCGAAGTTAGCGATATGGGTGTGCAATTCAGCGGATTACGCCTAGTTCCTTTCTTGGTTGATGGAGTGACTTGTGTAATCTTCCAGTCTCTGGGTTCGAATGTTTGTACGAGTGATCGGTTGTATATTATTGCTAAGTATGGAGCCATTGTATCAGCATACTCTGAAAGGAATCTGTCTGCTATACAATTTAGAGCGGAAGCCGCGCCTAAGTGTTTTAAGCTGCTTCGCTACACCAAGGACATCTACTTCTATGTTACTCATTTTGGCAGTTGGTCTTCATTCGAATTCTGGAATAGTTACTTCGTCTTCTTTTGTGCAATGTTTTACTTAATTTGATGCAGCGCAGTAAGTGTGATGGATAACGTAAAGAAATTCATTTGTTTTTGTCACCTAATAGTTTTCAAAAAATCGGATGATAAGTATTTTGTATCGGGCGGAACGCTGTCTCTCAGTACAGGTACCATCATTTGGCGAGCACGATAACCATAACAAAACCCTCTCAGCACGGAACGATAAGAGCCCGTCTGTGCTAGGGAAACGGTTATAGGCTTATATCGCTGACGCCAATCAGTTGTAGAACCTGTATCTCTGTTATGTTGTTATTGTTGTGGTCTTCAGTCCGAAGACTGGTTTGATATAACTTTCCATGCTACTCCATCCTGTGCATCAATCCGAAGACTGGTTTGATATAACTCTCCATGCTACTCCATCCTGTGCAAGCCTCTTCATCTCCGAATAACTACTGGATCTTGCACCCTTCTGAATCTGTTTACTGTATTCATTTCTTGATCTCCCTCTATAATCTTTACCACCCAATCTTCCGACCAGTACTAGGCTGGTGATCCCTTGATGTCTCGAGCTGTGTCCTATCAACCGATCCTTCTTCTATTCAGACTGTGCCAAAAATTTCTTTTCTCCCCGGTTCAGGACCTCTTCATTAGTTATATGATCTACCCACCAAATGTTGAGCATTCCTCTGTAACACCACATTTCAAAAGCTTCTGTTCTCTTCTTGTCTACACTTTCATTAGGGTTTCACTTCCACACATGGTTATATTCCATCCAAATACTTTCAGAGAATACTTCCTAGCACTTAAATCTACATTCGATGCGAACAAATTTCTCTTCTTCAGAAACGTTTATCCTGTTGTTACCAGTCTACATTTTATATCCTCTTTACTTTGGCTATCATCAGTTATTTTGATGCCCAAATAGCACTACTTATCTACTACTTTTAGTGTCTCGTTTTCTAATCTAGTTCCCTAAGAATCACTTGATATAATTCGACTACACTCCAGTCTCCTTGTTTTCCTTTTGCTGGACTTCTTCTTACATCCTCCTTTCAAGACGCTGTCCGCTCCGTTCATCTACTCTTCCAAGTCCTTTGCTGTCTATGACAAAATTACTATGTCTTCGTAAAACCTCAGAGTTTTTATTTCTTCTCCCTGAACGTTAATTCCTAATCAAATAGCCGCGCGGGGTGGCCGCGCGGTCGTAGACGCCTTGCCACAGTTCGCGCTGCTACCCCCGTCGGAGGTTCGAGTCCTCCCTCAGGCATGGGTTTGTGTGTGTTGTCCTTAGCGTAAGTTAGTTATAGTTATATTAAGTAGTGTGTAAGCCTAGGGACCGATGACCTCAGCAGTTTGGTCTCATAGGAACTTACTACCACCACCTAATCAAATATTTCTTTGGTTTCCTTTACATCTTGCTAAATGTACAGATGAAATAACATCGGCGTTGGGCTACACATATGTCTCACTCCCTTCTCAACCGCTTCTTCCCTTCCATGCCCCTCAATTCTTATTGCTGTAAATAGCCTTTCACTCCCTGTATTTTACCCTTCCTCCCTTCAAAATTTCAAAGAGAGTATTCAACATTATCGAAAGCTTTCTACAAATCTACAAATGCTGTAAACAAGTATTTGCCTTTTCTTAACCTATCTACTAAGATAAGTCGTAGGATCAGTATTGTCTCTCGTGTTAAGACATTTCTCGCAATTCCAACTGATCTTCCCCGAGGTCGGCTTCTAACAGTTTTTCCATTCTTCTGAAAGAATTTCCGTCCGTACTTTGCAATCATGATTTATTAAACTGATAGTTTGTAATTTTCACACCTGTCAATACCTGCTTCCTTTGGAATTGGAATTATTATATTCTTATTGAAGTCTGAGGGTATTTCATCCATCTCATACATCTTGCACACCAAATGGAAGAGTTTTGTCATGATTCGCTCTTCCAGGGCTATCAGTAGTTCTGGCGGAATATCGTCTACTCCCGGGGCCTTGTTTCGACTTAGTTATTTCAGTGCTCTGTCAAATTCTTCTCGCAGTATCATATCTCCCATCGCATCTTCATGTACATTCTTTACCATCTCTGTAACATTGCCTTTAAGTTCGTCTCCGTTCAATAGCCTCCTACATACTCCTTCCGCCATTCAGCTTTCCCTTCTTTGCTTGGGATCGGCTTATCATCTGAGCTCTTGAGATTCATTTACAGCTGCTTCTCTTTTCTTCAGAAGCCTCTTTAATTTTCGTGCAGGCGGTACCTATCTTTTCCCTGGTGAAATACGCTTCTAAATCCTTACATTTGTCCTATAGCCACGTCTGTCATGTTATTATGAACTGCTCCAGACTAGATTGAATGTATAATCCGTTCTTGTAATTCATTATCAACAACATTTTTTATCTTTTTGGATCTTATACGTTAAAAACCTTTTTTATTCTACCATTGATATTTTTAGGTTATATTCTTTACATATTCTGCTCAGCAAAAAACATGCAAGTCGTCTTCTACACTGAAGCGCCGAAGAAACTGGTGTAAGCATGCGTATTCAGACAGAGAGATATGTAAACAGAGAATACGGCGCTGTGGTCGACAAGTGTCTGGCGCAGTTGTTGCTACAATAGCAGGTTATAAAGATTTAAGTGAGCTTGAACGTGGTGGTATAGTCGGCGCACGGGCGATGGGACACAGCATCTGCGAGGTAGTAATGAAGTGGGGATTTTCCCGTAAGACCTTTTCAAGAGTGTACCGTAAATATCAAGAATCCGGTAAAACATCAAATCTCCGACATCGCTGCTGCCAGAAAAAAGTCCTGCAAGAACGGCGCCAACGACGATTGAAGAGAATCGTTCAACGTGACAGAAGTGTGAACCTTCCGCAAACGGCTGCAGATTTCAATGCTGGGCCATCAGCAGGTGTCAGCGTGTGAACCATTCAACGAAACATCTTCGATGTTCATCGTTGATGACTGCACGACACAAAGCTTTACGCTTCGTCTGGGCCCGTCAACATCAACATTGGAGTGCTGATGACTAAAAACATGTTGCCTGGTCGGACGAGTCTCGTTTCAAATTGTGCCTAGCGGATGGACGTGTACGGATATGAAGACAACGTCATGAATCCATGGACCTGCATGTCAGCAAGCTGGTGGAGGCTCTGTAATGCTGTGGGGCGTGTGCAGTTGGGGTGATATGGGACCCCTGATACGTCTAGATATGACTCTGACAGATAACACGTACGTAAGCATCCTGTCTGATCACCTGCATCCATTCATGTCCATTGTGCATTCCGACGGACTTGGGAAATTCCAGGAGGACAATGCGACACCCCACAAGTCCAGAGTTGCTACAGAGTAGCTCCAAGAACACTCTTCTGAGTTTAAACACTTCCGCTGACCACCAAACTGACCAGACATGAACATTATTGAGCATATCTGGTATGGCTTGCAGCGTGCTATTCAGAAGAGATTTCCACTCCGTCGTACTCTTACGGATTTATGGACAGCCGTGGTGTAAATTCCGTCCAGCACACTTCATACATTAGTCGAGTGTATGCCGTGCCGTGTTGCGGCACTTCTGTGTGCTCTCCAGGCCCGTACAGGACATTAGGCAGGTGTAACAGTTTATTTGGCTCTTCAGCGTATTTTCGGCAAACATATGGCATCGTTTACATGTAAGAGATAAGATTGAATAGCCTCTCTTTCTTCCGCAATGGTTCCCAACCTGATGGTAGTTACCGCAGAGGAATGAAATGTAATTTTCTAAGGGATGAAAACAAAAGTGTGCAATTGTGTTTCGGTCACGAAACTAAATTAATTTAAAAAGATCGTTCATGTCATCACTATTTTGTAAGAGCTGCAGGGCACAGGCAGTGTTATTATTATTGGCAGTAGTCGTAGTAGCACTGATCAGACGCAAAGCATTGGCAACATTAAGTCTTTCAGACCTGCCAGTTCAGAAGTATAAATTCCAGCAACCAAGTGATTTACAAACAGTACGTAAATGGCAAACATTTCAAATCTTGATCTTAAATATGGGTGTATGGTGTAGGATAAACAGGTGTCGCTAGGGAGAGGTGTGGGACAGAGGATGCATGTTTTTTGACAAGTGTCTATCCCAACAAGCGTCATTTACGTACTTTTCTGAAAAGGAGTTGGAGGTAGCATTCGCGACGTGTTGAGAACTGCTCCATCTTTCTATAAAGAAATGTTATTACAAATAAACAGTACCAATTGTCTGATTTACTCATTAAGTTCGTGGTTTAATAAGATACATGCAAAAACGAAATATCATTTACCTTTCGTCACTTTATGGATGTGTTAAAAGAATTTTTTTCTTTCTAAAGTTTAGTTAGTCGCTAATGTAGATCGCTGAAGAGGGAGGGAGGGAGGGAGGCTGCACTTAGGGATAATGGTCGCAGAAATGTTGGGAATAACTGCTCTATCGCAATATGTGAATCAGACTGGGTTTTCCGTTCTAGTATTGTGTCGTCCAGATATATGTTTAAAAATGTGGGTGACACGCCACATCCTTGTCTCACTACGGATTCCTCAGAGGGTCTGCCACATTTAATGAATAAACTCTTTGCAGCATAACTTTAAGTTATGGTCTCAGTTAATATTATCAAATGCTTTTGAAAATACTATGAATACTAAATGAGTTTCCCTGTTAGCCAATTCTCTTCGTTTTTCAATTATTTATTTTCACAATATTTCATCTGCGATAGGACCACCTTTCTAAATCGCATTTATTGTTGATATAAGAGATATTCAGATATACATGTCAACTTATTATTCAAAATCACAGCAAACAATTTTATTAAGTTTCCAGGAGGCTAGTTCCTTTATAATTTTCAGTTATTCCTATCTCCCTTTTTCAATAATTATTCCCAGATTAAAAATTTTATAAGGTGTCGTATAAAATCAGTTATTCCCATTTCCTATCTTCCTGTATGTATGTATGTGTGTGTGTGTGTGTGTGTGTGTGTGTGTGTGTGTGTGTGTGTGTAAAAAGGGAGAGGCAGAGGAAATGAAAGTATAGTCAGAACTATTGGTGATAAATGGCAATAAGGTGGACATTTACGTAGATCGCAGACACAGTTTACCTACAACACATACTAAGCGATCTTAGAGAAGCGTGAGTGAGGTGTGGTTAAGGAAATTAATCACAACGGAAGGTAACAGTATTCCGAGAAGCTTTTATCCCACGATCAATACACGTAGGTTGCAACAGCGGGCGAATACGCTAGGGCAGAGAAGACACAAAACGAACACGTTTTCGCAGTGCACAACTGATGTTACACCCTGCTAACTGAGCCAGTCATTCAAGTTCAAGTGATTACGAAAATCCTCAAGTGTGGCTGATGAAAGAGAGTGCATGCACTGATGAATCAAAACATTATAGCGCTAGAATGAGATTCTCACTCTGCAGCGGAGTGTGTGCTGATATGAAACTACCTAGCAGATTAAAACTGTGTGCCGGACGGAGACTCGAACTCGGGACTTTTGCCTTTCGTGGGCAAGTGCTGTACCGACTGAGCTACACAAGCGCGATTCCCGGCTCCTCCTCACAGCTTTACTTTCTTGTAGGAGACAAGGTACTGGTAGAAGTAAAGTTGTGAGGAGGGGGCGTGGGTCGTGTACGGGTAGCTCATACGGTAGAGCACTTGTCTGCGGAAGACAAAGATCCCGAGTTCGAGCCTCGGTCCGGCACACAGTTTTAATCTTCCAGGGAGTTTCATTGTGAGCACTGACCACAGCGAGGTTGTATGCTTCTTGATGACGCTGAGGGCATGTGACGTGGTAAGAGAAGTATATGAGCGAAGCGGAGAGGAATGGGGAATTGCTCTAGCGACGATAACTGGAGAAAATTACATTAGATTAGATTATATTAGATTAATTATTCATTCCATAGACCCATAAAAGAGGGAATCCTCCTGGGTTTGGAAGATGTCAGATAAACACATTACAAAAATGTAATTAGAAAAACTTGAGTTTCATTATATTTAATGATCCTCAGTCAATAAACTGTAAAATTATGTACGTGAATTAAATTTAAACTTCTAATATTTACAGGGTTAATACTTACATCTGCTTTCATTAAATCCATCATTCGGACATTTGCCAATTTATTGGCTATTACAACCAATTATTGTCAAAAATTAAAGAAAATTATTCATTTCAGTGATCCTCAGTTAAGAACAGTCAGATCATGTACAAGATTTAAAATTAAACTTCCACTGTTTACAGACTTGAGACTTACATCTGCTTTCCATACATCCATCATTCGCATAGTAGGTAGTTACTTGGCTGTTACAACCAAGTATTGTCAAATATTATAGTATAATAAGTTTTCATTAACATGGTCTACTGCACTTGCTCAGAAAATTATAGATGGAATAGAAGGAGTTGGCCACCAAAAATTTTTATAAATTATCTTTAAATTGTGCCTTGTCTGAAACTAAGCTCTTAATGGTTGCTGGTAACTTACTGAAAATATGCGTTGCTGAATACTGGACTCCTTTCTGGGGGCAAGAGTAAGTGATTTTAAATCTTTATGTATATTGTTATTTTTCCTAGTATTGATACTGTGTAGTAAGCAGTTAGGTGGAAAAAGAGATGTATTATTTACAACAAACTTCATTAAGGAATAAACGTACTGAGAATCTGTGGTTAATATACCCAACTCTTTGAATAGGTTTCGACATGATATTCTTGGATTTACACTACTCATTACTCTTATCATACGCTTCTGCACTCTAAAAAAATTTTCTCTGTCTGTGGAGTTACCCCAAAATATGATACCATATGACATAATGTAGTGAAAATAAGCAAAATATGCCAGTTATTTTATATTTATATGTCCTATGTCTGACATCATTCGCATTGCAAACACAGACTTGTTTAGGCGCTTTAGCAGTTCGTTAGTATGTTGCTCCCAACTGAATTTCTTATCAAATTGTAAGCCCAAGAATTTTATACTCTCAATTCCTATTTCTATGTCATCATATTTTATACACACACCACAAGGAAATCTCTTGGAAGTTCTGAACTGCACATAGTGGGTCTTTTCAAAGTTTAATGAGAATGAATGCGGAAATCCTCCGACTTAAGCGACTCTGAGAAAAGCCGGGATTTTGTGGCCCAATGCTTGGGAGCGAGCATCCCGGAAAGGTCCAAGCTGGTAGGCTGTTCGCGTGTTACTGTCGTAAGCACCTATGGAAATTGGTTGAAAAATGCTGAAAAAACAAGTAGGGTACAATAACTTGGACGTCCACACCTCATCACGGATATAGGGATTGGAGGCTTGCCCGCTGTCTAAAGGAGGATAGGCGGCGATCTGTGGCAGATTTGACGACAGAGGTACAGTTCTGTCGCAGACACGAGTATTTTGGGGCACACAGTTCAGTGCACAGCATTGAACGTGTGTTCCACAGCAGAGGACCCCTACATGTTCCCGTGTTGACACAACACCATCGTCCTGGGCAAGGGATCATCGAGACTGGAGCGCGGATCAACGGAATCGTATCGCCTGGCCGAATGAATCCAGTTATTGTCAAACCAGGTCGACGGTTGCGTCCAGATACGCCATCATCCAGGTGAACAGCTGCTCGAAACACTCAGCGCGACACGGACGCAAGCCGGTGGGAGCAGTATTACACTATTAAAATTGCTACACCACGAAGACGACGTGCTACAGACGCGAAATTTAACCGACAGGAAAAAATGCTGTGATATGCAAATGATTAGCTTTTCAGAGCATTCATGCAAGGTTGGGGCCGGTGGTGACACCTACAACGTGCTGACACGAGGGAAGTTTCCAACCGATTTCTAATACACAAAAAGCAGTTGACCTGCGTTGTCTGGTGAAACGTTGTTGTGATGCCTCGTGTAAGGAGGAGAAATGCGTACCATCACGTTTCTGATTTTGATAAAGGTCGGATTGTAGCCTATCGCGATTGCGGTTTATCGTATCGCGACATTGCTGCTCGCGTTGGTCGAGATACAATGACTGTTAGCAGAATATGGAATCTATGGTTTCAGGAGGGTAATACGGAACGCCGTGCTGGATCCCAACGGCCTCGTATCACTACCAGTCGAGATGACAGGCATCTTATCCGCATGGCTGTAACGGATCGTTCAGCCACGTCTCGGTCCCTGATTCAACAGATGGGGACGTTTGCAAGACAACAACCATCTACACGAACAGTTCGACGACGTTTGCAGCACCGTGGACTATCAGCTCGGAGACCATGGCTGCGGTTACCCGTGACGCTGAATCACAGACAGGAGCGCCTGTGATGGTGTACTCAACGACGAACCTGGGTGCACGAAGGCAAAAATCATTTTTTTCGGGTGAATCCAGGTTCTGTTTACAGCATCATGATGGTCGCATCCGTATTTGGCGACATCGCTGTGAACGCACACTGTAAGCGTATATTCGTCATCGCCATACTGGCGAATTACCTGGCGTGATGGTATGGGGTGCCATTGGTTTCCCGTCTTGGTCACGTCTTGTTCGCATTGACGGCACTTTGAACAGTGGACGTTACGTTTCAGACGTGTTACGATCCGTGGCTCTATCCTTCATTCGATCTCTGCGAAACCCTACATTTCAGCAGGATAATGGACGGCTGCATGTTGCAGGTCCTGTACGGGCCTTTCTGTATACAGAAAATGTTCGACTGCTGCACTGGCCAGCACATTCTCCAGATCTCTCACCAACTGAAAACGTCTGGTCAATGGTGGCCGAGCAACTGGCTTGTCACAATACGCCAGGCACTACTGTTGATGAACTGTGGTATCGTGTGGAAGCTGCACGGGCAGCTGTACCTGTACACGCCATCCAAGCTCTGTTTGACTCAATGCCCAGGCGTATCAAGGCCGTTATTAAGGCCAGAAGTACTGGGTACTGATTTTTCAGGATCTATGCTCCCAAATTGCGTAAAAATGTAATCACATGTCAGTTCTAGTATAATGTATTTGTCCAATGAATACCCTTTTATCATCTGCATTTCTTCTTGGTGTAGCAATTTTAATGGCCAGTAGTGTATGTTACAGGGGCCATCACCTTGGCTTCCATGGGACCTATGGTAGGAATCGAAGGACCATGACAGCTGTCGACTACGTGAACGTTGCTAATGACCACCTTTAACCCCTTATGCTTAACGTCTTTCTCAAAAACATCTTCCAGCGGGATAACTGTCCGTGTAACAAAGTGAGAAACGCACTGTAATGGTTTGAGGAGCATGGTAGTGAACTTACGTTGGCCACAAAATGCGATTTATCTGAATCCGATGAAACCCAACTCTGTGGCTATCGGGCGCCAGCTCAGCGCCCACAAACCAGCCTCCCGTAAAATGCGAGGAGTGTATGACCTGTGCATAGGCATCTCGTACCACAAATCTCTGGAAACCTAGCAAGTACTTGTCGAATCCACGTCACTCAGAATCACTGCCGAAATGTGTTCCAGTAGTGGACGAACAAGCTTTTAAGTAGGTGGTCATACTGTATTGGCTCATCAGCGTATGTGTGGAAGTGCACAATGGGCTGCTCATTCCAGCGCAAGCAAACACCCTGAAGCTGCAGTACTCGAACTCCGACTTGCAGTCCCTCTTAACAAATAAAGTCTAACCTGGCAGCCGAAGGAATTATTAAACGGGAGGAACGTTATTCGAGATAATATCAAATAGCCAAGGATTCTGCATCAAACACGCTGCCCATAGGCGAATCGCTGTTTCGAAGTGGGCAACCAACCATCAGCAATTTCGGAAATCGACCAATTTCCTTTCATATACCCGTGTCTCTACTCGAGAAAGAACAGCGTTACTTTAGGGATAATAAACATATAGTGTAATGACACTGTTGGTCTCACAATTTCACAGATGGTTATTACATAACGGTACCGGTTTTCGGTGTGTACACTCTACACCCTCAGGAAAGGTACCGAAGTGCCAGAAATGTTAGTTTTTACAGTATTTTAAGTATATCATATTATGACACGGTAGTTCACACAGACGTTTCTTTAAGTGGTTAAGACGTCTTTGAGTAAGAGGTAAAGCAGGATAACACTGGCCAGGAAATCGCTGATTCACCCCCATCCCCTCCTCTTCTCACACCGCCCTTCCACCGCCTAGCTCTCGGTCAATTGATGACAATGCCAATAGGAATCAAGGTCCCATCTCCATCCTTTTTAAAATCAAACTGCCTCTCATTCAAGCTCTGTATGATAAGTTGATCACCATAAAGCACCATCAATAGGGACCAGCCACTATCTCCGTCCAGAATAAAAAGCGGAACAAGACTGTCAGTAAGTATTTGTCTATCAGTTATTATTAATAAACTTATTACTAATATATTCATTTATACTTATGTTATTTACTGGTTACACTGGGCAACAATGAAAATGTTTCAGGCTTAAAAATAGTAAATTTACATGTATTCCCATCTGCTGAATTCAAAAATCACCATAAAAATGACAGATTATCTCTTGTTTTGAAGATAAAGTGACATTTCATTTTTTAGAGTGAAGATTTTAAATTTGGGGGAATTTTTTTTTGGGAGTTGGCACACCTGTCAAATAACAAAGCACAAATGCTCTTCAGCTGTTTGTAAGTCATAAACAAAGATACTGTTGCTGTGCGTGTGAATTACATGTAGTTTCTACTCAAATTAATGCAAAAATTTCTGGTTCAAGTGTGCTTTTTAGTGAAAAATTTGTAAAAATGCCACGAAAATCTGTAAATATGGTAAATAACTTTTGTTATATTTGTGGTGAAATAACATTTCCTCGCAGAAACGCAATCTGACCGCCTCTTGCAAAGACTGCCTATCAGTATTATTTCGGTATGAAAGAAGGGGACCAGAATAAGTCTTGGGCTCTACATAAATGTTGCAATGCATGTTCAGTTACACTGCGAGAATGGCTGAAAAAGAAGAAACGATCTATGGCTTTCTCTGTGCCTATGATTTGGCGGGAGCCTACAAACGGCTATTTCTGCCTGACTCCACCTATAAAGGCAGGATTCTCTATGAAGAAAAGAAGACCAGTTCAGGACCCGAATCTTCCATCTGCTATTCGACCCATTCCACATTCGGGTAGTTTACCAGTTCCTACTCCACCCGAAAATTGTGTGTTTGAAGTAGAAAATGAAGACAGTGTGGAACAAGAAGAACCAAACAAGCCTTCCACATCCCATAACCCTGATTTTGAGGGGAAAGATGATAAACCGCACAGACTGAGTCAAGCGGAATTGAATGATCTCATTAGAGACTTTGGCCTGTCAAAGGAGAATGCAGAAATTCTTGGGTCTCGACTACAGCAATGGAATATTCTCCAAAGTGATGTGAGAATCTCACAGTTCAGAAAACGTCACATGGAACAGCTTCCCTTTTTTGAGAAGAAAAATAATCTTGTTGCTTGCTGCGACATTAATGGCTTGATGAAATCTTTGGATTTGAACCATGCTCCAACTGAATGGGGGCTATTCATAGACTCCTCCAAGCTTAGTTTGAAAGCTGTATTACCTCACAATGGGAAACTTCTATCATCTATTCCTGTTGGTCATGCTGTTCACATGAAGGAGACATATGCAAATATGACAGCCATCTTGGACTCAATTAAATATCATGAACACAAATGGAAAATCTGTGGTGATCTAAAAGTCATTGCCATACTCTTAGAAATGCAACTGTGTCACACAAATAATTGCTGCTTCTTATGTATGTGAGACAGTAGAGATAGGAAATTGCATTATATTAAAGAAGACTGGCCTGCAAAAAGTCTTCACCCTAGTGAGAAAAATGTCGTTGCCAAGCCTCTTGTGGACCCAAAAGACGTTTTTCTTACACCTCTGCATATCAAGCTGGGTTTGATGAAAAACTTTGTCAAAGCTATGAACCAAGAAGGGCGGGCCTTTAAGTACATAAGAGAGAAATTTTCGAAATTAAGTGATGCAGAAGTTAAGGAAGGCATTTTTGTCGGACCACAAATAAGAGAACTTGTAAAGGTTCCTGCGTTTGACCAAGTTTTGGAGGGGAAAGAAAAGGAAGCTTGGGAAGCCTTCAAGGGTGTTGTTCATGGATTTTTAGGCAACAAAAGAGATGACAACTACAAGCATTTGGTGACAGTGCTCCTGCAAAAATACCGTAACCTTGGATGCAACATGTCCCTTAAGATCCATTTTATTCGGTCCCACCTAGACTTTTCCCCTTCTAGTTGTGGAGATGTTAGTGATGAACGTGGTGAGAGATTCCATCAGAACATTTCTGTTAAGGAACAAAGATATCAGGGCCATTGGAATGAAGTAATGCTTGCGGATTACTGTTGGTCTTTGTGTAGGGATTCTGCGGAACTCAATTACAAGAGGCAAGCTAAAAGATGCCGAAGTCAATAGGCCACCACATGATTCTCTTCAGACACGACCATCTGTGAAGTATTTTTCCAGCAATTTAGAACTCTTAGCATCTAATTACCAATTAAAAAGGTCAAATGCACCTTCATTGTTGTTTGCCTGTATGTAATTAAAATGTATCCTTTTCTCTCAATCTGTTAATATGTAATACGAGGGTCAGTCAAAAAGTAATGCCTCCTTTTTTTTTTCTACGTTTAATTGTCAGGAAATTTAAATGCAATTACATAGGTTGAAAACCACAACATTGAGGATCATTTTGTCATTTTTCAATGTAATCTCCGCCCATCTCTACAGTTTTGGTCCATCTTTGAACAAGGGCATGTATCCCAGCACGGTAAAAATCACAGCTCTGCTTCCTAAGCCATTGACGCACGGATGTTTTGACGGCCTCCTCATCTTCAAAATGAATCCCACGATGAGCTTCTTTTAGTGGCCCGAACAGATGGAAGTCTGATGGTGCCAGGTCAGGGCTGTATGGGGGATGAGGCAAAACTTCCCATCCAATTTTGACAATCTCGTCAGAGGTGTGACGACTGGTGTGTGGTCTTGCATTGTCATGCAAAAGAAGAACATCTGCCATTGATTTTGTTGGGCGAACTCGCTGAAGACGTGCTTTAAGTTTTTAGAGGGTTGTGATGTATTGAACAGAATTTATTGTGCATCCCTGCTCCAAAAAATCAACCAGAATCACACCCTCTGTATCCCAGAAAACTGTTGCCATAACTTTCCCTGCCGATCGCACAGTTTTGAATTTTTTCTTCCTCGGCGAGCTTGTGTGACGCCACTCCATTGACTGCCTCTTTGATTCGGGTTCAAAAAAATGCACCCATGTTTCGTCCCCGGTCACAATTTTTTTCAGAAACTCATCTCCCTCCAAACGGAAGCGCTGCAAGTGTTGGGAGGCTATTGTTTTCCTTGCCTCTTTATTCTGATCGGTTAACATTCTTGGAACCCACCGTGCACAAACTTTTGAGTACCCCAATTGTTTAATAATCGTGATCACACTGCCTTTACTAAGAGAAATAATGCGACACACTTCATCTGCAGTCACCCGACGGTCACCACGAATGATGTCATCAACTTGCTGAATGTTATGTGGAGTCACTGCACTCACCGGCCTGCCGCTCCGCTTTTCGTCAGTCAACGGTGTTTGCCCTTCAGCTTCCTTACAACGACGAACCCATCGTCTAACAGTGCTGACATCCACTGTCACAACACCATACACCTTCTTCAGTCTTTCATGAATGCGTATGGGCGTTTCACCTTCTGCATTCAAGAATGCAATCACACAACGCTGTCTCAAACGAACATCGATGTCGGCCATCTTACAAACTTCTGCTGTGCTGCCACCTGGTGACACAGAAAGTTACTACTGCAGTGGATTGCAGAAGAAGGTTTGAGGAATGGCGCCAAATTCAAATTTTTCACTTAACTTAATTTTTTTAGGTAGAAAACAAATGGGAGGCATTACTTTTTGACCGACCCTCGTACTTCCACCTTGTGTATATCATAGAAACTAGAACTAATAAAAAATTTTCACTGCCATATTTGTTTTTCCCAACCCAAAATTAGTAGGAATTGCCTCATGAAGTGCTCGAAACATTCAAAAATTATTTTTTTTGTTGCCCAGTGTTATCCAACAGCGTAATACATCACATATCTGATACTAGCACAAATGTACGTGTCTGCACCACTTCTGTAGCAACAGCAGTCTACAGGCAGTCTTCCTGATTCAACAGAGTATTCTGTGCCACAGCCAAAGCCACATCATTTGAGGATAGATCAATCACGTTGTATGGAAATAGTGTAAAATGAATTAATTTTGTTAGTACTCCAATTACGTGAGTTTCTTCATTCAAGTTTTGTATACTGAAGTGAGGAGACCATCAACAGCTGCGTTATCCTACCGTATTTTATGGCGCAAGATACTTTGACATACAAATTAATGACATCATGGCATATTCTGCGAAGAAATGGTGATGAGGTTGTTGCATATTCGCCGCTCGTAATGTGTCCATGGCTCTTTTCTGGGGTACTGCGCAGAAACACACACACTTCTTGCTCGGTCGCAGCATGTCTACCTGCCCAGACAAGATTACACAAATCTCAGCAGGTCTCTTGCCGGTTAGAACGACAATCGTATTCACTGTGCAAGAGTGTAAGTATTCGAGAACCTGCTTCCATTTTTAGTGATACGCAAACTGCATCAACCTTATATCATTAAAAGTATTCGGATATTAATAAGAAATCTGTCTAATGGTCTATGTAAACTGCACTGATCCATCAGAACATTATCACCTAGCTACCTAATAGCCAGTATGTCTACCTTTGGCATGGATAACAACGACAACGCATTGCAGTATAGAACCAATAATGCCTTGGTAGGTTGCTGGAGGGAGCTGGCACCACTTCTGCACATGCAAGTCACCTAATTCCCGCAAATTCTGGGAAAGGGGGCAATGAACTCTGACACCACGTTCAGTCACATCCCAGATGTTGAGATCTGGCGAGCTGGGGGCCAGCATATCCAACTGGAACCCTCCACTGTGTTCATCGAACCACGCCATCATCCTCCTGACCTAGTGACATGGTGCATTATCTTGCTGAAAAATGCCACTGTCATGGACAAACATAATCGTCATGAAGGGGTGTACGTGATCTGCAACCAGCATATGATACTCCTTGGCCATCACGATGCACTGCGTGAGCTCCGCTCGACCCATGGATGCCCAGATGAGTGTTCCCCAGAGCATAATGGAGACGCTGCCAGCTTGTCTCCATCCTACAGTACAGGTGTGAAGGAGATGTTCCCCTTGAAGACAACTGCTTCACGCCCTCCCATTGGCACGACGAAGAAGGTATTGGAATTCATCAGATCGTGCAATGCTCTGCCACCATGCCAACGTCCAGTGCTGATGATCAAGTACTCCTTTCAGTTGTAGTTGCTGATTTTGTGGTGTGATCATTGGCACATGCACGGATCATCAGCTGCAGAGGCCTATCATTAGGAGTGTTCAGTGCACTGTGTGTTCAAGCACGCTTCTACTCTGCCTAGCATTAAAGTTTGGTGATATTTCCTCCACAGTTCACCACCTGCCCTCGTTTACCAGTGTGGCCAGCCTACGACGTCCAATCTCTGTAATGAGGGGTGGCTGCCCAACCCCACTACGTCTGCACATAGTTCCACCTTGATTTTGTCACGTGTTGAAGACACTCACCACAGCACACCTCAACGACCTGACAAGTCGTGCAGTTTCTGAAATGCTCATGCCGAGCCTTCGGGTCATCACAATCTGCCCTCGGTCAGACTCAGATAGATCACGTGCCTTCCCCATTCTATACACTGACAGCACACTCACTGATACTACATGCACCATGGATGTGTCTGACTAGCATTCACTATTCCCCAGGTGACGATGCTATTGGCAGGACGGATTTATATCGATAGTAACTCGTTGGTCATAGTGTTCTGGCTGATCATTGTAGTAAAGGACGAGTATGCCAGCTAGCACTCTCAGTCAGAATGAAAAAACAGGAAGAAGACGTGTACATACAATTAGCCTACCACAACACGATATTTAAACACATAAAATCTTGTTGCTTACCGAAGCTGCGACCCCCCTGCGTTATTGGTATATGTGCTACGCTACAGTGTGTGTTAACACGAGCGCATTGTTCTATCGACAGAATTACTGTAATTTAGTAATGTCACGGCGTTGACTGTGAGAACTACAAAGCAAGCCCACAGCCAAGTATTCTAGAACGCAGAGGTAAATACGAGATGCTTGAATGTTTAATAAGTTCTGCAATGCATTATTTAATAACAAAGACATATCAAGTATACATTATCCCTGCACTATTAGTGAAAGGTCTCTATAAAACCGCCACAGTATAACAAACGATGGAAAATCCGAGTACGTCCACACATTACAAATAATATTTTACATTATTTTTTGACCTATTTGTTTTCCTCGTACTATTCTACAGACACATTAAAGTAAACAAGGCTGGACAAAAAGCACATTGTTGTATTTAAAACAACTACTGCTAATAACAGCCAGTAGAATATCATGTGCAACAGCACCTAAATTACTGAATGAGGAAATGCAGCTTGCATATACTCTCCAGCAGGGCTACCTGATTTACAACAACTCTTCCCAAATATTAGCTCTTGTAATCATCAATACCAGCGCCACTTGTCAGACCTCTTACCATGGCATACCTCACCTTTTAGCGTGATGTTATTCTTATAAAGTACAATATAAATGCTTTTGGTTATAGTCTTATCCGTAGATCACACCTTTAGCATAGCGGTAAAGATTGAGAAACCCCAACACAGCTGTAGCAGTATGACAGGGCGATTTCCAGGCCGTTTTTATCTAATTTACGATCTTCTCACATGACCGCTGACGAGACAACAACTGAATTAATTGTTGATCAATTATGGAATAGCGCTCTCTGTTCAATCTCCTGTCACTCCCTTCCTCCCCCCCCTCCTCAGTGGCCTAGGGTGTTGGGAGGGAGGGGGGTCCAATAACATTTGAAATCGATGCCTTTCGGCCAATAATGCACCTGAACCCAGGAACTCTGCATGGAGTAGCATTTCATACTATCAAATGCCTGAACGTTACCAGCGCCACCTGTGTCCAGTACTTTGAGCAGTAATTATGATGAAGTACATTCGGCAGTAACTAGCACCCAGGAAGCATAATAAGAAAACTTTATCTGGAAGTAAGTACTTACTCATTGTTATTATTATTATTGGTGCTGTTATTATTATGTGTGCTCATACATATTTATGGTATAGTTTCATTGCTGTTACAGAACTGCATGATTCTACACAGCCACCAACAGTGGCAGCGGCAACAGCATAGTGGCAAGTGACCAGGCAGTCTGCATGCTGATGTTCGATTGACCCTAGCTATCAGCAGCAGCATCGAAACTGCGCTCGAGTGCTACTACTACTTGCAGAATGATGCAACTGCTCTTCAAGAGTACATACAGTTTAGCAGCAAGTGGTTCAATGCATGTGGATGTGGGGTAGTGCCAGACAGTGGCTTTGAAGTTGTTACTGATATAGACAATGTGCAGTGTATTGATACTGAAGTACACCATATATGTGGCTGGAACGAGACTACTTGTGTGGCATGACTGAATACTTTGCAAGAAAAAGACTGACGGATATAGTTCTTTGCTTACACTGATCAATGTCAGACTGATAAAAGGTGAAGCAGCAGCAGTGGACATGTATGGAGAGGCAACGCTTAAGTTAAGAGCTGATGGTGCAGCCATATACATGAAACATGTAGCGCATTTACATGCATTAATGATTATGTCAGACTGTGACACTGGCAGCGACATGTTACAGTATTATTCCATGACTTTATTATGTATTTGCACACCAACAAAGTGAAGTTGGACCTGCTGGATCAGTGCATTAATATCTATATTCACATGTGCTGCAATCTTTAAAAGTTGATTCTGTGAGTGTGGACACTGAATATACTGATGGGATATCGATGTATGCAATTGTCCCAATATGATTAAATGTTATACAAGCCGAATTCATGACATATAAACGTGAAATGTTTGCGCATGAATATGTATGTATACACGTGAAACGATACTAAAAAGTATTCTATTCAAAAAACGCTTTTTTTCTTTTCTGTCTCCTAACACCAATATAAAAAACTTGCAGGCTTAGGGAGAGGGTATTTCATTAATGAAGAAGTAGAGTGTTATGTAAAACGACTCACAATTTTTATTATTCATATTTACAACATTTTTATTTAATATTTGCAATATATCTTTTTACAAAAAAATATTTACAATATGTGTACAGATATTTATATGAAATGCACTTTTTACTAATAGAGACACAGCCGTGAATTGTTATTTGCAACAGTAACAGCAGCAGCAGGGGGAAAATCATACAAACATGCAAATATTTTGTATATATGCACACAGTGTGTGCAGATAAAAGAGTATTTACACACACATTCACACGTATCTATGACAAGTAATTCAACTACAACTATTCTGCATACACTCATGCAAACACTTCCATCTCTATTCACAAATAAACACCTCATCCACACACACACACACACACACACACACACACACACACACACACACACACACACACGAGCGCGCGCGCGCGCGCGCGCTCACACGCACAGACATCCAATCACATTCAAGTGAATACTGTAAGAATGGTAGGATTCCAATCCCATCATCACAGATGAATCGTTTGTCATCATTATGTGACGGTCCAACTATCAGTTGTGCTGCGGTGTGTACTACATGTTCTTCAGATAGAAATACCACTTGTTGCACCATATGTGGTGGCTCAGGTGGAGAATCACCATAGCCATCTAAAACACATGTCTTGTAGTCCTCAGTCGTTAGGCACATTGAGGTGGCATGCTTCACATCCTTAGCCTACCTCTGGATGCGCCTTTATCCTTATGAATGCGTGCGTCTGGGATTGTAGCCCTACAAACTCCACAATCTGTGAACGATTCGCCTCATTATTCATAAGAGCGATAACGTTATTGTTTTGTGGTATTATACTGTAAGGAGTCTTGGGATTACTGTGTTAATTACTTTATGTAAGATTACTGTATGAATCCAGACGTGTTGAAGTCTTTGGGATGGTACCTAATTACTTCATATGGGCCACAACCAGGCACCCATTAGATGAAACTCTGTATCGATGTAAAGTAACTTTGGATTAACAAAGCGTTGCTTAGTGAATTTGTAATGAAAGCGGTACGAGTGGAGTTTGGAGAGATCCACCACACACCTACCGACATAGATAGGCTTCAGGAACTGTACTAAAACGTCAGCCATCTCCAGAGTGAGTAGTACTTTATGAAGATTATGGCTTCCTTAAAATTTAGCCTAGCAATATAGTCCTGTGCGCCACCTCGCCCTTCCCAATGGTAAAGTAAACTGATGTGGTATTCTCTAACATTTATCATAGTTTTTCCCGAAAATCATGTTCTGCATTAATTTAAAAATAAAACGTCTTCAAAATCACACATCGCGAGACCACTCTTTTCAGTATTTATATCAGAGTACTTCTTCAATGAGGGACTCAACTTTGATCTCTTTCTCTACTCTAATGAGTTCATTTTGATCGGATATCCACTGGAACCCTCCAATTGGCAAGGATTGTTGGCTGGCATATTCGTATAAGTTATTTACATACAAGTAGTAGAAGTGGATATAACTCAGTTCATCATCAGAAGGCTTGCAACCCCCCCCCCCCCCCATCTAACTCATTCGCTGGTTATTCCCCTTGATGTACCTGTACACCCTCTGGCAGAGCTCCCCACGAACCCCCCTTGTTCTGTAAAACGGTAGCATGTCAACATTGATCAAAATCTCGATGCTGAGACACCTACATCGTAACATTGTGTTCCATGGAAGCCCAGGCATCGTATAATAAAAGGCAGGGTCCAGAGATTATGTGTCCTTACATACACTGCGCAACTTCTCAGAAATGTCTGCGAGCAATTGCATATTAGTGTTAATATATAATCTTGCACACTTCCCTAAATTAGGGATACTGAATTCCTGCCAAACATTCGACGCATGTTCATACTCTGTACCCATAACTACAGTGCGTTCAATTCTACTGGAGAATGTAGCTACGTCGGAGAACTTGATTTCCTTGAGTCTCTCCTTCGAATCGACGTATTCATAAGGAAATGTCCCTTTCGTCGTCGTAAGCTGGAACTTTGAAACGCTGGGATATGTTGCTCTAAGGATATGCATATCCTCTTGCCACATCGCTTCAGCACGTTTCTGGAGAGACGCAGGACTTGCAGCGAAGATATCCAGGAAGTGGAGAGCAATTTTAGATATTATCAGCTTGCAGGATGAAGTGTACAGTTCAGAGGCGTCAGGTATTACACTAACTTTAACATCTCTCAATCCGAATTTACCCAAGTGCTCAAGAAGAAAGTGTGCATCATACCCATTAAAATGGAAAACGGCCATGTGTCGTGGTAATTGGTACTTCAAGTTGCTTGTGTTGTGAGATACACTCCAGAACTTCCACATTAGATGACGGTGTTCTCTACGAGGTGCTCCTGCATCTTTATCCAACCGCAACCACACATAGGGCAATCAACGGCTTTCTTGGCCAGTTCCCTGTTCTCGTGCTAGACGGTCATTCGAATGTTGTCGCTGCAACAGAAATCGACCTGCCACGCGAGTTTTTAGAGCTCAGTGAGAAGCCATTTCGCAGGATTATCCCCTATATATATATATTCTGAGATTTGGATTGTATGTGTACATAAGAAGGGATGCAGCCACATATGATACGTGTCGTTCTGTGAAGGTCATGTGAGAGGCAGTGTGATTGCCTTCGAAACACACCACAGGAGCAAGAAGACACTCGAAGTCAGCGTAAACTACAAAGAGGTATTGCACCTGGTGGTGGGCTTTCTTAAACTTTAAGAACTTGTTTGTGTCGTTCGGCATTTCCACACACACTGGCTCCTTGGACGAGCAATCAATCAGATGTTTTGGTAAACACTTGCTTAAAAGTAAGTGAACTGAGACACCTCTGACAAAAATGCCTTGCTCTTTTTCCTTGGACAACTGCGTGGAAAAAGAGGTGGGACATGCTCTTGGTCCAGACGTCTGTCCCTTTGGGAATTAACAGTAAGTCTACATGTTTGGGGCACTGACTAGCTACTTTTGAAAAATAGAGAGGTCCAACTACTTTATGCATTGCGTCCTTATTATTTTTCTGTACTCTGTGCTCATGACTGGCTACTTTTGAAAAATAGAGAGGTCTAGCTACTTTGTGCTTCACATCAATACTCTTTTTCTGTACATTTTTCTCATTTCATTCTTCTGCTTTGTCTTCACCCATGCCATAAACGTGTACAGAGTCATTTGGATTCTGCCTCTCAGATTTTGGTGAGCCCTGGAGTTCGAGGGAGTGATATACCACTGAAGTTATAATGCCCACAGACATTATTCATTTGGTATTTAGCATTACGTTCGGCACGCTTCTCACAGTTTCTGTCAATAGCTAGAAGCGACCAGGTGAAGCAAAACAGTCTCCACTAAAAGTATTTTCAAGTCTGATAGAAACAATTTAGTGGCTATATCTTTTGGAAGATGTAAGAAGCTGGAGCCACCATTTACTGGATCATAGGTGTATGAGTACACGTCGAGGTGGAGGACACAACTGAGTACCTTACTATATCCTTTTCCCTGCATTTTGGGAAATTGGCCCAAACCGATGCTCGAAATAAAAGTGATGAACCGGTCTGCGAGTCATCCAGCGGCACAACGCCGTCCCCCCCCCCCCCCCACCCCCCGAAATGTAGACAACGTTTTTTTCCAAGAGGGAAACTGAGTTCACAGTACAGACTAACACAACACTTAAAGATAGGATACTAAGGGTTTCTTACGATTCTAGGAGGTTCCCATTCCAAAATAGGCAAACATGCATTGAGGAAAGAGGTAGGATCTCCATTCCCGGCAGTAGAGTTATCTACCCTACTGGCCGTTAAAACTGCTACAACAAGAAGAAATGCAGATGATAAACGGGTATTCATTGGACAAATATATTATACTAGCACTGATATGTGATTACATTTGCACGCAATTTGGGTGCATAGATCCTGACAAATCAGTACCCAGAACAACCACCTCTGGTCGTAATAACGGCCTTGATACGCCTGGGCATTGAGTCAAACAGAGCTTGGATGGCGTGTACAGGTACAGCTGTCCATGCAGCTTCAACATGATACCACAGTTCATCAAGGGTAGTGACTGACATATGGTGACGAGCCAGTTGCTCGGCCACCATTGACCAGACGTTTTCAATTGGTGAGAGATCTGGAGAATGTGCTGGCCAGGGCAGCAGTCGAACATTTTCCATATCCAGAAAGGCCCATACAGGACCTGCAACATGAGGTAGTGCATTATCCTGCTGAAATGTAGGGTTTCGCAGGGATCGAATGAAAGGTAGAGCCACGGATCGCAACACATCTGAAATGTAACATCCGCTGTTCAAAGTTCCGTCAATGCGAACAAGACGTGACCAAGACGTGTAACCAATGGCACCCCATACCATCACACCGGGTGATACGCATGTATGGCGATGACGAATACACGCTTCCAATGTGCGTTCACCGCGATGTCGCCAAACATGGATGCGACCATCATGATGCTGTAAACAGAACCTGAATTCACCCGAAAAAAATGACGTTTTGCCATTCGTGCACCCAGGTTCGTCGTTGAGTACACCATCACAGGCGCTCCTGTCTGTGATGCAGCGTCAAGGATAACCGCAGCCATGGTCTCCGAGCTGATAGCCCATGCTGCTGCAAACGTCGTCGAACTGTTCGTGTAGATGGTTGTTGTCTTGCAAACGTCCCCATCTGTTGAATCAGGGACCGAGACGTGGCTGAACGATCCGTTACAGCCATGCAGATAAGATGCCTGTCATCTCGACTGCTAGTGATACGAGGCCGTTGGGATCCAGCACGGCGTTCTGTATTACCCTCCTGCACCCACGGATTTTATATTCTGCTAACAGTCTTTAGATCTCAACCAACGAGAGCAGCAATGTCGCGATACGATAAACCGCAATCGCGATAGGCTACAATCCGACCTTTATCAAAGTTGGAAACGTGATGGTACGCATTTCTCCTCCTTACACGAGGCATCACAACAACGTTTCACCAGGCAACGCCGGTCAACTGCTTTTTGTGTATTAGAAATCGGTTGTAAACTTCCCTCGTGTCAGCACGTTGTAGGTGTCGCCACCGGTGTCAACCTTGTGTGAATGCTCTGAAAAGCTAATCATTTGCACATCACAGCATCTTCTTCCTGTCGGTTAAATTTCGCGTCTGTAGCACGTCATCTTCGTGGTGCAGCAAGTTTAATGGCCAGTAGTGTATGTGGGCATACGAGTTTCATTTCCTAAAAGTGCAAGCTATCACCAAGTAAGTTAGCGCAAGTGTGTTGTTAACCTGATGGCCACTATTGGAAGGATGGGCTGGTGTTGAATTGCTGCTATTGTTGCTGCGAAGTGAGCATGACGGTGATCAGACCAGAAGCCAGTCTTTTCTGGATGGCTGTCAGTAAGAGGGGCCGGTAGTCCTCGTCAAATGGACTGACCTGGCTATGGCAATGAGGGAAGTCGCCCTTGAGGCATCTTGGCCCACTATGTAGGTGAGGGTGAAGGGTGGCGGCCCGGTCTGTGGCTACCAGCGGTGTCGGTCTGCCTGCTGAGGTGGATAACGGTGGTAGAGGTGGCAGAACGAGCCCAACACCCTCCATTAATTTTGTACAGAAGAAAGAAACGAAATTGTTAAATATCTAATGATTCAGAAATAAAAAAACAAATGCAGTCATTGATAATAATTTCCGATTACTTACGCATAAAACGACTGTTGGCCTCATCGCTGACACGCTTCTAGCAGCCAATCACAAACTGGTGGGTCATCAGCCTCTAGAAGCATAACCAGCAGCATTGGAGGAAGAGCAGGAGGCGTACAACGCCAACTGGGAAAGTCCTCTGACAGAATCCAGTCAATGCCAAATGACAGCACTATCGCAACAGCACTGACAGCTGGTGGTAGGAGTGCTCGAACACCAATATTCTTGCCTATAAAACAAGAACATCTCATAAGTAACAACAAAAACTTATAATTGTTCTAGAATAATGAATGAATTACTACTTTTCAAGCTTCTGCATTCCCCAGGGATTGTCACCAACCATGAGGTGAGATCCCACAGTGACAGCAGAGCAAGTAGAAAGGAAAAAGAAGAACACATAAGAATCACGAATAAACGTAAAAAACAAATAGCGTCTTACTGTGTAGTCCTACACAAAGACGCTTACTTACTTTCATCCTCATTCTCCCCCTAGTCGTTCAATATGTATTGCGTCAGACTGTCGTCCGTAAATCGGGATAACGATGACATCACCATCTTTATTACTGACCGACGTACATGAGCGCTTATTGCAATCGACGCACATAGCCGCTTATTGCGTCATCATCGCCGTCACAGCTTTATTACGTCCCGTGACGCTCGTTTTGCTGTCATCAACTATTTTGGTATTTGAAGCTTTTTTTTATGAAATCACATGAAATAAAAGATGTGAAGTGTTTTATGTATGGGCGAAGTACCGAAGATAACATTGCAATTTATGAAAGTGCAACAATAACCAAACGAAACTATTATGTAATGTTTATAGTCACGCTTAGCTCATTTTTAATATAATGGGTATAATACGATGATACACAATTTTGTATCCTGGTCTGATTCTCTCTCTACTTCATGTCGCACCTTGCTGTAATAACTCCAGAGTAAATTAATACCGAAGTAAAATAAATCTTGTCTTTCATTCATTTAACCTGTGTCCTCTGAATCGCGCCTTTTTGAAACTGAAGCTATTTTTGTGATCGGTGGTGGCCTCAGTAGTTATATTAGCAGGCACTTGTGTGGAAGTGTGGACGATTGGTCGTCTTTCTCGACCGATCGCAGTTTCAGCATGTGAAAACAAGAACCTGCTTGATTCGTTAGTAATATGTGATGTCTGGTGCCTTATAAAGACGATACAGTGCAAAATTTATTTAGTCATTTCAACACAATCTTGATCCAACCCCGCGGTGCCGATGCTGTTTCACTAACTTCGACTTGGACCTTATTCTAAGGAATAGCAGAGACTAATGCATATAGAAGTGTATTTATTATACTTTGCTTCATAAAAGGAAGTTTTGTTTAAATGACAGAGACTTGCTTTCACTTCCATAAGTCAACAAGCCAAATATCAAATCGAATAACAATAGCAGTAATTTTCCAAGTTAGAGTACCGTATATAACTATTCCTCTCGTAGTATTATCGAAGGCATTTCTAAATATTTTTGCATTTCGTTTATGGAGGCTACGTGGGGGTAAGTTATACGTGGCACCAGACCAGAGGCGCAAAGAGTTTATAGAAACTGTGAAATTACGTATATGTGAACTTTGTACTTTTTGTTTGAAATAATTATAATTTCTGTTTCATATGCTACAACGAGCGAGAAGATGAATGCATTTAAAGGAGAAATAGTATTGAGAAAGGAATAACACTTGGAAACTGAGCTTTTACAACGGTTTTCAAAAACATTAAATTTCCGACTATGTACGGTTGCATCCAGTAAAGCTAAGGAGATCAGTGCTGGGCGCTCTTCGTTTGAGAATCGTCCCTGAAAAATAATCTTTAACGGAAAATTCATGACTCAAAGTGCTTCAGCAAATGGTTGGAAATTGAAAATTGTTACAAGATCGACATATGTAGCAGACACAAAGTGACAGACTCATGTTCTTTTCCGACGAAAATGGAACGGCTAGCGGACACTGATTCTTGAATCATCGCATTTCATTTTTTTTTATTCTCATAAATAATTTCAAAAGTGAAAGACATGGTTTTTTTGGTGAATGCGACTGTTTGTATACTGTGTCAAACACAGGTGGAGATGGGAAAATGGAATCACCAGCAGATATTCATGGCGAACAATTGGCCGACGAGAATTTCATATCCTATAGAGTATTAAAAGTTTTGGAAAAACGTTATTTTTTAAACTAATTCTTAAGTTTGTTACAGAACTATTGTTATCTTTTCAAATGTTACATGATTGTTTATTTTTCATAGTTATTTTCCCATACAACAAGCAGTACAGGCTGAAGAGATTTCCGAAAACTCAGATAAAAACAGGAGAAGCATACAAAAGCAGGTTTAAAATACTTTGATAAAAAAGAAGAGGAACGTATAAAAGCATGTTTAGAAAATTCTGCCAAACACAAAAAGAACAAGCCAAAGAGATTTCTGAAGACTTAGATAAAATACAGTAGGGACATATAAGAAAGAGTTTGGGTAATTCGGCAAAGCAACAGCCTGGCAGATAAAAACGCTTTTTGAGGATATTCCAGCAGAAACTACCCAGTTGAAACAAGTACATAAAAACAAGTATATAAACACAATCCAAATTTTAGGCAAACTCAGCATTGAAATAAAAAAAAGGTGTGAACAGCACAATCCACTATAGAATCTACAGTCGGTAACTTGTGTGAATAAGTACAGAATTTAACAGTTCAGAACACATAACAGATTAAAAAGTAATTTGTGAAGCAGGAATAGAAAGTCTGAAGTGAAAAACAGTTCTACTGTGTTCTACATCGTGTTGTTATTCATATGGACCATGTTATAATATATGTTACTTCTGACATACGTAATGAAGTTGAGGCTAGCATCCATGTATGACTTGGGATGCATGTAATAAATGCAAACACGAATATTCAACATAACAATATGTTCAGAAATTGAGAGTTGTAAGGATATTCAAAACTATATTGGTCGACAATCGCACATCAGAAACATAACGAATTAGATAACCAAAATGTGATGTAAAAGCAAACTTCTGTGTACTCTATAAATTTTGCAAGTGACTACCCTCTCAGTATATCTAACATAAATACATATCTACTCATGTAAAATGAGAAAATAATGGACATAAATGTGATGGGTAATGTCTTTTAGCTTCCTCCTGGTCTTTAAGCTAGAGTTTTTCTGGTGTCTGTGTGCAATGGAATAGCTTAATTTGAATTACTTTTCGTGAGTCAGTTTGAAACTTTCTTTTAATTACTTTTCAAGCAAAATGCATGATTATTTATCACATGAGAAAGTAATGTATAATACAAAGTGATCATTATGTTAACAGCTAAAACTATTAAACTTCATAACAATATCGTAAAATGATAGTGTTAGAAACCACAAAATGTAAGCTCAAATAAATAACTTTAAGACTGACTTGTTAACATAAATCACGTGCTGAATTAAGCAAAAGGATGTTAAGGGCAAGAAATGATTTTGGAAATAATATGTAATTATCTTATGTTTGAGCTATACTAAAGAGACTACTGATCAAACTATTCACTTGTATGTGTAGTGAAATGAGTTGAGTAAACTTTGATTAGCAAATAACTATTAAAAATAAACAATCATGTAACATATGAAAAGATAACAATAGTTCTGCAATAAACTTAAGAATAAGTTTAAAAATAATGTTTTTGCAAAACTTTTAATACTCAATAAGATATGAAATTCTCTGATATAATAACACTTTGTGTGAGACTGACACTTGAACTCAGGACCTTCGTATTTTACGAACAAGTGTTCTAACGATTCAGCTGGTCAAACACATCTCAGGACCCACCCTCACAGCCATACTTCAGCCAGTTCCTCATCTCCTACCTTCCAAATTTCACAAAAGTCCCCCTGCATATCTTGTGATACTGGCACTACTGAAGGAAAGGATATTGAAGAGACATGCCTCAGCCACAACTTGAGGGATGTTTCCAGAGTGAATATTCACTCTGCAGTGAGTGTGTGCTGATTTCACATGTGGACAACAATGGATTTTTACTCATCCATCTTTCCATAAACAAGTACAAGTAAGAAAAAGCGCAGCACTCACAGCTGCACAACTATTTTTAATTCTTGGTGTTATTTTATGGTTGAGTGTCCACCATTTTTCTGTTAAAATTCGACCAATCAAAAGAAAATCTGACTACCAAAATCAGAGGATTCTGCCTTCGAAAATTCTGGCTAATGGTTACCACATTCCTATGGGAAGTGACAGTTTATCTGTGTAGTGTACCCCCTAAGATGCTAGAAGTCTGATCCCTGGCGACCTACAGGAAAGGGAACCTCCCCATATGCTCATGCAGTTTTAAACAGATAACAGTGTCATGTGATGGAATTGTTTATTGAATGATAATTAATACGGGTGGCCCAAAACGAAGAAGACCACACCACACATGAATATATTGGTAAGAGATGGGCTCGTCTGCCTACAGCAGGAAAAAAGCACTCACTGTAACAATTATGTTTATTATCATTGAGTATCAATAGATGAATTACCCAATGAGATAAGCAAATGGACATTTAATAAACGGACAATGGATTAAAATTGTGAAATCTAACCTTGTAATAGGTGGATGGGAATGATAAAAGCATAATTATAAGAATAAATCGCGGATACAGCGAATGACCGCAAGAATGGTTAGTCGATTAAAGAAAAGACTTGGAAAATAAGTACAAACACCAGTAAGAAGGCCAAAATGCATAGAGAATAATGGAAGCAACTGGCTGACTGATCAAAACGTTAAACCTATGCAGTTATCCCCTGATGGGCCTTAACTAACATCGTACTCCTACCAAATGGGTCATTGTGACATCAGCTCATTCTTGCCACACACATGCAGTATGAGAGTGGAAGACAGCAACAGTAACAGCTGAAATTCTGAGACCACGTCACCCTTTGTATTCAGTACGAAAGTGAAGACACCCCTCTACAAGACAGCAAGTCTCGTCTGTCAGCAAGTCTTTAATCTTCGATAACTGCCTCGCAAGTGTATTTACTCTTGAACTTACAGCAGCAAGTGTTATCTATCTTAACGTTCTGAAAATTGGATGTTTGCGCCAGAGCAGGAACCTCGCCAGCCAGTATCAGCAGACATTGTCAATTATGACCAGTAATAATTTTATAAATAATTTAAACAAACTTCTACTTCACCATCCGACAGACAGTTCTGCGTAAAGAGCTGCATATTACCGATTCGAAAATGTAACGTGAAATGGAGAATAGAAGTTCTAATTCCCAACACTAGTAGGCTGTTGTGATGGCGTTGCACCACCTCTAACAACAAAGACTGCTTGAGCCAACACCAAACACGACACACGAACAGGGTGAAAAAAAAATGTCGCATTTGGCGATTGGCATGAGATTCCTAATCCCAATTCAAGACAAAAGCTTATCTAGCAAAACTTGGTCCCACCAGTAAGTTTAATAGAATGATGGTGACAGTATTGCCTGGTCCTTATTTTCATACATGTGGTTTCAAAATGCACCTGATCTGATATAGCTAGATGGCCTTTTGTCACGAATCTGGATGAGGAATCGCATCTCGACCTTCAAGTGCAGCATCTTTTCTTTACCGTGTGTATTCTCCTTGGAAATTAAAAAAAATCAAGAGACACACTTTCATGACATTATATTCAGAAATTACAATTCTATGGTATGAATGGAATAGCATATGAGTGGTTTAAGTCATACCTACAGAACAGAAAGCAAAAAGTTACCTTATATAGGTCAAGTGAATTAAAGAAGTTTGTCACTTCATCTAACTGGAGTAAAATTACAGGTGTTCCACAGGGTTCAGTCATGAGTCCCCTTCAATTCTTGATATATGTGAACTACCTCCCTTCCTACCTGAAACAGGAAGCTGAACTGACACTGTTTGCTCATGATACAAGCACCATTATTAATCAAATTCAAATGGTTCAAATGGCTCTAAGCACTATGGGATGTAACATCTGAGGTCATCAGTTCCCTAGACTTAGAACTACTTAAACCTTTCTAATCTAAGGAGATCACACACATCTGAGGCAGGATAAGAACCTGTGACCATAGCAGCAGCATGGTTCAGGACTGAAGCACCTAGAATCGCTCGGTCACAGCGGCCGGCTATTAATCCAGTAAAAGAAACTCCAATTGAAAATGATAGAAATAAGTCTTTGGAAAAGTCATTAATTGGTTCTCTGCAAATGGGCTTACTCTAAACTTTGAAAAAAACAGTACATCCAATTTTCTGCTGCAAAAGTATAGTTCTTTCAATAAATATAACATATCAACAGAAGTCAGTAGACAGGGTAGAGCATACTAAGTTTTTGCGTGTACATATAGTTGAGAATCTTAATTGGAAAATTCATATTTGGATCTTCTAAAGCGACTAGGTTCAGCAACTTTTGCAATCAGAATAATTGCCAATTTTCAGGATATGGAAATTAGTAAGCACACATACTTTGCATACTTTCACTCTCTGATGTCATACAGAATAATATTTTGGGGTAACTCAACATTTAGACAAAAAGTATTCACTGCTCAAAAGAAAGTGGTTAGAATAGTGTGTGGGGTTCATAGTAGCAAATGTTGTAGGCATATTTTTAAAAGAGTGAGAATTCTTAGAACAGCCTCACAGTATATTTACTCACTAATGAAATTTGTTCTCAACAACTTGGACCAGTTTAAAAACAACAGTGACATTCATGATTATAGTACCAGAAGAATGAAAGACTTACACTATCCTTTGTGCAACCTATCTTTGGCACAGAAAGGGGTAAATATGCTGCTATAAAAATGTTCAACAAATTACCAGATGAAATAAAATGTCTGACAGACAGCAAAAATAGCTTCAAAAATTAATTGAAATCATATCTCCTTGACAACTTCTTCTGTACCATAGATGAATTCTTGAATAGGAATAAATAAATCTATAAATATAGTATATGCATTTTATGCCATTTAAGGGAATGGGTTAAATAATAGAAATATTAATCTTTAACTCTGGATTGTAATATATATATTTAAAAAAATCTTGTTTCCTATGTGCGTTTCTTGTTCACTTGACACATTCCAGATCGTAACGGCTACCGTACCGTGCGATTGATCAATGGAAAACGCAACCAACTAAATAACATCCTCCTGCCGGCATACACTTTTTCAGGCCAAAAAGAACACTAAAAAGTTGTCTGTGGATCATATGGTGGCTATTTGACTGGCAGTAACATAGCCAGTCACCAAACAGCTGTGAATCATGTGAAACTTATACATACTGGTCGTTTGGGAGCTAAAGGTGTTTTTATGAAGTGACAAGGTGAGTCGTAACCATAAAAATCGAGGTAAATACATATGATGGAAAATAACGTAATTTTTAAGAGAGTAGCAGTCTGTAACCAGTCTACATGAAATATTTCATGACGGAAAAACTCAACTGCCTTCGAGACAGGGTGATGCGCCAACTGATGGCAGATGACTGTAGCTGTCGCCAGCAATACAGCACACTTCCATCTACTTACTGAACGTCAAAGAAGGAGCTCCAGCAGCAGGCATAAACGCTTCAAGGTTTAATGACAGTCGACACTCACAGCTCACATTTGGCCCGACCACAGGCCTTACGTTGCCATCCATCAGCCTGCCAGCACTGCATTCTGCCTACCAGTTTGTGAAAGTTTCACCCAGAAAGTACCAAACAGATCTGTCACAGTCTCCATTGAAGGAATGCACATAACTACATTCATGTGCAAACTTCCTTCTGTGTGGGGAACGACGTGCTATTTGCTATTAACTTTCCAATCCAATCACAAATCTGGTTTGATAGTCTGTATTCTATTCATATGACGACAGCAGAGAACTGTATTGAACACAGGACCGATACAGACACATGTATCCAACATGATCCTAGGTCGTGAATGAACAGAATGAGTTTCTCCACCGTTAAGAGCAATATGGAACTTAACTAGAAGCACTTCCGTTCAGTCGTATATGCCACCTGGTATTCTGTATTTTGTTCATGTGGTGACATCTTGGAAATGTACTAAACACTGACCGCAATTCAGGGATATGAATCTCTACTGTGTTATTCATATGTAACATTCCAAGACAGTAATCAACTTAGATGAAGCATACTATTTGTAGTCTGCATTCCCCTGTACTGTCATCACACAGGTAAATAGAAAATCCGACGTAAATACCGCACATAATCGTTCACACACTTCTCCATTTGCGAGTGGAAATGGAAAGGGAATGATTAGCAGTGATAGAAGATATACTCCACAAGACATTGTGTGAAGGCTTCCAGAGTATACATAGTCCCATGGCGAATTCATTAATGTAGATTCACACTATAGATTGCAATAGGTTCGTGACTAGCTGTAGTAGTACATTCATAACCATGGATTCTCAGCGAACTGACCTCACTGCCACACGCTCTTTTTCTGGGTGACGGTATTATTTTTAACTAACACTGATTTTTGGTGGAGGTACTCCTTGATGTGACTGAAATTTGTTGCTGATATAGACAAAATGTTAAACTCCAATCATCCTTCCTATAAACAGAATGTGGTCTAATGTTTTGCCAATAGCTGCATTTTAAGTGCTTCCTCATATAAGTTACACATGGTGGATACTGGAGCACCTGTATCCAGATAAGTTCCACAATACAGAGAATTGTCTCCAGACTTTAAGTTTCCACTATCTCCAATGTTTACAGCACTAGTGTCACATAGCACACCAACGAATTTGCTGTTACAGTATCGTCGTCAGACCACGTTAATGTAGTGTTAATTTTTGAAATTACTCAATTTGCTGACATGAAATTAGTGCTGTCAGATTATAATTGATATCAATTACATAGAATACAGCAAATAATAACTGCAGTGTTCAGTTCTCAAGTGCTAAGAGTTTTACTGGATTACAATGTGTAAGAACCACCCAAGAACAGTGAAAATATATATCAAAATTTGGAATATCATATAATACACTCAGTTTCAGAAACCTGATGCATTACAGCATAACCATACAACCTGTGGCATCATTATGTATATAACTTTTATGGAATTCTCTGGCGAAACCTTATAGAGTTCACCTCTCAGAACACTTTAGTAGGAGTCTCTGCTATGAATTTCTAGTCTATTATTCATATGTGACATTTCGACACAGCAAACCACTCAGTACAATAACAATATTTCTATGACATCATTCTATAAGTACTAACTTGCATGGTTCTAAGTTTAGAATCCAAGAAGTCGATCCAAGATAGCCTACATAGTTGTCAGTCCAAAACAGTTCTTCCATTTTCTGTGGCACTGCACTCATCTATCCACACTACTCACACTCAGCATGCAGACCTACTAACCATCAAGTGGGTCATTACTTGTGCTCTGTAGACCTCAGTGAAAGGACGATCATCAGCATGAAGTGTTATCAGAGATGTACCACCTCAGACAGTCGACTGTAGTATTAAACCAACCCCATCTCTCTCAGTGTTTATAATTCGCTGTATGTGTATATATGCGTTGTTTAAAGTTTTCTTTTACTTTACTCTCAGGACAATAGCTGCCTGACATATCAGATGCAATGCTTGATACACCTGAGCGTCATTATAAATCAAGTCAGCATGTAGACTGACTCCATGATGCAGTGCCTGATATATCAGAGCAGGTCACATAATTGTTTTCAGATTTCGAGTTTCACTACATTTAGTATATACAGTGATTGGCAAGCCAATAGCATTGTATGTACACCTGATACATTGGAGCAGAAATCAATTCAGCCTGTGAAATTGCTTCCAGACTTCGAGTTTCGACTATCACTAATGTCTGAACGATTCGTCAAGCCACTTCCACGTTTTAATGCAATTATGAAAGTGGTGTTATTTACTGCAATGAAGAAGTTGAATATGAGTGACAGTAAAGACATAGTTGTAGATATTACCTCAGATTGTGAGTTAAATGTAATGTAAAATTTTGAAAATCCATGATTTAGTTATGTGAAAGTAGTGCTTTCAGACTATGAGTGGCACCATTTATGTCAGAATTCGATGTAAATAACGGCTATGTTCAACGTTCAAATGCCTGCACTGATACTAGAGTGTCATACAAGCACATCGAAAATATACAACAAGGTAATACCACATAGTGGATTCACTTTTAGGAATCTATGTTCAGGAACTTGATGTGTGACAGTTCAGCCATCCACAGCATAGTTCAAGAGCATGTCAGATGGGGAGCATATGTATACAAATTTCTTGGACATGTCTGGCATGCTCTTACAAAGCTTACTCTTTAAAATATTCCAGCAGAAGTCTGCTACAAATTTCGATGGATGCTTTGCTTCAGTATGCAGTATGCACAATACATCTCCATCACTATCACCTGATGTTGCTAGAGAATTACTTGCATATTTATATTTATTTGTGTATTGTATTAAGATAAACGAAATTTTAAAAAAGTTAAAATAAATGTGCAGTTATCTCTCCAAACTGTGTGTAATTTCGTCAAAAAACCTCAGACTTGTTGAATAAAATATGCTGTAAGTATTAATAAAGTACAAATGACAAGAAAATTTGTTCTCGTGTCCAGTAATCCATATAAGGAGCAGTCGAAACATATCTCGCAAGGAAGAACATTTACCTATGGGCAGAAGCATGCAGAAGAACTGTAGCTCAAGTTCATAAATTAGCGCTACACTGAACTGACCTGACGAACGTCCTCTAACAACACATTTAATTTTGCAGAGAGTAAAACCACATTTGTTGCTAGTGACGCTAGTGCTGTAGACATTGGAGATAGTGGAAACCCAATATCTGGAGACAATTCTGTGTACTGTAATGCTTGTCTGGAAATAGTTCTGCATGCTGCTCCAATATGTTCTTGATGGCTAGAAATCCTGGACATTAGGAGTGCATGTCGGATAGAAATCTGCTGGATATGTTAAATGTCCCATGTATAATGTGAAACACTTACAATTTATGTGATGAATCTCTTAAAAATGAAATGATAGCCAAGACATTAAATCGCATTCTGTTTATAGTAAGGATGGCTGGAGTTTAAAGTTTCGTCTACATCAATATCAACTTTCCATTACACCAAGGCGTACCTTCAGTGGTTATTTAAAAATAATGTTGTCAGTGTACTGTGGTACAGATTGTTGAGAATCGATGGCTGTGAATGTACTATGCAGCTAGTTGGGAACCTATTGCAGTCTATCGAATGAATCTGTATTCACCATGGGACCTACTGTTTGTATCTATTGAATCTACTACTACTGCTGTTACACCCACTAGTACTCAACCAACTGACCCACAGTGATTCACACATTTGTATGAACTATTACAGCAAATTTTTCTCTACAGGTATCCTTACAATTCATCAGAAAGTCACTGGTTTGCGTATATTGAAATGTACAACAATCGCAATTCAAATCAAAAGGGCAAATATGCCATGTCTCGAACAATTTGAAACACTGGTAAGTACGAGACTTCCATGCTATTTATGCTGAACTAAAAACAGATATCTTAGAAAAGTAGCTACGTGGTCCGCGATCGCTTTAGTTTACATACAAGTCAAGGAATACTAATCTCAAAGAAAATTGCTTTTTTTTATGCAAAAGTGAAAATTCAAGTTGCATCCCCCTGTACATTGGAGTCCATCAAACGAAGATGAATGTGGGATGATGATAAGTACATCATTCCATGTCACTTCTTGGCTACAAATCGAGTCATACAGTTTTACACTTGTAGTCTGTGACAGCCAGTGGTGAGGTTCTGACAGTCCAATGCATATGTTTCTCTAGCTATATGAACAACAGTTTTGTGTGTTAGAGAGACAGATTGTGGTGGTCTAGTGTTGTGGTCTGTTCTTGTTGTTGATGCCTTGTATTTGTCTATTTCTACCAAGGAGCTTGCTATCTTCACGTTGACGAATGAACTGTATATTGATACTACTCGGATTTTGCAAGTATAACTGGAAACGAACAGTGAAACGGTCGTTGTTTATTGCTGAAGTGTGTTAAAACGAAAGCTTGTTTGAAAAACGTATGTAGTTGAGGTGAAGTACCATCCTTGAGAAGTATAGAGATTTGGAACATATGTCACCAACGAATCTAGTGCTATTTGCAGTGTAACTCTCTTGGCGATTCTCGTTGAAAACGAAATAAACATCAGTGGAGTCAGGTAGGAGACAATACTACAGATCTACTCTCGCAGTGTCTGTCCTTGAAATACCTACGTTCATCTTCCTTAAAATAACATAGCGCTCAATGGCTCATAGGTCTGCATGATGTTAAACCCTCGAAAACAATACCATAACAAATTCACTAGAGATGTTGGCTGTCCTAACATATGTACAATGTAAAACATTACAAAAATTACTTGAATACTAGACTGATTTCTCTTTAAAGGAGGGATGACTCGAGTTTAACGTACCACTGAAAATGCGAAATTACCATATTATTCCAAGCTAAAGACTTTCACGCTGCTTCTGCTAAGTCTTCAATTTTAGAAAAAAAGACTATGTATACTCTGCAAGCCTTCATACAAATGCATTGTGGAGTATTTCTTATATCACTGCAAGTCATTCCCGTTCTTAAACCAGTCTTGGTAATGTATTGTATGTACGCTATGTGATCAAAAGTATCCGGACACCACCAGAAACATACATTTTTCTTATTAGGTCCATTGTGCTGCCACCTACTGCCAGGTACTCCATATCAGCGACCTCAGTAGTCATTAGACATCGTGAGAGAGCAAAATAGCGAGCTCCGCGGAACTCACGGACTTCCATCGTGGTCAGGTGATTGGGTGTCACTTGTGTCATATGTCTCAACGCGAGATTTCTACACTCCTAAACATCCCTAAGTCCACTGTATTCGATGTGACAGTGAATCAGAAACGTGAAGGGACACATACGGCACAAAAGCGTACAGGCCAACCTCGTCTGCTGACTGACACAGACCGCCGACAGTTGAAGAGGTTTGTAATGTGTAGCAGGCTGACATCTAACCAGACCATCACACAGGTATTCCAAACTGCATCACGATCGCCTGCAAGTACTATGACAGTTAGATGGATGTGAAAAAACTTGGATTTCATGGTCGAGCGGCTGCTCATAAGCCAAATGACGCCAGTAAATGCCATACGACGCCTCGCCTGGTGTAAGGATCATAAATATTGGACGATTGAACAATAGAAAAACGTTGCGTGGAGTGACGAATCACGGTGCACAATGTGGCGATCTGATGTCAGTGTGTGGGTATGGCGAATGCCCGGTGAACGTCATCTGCCAGTAAAATTCGGAGGCTGTGGTGTTACGGCCTGGTCGTGTTTTTCATGAAGGAAGCTTGCACCCCCTTGCTGTTTTGCGTGGCACTATCACAGAACAGACGTACATTGATGTTTTAAGCACCTTCTTGCTTCCCACTGTTGAAGAGCAATGGCGATTGGATCTTTCATCGCGATCGAGCACCTGTACATAATACACGGCCTGTGGCGTAGTGGTTGCACGGCAATAACGTCCCAGTAATGGACTGGTCTGCAGAGTGTGCTGACCTGATTCATATAGATCACCTTTGGGATGTTTTGGTGCGCCAACTTCGTGCCAGGCCTGACCGACCGACATCGATACCTCTCCCCAGTGCAGCACTCCTTGAAGATTGGGCTGTCATTCCCTAAGAAAGCTTCCAACACCTGACTGAACATATTCCTGCGAGAGTGAAAGCTGTCATCAAGGCCAAGGGTGGGCCAATGCCATATTGAATTCCAGCATTACCGATGAAGTGTGCCATGAACTTGTAAGTCATTTTCAGGCAGGTGTCCAGATACTTTGTATCATATGGTGTATATCATCTATGCCCATTTACCTGTAGGGTAGTGGTATAGGGGGATGTAGACTACATAGCATGCTTCGTCTAAGTGGTTTACTGAGTTGGAATGTCAAATGTGAATAACATGGCAGAAATTCATGTCCCTGACTTATGGTCAGTGTTCAGTACAGTTCTGAGATGCCACCAAATGAAAAAGATTCAGAATGTCAGGTGGAATGTATGACTGAATTGAAGGGATCCTAGCAAACAGCATATTGTTCTTAATGGTGGGGAAACTTACTCTGTTCGTTCATGAACCTAGATGATGTTAGATGTGTATATGTTGGTATTGTGTTGTGATACAATGCAAGCCGTCTTCACATGAATAAAATGTGGAATATCAAACCAGATTTGTGATTGGGTTGGAGAGTTACTCACAAATAGCGTGTTGTTCTTCACATAGAGGGAAGTTTGTATATGAAAATACTTGCATGCATTGCTATAGTAGTGCCTATAGCAGATCTGTGTATTGTGGTCCGGTTGATTTTACTTTTTAAAAAAATGGCTCTGAGCACTGTGGGACTTAACATCTGAGGTAATCAGTCCCCTAGAACTTAGCCTGCCGAGCGGTTCTAGGCGCTACAGTCTGGAGCCGCGCGATCGCTACGGACGCAGGTTCTAATCCTGCCTCGGTCATGGATGTGTGTGCTGTCCTTAGGTTAGTTAGGTTTAAGTAGTTCTAAGTTATAGAGGACGGTTTACCTCAGAAGTTAAGTCCCATAGTGCTCATAGCCATTTGAACCATCCCCTAGAACTTAGAACTACTTAAACCTAAGTAATCTAAGGACATCACACACATCCATACCCGAGGCAGGATTCGAACCTACGAGCGTAGCGGTCGAGCGGTTCCAGACTGAAGCGCCTAGAACCGCTCGGCCACTCCGGCCGGCGATTTTACTTTAAGGTGAAGATCTAAGGACTGTCGTAATGTGATAATCTGCACCAATCGTTTACGTTTGTGGAAACCTTTCATAAACTGGCAGGCAGAATGTAGCAGTAGTTGGACAGTAGCTGGCGACCTAAGGTCTTGATGGGTACTAATGTGAGCAGCAAGTGGCAGCTACCTATACCCTTAGCAGTTTTTATGGAAGAGATGAGCTCTACTGTCTGTCACCGGACCTCTTTGTTCAGCATTAGCTCAGTGGAAGGGAACATGCTATGTTGCTGGCGATAGCTACTGCCATCTGCCATCAATTGGCGCTGCACTCTTTCTTGAAGGTGGTTCAATTTTTCCGTGATGGAATATCTCACACAAATTGGTCGCAGACTGCTACTCTCGACCGGCCAGAGTGGCCGAGCGGTTCTAGGCGCTGCAGTTCGGAACCGCGAGACCGCTATGGTCGCAAGTTCGAATCCTGCCTCGGGCATGGATGTGTGTGATGTCCTTAGGTTAGTTAGGTTTAAGTAGGTCTAAGTTCTAGGGGATGTTAAGTCCCATAGTGCTCAGAGCCATTTGAACCATTTTTGATACTCTCTTAAGGATTCCGTTTTTTCCCATAATATGTATTTACTGCGATTCTGGTGGTTACAGTTCACCTCGTGACCTCATAAAAACACCTTCAGGTCTCAGGTGCCCGGTATGTGTAAGTTTCACACAATTCACAGCTTAGTGGTGATTGGCTATGTTACTGCCAGTGAAATAGTCACCATCTGTTCATAGACAAATTTTTGTGGAGAATTTCACACACTTACTGCCTGAACTTTTTTTTTGGCTGCACCAAGTGTCTGACTCCAGGAGGATGAATGTGCGTTTCTCGATTTTTCAGTTTCCAAGCAATATAAGAATATGTGTGTGGGTTACATGTTTCATGTTTCCTCTTATTTTAATTCGGATCATGAAAGCTGTGGTGGTTAGAGGTGATATAGCACCATCACAACAGCATTCTAGCGTTGAGAATTAAAACTACTATCCTCCTTTTCGCATTAGGTTATTGAATTGGTATTATGCATATTTTCACACATTGCTATCACTAGCGGATGGTGGGCTGACTCCCAGATGCAGAACTCGTATGTTTTCTACCGCCCTGGCAACTGATGTCTCAGCTACGCGAGACATTCTGGTGGCTGCTGTGGTGTATTGTGAGCTTGCTCTTTTAGTGTGCTACCTCGGATGGGTAGCAACTGACTTGTCATCTGGTCCAGCAAGTATCTACATAGCTACCACAAAAAGGTGCCTCTCTATAGTGGCGTGTTTGTTTAAATAAAAATGCAATTGTTACTATCCTATTCCAGAAATTGTTTAAGTGTAGCACAGGTGGACTTAAACTTAGGAAAAGTGAAATCCAAACTTATGACAATGTCAGAGTGGAATGAACTGTTTAAACTATGGTGTCAGGGGGGTCAGGGGAATTGTCTGATGACCATGACTGCAGGTCAGTGCATGTCTGTGTGAATAGTAGCCTGAGGAAAACATGCTAAACGGTTTTTCAAGTCGCTAAAGGTAAGTCAGGAGATATATTACTCCCAGTAGGGTGAAGAACTTGTTTACAAATCCAGAGGCTAAGAGTGGTATTCTTTGTCTAACAGGCGGGATAGAACCTGCAAGGTTAACAAACACCTTTTGTCGCAGACCTGGTGCAGGGAATTTTGGTTGGGGGGGGGGGGGGTGCCCTTGTCCTCTGTTCCAGAACCACAGAACCTGAACCTGTAAGGGAAATAAAAACATCCATTGTCTCAGGGGAATACCCAGGAAATCTGACATCATGGAGACTGTGCCAGTATTCCGGGTCAGACATAATAGTTCATAATCTTGGATTCTGACTTCATTGAGCTTTATCAGTAGTCCAGGTAGCTGTCTTAAGTTTCAGAATGACAAAGTGCCGTCTTGGGTTTTTTAACTTCCCGCCAATTTATGTTTAGGCTAACAATACTACACCCAATGTGGTGTCATAAGTGTGTGTGTGTGTGGGGGGGGGGGGGGGGATCCTGAAGCACAACTGGGCTATTTTGAATTTGACACCAATTTTTGAATTTCCCACTTTTTTATACACAGGGCCTATTAGAAGAAATTGGGCAACAATGTATCACATCAAGGGGAGGGGAGGAGGAAATCTGGCAACAATGCACTTGTGCCAGAACTGCCCTAGCCTGCCTACTGTCTAAGTCAGAATTTTCACTAGAGTATCGAACAAAAATCTGAAGTAAAGCAGTCAAGTGCTTTTCTATACATTACAAGACAGTGCTCCAGCAAGTATACAAAAATGAACTTAATGACATGCAAATTGTGTCAAAATTTCAGAGCAATGGTGAACTATATAAATACCCTTAGGCACGTCTGTGCATTGCGTCGCCAGTGATTCATAAAACATGCTGCAGAAGGTCGCTACAATTTTGTGAAACACCCTGTAGTTGCTTCTTCTGGCGAAGGTCGGTGGATAGAGTGGGGAACCACCTGCTCACTCTCTTCAGTTCGCAGATCTATGACGAAGAGAAATTCATGAGTACAGTCCAGCGACTGATACTGCCTTGTGCTTCCAAGCTCCTCCCCCCCCCCCCCCCCCCCCCAACCACTGCTCCTAACCTCACCTCTCCTCCATCCTGCTACACCCCCCCACCCACCCACCCCCTCATCCCCAGGTCACAATTTATCCCTTAATACGGCTCTAGTGCACTTAAACATGATACACATACTTAATATTTGTTTTTAACCAATTCATTTAACAGTAAACAACAATTTCACACCATTAAAAAACTGTTTTTGATAATTTGCCATTTTCTGATCTCCTGAAATGCGGAAACTATTAGTTGTACAGAAAAAATCAGTAGGTCAGTTTTGTAGGAAATTTTTGTTTAATTTTACACTCAGAAAGATTTTGACTAAAAGCTGTGGTTTCCATCTTATTCAAGAGAACCATAAAAAGTGAACTGCCCCACCCCGCATTTCCAACCCCACACTCATCCTCACAATCCACTAGTGGGGGTTTTTAGTATTGTGTTTATGGTATTCCCTCTTACCCCTGCACAACCTGTGGCATCGTTATGTATATAACTTTTATGGAATTCTCAGGCGAAACCTTATAGAGTTCACCTGTCAGAACACTTCAGAAGGAGTCTCTGCTATGAATTTCTAGTCTATTATTCATATGTGACATTTCGACACAGTAAACCACTCAGTGCAATAACAATATTTCTATGACATCATTCTATAAGTACTAACTTGCATGGTTCTAAGTTTAGAATCCAAGAAGTCGATCCAAGATAGCCTACAAAGTTGTCAGTCCAAAACAGTTCTTCCATTTCCTGTGGCACTGCACTCATCTATCCACACTACTCACACTCACTATGCAGACCTACTAACCATCAAGTGGGTCATTACTTGTGCTCTGTAGACCTCAGTGAAAGGACGATCATCAACATGAAGTGTTATCAGAGATGTACCACCTCAGACAGTCGACTGTAGTATTAAACCAACCCCATCTCTCTCAGTGTTTATAATTCGCTGTGTGTGTATATATGCGTTGTTTAAAGTTTTCTTTTACTTCACTCTCAGGACAATAGCTGCCTGACATATCAGATGCAATGCTTGATACACCTGAGTGTCATTATAAATCAAGTCAGCATGTAGACTGACTCCATGATGCAGTTGACGACTACATCCATTGCAGCACGTGTGGATATTTTGCATATTTCAAAAATCCTTCTTATAGACTTTTTATGGATATATAATAAACAGGTTTTCGGTAAATAACCTAAAATTGTGTTACATAGGCAGTGACAGCTTAATTTACCACATGAAAACTCCAATATTTACGAAAATATCAGGAGTGATGTCAATATGTGGGTTGATTCTTCAGGGTGCCCTGTAAGTAACAGATACAGTATTCCGTTTCTGAATGAAAAACGAGTGTGGATTAATGGGAAACGAAGTTAATGGTGAACGTGTTACCAAGTTTGCTGGTCTACGAGCTAAAATGTATGCCCTCGAGATCGATTCAGGGGCCATAATGAGCAGAACAAAGAGTGAGTGAAACAGTCTTCCGTTGACAGCTGACCATAGATGATTACAGGAAATGTGTGTTGGCTTTTGATGTTAAGAGAACAGTGTGGTATATAATTCAAACAAAGTACCATGTAGTTTCTATTGTTATACAGCACACATTATGAGTATAGTATGATAAATATTTTATGCTTCCAAATAAAGTGAACACATTCGCTTGGGGCCACTACCAGCAGCAAAATGATGATAATAATGTGTGATGTGTATGTGTGAGTGTGATGTGTATGTGTGAACGATGTGAAAACATGATGGTGATTGATTTTATTGTATATGTGAGGAAAATGTAAAATGTGATTTTGTAACTGACTGTAGTGCAGTTGTATGTGTGTATATGTGTGGGTGTTTGAGTGTGTAAAAAATGTAAATTGTAACTGACTTCAATACCTTAGCTTGGTATCATCACCAAGTGAAAAATGTAAATACATTACCCAACAAAATGTGTGAGCACCCAGACTACATGGTCAGATGCCAATGTAACTTCGTACATGTACACTTCATAACTGGATAGATAAATGATTAGAGTTGCAGTTCTCTAATGCAGGCAGAACTGTCACGAGAGCGCGTTAGTGTTGGCCTGGCAGGGTCTGTAAGGGGCGTGAACTGCATAAGATGTTGAGCGGTCACTGAGAAGAACACAGAGAAGCAGCGTACTCGTACGAGTCAACATTATCAGCACCTGACAGAGTTTGCAATGTGTCTTATTGTGGGTCTCCAATTGACTGGCAGATCGAATCGTGCAATATCCAGTTTTGTGAAGCATTCGGATGTGACAGTGGGACGATGTTGGACTGCATAGGAATGTGAAAGCAGGCATACTCATCGTCAAGGTGCTGAACGACTTCTGGCCACCACAAGGAAGATTCTCCATATTGTGCACCAGGCACATCGTAACCCCTTCACATTTGTGCCTATCATACAAGAACAAATAATGGACACCATCCAGCATTCTCTGTCATGCCATAGAATAGGTGAGAGGGTAGAAGCAGCCAGACTGGGATATTACTATCCCATGAGTGCGCCCCCATTAACACCACTAGTGGCTGCATTTGGATTGTAGCAGTAAAAAGATGCCTGATGTTCTTTCTAGTGGGTTGAGCCTTAAGCACCGATGCTATCGGTCATCTGGTCATCTGATACTGTGTAATGGTGAACATCAGTCCTACTGAAAACACAGATATATCTTTCGTCATATGTAAGGAAGCTACTCTGCTTTTTATCAGTAGTAGGGAATGTGTCTTTAGTCATACGTTCCACTGAGCGCAATGTCGACTGAGGTCGGTAAGAGAATATAATGAAGTTTGGCTCAATTATTTATCTACAAAGCTCAACAGAATCTGATAAACATTCAGCGTGGTTTATCAGGGAATGAATTTCATTGATAATCTAAATGGACATGTCTCGAGCAAGAGATTTCGCTAATCATAGGACATGGAAGGGAATGATAGAATGCACATAGGCGGAAAGACTAGTGGACTATATTCCTTGAAAAAGGACATTTATTAAATGAGGTATTCGCTTCTCGAGCTGTAGCAATAATTTAACAAAGAAAAAATCATCTTAATAATTTCTGTCCTTTCGAAGGGCGATCCCTTAACAAACTCTCTGGATATTATTCTGACAGCAAAGGACCATGTCATGGGAAGGTTTTAACTTAGTTGGTCTTATGAACACACTAAAACTCAAACATTCGCTATAGCTGGGAAAGAAAGTTACTAGAAGATGAGTTCACCAATCAAATAAAATCTTAATTATTCCTATGAACTGCGGGCGGTTGTCGTCAAACCTGGATTGTGACCATTAATTCCTCTCAAGAAAACCTGCAGACCACAGTGAAGAAACTCCATCGTGTGTGGCTAGCGACAACAAGTCGCCCTTCCCAAAACTAAGTCGTAAACCGTTAACATTTCCACACGCAAAATTTAGCCACGTAATACTCTTGGGAATTGAATTTAATTCTGCATGTGTAAGTTACATTACAAAATGAATCGTCTGACTGGAATCCCAATCAAAGTGTGTTATCTTAAACATGCTCAGAAGCAGCGCATATTACTCAGGCATGAGGTTATACCATAACTAAGAGATCACGAAACTTCCTAAAATTTCCCAGACATTGTGGTGAGGTGCAATGGTGCCAAACGCTTCCCCCAATCAGGTAAATGCTAAAAACTTCAGAACCTTTTGCTCAACCCTTCAAACAGCTTAGCGTACAAAACTTGACCAGAAATTTGGTGGAAAATTTCACAATTTGCACACTGGTCTGATTGACCAATCGCTAGACGAACGTTTTAAAGAGACTGAGACAAGCCTGTTTTCTCCGTCGGTCAAGCCACAAGCCTGCTTTGAAAGCAAAAATTTAACAGACATTCCCACGCTTCTACAAAAAGAAATAAGAAAGGAGAAAGGCTAACAAAGAACGCTGATACGAAATAAGATGAAATAAAATCAATAAAGTTTGTTCCCTACGCAATCATTCTACAGGCATGGCTGTATGGTAAACAAATAGAAGGAAAGGAGTCTGGTGAGCTAGGTGAAGCCCAGTTAATCCCTACAAAGAATGATTTCATGGATGATAGCTGAGGTAGATGCCTTTCAATGTTCCAGTGCCAAGAAGAAAAATCGCGCAATACTTGTTATTATCTCATAATATCAAGCTCTAGCAATTTTTTTTGTTTTGTTTTAGTTATTCGCGCTGACACAGCGATGAGTGCCTAAGGAAGAACCTTAACCTTAATGGACTACTACAAAACTTTTAATTATTATTTTAACAGCATAAATACACTATGTGATCAAAAGTATCCGACACCTGGCTGAAAACGACTTATAAGTTCGTGGCGCTCTTCATCGGTAATGCTGGAATTCGATCTGCCTTGATGACAGCTTCTATTCTCGCAGGCATATGTTCCCCATTCTTCACTTTGTGCTGCACTGAGGAGAGGTATCGATGTCCGTCGGTGAGGCCTGGCATGCACGAAGTCGGCGTTCCAAAGGTGTTATATAGGATTTACGTCAGTCCATTACACTTATGTTATTGTCGTGTAACCACTCCACTGCAGGCCGTGCATTATGAACAGGTGCTCTATCGTGCTGCAAGATGCACTCACCATACCCAAATTGCCTTTCAACAGTGGGAAGCAAGAAGGTGCTTGGAACATTAATGTAGGAGTGTACTGTGGTGCGAGTCCCCTCCACTAAAAACACGACCAGACCATAACACCACCACCTCCGAATTTTACTGTTGGCACTACACATGCTGGCAGATGACGTTCACCGGACATTCGCCATACCCACACCCTGACATCGGATCGCCACATTGTGTACCGTGATTCATCACTCCACACAAAGTTTTTCCACAGCTCAATCGTCCAATGTTTACGCTCCTTACATCAAGCGAGGCATTTACCGGCGTGATGTATGACTTATGAGCAGCCGCTCGACCTTGAAATCCTAGTTTTATCACCACCCGCCTAACTGTCATAGAACTTGCAGTGGATCGTGATGCAGTTTGGAATACCTGTGTGATGGTCTGGTTAGATGTCAACCTATTACACATTACGAACCTCTTCAACAGTTGGCTGTCTCTGTCAGTCAACAGACGACGTTGGCCTGTACGCTTTTGTTCTGTACGTGTCCCTCCACGTTTCCACTTCACTATCACATTGGAAACAATGGACCTAGGGATGTTTAGGAGTGTGGAAATCTCGCGTACAGATGTATGAAACAGGTGACACCCAATCACCTGACCATGTTCGACGTCCGTGAGTTCCGCGGAGCACCCCATTCTGCTCTCTCATGATGACTAATGACTACTGAGGTTGCTGATATAGAGTACCTGGCAGCAGGTGACAGCACAATGCGCCTAATATGAAAAGCGTATGTTTTTGGGGGTGTCCAGATACTTTTGATCACATAGTATATTATCAGGAACAAAAATATCCAGAATCAGATGATTACAACAACTTTTCATGAAATATTCCCCAAAGAAGATTTGTTACTAATTTCATAAGTTTACAAAATAAGAATTCAATCATCATTCTCACAAAGAGGCATGCACTTGATCTGTCGATTCAAAGCAGAGACTCATTGTTCCTAGTAACAAAAGGTGCCTTATCATGTAAAACCAAAACAAGTAATCCGATTATCTACATAAGGCTAGATATTGGACCATGTATCAATGTGTTGTGTGTCTAAGTACACTAGCGCATCTCACTGTAAAACACATTTTAATTGGCGAGGTAAATCATGATTCAATCTCATTATAACACAGAAGACAAATAAGTAAAAATCGATCATTACAGAAGATTCGACGATTTTACCTAAATGTACAGCATTAGTTCATGGCGATTGTAATAACAAAATCGACATAATTTCTACAATCATTCTGAGGCACACTGCAGTTTATGCCCTAGTCTCTTTACAACACAATATCTGTCACACATATATCACAGACTTGTATTGGGGAGGGACATCGGACAAGGCTCATCTGGTTTCATGGCTCTGCTTATCGTGAAAACTGTGTATGCGGTTATGCAGAGAATGAAAAACGACATGAAGACGTGGTTTTCACACAGTTTGTCTCTTTAGTCCCGTGGAAAGCCACTGACATGTCACACGAGCTCGAAGACATTCTTTTATCAACCATATCTTGCTGTCTTTCAGCTGTCTCTACCATTATTTGATATTATTTCATTAATTACTGATTATAAAAGACTCCAATGTTGCAATTTACAGCGTCCTCAAAGTTTCCACACTACTACCACTCGCTACAGTTGTCTCCATGACTTCTATATAAAAGTGTTCATGAATGGACTAGCACTACTTCCTCTGTATAAGCTCTGCAACACAGTCATCAGCATTCTTGATTTGATTTAACATCTCTACATGTTTAAGGATCTAAACTCATATGATCAGAAATTGACGACACAGACAGTGAATTGGAGCTCTCATTACTCACATCAATGCTCACACTAAAATGTGGGTAGAGTTGCGTACTGCCACAAAATCAATACAGATCTCTCCTGCACCAGCCTTATTTGTAAACATTTGTCACGTCACATCAAATCATTTGTAAAGCAGTTCTTGGTGACATGACTAACACTGTGGACCCTCTTGCAACGCAGACAGCGTTAAGGCATGGTCGTTCACCAGGAGTGTGACATGGAAGTTGTTCCATTAGGGAGTCTGTGCATTGTGAGTATACCTTGGCGCAGGGATCCGAGCGACTCACGTCATAGTGGCTCAAGGCTGCAGGAACAGTCCTCAGGCTACTGGCATCTCACCGGCAAGGTCCATTATGAAACAATTGACTGCAAGGAAGACTACACGTATGCTGTTAAGGGCAGCAAAACTGCCCCATGGGTGAGGCGTGAGTAACCTCCATGCTGGCGAGCCTGCAGCACTTACCATGTGAGCCATGTTCCTATGCCTGCCCATACACAGCTGAGGTGGGCTCTGAGTGTACCTCTGCTGTTGTTATCCCAGACATTTTTGTCACTTCCCCATTGTGATATGACATGCTACTAAACATACAAAAACAACACCTAGTTTATGTACAAAAAGATATCTTTACACGGATTATTCTAACCATTCATCTTCATAAACCAAACAAATTACAAAGTTTCTTTTTACAATTTATATTTGAGTGGCCTGTCTTCCCTCTCTCTCAGTATGACACATATCTGAAACACACTTATGTTGAACTGTTTACAAATGTTACTTTTACAAGCGAAATTTTCCATGACATTACTAAAGCTATTTTTTACACATACAAACATATCAGTACCCAGGATAATAAGGCCCTAATTAGGACAAAAACGGGGCATTTGCAAGTAATAAAATAAACTCTATTACATTACTAACATCATAAAAGAGAAAAAACACAGGACAACAAAACTATGAACAGACTCTATCATAACATGTTACTTGACATCTGTTAATACAGCAGCAGGTAATCTTTTCATTATAACTTTTACACTAATGTGTGATCAGACATTACTTCGCCAGCTGTACAATATCCTACAATTAATTCTTTATCTTCTGCCAGATAAACAAAATTACCAACTAACAGACTTACCTAACTACACAGATAGTGACTCATAATCTACAAATCAATCAAAAACAAATCATAGCTTTTACTATTGGACAACACTAAAAGCTACACAAATAAAATGTAAGTGAAAACACTGTATCCACTGTAATGACGTTTCCTTCTTGCTCTGTAATCACCTGATACATCTTTTTTTCTTGGAACTGTGAACACTCAGAACAAACTGCTACATGGTTAACACAAAATAAAATAATAAACTCAATAATAAAAGTCTATGACTGATATAGACATACTAACACACACCTGGCTGTAGATTATCGAAGCACCTTTCTTTCCTTGCAATATACTCTTTCTTTTTATAGCTGTAAATGATATACCTATCTTAGAAACTCACCAACCAGAGTCTATCTCATCAGGCTATTCCCATTATTTCTTGATATCTATTGTATGATGTATGCCATGTGATCTTTTCATGAAAAGCGTCTCCACTTCAACCACAATTGAATGAAGGCCTCTGCATATTCGAAACATCCCACATTGAAGAACTTATTACAGAGTACCATACATTTTTTGCATACCAATGAGCATTAATCAAAATCTTATCTACTGCTGTCAAACATATGCCATGAAGTGCTCCTGTGTGATTTACTTTTTATCTTTCAATGGCTCTTTGTATTTGCTTAATTGCTATTCATACTACTATGGTGTATCTATCTCTCCCTGTGATTGTAAAATTAACTGCATCCCTGATCTTATCAGCTGGCCATTTGTTCTTCAAAACTAAGATGGTGGCCATCATCATTGTCCCATATGGCAAGTAATAAACTACTCTGTGGAAATCTTCTCCAGTTCCTGCACTATGCATGACACTGCAAGCAAATCGTCTTCCCAAGCTCCTGCATTGTCCTCACTACAGGATTTGGTGCAGGATAGTAATGAGAAATATATGCTGGGTAGTCGTTTTCTGTTGTTAATGGTTTTGTAATCTGTGTGATCTCAGTAAGAGAGCAGTGAGAATTCTACTGATGATCCAGTTATAACTGTTTCTCAGATTACAGCTGAGTTAATTCTTATTATATTCAAGAATACCACCTCATCTCCCCTCCCACTGCCTCCCCTCCACTCCTCTCCTTCCCCATCCTCCACTAACCTACACTCCCTCACTTTTCTCTCAGCCAATTGCACTATACTACTCTTGGCCAATAGGAACCAACCTCCCCCTCCCTTCTCTATTTTTAAAATCCAATTGCCTCTCATCCAAGCACTGTCTGTCACAGATAAAGGATCACCTGAAGCACCATCAGCAAAGGTGCTACTGTTACCTTCTGACCGAATAAAAAGCATAAGAACGCAGTCAGATTTCAAAATAAGTATTTCTCCATCAATTAATGATAGTAATACTTATTGACAAATATATTCGTTTACAATTAAGTTTTGTTATTTCTTTCCAGCAGCACAATGCACCTCTGACCAGCGCTTACACCACCATGGCAACAGCAGTTCGCAGGCAGTTCTTGATCTATCATTATTTGTATAATAAACGATGGAAATTCCAAGTATGCCCACCCATTACATGTGAGTATTACATTATTTATACCTAAATGTTTAAATGGTGTTGTAAAGATGCAAATAAAAATATGAGGCTTGACAACAAGGACATTGCAGCATTTGAAACTAGTGCTACAAATAACAGCTATTCAAATGCTGTCCACCACAGCACATAACTTAATGAGAAAAAGCAGCTGGCATATATATGCCAGCACAGTGGTGGTCTATCTGATATACAGCAACTGTTCCTGAATGTTAAGCCCCTATTACCACCAACATCAGCAACATTTGTGAGACTGCTACCATGGCATATATCACCTATTTTGGTGATGTTGCTATGCATAACACATAGTATAAATATGTGTAGCTATAGGTTTATCCTCAAATTGCGGATTCAACATAATGGTAAAGATAGAAAATCCTCAATATAATGGTATTACTATCATGTTTTAACACAAAGAATTACATGTATTATGTCAGTATTTCTCGGGTATATATGTGCACTGATGAATGGTCAAATACCTCCTGTGTTACTAGATAACCACACAGTATGTGTTGGTGACTACCTGAGAACATTTAAGACATATATAGCAACTGGAATACTGATGACTGCACTCACATTGATGAGGCAACATTTAGGAAAAACCCTTGCGTGTGCCAGCTCAACCGTTCAGAGTGATGTGAATGAACATCCTAGGTGGTGCTAGTATGCACTTACAGAATTCACCCATCAGAATGCTTCAGAGGACGTCTTGACCAGAATGTTGATGGGCATTGTGCTTATGCACACAGTGTGTATGGTCCATTGTCACTACCTGACATCATTACCAAATTACATAGACATCTGTTATTATATGTTCACCCTCTCTTGAAAATACCAGGAATATAGCCTGAAATAAAGTGTTATTCACGTTCCACATGCCAGCATAGCTCTCATACCCTGCTTGTCATACATCATTAGAGCAGTAAGAGTTCCAACAACATCCTGTCTATGACTGTGTCGTTGAATAAGCGCCAATCAGCTAATATCCGAGTCACAGGGACCTAGCTATGTCTATTCGATACATGGCAGCATTATTTCTGTAAGAAATATGTACTGAGGTACCGCCTGACAGGAACCAGCTGAGATAACTAGCGCTAGCAGGTTTCATTTTGTCAGAAGTTGCACATACACTGTATGCAGGCAATTTAAAAATAATTATTATACGTTTTTCTTTCTAATTACTGAGAATATTTCCAGTAATGAAGTGCTACTAACAATCTGCATGCTAGTAAAGGTCTCCTGTACATTAAACATTTGCCAATATACATTAAATTCAGATGTTTTAGCTGTATGGGTGTGTGTCAACGATACTACAGTGCTGGCAGGATGTATTTTTTATTTTGTAGTGGCATGATTCTGTCAGGATTAAATCATATATTGTTGTTATAATTAAATTGATGGTGTTCCGAGTGCTGCAATGTGAGCTGTATACATTGCAGGCTGCTGAAACTTCTTAGGTATCTTCATTAACTGCTGCACTCGTGGAGTACGTTAAAAAAATAATATGTAGTTCCATTTTCTTTCACCAGATGAAAAGATGGCGCTATAAGGCGTGTGAATGAGAAATATTTCCTGTTTTGAAGTCAGTATGCTATATCTCACTTGGAGATGCCTGTCGATTTCTTTTGTGAAGTGATTGTTGGTGTAAACGGTAAAGAAGATTGAAGGTTTTCATATGAAATGTAGTGGCTATTGAGAAGAAAGACTGTGCACTGTGGATAAAGATTTTTGTTATCAAAACAGCAGCTATAGCAGAGCTGCGTCGTGGGAATATCATCTACAGAAACAGCTGGGAAGAGGCCCCTTGACAATAAATGGGCTAAAGAATATGATTAAGAAATTTGAAGAAACAGGTAAATTGGTGGTGCAGCAGCGAGAGATAGGTGGCCCACTCCCACGACAGTTGCTGATTAAGTTGCTGTAACTACAGCTGACCGTGCAGCACATGCTTCAAACTCTGCAGCCAGTGCCTGACCTTTGTCGCTGGAATTGTCTCTCTCATAGTCAATAGTTTACAAGATTTTGCGGCGCATTTTATATTGGTATCCCTACAAGATTTAGAATGTACGCTGAATGAAGCCCCGAGATATGCTAAAACACCTTGACTATGCCCTTAGTTTTCTAGCATGCATGGACATGGATGACATATGGTTAGGGAATATTCTTTGGGTAGATACATTTTACTTTGCACTCTGCTGAGACTACAGAGAACTATCGCATACAGAGTTCTACTCTAACACACGTTGTGCAGGAACATCCACTACACTTAGCTTATGTGACTGTGTGATCTGGTTTCACAAGCTCCTTAATTCTTCGTCCGATTTTTTTCAAGATGACACCTCATGTGCCTGTTAGGCACACAGTGAGGTCTCCACATTATAAGGACCTCCTTGCTCAACAAGTGATTCCAGTTTACTAAGAACATATCAGTGTCCACATGAGTATTTTCATGCAAGATGGAGTGACGCAACACGTTACTTGTCAGGGGAAAAGTTTGCTTTGAGACAGATTTGGTAACAGCCACATCATCTTTAGGCAATTTTAAGATGTGTGAGAGTCCATATACCCCAAAGTAAATCAAATGGTTCAAATGGGTCCGAGCACTATGGGGCTTAACGTCTGAGGTCATCAGTCCCCTACACTTAGAACTACTTAAACCTAACTAACCTAAGGACATCACATACATCCACGCCCGAGGCAGGATTCGAACCTGCGACTGTAGCGGTCTCGTGGTTCCAGACTGTAGCGCCTAGAACCGCTCGGCCACCCAGGCCGGCAATCTAAATCCGTGTTTCTTCACTGATGTGGCCGGAAACTTCCTGTTCTTAAGAACTGCATACAATGGCATAAAACTCTAATTATACTCGATGTGCTGTGAGCAGCTGTCAACTATGTCATGTTATGGATGCAGCATGTTGCTGAGTCGGGAGACCATATCGAACACATGTTCTAACTTGTGATCACATCCTAATAAACTTGCCAGATCCACCGTTATCATTTGGTTCATGTTCCTCCACATGTTCCTACATTCACACTACATTCTGACAGCTTACAATACCATATTTTCACATGGCGTCAGAAAGTGGTTTCATCGTCCTGCAATGTACTGGATGACAATTATCGGTTTGTGTTAGGACGTTCAAACTGCACGGTCGGCCATGAGGCACCATGAGAATTAGTATGCGCTGTATGGTTTGGTTTAGCGATGAAGCCCATTTTCATTTTGATGGATTCGTCAATGAGGAAAACTGGCGCATTTGAGGGACTAAGAATCCTCATTTCGCGATCGAAAAGTCCCTTCATCCGCAACAAGTGACTGTATAGTGTGCATTGTCCAGCCACGGTATAATCGGTGCATTATTACTTGGAGGCACGGTGACTACCGAATGGTATGTGAAGCTTTTGGAAGATGATTTCATCCCCACTATCCAAAGTGACCCTGATTTCGACAAACGGTGGTTCATACGAGATGGAGCTCGACACCATCGAAGCAGGAGAGTGTTTGATGTCCTGGAGAAGCAATTTCGGGTTCGCATTCTGGCTCTGGAGTACCAAGAGGCCACTGGCATGGGCCTCAATTGGCCGCCGTATTCTCCAGATTTGAACACATGCGACTCCTTTTTGTGGGTCTGTATTAAATACAAGATGTGCAGCAGTAACCACAAAACCATTGCTGACCTGAAAACAGCCATGCAGGAGGTCATCGACAGCATCGATGTTCCGACGCTTCAGTGGGTCATGCAGAATTTTGCTATTCGTCTGTGCCACATCCTCGCCAATGATGGCAAGCACATCGAACATGTCATAACCTAAACCCGAAGATCTGTAATGACTTTTACATGCTGCACGCTGTAGTTTGTTATTAATTTACCTTCTTTCATATGGTTCAATATTTGTCACCCTGTATACAGCATTCACTGCAGCATTCTAAAGGGAAAAAAAACCATTGCATCCCCCCCCCCCCCCACCCCAGGATTTAGTGGTAAGAGGGTCCAGTGGATGGCCCGTCAAAAACAGCACAGATGAAGCATGAAAACAGGAAGAAGGTATACATAACTGTTAGAAAAAAAAGTGATCAATATACGTGATGGCGTCGTGGTCAAGTGGTCAAGGTGTTGGCTACAAAGTGGCCTAGCCATGTTCAAATCTCGCTCTTGCCCTTTCCTTTTTTTTTTTTCGCTGATCGCTGTAGTCATACGAGGGGAATCCCAAAAGTAAGGTCTCCTAGTTTTTTACAAATACATGGACCTGTTTATTTCTACAATGGTTTACATCAGTTTACAGCTTGAACATTTAGGTATTTTTCGAAATAATCATCATTTCTGTCGATGCATTTTTGTAAACACTGTGGCAGTTTTTGTATGCCCATGTCATACCAGCTCGCCGCCATGCTGTTCAGAAAGTTATGAACTGGCGTGATTGTTGTTGGCCCTCAGGTGTAAAGTGATATGCCCAGGTTTAGTCAACATGAAAATTGAGTCCAGAAAGTTCTCCTGTGGCGGTGAAGAAATGCGCGGGAAGCATCGACTCGTTGCCACATGTGGTCCTCAGTCATCATGCGTGGCACCCATCTTGCGCACACCTCCCGGTAGTCCACTGTTTCCGTTAAAATTCTGTGAGTAGTGCTTCGGGAAACCTCAGGAACCAACGTGCAGAGATCATCCAGGGTGATCCGCAGATCTTCACGCATGCTTTACTCAACCTTCAACACTCTCTCCTCAGAAAGTGACGGTCCCTCGCTCCTTTGTTCGTCGTGGATTTCGATCCGACCAGCTGCAAACTCTCTGCACCACTTACGAGCTTTTTTGACATCCATGCACGACTCACCATACACTTCCGTCAATTGGCGATGGATTTCAATCGCCATAGTGCCTTATGCGTTCAGAAACCGAATAACTGCGCGCAATTCGCACTTGGCGGTAACATCTCCGTTCTCAACGGCTGCCAAGCCAAGACTGAGCGCCTCAGCGCGGCGTGCGCATGTTTACACAGAGCGCGTGAAGCACTCATCATAACAGTGTGACCAACTGCCACACAGACAGAGTTCTGTACTTATAAAAAAAATAGGAGACCTTGTTTTTGGGAATTCCCCTCATATTTGGGTCGTTGTGTAATTTCCGTTTGTAACAGTGAAGTGTAAGGAAGGGATCTATAATGAATGTTCATTCTGCACAACTACTCTATTAGCAGCCGAAAGGAAGTGGTTTTCGTATAGGAACCGCAAGCGTTTGATGACAAGGCGACAAGTCAGCCGAATCCTCCACCGAAAAACATGACTGGTGTGTCATACACGGCATTAGCGACAGTACATGTGTCATATGATATGACCTAATTTGTACACCTAGTGGGTGAGCGAGATATGTCTCCTTGTCCGATTTAGTTGTTTGTATGAACGGGAATGTTATCACTCCCAAGGAAGCGATGAAAACATAACAGAATGTCACATAATCTGCAATAAATGAATACAACAGTTTCACAGTCACTGTTTCTCTTTGCTCTGTCAAAACATATGTTTTTAACATTTATGAAGTTGCGTTCCGTTTTGTAAGTTCTGATTCTTGAATTCCTTTGTGGTAACGTACTTCACAGCCGTTTATATGTTGTTTTCATTTCTGTGAGATGTATATGTGCTCTCACTATTCATCACATTTACTTGCAACAGTAAAGTAATTCTTACCCCATGACCCGTATTCTATAACCAATGTATAGTATGGCAACTGCCAAGATTACAGAAAGAGAACAAACATTTCAGTAATCAGATGGACAGTTCATAAAGTTGTGAAAAAAGTAAAAATAAATGGCACGAGGGGGTTTAGCACCCATCTCGCAGTCCCATAGCATTACCACTTACCCAGGACGCCACGACTCTTATTCCTCGTTCAGTCTTGTACTTCTTGTTCTTGACCCATTCTCTGTTTCCATTTTGCTTCTTTTTTCATAGTTCAATACACCTTCTTCCAGTTTTCCTGCTTTCCTGTGTTCAGTTTTTGACAGTTTATTCACCGGGCCATCTTACTACTAAATCTGTGGGGACAGAACACCGTCAGTTTAATTACAACCACCCAGTATACGCCATTGGGCGCTTATGTGCCTGATCAAGTCTTCCCACATAAGTATTTGCTTTTAACTTGGCAAGGGTTTTCTTCCGATTAATGTCTTTGTCATCTGTTTCCATTCTAAGATGTAACATCACTATTAAGATGCCTTAGACACTTCCATCAGGTTTAAAGCGTTGGACATCAACAAATAACACACAGCAACAAATACATACCAATTATGCGTTGTCACAGCACTGCCTGGCACAAAAGCAGCTGAGATAACACTAGCGCCCAGCTGAAAACACAAAATAAGCTACCGATCTAAAAACATTTATTACATCTCTCTCTCTCTCTCTCTCTCTCACTCTCTCTCTCTCTCTCTAAATACCGAGATTTTTTACAATAGTGACGTGTTATTAACAATCTGCGCACTAGCAGTCTCTTGTGCATTAAACATTTTTAAATCGATCTTACCAGGAAAAAAAGTCTCGTTCAGCCTGCATGTCCCATCACAAACGCCCTGGCCGCGGCATCTGTAAGTAGGGGTGAATGTACAGATAATTTTGTATGCAAATATTCTTGCCTTGGAACATGGAAAATGCTTTGACGTTCATTTATATTAATTTCTAGGTGTCTTCGGTAATGGGAATGTGTCACAGAACTGAATAAACAACAATGCCAAGTTTGCTCCATGTTCTCTCTACATAACATTGTGCAGTGTCTTTGTAAGGAGGATTGCCTGATGGAGCTACATTCACTTCCAAGAAATGTGTCCTTTCATATCGGAGAAAGCCCAGCTTAGTGTCTTAAACTGCTACTGTTACAACTTACACTACTCTCAACATGAACGTTTAGGGTTGTTGATGGAGCAAACATTCTACAGCAGTTCTTCCAGATTTTTAGCGGTATCTGACATTACAAGTTCACACATCTCTCGTAAATTGAGGCTACAAAGTAGACATCCAATAACACCTCCACTTGGATTCAGGTGAGACGAATTTGATGGCTAAGACTTCAACACTGATAGTGTCTGATGTTTGAACTTAACAGCATGCTTCTGATACTGTAGTAACATCGCTAACAGAACAGAACATTAGCGCATGCTGATCTCTCTCTCTCAAAATAAATGCCAAGCACATAGCTAGAGAACTGTTTGTATTATTCCGTCAAAACAACATAACACAGCTAGCCTTTGTACCACAACATACGTCCTGGTGGAAGACAGAACACATTTGTTTACACTGGGCTGCGAATGCCTAATATCTCTACATGCATAAACAACAGACACAAACATCAAACATTTCCACAGAATTTCTGAATTATTTCTGAAGAATCTGGGTCTGACTCTTTCAACAACAAACTTGCCCTGGAAGATTTTTACCAGTCAAAGTTGTGGATGGTCATGACAGAGAGGTCTGTTGTTGACACTGACGTTACATTCACATAGGAAAGCTTACAACTGTTGACAAATTTCATGTATAGACGAATTATTTCTTTAACGGTTTCATCCTAAAGTACTTGACATTGCATGTTTATGTACAACTCCTGTAAATATAGACCTGACATCCAACATTCTTCCAGAAACATTCAGCTCAGACGAATTTGATGCCTAAGGCATGCTCCTCTAATCACTGTCAACTGTGGTGTCACTTTTAGAGCAAAACGCACTATTGTAGTTCTTAGTGTGTGGTCACTGTACTTCAGTTCGTAGAGCACTTGTTTTACATTTGTTTCATAGATTCAAACAGTAGGTCCAATGGCGAATTTAGTCTGGTAGTAGCGGCAGATTCATGCTGTAGAGTTCAATATGTTCCCAAATAGCTGTAGTAATATCGTAGTAATAGTAGATTCATAATCATAGGTTCTCAACCACTTGTACCACAGCAACTAGACACTCTTTTGATGGGCGACAGTATTATTCGTTAACTAACAAAAATTTTCACTGTATGTCTGCCTTGGTGTGATGCAAATTTGATATCGATGCAAACGAATCCTTAAACTACATCCATACCTTTTACAAACAGAATGCGATCTAATGAACAGGCTAGCACTCCATCTTTAAGTGATTTTATACCATTCCTTACATAAATTATGGTTACATTACATAAGGCAGCCAACATTCCCAGCAAATCTCTGACCACCATTTATCCTCAGCATCCATTCTTGCTAACAATCAAAAATAAATTGGAGCGGCACACAGAAATGCATCCAAACAAGCTCCATGATACATGTTAGTTTCCACTATTCACAGTATCTATATAATTAACATTGCACAGTGCATCAGTGTATGTGGTGTTAGTCTGCAACTCTAAATGAGTAACTGTAGGATTGTCTTTAGATCGAGAATTCAATGTCATGTAAAAATTTGAAAATCAATGATTCGTTGAGATGAAAGTGGAAAGTGGTGATGTGAAATTATGGGTCATATCAATAATGTCAGAATTCAGCGCAAATAACTGCAATGTTCAACTCACTCTAACAGTGTTACTGGATTACATGCAATATGTGTGAGAACCGCCCAAGACCAGTGAATATCAACAACGAGAATACACAAAATACAGCCACTTTCAGAAACGTGATGCGTGTCAACAATACATTCAGACCAGCCTCCACACAGTCAAACACAAACAATACATTCCATTGTTACAAACAACAGCTTAAAATCACATTATTTAGTAGAATTCTGGAAACTTTTTTTATCCCTCAAGTAGGGCTCTATTATGAATAATCTTAGATTGCTTCGATTTCTGAATGGAGCTTCAGCCACAATGAAAAGAAAATTACCAAAATTTTGGGCTTGTTCTGTTTTTTTTCGAAATTTCTTCGAAACGAAGCGTTTAATCGAAAACGTCAAAGTTACCAATAATGTTGAGCATGAAATTCTACATCGACAGAGTATCAAAATTTTGCTCTTTTATTAAATTTTCCTATAAATACACTACGTAGGAAACAGTAATTTTTCACACCTTTAGAAAGAACTCACTTCGTCGCTAAAAAGGTATAGTATGTCATAATTAGCCAGTTGGACGCAAAATTTTATAGGAGAAAAGCTGTAGAGCATCAAATTGTCTTTCAAAAAGTAAAAGGAAGCTGGTAAGTAAATATCGGTATTATTTAATTATATCTGAACCCCGTGATTAAAGGCCAGCCTTAACTTTCCACTTTCAGTCAAATCGTTTCTTCCTATGTTCATTTTTGTTCGTTTACTTTTCAGTACATATATCTTCTACCTATGTAGGTATGTGGGAAACACAATCGAGCTGTGTTTCACAAACTGTTTGATTCCTGACTCGATAGACTTCGACAAGGCAGAGTTCACTGTAGGTGGAGGATTTCTGGTGCAAAAAGAAGTATTTTTTCTGTAATTACAAAATATGTAGATTACATCAAGCGTTGTTATGGCAGAAAGGTCACAACCGTGTTTGATCGATACCATGGTATGACAAACGAAAGGAGCACGAAATCACCTGAGCGGCTGGGTGGAGCCATAAAAAAAATTGCACCAACTGTCACCTTTGGTGAAGCAATGTCAGTAAACAGGATAAAAGATTTGTATCCGTTGAACGAACAAAATAAATAGCACCTCACTTCTTTACTGACTGCGTAACTTGAGGGAGAGCGCTTCAATATTAACCAACCTGCTAAGGGGGCCAATATTGTAAATGTAGCTACTGCTGTATGTTGCTAGGCACTCTGCATTGTCACTGGGGAGGACACCAACCTTCTTGTGAGTCTGACAGCTTCAGTCGCATTGTCCCCCAACATTTTGCTACTGAAGGCACAATGAACATATTCAACAACGACAATACAACACAGCAGAAATTCGAAGTGTGCTATTTAGGCCATCCAGAGTAAGGTGTATGAGTGTGTCAAATAGTAACCATATGTGCATAGATTTTTTGGAAATGTCTGGCGTACACATCAGAACTCTTCAGTGGAAGTTTTTGTTATGAATTTCTGTGTGTGTTGTTCTTGAGCATCATCTCTAGCTGAAACAGAAAGTTACAAGAAATATAAGTAACTGGGTATTTATTTCTCTAACCTGTGTTCATGTCTTCAAAAGTTTCAAACCCATTCAATTAAATATACAATTAAGATTACTAAAGTACAAATACCAACTAAAATTCCTTACATGTTCAGTAACATAGATAATGAGGCCATTGAGATGTACCTCTCAAAGTGCAGCTGGAAACATTTACCTATGGTCAGAAGTGTGTAGAACTGTAGCTCAGATTTAAACAAATAGTTGTCCATGCACAGGATTTATACCTACATAGTTCTTGAGCTGAAATGCCAAAACTTTATAGTCTACTTATATCTATAGTGAAGGAAACGTAATAGTTAAGCTGTCACAGTCTCAGATTAAAGACTAAAATGCATGAACTGCTCAGTTTCTCTCTGGCATAGCAGCAACAACTGAAAATGTATATAACTGTTAAATGTCTCTCTGTGAAGTCTGATCTTGTGTAAAATGTGCTAAGTCTCTTTGACATATGAACAATTTGGACTGTGAAGTCCCTCTCTGATTAAAGTATTATGTCTTTACATATATTCTCATTGGGTTGTCTGAGGTTCAAAGTTTTGAGAGTTCTCTATGTAAAGGTATAAAAAATTATTATATTTTGATTGGTACTTCACTACAGTTTGTGATTTGACATGGAGTATTCTGTTGTAACTTTGTTGTGATTTTGGGCAGTTTTTTCCACAGCTGTTAAGTCTCTCTCTTTTTTCCACTCTGGCACTGCAATAGCTCAGCTATTAACTTTCATATCAAGTGAAAATGTTCTAATAACGAGAGGTCCCCAGCGATGGTATTACAGTTTTGAAACCAAATGTATGGTAGTGTAGGTTAATTCAACCTGGTGAGCCGTCACTCGTGAGTTCAAATGGTTCAAATGGCTCTGAGCACTAAGGGACTTAACTTCTGAGGTCATCAGTCCCCTAGAACCTAGAACTACTTAAACCTAACTAACCTAAGGACATCACACACGTGCATGCTCAAGGCAGGATTCGAACCTGCGAGCATAGCGGTCGTGCAGTTCCAGGCTGTAGCGCCTAGAACCGCTCCATTTCCAAGTAATACACGAAAAACAATCTCGGAATATTGCATGACACTCACTAATGTTCAAAAAGTCCTATTACATAGGCATGTTGCTAGATGTAGTGGATAGGTTAGTAGACTTGCATACAGGAGGTTGTGGATTTAAATCTCATCAAATGCAGTAAGTTTTCTTTACTTTTAAATCTTTATCAAAACAACTTTCATCATTATCTTTATAGACTTAATTTGTGTAACTGTAATTTTATATTTCGATCCCTTTGTCATATCATTTTAATCATCACATGAATTTTTCATTTGTTTCCTTTTTTCTTTGTATCATTCTTTTCCAACAGAATTTTTTTGAATATGAATTTAATTATATTTGTCTACTGCAATATTCAGTTATTTGAAAATTCCAATGTATCAGTTAGAAAATAAAAGACAAAATAATTTATTTATAATGCTGTGCAATGGTGTGAAAATACCGTTTCCGTTACCAGATGTGCAATGCTTTTGCATGGTAATCATCATACATACATTTAAAACATAGCCTAAATACCTATTACACTATGGGCAAAATAACAGAGAAGAAGATTTAAATGCATGAAGGGTTTATAAGTAAAACGAAATTCAAGCAAAATGAGAAATAGATATAATGAATACAATAATGTGGACGAAAAATCAGGGTGGTAAAACAAAATAAATTAAATGAAAATTAACAAATAAAAATATTTAAAAACAAATGAACAAAGATTTCTGTTGGAAAAATAATGATAGGTAGAAAATTGAGAGCAAATGAAGAAATCGATATTATGATTAAAATTGTGACAAAGGAATACAAATAAAAAATTACATTAAATCAGTTGATTGAATAAAAGTGATGATTAAATTCATTTCGATATTAAAAATAAAAAGGAACTACTGGATCTGGCAAGTTCTGATCCTAGATCCCTTTGCAGGGGAAGCTATCATCCTATCCATTTCATCACACAACCAACCATGCCACCCACCTTTCCTAACATTATTGAGCATCACACAAAATTCCAAACTTTTTTTGTCAGTTGCTCAGAAACGAGGGCCCACCAGGGTGAAAGGCTGCAGTGTTTGATACGTGGGATCTTAACATACATAATTGTATAGATGGTTTAAAAAAGTTGATCTTGAGACTGGGGACCTCTCCTTGTCAGTCTCTTTGCTGTAGCAATAACTGGACTGTAACGTTGTGGCTATTATATTGAGAACTTTTCTTCTAGATGTATATGTATCCTGCGCATGGACAAATATCCGCTTAATCATGAGCTCCAGCTCTTCTACATGCTCCTGCCCATACCAAAATCTTTCTGGCTGCTTGCAAGACATTTCCCGACTGCCTCTTTATCTAGATTAATGAGTGTTAAAGAATTTTAGTTGTCATTGTACTTCGGTAATCTTAACTGTATATTTTATTCAACATATTTGAGGTTTTTGGTGAAAAGAAAGACAGTTTATAGAGATAAATACTCACTTGATTTCATTTCTTTTTACTTGGTATAACACAGTGGGATAAACAAAGAATATAGATAGATACATAATTCTGAACAACATCAGGTAGTGATGATGTTGATGCATTCTATATGCTGCATGTTGAAGCACAACACACTTCGAAATTTGTAGCCAAGACTTCCACTGGATGTCACAAAAAAAATCCATATACAAATGAGCGCCATACAGCCCATATACTGCACTCTGGGTGGCTGAAATGTTTTTTGAACGTAGATTCTTGAAAGTGAATACATTGAGTGTTATTCTTGTTGTTGCATATTTTCATTGTTCTTGAATATTCCCCAGAACTTACTGTATGACAGTCTATTAACAATAAAAACATTTGAGTATTGAACTCTGCAGTTATCTGTGTGAAATTCTAACATAACTGATACCATTCCTAGTCTGAAACAGCTACTCTCTTGGTACTAAATCGTGGATTTTCAAAAAGTACCATTACGTTCAACTCATGATCTGTAGAGATGCTTATAACTACGCATTTACTGTCACTTGCATTCAAATTATATAGCAAATAACAGCTCTTTTATAGTTGAATTAAACCGTGGTAAAAGCTCAACGAGTGGTGCAGACATTGGTGATAAAGAAAATTTGATGTCTTGAAACAATTCTACACGCTGAATTGATTTCTAGTCAGATGTATTAGCTACAGCATGGAATGCTGGTGATTTGATGATCGGTATGTATGTTGGATGTATTGGAAACACGAAGGCTAGAACCTGTTCTGTGTCCTGTTCTGATATATTGTGTATTGCATCATGGAGTCAGTCTGTGTGCTAACGTGATTTCTGTTGCTAATCAGATTTACCAAGCACTACATCAGATATGTCAGACAGCTGTTGTGGTAATGGGGAAACAAAGTAAAACCACCATAAACACATACAAACACATACACACATAATGAATGAAAAACAATGAAAGAAAATAATGGGTTAATACTTGCTGTCAACTAACATTATGCTCTGTATTGAAGCCTATGTAACGTAGGAAAATACTTGAACTGTCAATTTCCAAACGACTTAAGTATACAGAAGTATATTTTCAAAAACAATAAAAAAATGTTGCACTAAATTATTGTGCATTATGTTACATACATCGAATTACATAAAATATCATCATAAAAGCGAGATCTTGTACTCCCTTCATCTTCAAATTTTGTTTTAAAAACGAAGGACTTAGGTCGTTTTTCAAATTGACTCCAACTGCGTATCTCACGTAAAAAATTCTGAAATATGAAGACAGAAAAATATATTTTCTTTATTGAAAAACACTTTCACAATACATAGAACAGTAAATCATCCATGGAACCAAACATACAGAATAAACTTCCCAATTTGAGCAAATTTGGATGATTTGTCTTTGTTTCCCAAGCTGCAGTTTTCTCATAAAATGATTTGGATTCATTATAGTTGGGAATGTAGTTGAGTATTTTGCATTTATGTTTAATTTTATTTTCATTAATTGGGCACACACCGTTTGGATAAGCACGTCTGTGTGGTAGTTCTGGGATATGTGGATATGTTGGCCCAAGGATGAAAGAATGTTGGATTATTCCTCCTATGAATGGTTTTTCCACAACAATTACGATCTGTTCTGCAGAAAAGCAGCATTCCATAAAAATTGAAACAGTAAAAGATACTTATTTATCTCTAGGAACATCCTTAACAGATGTCTCTATGGAACTGGCATTTCTTTTATGATGATATGGTCATAAGTTACTGTAATCATAAACATACTCACTTTCAACGATAGTAACTGTAAAATTGCCTTTAGCACTAGAGGTGGTCATGTGTTCACACACGTCTTTCATTGTGTGTAGTCCATCCACAGATCACAGTCGTCTTTTCACTACTGCAAAGTTCCTATCATTTGGCAGAAAGGAGTGTCCTCTGATAGGGAAAACACGTCTAATGTTCAAAAAACACCTCTGAGCACTTATAGCCATTAAAATCCTGATATGAGTGTGCTGTTCTTATTCTGCCTGGACAGGTCTCGTAAAACAACCTGAGTTACTTAATACTTGATGAGACACAGGCATTGAAATAATGGAGGAGAAAACTGCATACTTTATGTGGAGTTATCTTAGCTTACCCCTCATCCTAGATATAGAAGGATACTTAGTTAGTTTTCATGTTATGCACAGAGAAAACTGGGAACTGTTAGTTGATGATAATAATATAAGGCCTGAACTGGTATCTTAGGCAAGCATACATCTTGCATGTAGTCAGGTGTTAAAGATGAAAATCAGCTCTCTCAATGTGTAACTTGGTTGCATCTTCCAGTGTTTTGTAGAACTTTTTGCTCTGACATTCGTAAACTAGGAGGTCTTCCGCAGCTACAAGTTTACTACAATCATTAAGTGTACTGCTTTTCACTTTAAACTCAGTTCTTCACACATAATGCATGTAACTACACTGGGCCTACCAAATCTCAAATGGAAATGGTTATTGAAATATCTGTGATAATAGTGGTAAGACACGTTACTGTCAGGATATTTGACAAAGAACATTCCATGCATTGTCTTTAGAGTTCAATGTATAACTAGAAAACATAATGTTTCTATAGTGAGTTTGTTTAGTTGGAAATGATGCAATAGAAGCCTCTTTTGGGTTCCCTGGTTTGTGTTTTCCACATTGGTCTTCAGGAGACTTCCACTAAGCAGAAACGTACACAGTCTCTTCATCCTGGATTCGGTAACACAATAAACACTTAGGAAGGCTTTTTTACATACCTCCATCCGCTTGTCTGAATCTTAAAAAAAATATTTGAACATAGCTGCTCCACTACCAGTCTCGCATTTCCTTCTTCTACATCTTTTTATGGCAGTACTTTCAATTTGTTCATGTAAGAACACACCTTGTTCGTTCTTAGTTTCAAAATCTGTCATATAATTAACTGCTTCTAATTATGAATTTTTGGAAATCAAGTGGAAACGTTGTTTCCTATGTCATTATCAGTCTCAGATAGCTACAGTGATGTGTACAAGAACATTGTGTATGACAATATCGTGAAACGAAATTAAATACAAATTTCTTACCTGCAAGCAGGTCCTGTTTGCATAGGTGAAACTAACTTCCCCACATTACTTACGTGCTCCAAACCTTTAACCTTAACACATTTTATTGTAGCTCTTTTGTATTCTGCACACTTTTTAATTCCTTTCGTCCTTATTTGGTCATAATTTTCTTCATTTTCAACAATAACAAAAATAAAGCACTGCTGCTATACTCCATTTCTGTTTCCAAATTATGTGTTGCAGGTCTAGCACACAAACAAAAGTAATATAGACATTTTACCAACTTAAAGCTATACATGAATCTGTTAAAAACTTTCGTTACTTGACATGCAAACCAACTTAAGTCCTGGACTAAAGCTGTTTTGCTGTTAAACACAAATGTTCTGTTACTGGAAGTAATGTACAGAATTTACAGACTAAAGACATTTTGGATTTAAGCGATATGAGTTGGTTGTTGGAACATTGCTGTGACCATAACTCAAAACCATGGATATGTGAACTTAAGTAATTTTTCAAATTCACAATTCACTTTTATCTATTCTCTGATAATTCCTGTGCACATCTCAACCTCCTACTCTATGCTGGTGTTCTTTGTACAGTGATTTTACTTAACAACAATGGCCTTATTTTAATTATACATTTATTGGTTCTGCAAGGAACCTGAAATCTAATCAATTTAACAACACAAAGGATACTGCTAACTGTACCTCGAACCAATGCATACAGTACAGAGGATGGTAACCATTTGTTTTATCATGACCATAGTTTAATTATTACTGACTTCTCTTCCATTAAGGCTTTAATCATTTTTCCTACTATCTTTTACTTCATTTTTCAAATCGTTCCTTGCAGTGGGGTGTAACACAATCTGCATTAACTAAGGAAAGGAAGTGGTAATCTGCTTATATGAAACTCAAAATGTGGTTCTTTACAATTATGTACATTTATTGCTCTAAAACATTGTTTTCAGTATGAGGTTATATTTAACAATGACTATTGTATCATATTCAAAGTTTCAGTTAATGACGGAAGTTAAAAATTTTACCTTATCTGGTCTACTACATACAAAAAGAATTTCGGTCACGCTCTAGCCTAGTGACATGGGTCAAATTCTGTGTTATTCGTAGTAGCAGCATGCAACAGAACACTCAAACATGCACACAGAAAAACTACAGAAAACGGGGGAGGGTTAACATGCCTCATATACTGATTAATTATGCCCACTTGTACTGTCGGAAAGTGCAAGGAAATGAAGATATCTGTAGTGCTTCGTAAAACTACATATTTACAAATACACAAATGTGTTACACAGTATCAGGATACACACCATATCTTATATCGTTTTAGCAAAACAAGAAGTGGTGGACTGGCTAAACAAACGATATCTATCATGAAGCTGAAAATTTGATATAAATTAATGAATGTAGCTCGGCTGGGCTATTATTCCAGACCAAGGAACTGAAGCAGCCGGTGAGACAGAAAGCGAATAGCGAGCACACGATGGCAAAAACACATGGGATCCATTAGCATTCACAAAGACAACTAAGCACCAAAATTACCAAATTATTATGTAAGACATAGTTTAGTGGCATCAAAATCATTATATTATATTGCAAGACTCTAAACAACAACTGAATCATTCTCAATTTAGGTACCATGTGAGATATTGCTAGATGCCTGGGCAGACCTGGACTACAAAGAAATAAGTTAAAATTGAACGAAAATCGTCACAAAAAGAATATCAAATTCCAGAGAATCGCTTTTACTAAAAATAAAGGCTGTAACACACTCTGATACCGTACATGGACTTTGAACAAATTCTACGCACCCATGTGGTGAGCACTCTAGCTCCAGTACAAGCCACAAGGAACTTGCTCAAAACTGATGTAATAACTAAATGAAAATACTCTCTCAAGATTTCTGCTTTCTTTGGCAAATACTTAAGATGATTAACCATCTACAGAATATTGAATTTCCAGTTGTTAAACTGCTCTCACAGATTTGGCATGAATGTGTGCTCATACCCTGTCACAAAGAAACTTGTATGAAATTCGACTTCATCCCACAAAACTTTGGTAATTATGCAACAGGCCGACATGTTCTCTCAATTGAACAAATTTTACCCACAATTATACACCAAACAGAGTGCAGAGCAGATGGTCATCACTCATACTCAATCATCATGACTCGATTTACCACTTACTGTGTTCCACCAAAATTATGATGATCAAAGTGTCTTCTAACACTACCCTGACTACATTGACTATAAGCAATACGTTGTGAATGTCATCCACAACGATGTAACTTATTTTTATACCTGTTATTCATCATACCAGCAAGAGCTCCACAAAGGAGTCTGCACCTCAGGGTAGCTGGACTACCAATGCCCAAGCATGGCAGACTTCCAGAGAGTGTTTCCTTGTTTGAATGGCCAAGAGGAGAACTTGTCCTACAGGCTGCAGCCAACCGGCATCCTCTACTCTCGACTCTGTCGATCTTTTCCGTTACCTTCACATAATGTGATTAGCTTTCCCATAGGTTATATAATACTTTGACAAAGTCGACTATCTTTGGCTGGTCCCTCACCTTTCTATACCCCATCACATTCAGGCTTAATACAGTCACACACTCATTGAAGGGTACAGACTGGAAATGGGAACTGTAACGCATTAAAATGAAACATGAATGGATCTATTCTCATATCCAAAGGCCATATTTCGTGAGTATTAAAATAAAAAATTTACTTTCTGCTATAGAGTATCATGTAAGTCGATCTAGTGACACCTCATACCACTGACCTGCAAATGGTTTAATTTTAGTGTACTAACGGTACTGCTTCAGTTGAAGGTATCATACAGGCATTTGTCAAATTTCATTTAGAAATACTGTGGTAGCATGGAAGCTTACTAATCGCACTATCCTGCCAGTTGGCTATGAACATGTCTCACAATTCATCCAGTCATCAGATTCCTCAATTCCAGCATTTAGATACTCATTGGAAACAAGAAATGCCTTATTCATGATGTGGAAAACTTACTATTTGTGTGAAAAATCACCTAAAAAGACAATGATAACCTGGACATCAGACCACTTTCTGTTTATAGGGAAGATGATTGTCTACTTTTATATCAAATTTACATCACACCAAGGCATAACTTAAGCGAAGATCAGTGTTAGCTAAAGGACAGTACTATCACCTATCAATAGAGTACAGCAGCTAGTTGAGAATGAGTTGAATTTGTATTGAGTTTCTAACCTCCCCATCAGTTATCGACCTTAATGACAGTGAAAAATTAAGCTGCGTGCACCTAATGGAAATTTGGGAAAAGTAATCGTCACCGAAGTTAATTTGTTGGTAAAGAGGGAGTGTACAATAGATGGAAATAGGATGATATGCATTTCTAGCGTTACAAATTGAACTGAACTGGAATATCAGTGTTAGTTGCAGAATTATACTGCCATAAAAAGAGGTTTGGTGCTTATGGTGCAGCTAGTTGAGAATCTATGGTTATGAACATACTACTGCAGCTAATTGGGAGCCCATTGTAACCTATAACATGAATCTTCTTCAATCACGTTACTGAATTCACGATGTGACCTACTGTTTAAAGCTAATGAACGAAGATAGTACTACTACTACTACTACTACTACTACAACCACTAGTACTCTATCAGCTGAGCCACATAGACCACACATCTATTATAGCACATTTAACTATACAGTCATCTTTATAACCCTTCAGAAATTATTTAGAAACCTCTTGGACACGTTTGATGTCTATTTTAGTGGTTTATGTGTACTGAGATCAAAATGGTTACTATGCTATGCTTAGAACTATTTGCTACACTTGTAAGTACAAGTGTTACTTCTCCTAAACTACAAAATGAAATCTTAGAAAAGGGATTATGTGGACTGCGACTGCTTTGGATTAGAAACAATCCACTGGAAAACCTATTTCAAAATAAAATTTCTTATTTCCGACTCAAAATTGGAAAATATCCCCTAGACTTTATTATACGCCAAAGGAAGATGCATGTGGGGGGATGTGGTGTACACTATCTCCTTGTCACTTCTTAGATGTAAATCGAGTCTTTTAGTCTCATAGCAGTACCTACTATAAATAAGTGACAGAAATTTTAGAGGTTCTCTCAGCTATATGCATACGTTTCTCTAGCAATTTGCTTGACAGTTATTGTGAGATAGAGAGAATATGGTGATCTCATGTTCTTTTCTGTCCACCACATTAGTGGAGCAAACTGTTTAACTTCGGATTTCAAACGTTGATGCCTTGTATTTGTCTATTTCCACCAAGGAGATTGCTTTCATTGTGTTGGCTAATGAGACGCGTATTGATAATCGTCGGTTTATTGTAAGTACGAACTGTGAAATGCTGGTAGTTGACAGTCAGCGATCGTTAATAGCAAAAGCATGTTTGAAAAACCTATGTCGTTGAGATGAATAAATATTCTTGAGACTTAATAAACATTTGAAAGATACATTGTCAACAAAACTAATGCTATTTGCAAAAATGGTATTGAAATCACTCTGAAACATTTGATCTCTATATCTGTCCTTTATGTATAATGAGATGTGGGACATTAACAGTTCTGTATAAAGAGCTGTGTTCTGTGAATTACAGGGCATGATCTACTGTGAAATGCTTTACATAATCCCTAAAATACTCTTTTTATCAAATCTATTCTTGTAGGTACCTTGGACATATATTTAATCGTTTGGTTTCATAATTGTAGCGGTTCAAAGTCAGTGACAAGAAATGGTGAAATTCTGTCAGTACTATGCATACATTTCTGTAACCATCATCAGTGAAATCGAAGTGCTACACTCTCGCATTGTCATGGCTGAACAAAGGAGGCCATCAGGATCTTGTTTGCTTGTCAATCAGTCCTAAATATTTTACACATCAGTGTGCCTTGTAAACTTGTCAGAAACATTCCCTTGACATCAAGTAGAAGTCTCATATCTTGTAAAACGATTATGCTCAGATGATGTAAACCTTTCCTAGTTACAGTGCCAGCGTTCTATGATTTTCTAAATTACTAGTCTTATTGGAAAATACAACACTTTAAAGTAATGGATACTCCGTTTTTTGTTGCAAATTCCAGATGTATCAATGTCATTAGCAAAATTCTCGTCTTGTGTAACACAGAATCGACACTGTAATGGATATTAATATGGTGTCCATCAGCCACTCCCATTTTTCAAGAACTGTTAATAAAGCTCATATGTTTTCTGATTTCTGTAGAAATGATACTACTTCGATTGTGATATTTCGACATCTGTCTTAGAAATCCGGCAGAAACATCTGATGTTGTTATACTCTTGGAAAATGTTTCAAATGTTCGAGTAACAATTCATTGTGAGGTTCTTCATGAGATGTGAGTCATTCTGCTGCGTGGCGCAAATGCAGGTTCTGTAAAGTTCACATTAATGTTTAGTGAAATAAACGTTCACATGTCTCTGAATTGCTCTGATGCCTTCCGTTCGTCTGACTGTCTCATTATAAAGTCCATTGTATTGTATTTACATTGTACGAGATGAAGAAATGGTTGTCTGAATCATCAGATTTTTGTTAATTTCCAAGAACATTTATTGGAATCACATAAACAATACTTTGTATCACTGCACTTCTTTCGAATCTTTATTTTGTTAATAGGTACTATACACTCATAGATAGCTATAAAGAAGAACAATAGATTAGGGCATCTTAAGGGATGTATACAACATTAGCGAATGTAATCGAGCCGAGCCGGCAAAGGTGTTGCGGCTGGCCATGTGAATCACAATTTAATAATGTACTTTTATATGGCTGTGTTATTGTGAAATAGAGTTATAGTTAGTTCATCATAAGAACAATCCTGATGTTAGAATTGTGTTGTGTATTCTTCCACATTTGCTACCATCTCATTGGATTTTATTTCTCAAGGAGCTTCAGCTGTGTCTAGTGCATACAATAATAATCTTACATTTCGCCCGTACTGCTCAGCGACGATGAGTCTACACAACACCAAACTGGCACATTTAAATAGGTAAGCCGGTCCACCAAGCCTGCAGTGATATGAACAACTGCACATAATAGTGTGAAAACTTATTTGTTTCTGTTTGACATTCCACAACTGAATGTCAATACTTTTTCATTTAATCTGTTTCCAATTATTTTATTTTCACACTTCTGACAGATAGGTATTTGAAAGTGATGGCACACTGATAACATTAATGTCAAAAATATTAAAATAAAAGGTTCGAAATTAGATTAGACCAAACATTACACCTGTGGATAATTAATAAAATCGACAAACAGCACACAAATAATAGAACTCGAAATGCCATTTAAATTTTAAAAGAGATAAATTAATATAGATTACTACTCCGGTAATATGCTTCTTAATGGACCTGGCGGAAATCATATTCTAACTTAGAAAAAATACATCAAAAATACTTTGAATAAACACAGTCTAATTTATCTGTGAGAGTAATGTGTGATTTTAAGAGTGTATTGCAAAACTATTAGCGTATAACGAAATACTGAAGTCACTTAAGCTATTACTAACCTCAGTCATGTGGTAACCTCTGAACTCTTTCCAACTACGAATCTGAATATGAAGAAGACGTTTCATTAGTGGAACTAGTACCTTCAACATTGAAGAGTACCCAGTCAACAACACAATCTATGAATTCATCTAAGTGCTACATTTTGTCTTCTTATTTTTTTATGCATTGTTCTGGATCCTACCAGTATTCGGCACTGACTTGCGACAGAGCTTAGTGCATTAGTTTAGGTGCATCTGATACCTTAAATGTAATGTTTTTTTTTTTTGGAAAGTATTCTCTAACTGCGCTTCATACAAGTTATACGAAATTGCAGTGGTATGGAAGTGGTATCAACAACATGTCTCGCAGACTATGCCGTTTCATTAATAATGTGCTGATCTGCAACATAAGCCTCAACCTGTATGAGTACTCCAAGCTTAATTGCAGTAGGATTGACATATGCTCCTTTTTCCATCAGCCAGTGTACATTATCTTCCTACCTCCGAGATTTTTCTGGCCTATACTCAACATTAGCACTATGTTATGAAGCATTCTCTGTAATCATAACACTGTTGGGCTCTAATTTGGGTACAATATCTTTGAACTGGATTAGGAACACTTCATTATTCACTATTCATGGCTTCATGATAATCTCCAGGCTTTTCTTATTCAAAAATCAATTCAGTGCTTTCCAAAAAACAACAATTGCTTCATATATGTACTATAATTATCCTTTTTCTTTTCCAATCGGATTTTTTAACCTCCTGTGACAGACCTGCAACAGACGTTTGTGTCTTAGCTTTCACCGTTTTGTTAGTCCACACTTTTCTGCCACGTTCCATTCACTAACTCATGCTTCATGAAGCTAATAATTTTTTTGTTTCTCGCTTCTGATCTATTGAATCTGCCAGAGATAACACCTCTTCCACAAAGCAATGTCATCTCTAGCTGTTGTTGTTGTTGTGGTCTTCAGACCTGAGACTGGTTTGATGCAGCTCTCCATGCTACTCTATCCTGTGCAAGCTTCTTCATCTCCCAGTACCTACTGCAACCTACATCCTTCTGAATCTGCTTGGTGTATTGATCTCTTGGTCTCCCTCTACGATTTTTACCCTCCAATGCTAAATTGGTGATCCCTTGATGCCTCAGAACATGTCCTACCAATCGATCCCTTCTTCTAGTCAAGTTGTGACACAAACCCCTTTTCTCCCCAGTCCTATTCAATATCTCCTCATTAGTTATATGATCTACCCATCTAATCTTCAGCATTTTTCTGTAGCACCACATTTCGAAAGCTTCTATTCTCTTCTTCTCCAAACTAAGTATCGTCCATGTTTCACTTCCATATACGGCTACACTCCATACAAATACTTTCAGAAATGACTTCCTGACACTTAACTCTATATCTAAAGTTAACAAATTTCTTTTCTTCAGAAACGTTTCCTTGCCATTGCCAGTCTATATTTTATATCCTCTCTACGTCGACCATCATTAGTTATTTTGCTCCCCAAATAGCAAAACGAGGTTTTAAATTGTAAGACATTTCCAGCGGCAGATGTGGACTCTGACCATAATCTATTGGTTATGAACTGTAGATTAAAACTGAAAAAACTGCAAAAAGGTGGGAATTTAAGGAGATGGGACTTGGATAAACTGACTAAACCAGGGGTTGTGCAGAGTTTCAGGGAGAGCGTAAGGGAACAAATGGCAGGAATGGGGGAAAGAAATACAGTAGAAGAAGAATGGATAGCTTTGAGGGATGATGTAGTCAAGGCAGCAGAGGATCAAGTAGGTAAAAAGACTAGGGCTAGTAGAAATCCTTGGGTAACAGAAGAAATATTGAATTTAATTGATGAAAGGAGAAAATATAAAAATGCAGTAAATGAAGCAGGCAAAAAGGAATACAAACGTCTCAAAAATGAGATCGACAGGAAGTGCAAAATGGCTAAGCACGGATGGCTAGAGGATAAATGTAAGGATGTAGACGCTTATCTCACTAGGGGTAAGATAGATACTGCCTACAGGAAAATTAAAGAGACATTTGGAGAACAAAGAAACACTTTTATGAATATCAAGAGCTCAGATGGAAACCCAGTTCTAAGCAAAGAAGGGAAAGCAGAAAGGTGGAAGGAGTACATAGAGGGTCTATACAAGGGCGACGTTCGTGAGGACAATATTATGGAAATGGAAGAGGATGTAGATGAAGATGAAATGGGAGATATGATACTGCGTCAAGAGTTTGACAGAGCACTGAAAGATCTGAATCGAAACAAGGCCCCAGGAGTAAACAACATTCCATTTGAACTACTGATGGCCTTGGGAGAGCCAGTCCTGACAAAACTCTACCATCTGGTGAGCATGATGTATGAGACAGGCGAAACACCCTCAGACTTTAAGAATATAATAATTCCCATCCCAAAGAAAGCAGTTGTTGACAGATGTGAAAATTACCAAACTATCATTTTAATAAGTCACAGCTGCAAAATAATAATGCAAATTCTTTACAGACGAATGGAAAAACTAGTAGAAGCCGACCTCGGGGAGGATCAGTTTGGATTCCATAGAAATATTGGAACATGTGAGGCAATACTGACCCTACGGCTTATCTTAGAAGCTAGATTAAGGAAAGGCAAACCTACGTTTCTAGCATTTGTAGACTTAGCGAAATCTTTTGACAATGTTGACTGGAATACTCTCTTTCAAATTCTGAAGGTGGCAGGGGTAAAATGTAGGGAGCGAAAGGCTATTTACAATTTGTATAGAAACCAAATGGCAGTTATAAGAGTCGAGGGGCATGAAAGGGAAGCAGTGGTTGGTAAGTGATTGAGACAGGGTTGTAGCCTCTCCCTGATGTTATTCAATCTGTATATTGAGCAAGCAGTGAAGGAAACAAAAGAAAAATTCGGTGTAGGTATTAAAATCCATGGAGAAGAAATAAAAACGTTGAGGTTCACCGATGACATTGTAATTCTGTCAGAGACAGCAAAGAACTTGGAAGAGCAGTTGAACAGAATGGGCAGTGTCTTGAAAGGAGGATATAAGATGAACATCAACAAAAGCAAAACCAGGATCATGGAATGTAGTCGAATTAAGTTGGTTGATGCTGAGGGAATTAGATTAGGAAAGAGACAGTTAAAGTAGTAAAGGAGTTTTGCTATTTGGGGAGCAAAATAACTAATGATGGTCGAAGTAGAGAGGATATAAAATGTAGATTGGCAATGGCAAGGAAAGCGTTTCTGAAGAAGAGAAATTTGTTAACACCGAGTACAGATTTAAGTGTCAGGAAGTCTTTTCTGAAAGTATTTGTATGGAGTGTAGCCATGTATGGAAGTGAAACATGGACGATAACTAGTTTGGACAAGAAGAGAATCGAAGCTTTCGAAATGTGGTGCTACAGAAGAATGCTGAAGATAAGGTGGATAGATCACATAACTAATGAGGAGGTATTGAATAGGATTGGGGAGAAGAGAAGTTTGTGGCACAACTTGACTAGAAGAAGGGATCGATTGGTAGGACACATTCTGAGGCATCAAGGGATCACCAATTTAGTATTGGAGGGCAGCGCGGAGGATAAAAACGTAGAGGGAGACCAAAAGATGAATACACCAAGCAGATTCAGAAGGATCGTAGAGGGAGACCAAGTGATGAATACACCAAGCAGATTCAGAAGGATGTAGGTTGCAGTAGGTACTGGGAGATGAAGGAGTTGTGCGGGATAGAGTAGCATGGAGAGCTGCATCAAACCAGTCTCAGGACTGAAGACCACCACAACAACATGAATTATTTATGAAAATCTGAAAAAGTCACAACCACCAACATGGAATGTGACGGAAATTTCGTAAACACATAGTGCGCTATACCCCCACGAAACCTAACAAAGGTTTGTGTCATACAGAATCGACGAATGATATGACTAAATAGATTGGTGTGTACCTAGAGAAATTACATAAGCTGCCGTTGCCTTTTTATGAGTAATTTCGCGGGAGATTTGCTCACCTAGCTGACGTATCGTTATGGAAGTCCGACGTGTGATTCACTTGAATTTTGAAGGTTCTCTCTTCAACTGTGACATTGAGTGTGGCTGTAATGGTCAAGTCAGTTGGCGCAGTTCTTCTAACATTGAGGAGTGGGTAATGCTTTAGAAATACATGTGAAAGTGTTGCATTCTAGAGGACAAACGCACCAGAAACCTCCCATTGCTATAGGTAGAAAGTTGTGTACTCTACTGTCACAGGGTGTTCAGCCCACACCAAACAACAGACGTTTACCTACATTTCAGAATCCATCAAATGCATCAGTGGGAGTAGGCTACAGCCTCTTGGGTGGATACGCAAACACTGTCTGATGTCACAAAGTGCGTCATCTGATGTTGTGCCCAGCACAGAGGCTAGACTGGACTGTTGAACTATACTCAATGAAAAGCGACATTTATTAACATCAGGTATTCTCTACTCGCGTTGAAGCAGTCATTTAAAAAAGCAAAAATCATCTTAATATTTTCGTTATTTATGAGGGTTGATTTCTTAACAAACTCTCCAAACATTATTCTCTCAGCAAAGAATTGTTCAAATTGGTTCAAATGGCCCTGAGCACTATGAGACTTAACATTTGAGGTCATCAGCCCTCTAGAACTTAGAACTACTTAAACCTAACTAACCTAAGGACATCACACACACCAATGCCCGAGGCAGTATTCGAACCTGCGACCGTAGCGGTTCCCGACTGAAGCGCCTAGAACCGCTCGGCCACACTGGCCAGCAGCAAAGGATCATGTCATTGGAAAGATAAGTCATGGATGTTCTTGCGAACTCGTTAAAACTCAAACAATTTTAACAGCTGGGAAAGGCAGATACTGGAAGATAAGTTCGTCAGTCAAAGGAAATGTTAATTATTCCAACAATTTTTGAATGGTTACTGTCAAATCTGGCTTGTGACCGTTAATTCCACTCAAGAAAATCTGCAGTGCACCATGGAGAAATCGTAACATGGCTGGGTAGAAAAAACAAGTCGCCCTTCCAAAAACTAAGTCCAAAGTCGCTAAAATTTACACACGCAAAATTTAATCGCTTTATTCTCTCGATAACTGAATTTAATTACTGCATAGATTACCTACATTATAAAAAGAATTGACGAACTGCAATTCCAAGCAAAATGTTTTATGAAACGTGTTCTGGAAAGCAGTACATGTTGCTCACCACAGCAAAACCGCTACTAAGAAATCACGAAACTTTCCAAAATTTCCCAAACTCTTTTGCCTTATGCAACACCTCTGAGTTGTGGTGGTAGACAGCCAATCATCACAAAAAAGCAGCCCTGCAAGCCCAGAGCTTCGTCCAGTCTGGTGGCAGCTAAGAATGCCAGTACCTATTACTCAAACCCCACAACACACAAAACTTGAACAACAGTTTGCTGGAAAATTCCACAGTTCACGTGCTCATCTGACTGACCAATCATGGGATAGACTTTTAAAATAATGTTAGGATAAAAGTGTTGTCCTTGGTGCACAGTATGCCGATTCTCCCTTGTGACGTTCAGATGTGGTTGACCAAAATCTTGACCATGATTATCCCTGCCTTCACATTCCCATGCAGTCCAACATCAACCACTGCCACATTGGCCCAAAGGTCTGGTTATAGCATGATTGCACCAGCCAGCCAAATGAAGGTGTTGATAACGCTGTCTCATATGAGTATGCAGCATTTCCATGTCCTTCACAGAGATCACTCAGTATCTGATTCTGTTCATGCCCATTATGTACCCTACCAGACCTGGTAACAACAGTAAACATGAACAACACTATCACACACTAGTGGTTTGCTCTAACTGTCAGAGACAGTTCCAGTACAATCATTTACACCCTCATTGTGATGCGCACATCTATGAAGTTTGCTGAAATCCAACCATGTCTTCTGGGTACTTGTGTGTGTGTGTGTGTTTGTGTGTGTGTGTGTGTGTGTGTGTGTGTGTGTGTGTGTGTGTGTGTGTGTGTGTGTGTGTGTGTGTGTGTGTGTATGTTCTTATCTGAAATCACAAAATGTATTTTGACCATCAAGCAGTTATGTTCACAATTATGAAGCTAAAATGGGAATGATTTTCATACATAAAAACATGCCAAGACCTATATCAGGAAAGTATACTATGTGAACCTCGTGCATTGGCTGCAGGTACAAAGCACTTTAAAAAATTAGTGTTTTTTATGAAAAAGTTGAAAAATATGCTATAATGTAATAGCAGCTATAGTCTTGAGGAATATGTAAATAATTCACTTGAAAGAAATTCAACTCACTGTTCAAGTATTTGTAACATTTCACATAAATAATATTTCTGCAGCTGATTCCATGCTTTGATTGTTTTACTGCAGTCAGTTGTAATTGTAAGTCTGAAGAAAACGAATGATGTTCAATGTGTCAAGTAGTGTAACAGTGTGTGTATGACTATGATAGTGATGAGATATGTGGAATAAATAAAACATTAAATTTTTATTATATTTGTATTTATTTATGACACAGAAATCTGTTTACACGTGGTATTAAATGCACCATGGCTATTACGTACCTATTATGCCTATTTAGAAGTGACTTACCCATATAACTGTGCAAAATGATCAGAAGACCAACAGAGATTACAGTTGAATAAAATATTCTTATACTTCTTGCCGCGTCAAATCTTGGTAAAACCTCGAATGAAAGTCCTGTTAAATAGAACAGACTGGGAGGTCAAACTGTACTAGGTTCAGGGAACACCACCAAAGCCAGAGATTGAAGAAACTTATTCTTTGTGAAACCACAAACAAACACATGCTGACACACACACACATACAAACACACACACACACACACACACACACACACACACACACACACACACAGATATACATCAGATCATTTCAAAACATTCCACAATGCCCTTCAAATGGCAACATTCATATAGACCATCAATGGACCATCCTGTCATGTCACTTCAAGTCTTCTCGGAAAGAAAGTTTTGGCGGCGTCGTCGTCTGCTAAGATAGGAAGTGGATGTTTCCTCACCATGCTGACTCGTGTTATAATAGTGGCATTCGTGATTTTGTTTGTACTTCATCTTAATTTTATTATTTTGATTTATTTTCGTAGCAAAATGCAAATGCTTCAAGGTGACTTCGACAATATTTCCATTGAGTGTTCTTCCATAAACTAGGTAAGCTATCTGCAAGCGAGAAACAGTAACAGAACAGACTGTGAAGCAACTTTCCCTCAGCTCAACTGAAAGAGAAAGTACAGTTGTTTATGACATTATTAGTCATGTAAGGAAAGAAACATAATGGGTAGGGTATACAACCTTTCCTTGTAAATATTGTTTGATGCACTGGTAGGTATAAATTTTCCCTAGTAAATATACATCGATGTTGTTTCACTTCTCAACACTTGAAGTTATCTTTGAACATTAGTGAACTTTATATATACAGGGTGTCTCACCTAACTTTGCCACATCAAGTATCTCTGGAAGAGCAATAGATATTCAAAAACGATGTCACTTCAAATATCTCTGGAAGAGCAATAGATATTAAAAAACGGTTTTCATCGGCATGAACGTACGGCAGGGGCTTAGGAAACCAAATACTATTCGAAATTTTAAAACTTAAACAAATGCTATTTCCAACACAACCTTGCGTATTTTTAAATGGACACCCCTTATTATTTAGTATGCAATCAATAGCTTGAAAAATCACAAAAATAATGGCATTGGTTGCATCGCAATATGTTAATTACATCCCGAGAAATTGCGAAGCAAAGTTGATGCTTGAAATAAAATAAGTGCACAGCTAGCGCACGTCCTGAGACTCATGCATACACCTCACGCTGCCGGTAACCGTGATGCAATTTACGTAGTACATCAGTGGAGTGTTAATGTATGGTGTGGTATTGTATGACAACACATCATTGACCCATATTTCGTTGATGGCACTCCTAAAGGGGGATAGTTTAGCCCCTTCTTGAGCTGTACCTTACTTGTACCAGTCCACCTCTTATAATGTTGCAAATAATGCAGTATCAGAATGATGGATGTCCTGCACATAATGCTTATTGTTGCAAAATGACAACTAAAGGTACAATCAGTGGTAACACACTTGGTGTCACGTTTCTAAACCTCATAAGTTCTGAAATATGTGGCTAAAAGATAGCAACAGTGTCACAGGTTCTACATCTACATCTACATCTTCATCCATACTCCGCAAGTCACCTGACGTTGTGTGGCGGAGGGTACCCTGAGTACCTCTATCGGTTCTCCCTTCTATTCCAGTCTCGTATTGTACGTGGAAAGAAGGATTGTCAGTATGCTTCTGTGTGGGCTCTAATCTCTCTGATTTTATCCTCATGGTCTCTTCGCGAGATATACGTAGGAGGGAGCAATATACTGCTTGACTCTTCGGGGAAGGTATGTTCTCGAAACTTTAACAAAAGCCCGTACCGAGCTACTGAGCGTCTCTCCTGCAGAGTCTTCCACTGGAGTTTATCTATCGTCTCCGTAACGCTTTCGCGATTACTAAATGATACTGTAACGAAGCGCGCTGCTCTCCGTTGGATCTTCTCTATCTCTTCTATCAACCCTATCTGGTGCGGATTCCACACTGCTGAGCAGTATTCAAGCAGTGGGCGAACAAGCGTACTGTAACCTACTTCCTTTGTTGTCGGATTGCATTTCCTTAGGATTCTTCCAATGAATCTCAGTCTAGCATCTGCTTTACCGACGATCAACTTTATATGATCATTCCATTTTAAACCACTCCTAATGCATACTCCCAGATAATTTATGGAATTAACTGCTTCCAGTTGCTGACCTGCTATTTTGTAGCTAAATGATAAGGGACCTATCTTTCTTTGTATTCCCATCACATTACACTTGTCTACATTGAGATTCAATTGCCATCACCTGCACCAGGCGTCAATTTGCTGCAGATCCTCCTGCATTTCAGTACAATTTTCCATTGTTGCAACCTCTCGATACACCACAGCATCATCTGCAAAAAGCCTCAGTGAACTTCCGATGTCATCCACCAGGTCATTTATGTATATTGTGAATAGCAACAGTCCTATGGCACTCCCCTGTGACACACCTGAAATCACTCTTACTTTGGAAGACTTCTCTCCATTGAGAATGACATGCTGCGTTCTGTTTTCTAGGAACTCCTCAATCCAATCACACAATTGATCTGGTAGTCCGTATGCTCTTACTTTGTTCATTAAACGACTGTGGGGAACTGTGTCAAACGCCTTGCGAAAGGCAAGAAACACGGCATCTACCTGTGAACCCATGTCTAAGGCCCTCTGAGTCTCGTGGACGAATAGCGCGAGATGGGTTTCACACGACCGTCTTTTTCGAAACCCATGCTGATTCCTACAGAATAGATTTCTAGTATCCATAAAAGACATTATACTCGAACATAATACGTGTTCCAAAATTCTACAACTGATCGACGTTAGAGATATAGGTCTGTAGTTCTGCACATCTATTCGACGTCCCTTCTTGAAAACAGGGATGACCTGTGCCCTTTTCCAATCCTTTGGAACGCTTCGCTCTTCTAGAGACCTACGGTACACCGCTGCAAGAAGGGGGGCAAGTTCCTTCTCGTACTCTGTGTAAAATCGAACTGGTATACCATCAGGACCAGCGGCCTTTCCTCTTTTGAGCGATTTTAATTGTTTCTCTATCCCTCTGTCGTCTATTTCGATATCTACCTTTTAGTCAACTGTGCGACAATCTGGAGAAGGAAGCACAGTGCAGTCTTCCTCTGTGAAACAGCTTTGGAAGAAGACATTTAGTATTTCGGCCTTTAGTCTGTCATCCTCTGTTTCAGTACCATTTTGGTCACAGAGTGTCTGGACATTTTGTTTTGATCCACCTACCGCTTTGACATAGGACCAAAATTTCTTAGGATTTTCTGCCAAGTCAGTACATAGAACTTTACTTTCGAATTCATTGAAAGCCTCTCGCATAGCCCTCCTCACACTACATTTCCTTCGCGTAATTTTTGTTTGTCTGCAAGGCTTTGGCTATGTTTAGGTTTGCTGTGAAGTTCCCTTTGCTTCCGCAGCAGTTTTCTAACTTGGTTGTTGTACCACAGTGTCTCTTTCCCATCTCTTACGATCTTGCTTGGCACATACTCATGTAACGCATATTGTACGATGGTTTCGAACTTTGTCCACTGATCCTCAACACTATCTGTACTTGAGACAAAACCTTTGTGTTGAGCCGTCAGGTACTCTGTAATCTGCTTTTTGTCACTTTTGCTAAACAGAAAAATCTTCCTACCTTTCTTAATATTTCTATTTACGGCTGAAATCATCGATGCAGTAACCGCTTTATGATCGCTGATTCCCTGTTCTGCGTTAACTGATTCAAATAGTTCGGGTCTGTTTGTCACCAGAAGGTCTAATGTGTTATCGCCACGAGTCGGTTCTCTGTTTAACTGCTCAAGGTAGTTTTCAGATAAAGCACTTAAAAATATTTCAGTGGATTCTTTGTCCCTGCCACTCGTTATGAACGTTTGAGTCTCCCAGTCTATATCCGGAAAATTAAAATCTCCACCCAGAACTACAACATGGTGGGGCAATCTACTCGAAATATTTTCCAAATTACTCTTCAGGTTCTGAGCCACAACAGCTGCTGAGCCCGGGGGCCTCTAGACATCCAATTACCATGTCTGAGCCTGCTTTAACCGTGACCTTCACCCGAATCATTTCACAATTCGAATCTCCGTCAATTTCCTTCGATACTATTGCACTTCTTATCGCTATAAACACGCCTCCCCCTTCACTGTCCAGCCTGTCTCTGCGCTATACATTCCAATCTGAGTTTAGGATTTCATTACTGTTTACATGTCGTTTCAGCCAACTTTCTGTCCCAAGTACTATATGGGCGTTGTGACCGTTTATTAATGAGAGCAGTTCTGCGACCTTTCTATAGACGCTCCTGCAGTTTACTATTAGCAGATTAATATTGTTATTCCCTGTTGCATTTTGCCTACTCCTGCCTTGCCGCGTCTCAGGAGGCGTCTTGTCGGGCCTAGGGAGGGAATTCTCTAACCTAAAAAAACCCCATGTGCACTCCACACGTACTCCGCTACCCTCGTAGCCGCTTCCGGCGTGTAGTGCACGCCTGACCTATTCAGGGGACCCTACATTTCTCCACCCGATAGCGGAGGTCGAGAAATTTGCACCCCAGCTCTCCGCAGAATCGTCTGAGCCTCTGGTTTAAGCCTTCCACTCGGCTCCAAACCAGAGGACCGCGATCAGTTCTGGGAACGATACTACAAATAGTTAGCTCTGATTCCACCCCGCGAGCGAGGCTTTCCGCCTTCACTAACTCCGCCAACCACCTGTACGAACTGAGGATGACCTCTGAACCCAGACGGCAGGAGTCATTGGTGCCGACATGAGCAACAATTTGCAGTCGGGTGCACCCAGTGCTCTCTATCGCCGCCGGTAGAGCCTCCTCCACATCTCGGATGAGACCCCCCGGCAAGCAGACAGAGGGAACACTGGCCTTCTTCCCCGACCTTTCCGCTATTTCCCTAAGGGGCTCCATCACCCGCCTAACGTTGGAGCTCCCAATAACTAATAAACCCCTCCCCCCCTGTGCCTGCTCGGACCTTGCTGAAGGAGCGGCCACATGTCCACTCACAGGCAGAGCGGGCGATGCCACACGGCCAGCCTCAACATTGACCCTCCGCCTCGTGCACCGCGAACGCCGCTGAACCCGCCACTCCCCTTGGGGAGAGGGTGGCCCAACCGCGCCCGGTACCCGCGAAGATGTCTCGACAGCAGGAACAGTGGGTGAAGCATCTAACACCTGGGGTGTACCTTGCGACGCACCAGACTCCCCACTGCCGGTACACTCCAAGGCAGCAGCCTGAAGACGGCTGCCCGCGGCTATCAACATGCTCAGCTGTTCGCGAACAGTGGCCAGCTTCTCCTGCGTCCGTACACAGCAGTCACACATCCTATCCATCCTAAGGAATCAATTTACTGAAGAGACTTAATCAACTTTTAACTAGACTGCTAATTCACTAAAGGCGGCTGATTATTGACTAAACTGGGATTGCTAACCACTTCTTGTAGAAAACAATGGAAATAGCACTACCTGTCTCTGGACTGTATTCAAAACAAACACTAGCACTACTAACACTATGACTGACTAAAGGGAATCTCTCTGACTGTATTCAAAACAAACACGAAATCTATGGAACACTATTACTAGCACTCGACAATTAAAGCTTCCTAAAAGCAAAAACACACCGAAGAAGAAGTGACAAATAAGAAAAATATAGTTAATACTTAAATTAAGGTAGCTCGCTGCACAGCAGACGTGAAGCAGACGGCGGTTAGGGCGACACTGACACTACTGGCACTATGGCTGACTAAAGGGAATCTCTCTGACTGTATTCAAAACAAACACGAAATCTATGGAACACTATTACTAGCACTCGACAATTAAAGCTTCCTAAAAGCGAAAACACACCGAAGAAGAAGTGACAAGTAAGAAAAATATAGTTAATACTTAAATTAATATAGCTCGCTGCACAGCAGACGTGAAGCAGCCGGCGGTTAGGGCGACACTGACACTCCCCCAAGGACTGAACGGGAATTACTTTGAATCCCACATTACATTCTGTCGTTTTGCACTTCAGCGGTTGCAAGGTAATCCAGTATTCCTAAGCAATACATTGTTTATGGACGAGGCTTCATTTACAAATCATGGTAATGTGAATCTGCGGAACATGGACTACTGGTCCATGCAAAATCCCCACTGGATTCACTAAGTCACTCATCAACGACAGTGGAATGTCAATGTTTGATGCGATATCATTGATAACTGTATTGTAGGACCCTATTTTTAGCGTGGAACATTGAATGGACAGTGATATGCATCATTTCTTCAACACCCATTAGCGCTTCTCATGGAGGATCTAGGATTGGAAACTCGTCTATCAGTGTGGTTCCAAAAGGATGGATGTCCCGCACACAATGCAAAAGTTGCCAAAGACATTCTAGATGCGACATTCCCAAATAGGTGGATGGCGTGGGGGAGGTACTGTGCAATGGCCAGCACGTTCCCCCTACTTGACGCCATTAGACTTATTTCTCTGGGGCGCAGTGAGAGACAGAGTGTATCAAGAACCTCCAACGACAGCAGAGGATATAGAACATCGCATTACTGCCACGTGTGCGGCAATATCTGTAGAAACTCTACAATCTGTGCAACACTCTCCTGTTACTCGTCTGCAAACGTGTATTGATGCAAACGGAGGGCACTTCGAACATATGTTGATGTGACACAATTTCATTGGTCAGGATGTGGGTGTATTTTCTATGCTGGATATAATGCACAACAATATAGTTCTGTGGGTGACAGGGCACTGGTAAATGTATTTAGCAAGGTGAATTCAAGTATATCTCTAATTGTAACTCTAGTTGTCATTTCACTAGAATAAACATACATTTAAAATTTGAAAAATGTAACTTTGCATTGGACATTTACTTGTTTATTTTTGTGGATTGTGCGGACCTTCCCAATGTGTGAGCTCCTGACCCAGGCAGTGTGAGGTGCACACTTGAGTCTCAGGCCATGCACTAGCTGAGCGCTGCATTTATTTCAAGCGTCAACTTCACTTCGCAATTTCTTGGGATGTAATTGACATATTGCGATGCAACCAACCCCTTTATTTTGTGATTTTTTATGCTACTGGTTGCATACGAAATAATAGGAAGCGGCCATTTAAAAATACACATGTTTGTGTTGAAAATAGTATTTATTTACATTTTAAATTTTCGCATAGTAATTTCATCCTGACGAAAACTATTTTTGAATATCTATTGTTGTTACAGAGATATTTGAGGTGCCGGAGTAAGGTGAGACATATAGGAATCGGTGAAATGTTGCGAGCAATGAGGATAATGGGCAAGGGTCTTAACATTAGTTGATGGGAGGTGACCTAGGGTAGTCCCTGCACTTGCATAAACTGATATGTCTGGATGGCTTAGTGGTCAGAGCATCTTCGTTGTAAGCAGGAGACTCAGGTTTGAATCCTGGTTCGGCACAAATTTTCAATATTCCCCACTAATTTCAATCAATGCCGACTTGCAGCCAATGCCTGTAATTCCTTTGTATATTAATAAGCTCTGTTATTGTTAGTTCTTTAATTCCAGTAACATATTTCAACTGTTTGTACCACAGAAGGTATCTCATACCTTCACTCTCATCATTCGATTCTGGTCTTAAGCATATTGATGTGATGTGACATTCAGTGTGAATAGACCCTGATGTAACACTGATGCGATGCGAGATAACATGAAGTGTCAGTTTGCTGAAGTCCGATGTGAACTGGCCTTTAGAAATAATAGAAATTAAAAAAGGGAAAAGAGAGTTGTGTAGCCTCGCATTTTCAGTTGAATGAGAGACCAAATTGAATTGTTGTTGTCTTCAGTCCTGAGACTGGTTTGATGCAGCTCTCCATGCTACTCTATCCTGTGCAAGCTTCTTCATCTCCCAGTACCTACTGCAACCTACATCCTTCTGAATCTGCTTAGTGTATTCATCTCTTGGTCTCCCTCTACGATGTTTACCCTCCACACTGCCCTCCAATGCTAAATTTGTGATCCCTTGATGCTTCAAAACATGTCCTACCAACCGATCCCATCTTCTAGTCAAGTTGTGCCACAAACTTCTCTTCTCCCCAATCCTATTCAATACCTCCTCATTAGTTACGTGATCTATCCACCTTATCTTCAGCATTCTTCTGTAGCACCACATTTCGAAAGCTTCTAGTCTCTTCTTGTCCAAACTAGTAATAGTCCATGTTTCACTTCCATACATGGCTACACTCCAAACAAATACTTTCAGAAACGACTTCCTGATACATAAATCTATATTCGATCTTAATAAATTTCTCTTCTTCAGAAACGCTTTCCTTGCCATTGCCAGTCTACATTTTATATCCTCTCTACTTCGACCATCATCAGTTATTTTACTTCCTAAATAGCAAAACTCCTTTACCACTTTAAGTGTCTCATTTCCTAATCTAATTCCCTCAGCATCACCCAACTTAATTCGACTACATTCCATTATCCTCGTTTTGCTTTTGTTGATGTTCATCTTAAATCCTCCGTTCAAGATACTGTCCATTCCGTTCAACTGCTCTTCCAAGTCCTTTGCCGCCTGTGGCAGAATTACAATGTCATCGGCGAACCTCAAAGTTTTTACTTCTTCTCCATGAATTTTAATACCTACTCCGAATTTTTCTTTTGTTTCCTTTACTGCTTGCTCAATATACAGATTGATAAACATCGGGGAGAGGCTACAACCCTGTCTCACTCCTTTCCCAACTACCGCTTCCCTTTCATGTCCCTCGACTCTTATGACTGCCATCTGGTTTCTGTTCAAATTGTAAATAGCCTTTCGCTCCCTGTATTTTACCCCTGCCACCTTCAGAATTTGAAAGAGAGTATTCCAGTCAACATTGTCAAAAGATTTCGCTAAGTCTACAAATGCTAGAAACGTAGGTTTGCCTTTTCTTAATCTTTCTTCTAAGATAAGTCGTAAGGTCAGTATTGCCTCACGTGTTCCAACATTTCTACGGAATCCAAACTGACCCTTCCCGAGGTCCACATCTACCAGTTTTACCATTTGTCTGTAAAGAATTTGCGTTAGTATTTTGCAGTTGTGACTTATTTAACTGATAGATCGGTAATTTTCACATCTGTCAGCACCTGTTTTCTTTGTAATTTGAATTATTATACTCTTCTTGAAGTCTAAGGGTATTTCGCCTGTCTGATGCATCTTGCTCACCAGCTGGTAGAGTTTTGTCAGGACTGGTTGTCCCAAGGTCGTCAGTAGTTCTAAGGGAATGTTGTCTACTCCGGGGGCCTTGTTTCGACTCAGGTCTTTCAGTGCTCTGTCAGACTCTTCACTCAGTATCTTATCTCCCATTTCGTCTTCATCTACATCCTCTCCCTTTTACATAATATTGTCCTCAAGTACATCGCCGTTGTATAAACCTTCTATATACTCCTTCCACCTTTCTGCCTTCCCTTCTTTGCTTAGAACTTGGTTGCCATCTGAGCTCTTGATATTCATACACGTGGTTCTCTTCTCTCCAAAGGTCTCTTTAATTTTCCTGTAGGCAGTATCTATCTTACCCCTAGTGAGATAAGCTTCTACATCCTTACATTTGTCCTCTAGCCATCCCTGCTTAGCCATTTTGCGCTTCCTGTCGATCTCATTTTTCAGACATTTGTATTCCTTTTTGCCTGCTTCATTTACTGCATTTTCATATTTTATCCTTTCATCAATTAAATTGAATATTTCTTCTGTTACCCAAGGATTTCTAGCAACCCTCGTCTTTTTACCTACTTTATCCTCTGCTGCCTTCACTACTTCATCCCTCAGAGCTACCCATTCTTCTTCTACTGAGTTTCTTTCCCCAATTCTTGTCAATTGTTCCTTTATGCTCTCCTTGAAACTCTGTAAAACCTCTGGTTCTTTCAGCTTATCCAGATCCCATGTCCTTAAATTCCCAACTTTTTGCAGTTTCTTCATTTTTAATCTACATTTCATAACCAATAGATTATGGTCAGAGTCCACATCTGCCCCTGGAAATGTCCTACAATTTAAAACCTGATTCCTAAATCTCTGTCTTACCATTATATAATCTATCTGATACCTTCTAGTATCTCCCGGAGTCTTCCATGTATACAACCTTCTTTTATGATTCTTGAACCAAGTGTTAGCTATGATTAACTTATGCTCTGTGCAAAATTCTACCAGATGGCATCCTCTTTCATTTCTTAGCCCCAATCCATATTCACCCACTATGTTTCCTACTCTCCCTTTTCCTACTGACGAATTCCAGTCACCCATGACTATTAAATTTTTGTCTCCCTTCACTACCTGAATAATTTCTTTTATCTCATCATACATTTCATCAATTTCTTCATCATCTGCAGAGCTAGTTGGCATATAAACTTGTACTACTGTAGTAGGCATTGGGCTTTGTGTCTATCTTGGCCACAATAATGCGTTCACTATGCCGTTTGTAGTAGCATACCCGCACTCCTATTTTTTTATTCATTATTAAACCTACTCCTGCATTACCCCTATTTGATTTTGTATTTATAACCCTGTATTCACCTGACCAAAAGTCTTGTTCCTCCTGCCACCGAACTTCACTAATTCCCACTATATCTAACTTTAACCTATCCATTTCCCTTTTTAAATTTTCTAACCTATCTGCCCGATTAAGGGATCTGACATTCCACACTCCGATCCGTAGAACGCCAGTTTTCTTTCTCCTGAGAACGAATTGAATTATTCACACATTTTAGACAATCTTAGATCTTCATCCATAAATAGATAATCATACAACTACCCACTCCTGTGTACATAGTTCCACTCCAGTCTACATTTATTCACAGTTATTATAACACTACCCGAATAAAGGTCATAATGCTATACAAATTTTATAGTTTAAGCAATATCACCTAGAAACAGCAGCTGACAACCCTATTGTGACGTCATAGCCAAGTAGTGATCATAATCATAGCAGCCAATACCAAAATAAAAATGGTTAGCAGAGAGAACATTTATAGTTATTTATGTGGACATGAGGCAGAAATAATTGACAATGCATACCTTCGATTAATATTGTGCATAGCATATACACTGAGCTGACAAAATAGTCCTAACATCATAACGAACCTTCTTTTTCCTGCTGTAGTGCAGCAATTAGACATCGCATAGATTCAACAAGCTGTTGGAAGTCGTCTGCAAAATTATTGAGCCGTGCCACCCCTATAGCCGTCCATAATTGCCAAAGTGTTGCTAGTCCAGGATTTTATGCACAAACCGACCTCTCAATTATGTCCCACACAATGTTCAATGGTGTTCATGTCATGTGACCTGGGTGGAAAATCATTCACTTGAATCGTTCATAATATTCTTCAAACCAGTCGTGATGAATTATGGTCTGGTGGCATGATGCATTGGCATCCATAAAAAATCAATGTTTTTTGGGAACGTGAAGCCTGTGAAAGTTGCAAATGGTCTCCAAGTAGCTAAACATAACCATTTCCAGTCTGCTGGACCAGAGGACCCCCATTATGGAGCCACCACCACGTTGCACAATGCCTTTTTGACATCGTGGGTCCATGGCTCTATGGGGTCTGCGCCACATTCGAACCTTACCATCTGCTCCTACCAATGACATTGGAACTCATATGACCAGGTCACGGTTTTTCATTCGTCTAAGGTCCAACTGATATGGTCACCAGCCCAGGTGAGGGGCTGCAGGTGATGTGCTGTTAGCAAAGTAAATTGCATCGGTCATCTGCTGCCATACCCCATTAACACCAAATTTCGCCTTACTATCTTACCAGCTACATTTGTTGCATGTTCAACATTGATTTCTGTGGTTATTTCGCACAGTGTTGCTTGTCTGTTAGCACTGACAAATATAGACAGGCATTGCTGCTCTCGATCGTTAAGTGAAGGCTGTCAGCAACTGCACTGTCTGTGATGATAGGTAATGCTTGAAATCTGGTATTCTTGGCACACTCTTGACTCGGTGAATCTCATAATATTGAATCCCCCACCAATTTCCAAACTGTAATGTCCCATCCATCTATCTCCAGTTACCACTCCACAATCAATGTCTGTTAATTCCTATCATGTGGTCATAATCACCTCAGAAACCTTTACTGATGAATCACTTAAGTACAAATGACAGTTCCACCAATGCACTGCTATTTTATACCTTGTGTATGCAACACTATTGCCATCTGTGTATGAGTACATCGATATTCCACAAGTTATGTCAAATCTGTGTACAACATGGCTAGCAAGTTTATAAAGAAATATACTGATGACTTTGAAAAAATACGTTCATTTTGTGTGTATGAACTGTTAGGAACATATGAAGTATTTTTGAGCCAACAGTAGTTGCTCAGTAAAACAACATTTATAAACTTAAGCACAAAGGCATGCATATCACACTATTTTCTGTTACCAATACAGTTTCATGTCAAATTGAATGACAAGAATTTTATTTTACAGAACTCCTTTTGGATAGAGCTCCACTTTCTAATGATTATCAGTCTCAATATGCAGTAAATAAAAGGACTGCACAGATAGATCGATACACATAAAAATTAATACACTCTTCTTTCGCCACTTTCACCGATTTTTTTTCTGTTAAGATAGCGCATCAACTTTATCTTTCAGTTCCTGAAGGGTGTGCTATTAATTTTTTTGTTAAATACTCATTCTGGCTAGCTACACTAATCTTGACACTTTCCTGTATGACTGCTGCCTACAATGTGTTTTTACTTCTGGTTGCTCTCTGGATGGTCCTGCATCTGAAGATAGGTAAGTTGGAAAGATCGGAAAATTGGCTAGCATGGCATTTGAATCAAGTCATGGTTTTGAAAGTGAAGTAGTTATGATTTTTCCATCTGTGGCAGATACATTCCAGATAATGCCACTTGCTTTGAAATGCTTGTGACACACATGAAAATGGGCACTGAAGTATATTTATCATAATATATTGAAGCCAAGTGATCCGACAAACAATAATATGACATAATCTAAAACATGCATTACTAAATTACGTTCAAAACAAAATTTACCACTGAATAATTACTATCCACGAGATCCTGCCATGGAATTCAACGGAATCACTTCTGTATCATTAAATGAATTCTGTATCATTTAGGACACTTGTACATGTGAACCTTGTTTCCTACTGTATAATAACCATTACTTTTTCGGTACACAGTATTTCATAACCATAATGAAGTTGGAACTGCATAAACATATATTATGTTGCGTTAGCCTCACACGAAGAAAATGTATGGTTTGATTTCTGTGTACATAAATAACAACCTCATAACGACCACATAGCCCAGCGAGTTTTTTTATACACAACTCTTTGTTGATACAACACAAGTCAGCTGTTAACCTTCGCCACTTTTCTCTGACATCACAACTTCTAGTTCTCGCAGTTGTTCAGCCTTTCCAGCTAGGTGATGTACGTTTGAGTCGAGAATTGATAGATTAAGAGAGTAACATGTTTATCTCTGCTTTGATGTCAGCTTTGGAATCAGTTGCCTACTAGAAAATGGGTTTCTAAAGACAGAGTCACACTAGACATCAACGGACCGTCATGTCATCTCACATCATGACACCGTCACTCCGTACACACTGAATGATACCTCAAATCAGCTCACTTAGTCCAGTACTGAACCGTGCCACTGAGGTTGTGAGTTACAATCCATGGTACAGAAACAGGGAGTAGTGTGTTGGAATTGAGGAACTAACAACGATAAAGTTTATTAATGGCCAAGGAAAACTCCATAACAGATGTCCTTGATTAGTTTTGTGTGGCAGAATGCTGAGGAGTGAAATACCATTTCAAAACTTCCACATTTATTTGCTATCAAAAATATGAACATACTGAACAATATTAATAAGGAAATATGTACAGATTGTTTACCTTACGAGTTATGTTGTTTTCCTTATGTAGCAAATGACGTCATAAATAACTGTTTCTCTTCTTCAATAGATCTGACTTTTTTCGTTGTACATCTACTCATGTTCTTATTTGCACACAGTGCAGGCATCACTGCTGTTATGTGATAAAGAAATCTTTACAAATATTTTGCCTCGCTTAAGAAAGAACACTCAATAAAGGAAACAGTCAAATGCTGATGGAACATTTGCAATAAAACTAAACAAAATAATTAAAAAAAAAGGAATTAAAGATTAAGAAAATACAAAAGCACAGTATCCACTACTACAACATGAGTGAGAGCGGCGAAAATACATTAGCTTGCGATCTTAGCAGACGACGGCGCAGGTTCTCCTCCCCCCCCCCCCCCCCACACACACACACCATCCCTCTCCCACCACAATTAACGTCACTGTCAAAACTTTCTTCTCGAGAAACCTTGATGGTGACTTAAAGTGACGCCTATTGCTTAAGTGGATGTTTCCATTTAAAATGTATTGTGGAATGTTTTAACATGATGAGACAGCAGGTGTGACTCGCTCTTAACCCCAAACCTAGGTCATACAAAAATAATAAAGCTTCTTTGAACGAAGGCAAAAAGTGTTTCTTTTAGTTAGTACAACATAGAATGTTTCACCAGTAATCCACAGCTGAAACAGTTAAAATGACCAGTACAATTCAATCGGTTTCGAGTTATGAGTGTTTTGTTCCGGCCGCTGCCAACACACCGGAGTTGACAATAGAGTATGTGTGTGTACCTTAGGCGTTACGAAGTAACTGTCGTGCGGTGTCGCGGCAATCCAGCAAGCACATGTGTAGTGCTAGAACTACATGATGAAAGTGCAGCTTGTTCGCCCAGCAGCTGTCTTGTCTTAGCTTTTGGTAGGAGTAACTTGCGACTTCCGTTCCCCCTCACTGCTTGAAAAGTCAGTGGAGATGTTGTCAAGAAACTATGTATATTGTAGTCAGATGGGACCAGATAAAAATCATTCAGTCAATATTAAAAACTGCCATCATTATCTTGACTGCAGCTTGTACGGAGGTAGTTCAAGCTGCCACTGGAGCCTGACTCATCGCATCACTTTGTAGTGAAATTACTTCAGTTACATGTGGAAATCCTGTTTCCAGCCAAGAACCACAAGATAAATAATTTTTTACGAACTGCCCTTTCATGAGTAGTCGCATGCAAGTGGAGTAATTCACTTCTTTTTCGAATCGCTAAAATGTAATACAATTTAATTATGAAAGAAATTTCGTTTGAATAAAAGAATCTTTGTTACTGTATCGATAAACGACGTAGCATTTGTTTTCTTGGTTGTAGTAACTTTGAAATTGCTCTTTGAAGAGGGCATTAGAGCTTTCCATTAGTGTCTTTGGGAGCAGTTGAAGGTAACAAAGATTATTACAGTGTTATGAACTATGCAATTGTCTTTTAACGAAAAGACAGTGTTGATTTGTGATCGAAACATTGGAGTATACGCCTTCATAGTGAAAACTTTGTGTGTGCCCGATGTCTAGTTCTCGTGTGCTCGATAGTTCCGTAGATCCTGCAGCCAAGAAGAGAAAAGTTGCTACAGGAGACTCAGTAGTAGCGTCCTCTTGCTCCTCGCGCTCAGCAGAAATGGAGCAACCGGGATCATCCAACTGTGCCCCCGAGATCGACGAAGGACTTTATTCAAGGCAGTTGTATGTACTTGGTCATGATGCCATGCGACGCATGGCGTCCTCGAATGTTTTAATATCTGGTCTTGGCGGCTTGGGAGTCGAAGTGGCCAAAAATGTGATTCTTGGTGGTGTCAGAGCTGTCACGCTACATGATGAAGTTTCTTGCACAATGTCAGATTTGTGCTCACAGTTTTACTTATCTGAAGCTTCATTAGGAAAAAATAGGGCAGAAGCCAGTCTCAAACAACTGTCTGAATTGAATAATTACGTTCGTACTCAGGCGTATACCGGTCCACTGACTGAGGATTTTTTGAAACAGTTCAGAGTTATTGTTTTAACAAATAGTAAACTTGACGAGCAGCTGAGAATCGCGGAAACCGCACGTGCCTTCAATATCGCACTTATAATTGCAGACAATAAAGGACTATTTTCACAGGTGTTCTGTGACTTTGGTGATGAATTTACTGTCGTGGACACAAATGGCGAGGCGCCCTTAACTGCGATGATAGCCAGCGTATCCAATGACATTGAGGGAGTTGTTACATGTCTGGACGATACTCGTCACGGGCTAGAGGACGGCGATTACGTTACTTTCTCGGAGATTGTTGGAATGACAGAACTGAATGGCTGTGAACCAATAAAAATTAAAGTTCTGGGTCCTTATACGTTTAGCATTGGTGATACAAGTAGTTATTCAAAGTATGTGAGTGGTGGTATAGTCACCCAGGTCAAAGTTCCAACTGTTATGCAGTTCAAACCATTGAAAGAGGCCCTTAAAGAACCAGAATTTGTAATCACAGATTTTTCAAAATTTGAGAGAGCTCCACAGCTGCATTTGGCTTTCCAAGCTCTCCACAAGTACCATGAGCAGAATGGGGACTATCCAAGGCTCTGGAACAATGATGATGCAGCTGCTTTCAAGTCACTTTGCAAGAAATTGAGTGTGAATGGTGGAAGTGACTATGAGGTTGGTGGTGATCTTCTAGATATTTTCCCAAAAATATGTAGAGGAGATGTTAGCCCATTGAATGCAGCCATTGGTGGAATAGTTGCTCAAGAAGTAATGAAAGCTTGCAGTGGAAAATTTACTCCAATTTATCAATGGCTTTACTTTGATGCCTTGGAATGTTTGCCTAAAGATCTCACTGCAGAAAATCCTGAAAATTATATGCCAACAGGCAGTCGTTATGATGGGCAGATTGCTGTATTTGGAAAGGAATTCCAAGATAAACTGGGTAAACTTAATTACTTCATTGTTGGTGCAGGTGCCATTGGATGTGAACTTCTAAAGAACTTTGCTATGATGGGTGTTGGAGCAGGTGAGGGTGGTAAAGTTATTGTGACAGACATGGATCTCATTGAGAAGTCAAATCTCAATCGCCAGTTCTTGTTTCGACCACATGATGTCCAGCGCCCGAAGTCTATAACTGCTGCTAGAGTTGTTAAACAGATGAATCCATATTTAAATATTGAGGCTCATGAAAATCGTGTTGGTCCAGAGTCTGAGAAAGTGTACGATGATAGTTTCTTTGAAGGCCTTGATGGTGTTGCAAATGCTTTGGATAATGTTGATGCCCGCATATATATGGATCGTCGATGTGTATATTATCGCAAACCACTTCTGGAATCGGGGACGTTAGGAACAAAGGGCAATACTCAGGTAGTTGTTCCATTTTTGACAGAATCGTACAGTTCGTCACAAGATCCACCGGAGAAAAGCATTCCAATATGTACCTTAAAGAATTTCCCCAATGCAATTGAGCACACACTACAGTGGGCAAGAGATTCATTTGAAGGTCTGTTTCACCAAGCAGCTGAAAATGCTGCTCAGTACCTCTCTGACCCTTCATTCATAGACCGAACAATGAAGCTTCCAGGAGTGCAGCCATTGGAAATTCTAGAGTCACTTAAGAAAGCTTTAGTTGATCAGAGACCATTAAGTTTTGATGATTGTGTTGCATGGGCCCGGTGCTATTGGCAAGAGCAATATAATGACCAAATTCGCCAACTTTTGTTTAATTTCCCTCCAGATCAGCTTACATCAAGTGGACAGCCATTTTGGTCAGGACCAAAAAGATGTCCAAAACCCCTTGAATTTTCAGTTGACAATTCTCTTCATTTGGATTACATTGTTGCTGCTGCTAATTTGAAAGCAGAGGTGTATGGTATTCCACAAAACCGTGATCGTGAAGCTGTTGCTCGAATTGCTGCGAAGGTGCAAGTACCAGTTTTCGTTCCAAAACAAGGTGTTAAAATATCAGTAACTGATTCACAGGATCAGATGTCTAATGGAACTGGTGCTGTTGATCATGATCGCATAATACAATTGCAGAAGGAGTTGCCTGGTATCAGTGAGCTGGGTAATCTTCAGATAAAGCCATTGGAATTTGAAAAGGACGATGACACCAATATGCATATGGACTTTATTGTTGCTGCTTCTAATCTGCGTGCTGAAAATTACGGTATTCCAATAGCAGATCGTCACAAGAGTAAGCTTATTGCTGGTAAGATTATTCCTGCTATTGCTACAACTACATCAGTAGTTGGTGGCCTTGCGTGTCTTGAGCTATACAAATTAGCACAGGGCTTTAAAAATATTGATGTCTTCAAGAATGGTTTTATTAACTTGGCCTTACCATTCATCAGCTTTTCTGAGCCAATTTCAGCTCCAAAAAATAAGTATTATGACACAGAATGGACATTATGGGACCGGTTTGAAGTAGTGGGAGAACTCACTCTCAAAGAGTTCCTTGATTACTTCAGAACTAAATATAATCTGGAAATCACAATGTTGTCCCAAGGTGTTTGTATGCTTTACTCATTTTTCATGTCTAGATCAAAGTGTGCAGAACGCATGGGACTTCCAATGTCTGAAGTTGTAATGAAAGTCTCAAAAAAGAAAATTGAGCCACACGTTAAAGCTCTGATATTTGAATTGTGTTGTAATGATGATAGTGGTAATGATGTTGAAGTTCCCTACGTTCGTTACACACTCCCAAATTAAGTTATTGTATTATTTGGTTCTAAATTCAACCAGATATTTTCTCATGTTTTCAATGTTTAAATCTAATTTGAGCTTACAGTGTGGCTGTGAATTTTATATTTTCACATTCAGTAATTTTTGTTCTTCTGTGTTTAGAATTTACAGTATTTTTAATAATAATGCCACAAAGTTCCAATATTTTTTATAGAAGTAGGGTGAAATTTATATCTGTGGAAAGTTATTGAGGCAGTTCATTTAGATTGTGCAGAATAATTTACAGGAAGTTTACTTCATGCATTTAACACACCTGTGCTCAAATCTAAATTTTTAAAAAGTATTCCATAGATTATAGGACTAAAACTAATGGATATGTCAATATTTTCAGTTTATATGTAGCCTGCTTACATCTCAGTATGAACTGTAGTGGATGAAGTGCTATATATGGTTGCGCATATAGTGAGATTGCTATATAAACAAAGGGAGTCTCATTATTGTATTCATAAATAAGATGCAAAAAAGCTCTTATCTTTTGTGTAATCTTTTTTATGAGTGATGTCTCAATTTGTACTTATGAATAAAGTGTTCGCTGATACATTGTTTTATTAATGTTACAAAATCATATGATGTCCCCTTAAGTTTTAACTATCATGCATGGGCTCAAATGTGTATGCGCTTGATCAGGCTGTAAGAACTGTCCAGTAGATGTTTTTGTGTATTTCAATCTTAATAATAATGTGTGTGTGCCCGAAGTATCATACTGCAATGGTTATATATACATACATAAACCTGTTGTGCTGTGTGTGTGTGTGTGTGTGTGTGTGTGTGTGTGTTTGTTAGAGAGAGAGAGAGAGAGAGAAATCAAAAATAATTTTGTAGTTTTCACTTAATTGGCCTCTCTATTCAGTGTGCAATACTGGTGTGAATTTGCAATATAAAAAAGTAATTTCTGCAGAGACTGTAAATTCATTTGGTGTAGTTTGTTATTACAAAGAACTTAGACTACATGCTTGTCCTTTTGAGTGATAACTGTTGTTTTCCTTTATTTGAAAAGTCACTAAGCTGTTTGTTCACAGATGAAGGAATGGCCTATGTAGGTACAAAATTTAATCCAGGATATTTCTAAATACACAACAGGAAAGTTCTATTGACTCATGCTGGAGCTTTATCCAAAGTATGGCATAGTATAAAATTGAATAGATATTGACTTACTCCAATGGAATGTAGTGCAAATCAGTTTGGTAAAACATTGGAGGATTAGTTGCAGATGTCCAGTACGATGTAAACCCTCGAAGGATATTGAGAAGTGAACAGCAACAGATAGACTCAGATTAATGCTACATTAAAAAACTTCATGATAGATTTCTTGGTTGATTACTGTGTGAAGAGGAGCGTGGTGTTTTGTTGTTCGTACAATCCTTCTGAAGGAATATTTGGTGCCAAAAGTTACAGACCCTTTCATGAATATTTGTCTTTACTGATATGTCAGAAGGTTCACAAAGCATGTAACTGTATCCCCCACCCCACAAAAAAAGAAAAAGAACCTTTAGAGGTCCCTGATGAATTTGTGCTCTATACAGAATATTAAAACATATATTACATGGTCAAAATATACTTCTTATGAGCAGGACAGTAATTTCACAATCGAGTAGCTTCTAATCAAACACTGCTTAACATGGAGTTCTCTTAATATTTGTGTGTTGGTTTTATTTTATCAATGAAACAGGAGAGAAAAACTCACGTAATGTGGCCTCCAAACTGATGCTGAATCCTAGTGTAACTGTAGTTGTTGGATGTGTCAAATGACTATTTAGATAGTGGTGATTAGGGCAGTTTAAAATTTTAATTGTAATTTGGCTTTGGTCTCATCAGCAGTAATAGTTGTGTTTGTATTTCCTTGATTGTCTCAGATGCTTTGGTAATGGAAAACTTTAAATTGCCAAACTCTCACCCAGTTCGCCCTTCAGTGTGGTTTTACTAGTAAACTACTGGTATAAGCATGATACTATTTAACTGTGTGAATACAGAGGTTTTAATGTGGCATATCTGTGGAGCACAGTTAAATGATATTTGTTTGAGTACAACAAAATTGTTCTTCATTATTCAGTGTAATTTATTGTTCATCCAAATTTTAGCATTTGATTTTGTACTACTACTGTTCAAAGATGGGAAGAAGGGTGACATTCAACTACAGATATCAAACATGCCCATCTGAGAACACTTACTGGCAGAGAATTTAGTATCTGAAGCAACAGCTTTTCTCTTCAGAACTATTAAAAAAAAAAAAAAAAAAAAAAATCCCCTTCTGGTGATACACTTCATTAACTGTTATTTTTCATATTTTGCTCATGTTTATTTTAGCTAGGTTTGGAAACAATATGTCCACAGCTCGCGGTAGCGTTCTCACGTCACTCGCACGGGGTCCCGGGTTCGATTCCCGGTGGGGTCAGGGATTTTTCCTGTCTTATTATGACTGGGTGTTGTTGTTTTCATCATTCATCCCCATTACAGTTGGAGGAAGGCAATGGCAAACCACTTCCGCTAGGACCTTGCTACTGTATTGGATCTGTTAACAAATGAACGTTGCAAGAAGATATGTTGCTGTATGAAGACAAACTTTGCATGAATGATAATGCAGTTAAAGTTGTCATTTATCACTAACTGTTCCCAAAAAATACAATTTAGCCAAGCCTTTTTCCCCTCTCTTCCACTGGTACGTTAATGCTCCATCCCCCCCCCCCCCCCCTTAAACCATGATATGATCTCCCACCTTCCATACTGCTTTAACCTACCTACTTTACTTACAGCAGTTTCAGGTAAGTAGTTATTTTTCTGTCTCTCTCACTTCCCCATTCTGCTGTTTGATATTTTCATTTTTTATTTTGGATTTCAATAACTTATATAAACTTCCACATGGGAAAAATATATTAAAAACAAAGATTCCAGGACTTACCAAGCGGAAAGACTTACCTTAGGGATTGGAATGACTCCTTACCCTCTCCCTTAAAACCCACATCCTTTCATCTTTCCTTTTCCTTCCCTCTTTCCTGATGAAGCAGCCGCAGGTTGCGAAAGCTCGAAATTCTGTGTGTGTGTGTTTGTGTTTTATTTATTGTGCCTATCTACCGGCGCTTTCCCGCTTGGTAAGTCCTGGAATCTTTGTTTTTAATATATATAATCTATCAGCAATAACTTTTTAATTTATGAGATCCGAGAGAATGAAGAACTATTGGGCTGACAGGAGACTGAAAAATTCTTTGTGTAAAGTTGGCTCGAGTGGTACAGTGAAGGCCATAAAATGTAAACTAATAATAATAATAATATAACATTGTTTGTATAATTGTGATGTTGCAATTGTGCTAACACAATTTGCTCAAGTTAACATTATTTTGCTTTATAGGCAGAAAGATGTTCTTTTCCCAACTACATGTAATCCGTGGACTAGTCTCCTTTTCTGTTGTCATAATTTGGTTTGTCATTATATTGAATGGCTGTATCATCTGTTCAATCCCTCCCCCACATAATTTAAATTTTTTGTGATATTGTACCTTCTAAACATGTTTCCTTAAGAACAACACATTCTGGCCATTTTTAGCTGCAGGCAAATCATCATTTTGAAAAGTATTGTTAAGTGGATGTTTAGTATCTGTCTACCATTGGAAAAATGAATTGTCTCTTCATACTAAAGGCACATGCTGCCTCTAATCAAAATGAATAGAGTAGTGTACAGGTCTCAGTATTTGTGCTGTTGTCTGTAGTTATTTTTGTGTAATTTGAATCATATGAGTTTCCCCAGAGGAAAATGGCGTCATCTTTTGGTATTTTACTAAGATCCTGGTTATTAACCAGTATAATATCATTTTCCCAGAACAGGACAACTTTCATAGAGCAAGATCATCAATTGCTTAGTTTGCCTCCAAATTGAATATATTTTCATATTTGTAGCCCTCTTCCTTCGTATTTTACCTCTAAAATGTAGTAGCTGTATAGGTCATTTATTTAAATAAAAAAGGTGCCTATACAACTGAAATACAAACCCACTCACTCTTATGTCTCAAACTGAAATTGAAAGTTACTCTTACCTGCATGCTGGTACATGGATCCAAATTTGATAAATCAGCTACTTAAGATTAGAGGTTATTAAGGTGACCTCTACAGTTTATTGCAAACACTAGGAAAAATACCCATATCAGGAAACAAGCCAAACTGAAATAAAATTGTTTAAATTTCTCACTTTTGTTGAGGAATAGGTGAAACTGATGTTTCTACTTCTAATCAGAAAGACCTAGGGCCATGTGAATCACAGATGTTTCTTTGTGTGATCACTTACTTGAGAAACTTTGTCAATCTCTTCTTTGCTCTTGGAGTCACAGGAACTATCATTTGAACAGTTTTCTAAAGCTACTACTAGTAATTCTTGTAGCCTGACTTTCATTTTCTTACTAAGACATCTTCAGAATTGTAAAATCTAAAAATAAATCAAAAAATACTATAAATAACTATATCTCATAAACTTGCTGACAGCTCAAAAATGTAACACCGACTGCGAGGTTGGGTGTGACATACCCTACCCAGCTTTGACGTGTATCTCCCTCTGACTTAACAATAAACTCAACACTGCATCTAATCAGCACTTCAAAACACCTGGGTATGATGTACCCGACCTCTTTCACACCGGGTTAAAGTTAAATTTACACAAAGAAGGCAGGATGTGTAAATGAAAAATCTTTATATTTTGTGCAAAATGAAGAGATTACCTTGGTACCTTTTTGGTGTAATTTACAAAATTTGCCTGGAGTGATTTGTCATGTGTTGTTTTCTGTGGTATTAATGCACATCTACCGAAAACTTCATTCTATCCAAATACGTGTACAAAATTTCAAGCAACAAATATTTGCCATAATCCACTAATTATGTGGTGGTATGTTCCATACTCCATATGTGGTACTTCCAACTATTGAAGGCAATTTCCTTAAAATCTTAAGATCAAAAGCTGTGGAAACCACGATCCATTACAGGTCAGTGAGTAAACTAATATCTTATCTCTGAAACACCATGCATACTACACTGTAACAGGGATGCTAAGGTTTTTCATTTACATTAGTTGGAGACAATTCTCAATTACACTCAGTTTGCTTGAGAGGCTAATAGTCTGTCTGCTTTGGTTTTGTTTGGTTAAGAAACACTCACCTGTGGCAATTTACGGATATAAAAAAAATTATTACTTCTCAGAAAAAGATTGCCAGAAACGAATGGTGTGTCTCTGTGAAGCACCTACAGTGTGCTTACTGCTGGAGGAAGTGAGTTGAGTACAAAATGTATCAAAAATTTGCATACATGGAACAATTTTGAGTGTGGTGTCAAAAAAATATTGATCCAATGATACACTATCCTGTTGCACTGCACGAAGCACAGATTTTTTTTCATCATGGAATGGTTGCTAACACTGAGTTAGGGTTCTGTGTTGTCCAGTACCTTGTGTTCTATGAATTCACCTGACCAGAAAGGTGAAACCATGCTCCATCATTCATTGTTGTTGTGATCTTCAGTCCTGAGACTGGTTTGATGCAGCTCTCCATGCTACTCTATCCTGTGCAAGCTTCATCATCACCCAGTGCCTACCACAACCAACATCCTTCTGTACCTGCTTAGTATATTCATCTCTTGGCCTCCCTCTACGATTTTTACCCTCCCTGCTGCCCTCCAATACTAAATTGGTGATCCCTTGATGCCTCTGAACATGTCCTACCAACTGATCCCTTCTAGTCAAGTTGTGCCACAAACTCATCTTCTCCCCAATCCTATTCAATAATTCCTCATTAGTTACTTGATGTAACCATCTAATCTTCAGCATTCTTCTGTAGCACCACATTTCAAAAGCTTCTATTCTCTTCTTGTCCAAAAGATTTATCGTCTATGTTTCACTTCCATACATGGCTACACTCCATACAAATACTTTCAGAAACGATTTCTTGACGCTTAAATCTGAATTTGACGTTAACAAATTTCTCTTCTTCAGAAACACTTTCCTTGCTATTGCCAGTCTACATTTTATATCTTCTCTACTTCGACCATCATCAGTTATTTTGCTCCCCAAATAGCAAAACTCCTTTACTACTTTAAGTGTCTCATTCCCTCAGCATCACCCGATTTAATTTGACTACATTCCATTACCCTTGTTTTGCTTTTGTTGATGTTCATCTTATATCCTCCTTTCAAGACACTGTCCATTCTGTTCAACTGTTCCTGCAAGTCCTTTGCTGTCTCGGACAGAGTTAGAATGTCATTGGTGAACCTCAACATTTTTATTTCTTCTCCCTGGATTTTAATATGTACTCCGAATTTTTCTTTTGTTTCCTTCACTGCTTGCTCAATATACAGATTGAACAACATCGGGGATAGGCTACAACCCTGTCTCACTCCCTTCTCAATCACTGCTTCCCTTTTGTTTCCTTCACTGCTTGCTCAATATACAGATTGAACAACATCGGGGATAGGCTACAACCCTGTCTCACTCCCTTCTCAATCACTGCTTCCCTTTCATGTCCTTGACTCTTATAACTGCCATCTGGTTTCTGTACAAATTGTGAATAGCCTTTTGCTCCCTGTATTTTACCCCTGCCACCTTCAGAATTTGAAAGAGAGTATTCCAGTCAACATTGTCAAAAGCTTTCTCAAAGTCTACAAATACCAGAAATGTAGGTTTGGCTTTCCTTAATCTAGCTTCTAAGATAAGTCGTAGGGTCAGTATTTCCTCACTCTACGGAATCCAAACTGATCTTCACCGAGGTCTGCTTCTACTAGTTTTTCCATTTGCCTGTAAAGAATTCACATTAGTGTTTTGCAGCCATGACATATTAAACTGATAGTTCGGTAATTTTCACATCTGTCAACAGTTGCTTTCTTTGGGATTGGAATTATTATAGTCTTCTTGAAGTCTGAGGGTATTTCACCTCTCTCCTACATCTTGCTCACCAGATGGTAGAGTTTTGTCAGGACTGGCTCTCCCAAGGCTGTCAGTGGTTCTAGTGGAATGCTGTCTACTCCTAATGAAATGGAAAGGATCTAACAAACCATCATTAACATTATTCACAAGCCATGCACTGTAATTTAACGTTCCTATCATCTCCCTCCCCCTATACTTGCTGCACAATCGTCATGATATGCCTGTAGGATGAATTTGTGTGTATACTTCTTTGGGCTCTTTATAATTCTTTGGAAAATTTCTGCAATAATTTCTTATGTGAAAACTGAAGGAATTCTTTGTCATTTTACATAGATCTATAGGTGTGCCAATTTTTATTGCTCTCTTTGCTGGCAGTCTATCTGGACACTTGGCCCCAAAAATTTTGTGAGTTTGCTTAATGAAACCTGTTTTCACACATGCTTCCACAATTTCAATTCTTTCTTCTACTCTGAAAGTCACTATGCAAACTGCAAAGAGGTAGCTGTTTACTCTATTTCAAAAGTTGAAATAATGAGTTCCCATTCAAAGGGGAGGTAGGCTACTTTTATCTGTGCCACTATATATATTTTTCAACCAAATTCGGCATAGAGACAGCAGGACTCACAAGTATTATAAGTGGATTTGATAACCACCTAGCTCCAATAGGAGCAGATATATGGGCAAAGGCGTGTTTTTTTCCCAATCCCTGCCTTACAGGCTGGCCTGAAGGACAGAGGTGTTGTGCAGGAATAGTATCAACCTGCTTTGCAAGGCAATCTTGTGGCAGGGGCAAGATATAGTTCCAATCCCCAACTTGCAGGCTGTCTTGCATGGCAGGGCAGCCTACTTGTTGGGCAGAAAACAGTTTCCGAGTCCCAGACAAATAGGTTGCTCTGCACAACAGGTGTGTTATGGGAGTAGTATCGTCCTGCTTCATCAACCAGTTTTGCAATGGGTACACTTGCAGGACGACACAAGTAGGTGCAAGGCTGAATTCAATGTAGATGGGATGTACAGACAGAAGGGGCAGGAGGAGATGAATAGGGAGGGAGGGAGATGATGATGTAGATAAAGAGTGGGAATGAGGAGATAATGAGGAAAAGAGTGAGGAGGATGATGTGGACAGAGAGAGAGGTTGGAACAAGAGATGAACAGAGAGAGGAGGATGAGATGGAGGGAGAAAGGGGGAGAGGGAGATTAGCAGTGAGAGAGGAGGAAGGGGGAGCAGCAAGAGGTAGGTGGCCTTTGGGGGGAAAAGGTTAGTTATGAAATAAAATCAACATTTGACAATTTACACGTGAGGAGGGAAGGTGAATTTGACAGGAACTTAAAAGTATATATCACACACACACACACACACACACACACACACACACACACACACACACACACACACACACACACACTTATTTTTTAAAATAGATTTATGTATGCAGCGCAAGATAAGCAAACAGATATTACTATTCATGATGTCTAGGTCGTCATAGTGGGGGTCAAACTGAGTAGCACAGTTCCACTGTATTTTGCACCAGCATACATTGTGAATCTAATAATTGGCAAGGCAGTAGGAAATGAACTAACAGCTACAATTACAGCAGCAGGTACATAACATCCATTTACTTTTGTCACATGATGTAAATTTTATTGTTTCTGTTGGATTTGGTGGCGTGCTATGTTCTTTCATTCATTGTGTTCTGTAGGTCTCATCAAGGAGGATAAATTTCAGGTTTGTGGACTGTGTAATGGCTTACATTAACAAAGGATAAGGAAATCACAGAAACTTGATACTGTGTAGATCTACTTAATGCTAGTCACACTCAAGACAGTTAAATTTGAGTATATTAGATAGAAAGCTACTACTTAAAAAAAAAACCACTGCTGTCTCAGTTGTACCACACAGCTGCTGTTTAACTGCTATTGATAGCTACTTCATTACAATGGTATTTTACAAAGAAAAGAGTCCTGTATATAATAAATTACTACTTGCCATGTAGCTAACAAACTTTTCAATCCCAGAATCTAGAAAATTTTGATAAATAGTGGCTAATGAAGTACATATTTCATTTTTTTTAACTGATTAAGATTCCTGATTTCTTCCTTTATATTAGATAGGAGTTAATTAGCCATTTTCCTATTACAGTATTTAACACCACTCTGAACCCTAGACAAGGAGGCAAGGTCCACAAATAAATTATTTTTGTGTCTTGCAGTGAACTGTGTAAACTGTGTTTCTAATTAAACAGATTTTTATCACCAGTAAAGAAAACCATTAAGGAGTAAATGTATTGAGAATTGAGTGTAAGAGTTAAAGATCCTTAACAAGAAAGCTTCTGCAGGATGTATGATTATCTATGGCATCAACTGATATATTGAGAGCAGTCTGGGAAGCTTTCTTCTACTTAGGTGGATACCTTGGAGGATGTACAACTAGGCAAGATATAAATTAGTCGAGAGGCAAGCAAATCATAGGAATTTAAGTTTTACACTATATTAACAATAAACAATTGCTGTAGTGCTGCATGCTTGAATTTTGTAATTTAACAAAAAGTTGCTACTCTGGAAAAAGCTGTTGCCTCCTCAGTTGTACTAAGTAACTGCTGCTTACCTGTGGCTTCAGCTGCGAGAGGCTGCAGTTGTGACAGTCTTTTTGTTGTGCCCATCTGCAGCTCAGCATTTCCATTATATGGTGAGTAGCAACTTTCCTTTTCATGATATTGTTGCTCTTCATCTCCTATTGGTAATGTAATATTCAACTGATAACACGAATTTTGAAATGAATATAGTTAAACCTGCGGCTTTACAATTAACACTATTATTTGATATGTCTCTAAAACAACTTTTCAGTGCTTCAATTTATGCATCCAGGTAATTTGTAGAGTATGGCTAATTAGAATAATTTTTTGTTGAATAGGTTGATATTCTGTTTCTTGTGTTTTGTTGTATGAGAGCATAATGACATATTGATACCTTTGCACGAGAGTCGTAACTCCACTCTGAACCCTAGTCAAGGAGGCAAAGTTTACATAAAAAATTACTATTTTTTTAATACTCTGCTTGTATGGATCACAGAACTGCTGAAATTATTTTCTTATTGTTGCAACAAAACCATTAAGAAGTAAATATACTGGGGTGGGAGAGTGTAAGAATTCAAAGATCCTCGAAAATCTCCTGCAAGGTGTGTGATTGCGGCGGCAGGCCTTGCAAAATTTTAGCAATGTGATGGCCTCTACCCTTGTGACTTATATCACAACTAAATTGTGTGTATTAATTTCAAGTGTATAAAATTAAACTGTTTAAGTTATGCGATTCATAGTTTTAACATAGCAAGGGAGAGAAATTAAAAAATTTGGTGACAGTAGGAATTGAACCCATGTCCACGAATTTCCAGGCTATGCATTAATCAGCTACACTGCAGTTGTGACAACAACTCCTTAAAAATCCCTCATGCAGTATACTTGCACAATACACTATGCACAATTTCAAAGAAAAGTACTGACCTGGTGCTCTGAGCAATGTAGCACTCATAGTGCTGGAGGGTATGATGTCACATCAGAGCCCCCTTGTCTGAGTTCGTCATAATGTGACTGACTATTTCAGCACTCAACATTGGTTTCTAGTTACTACAGACGGAGCTACAAAACAAGTTTCCATCCTTTATATTTGCATACCAGCATGCATTGGAAGAGAGAGGGCATAATTTTAATTTCATTTCCAACTTGCATTGAAGGGTGATGGTGTAATTTTAGTGTGATATTTGCAGTGTGCCGTAGCACGATACCAGCCTGCACTGTGCAGTTATTTACTTCAAACGATATTCTCACTCTTCATTTCTTTTGAATAATACACACTTGATTTACTTTAGGTACATTGCCCCAGAATATAATTCCTTAAGGCAACAGAAAATAAGGCAATGTGCCTGTCTTTGTGTCAACACAATGACAATGCCTGTATGCTGCTTGATTAGTTTATATACATGTTGGTTCCATTTTAACTTGTTATCCAACTGAGTTCCAAAGTAATTTTGCAATCTCAGGTTAGTTTCATGGCTATGACACAGTCTGCCCACGAGACCATCTGCTTTCTGTTATGACGGTAAGACATCATCCTTCGTAAGAGGCACGCCACAGCATTTTACTTTGCAAAGTAGAATTTTTTGATCCACACAAAGGTGATGACAATATCTCTGCTTGCTGTTTATTTGTGAGCTCAAGCTTTCTATGTAGAGAATCCTTTATGAATGTGAAACTGAGCAGCAGTTCACATGTTCTGTTCAGATAAAGTGAGTCAGTGTGCTATCCAAGTCACTTCCTCAAACACTTTTGAAGAGGAAGGAAGGAGTGAAAAATAGCTATGATTAGATGTGGTTTGCTTAGCTCTAGATTTTCAGAAGAAAGTTACTACAGCTTAATTTAAGCCTGTCAGGAAATTTACTGTGAATGATTTATTACAAAGATAACTTATGCCAGTCTTGTTAAGTATGCACAGGATTTTATTAGTATACTAAAAACGTCATGTTAGGCACCATTTTACTGCTCTGAAGCAACCTGGTGAATTTTGCAATCCTCCCAGTGGTTTCTGAACATATCTGTTGGTGGTACATGAACTGTCTGCACATGAAAATCTAATGCATCTGTACTTGGTTGTTTATTAGTGTTGCAGCATTCTTTGCCAGTATGAAGAAATAATAATTCCATTTGGTGGCCAGTTATTTGAAAATGTCCGTGTTTCTTCCAAAGCTATTTGCTGAGGTCTCAATTTTTTGTTTGTTTCATGTTTAATAATGTTGCAAGTAGTTTTTGTCTAATTCTTTTTAAGCAAAGTACACAAGTTTCGCTTTTCAATGACTGGAGGATTCCACAATACTGGTTGGTATTAATGGAGTTTTCAACTCTTGACTACCGCTGACCATCTGAATAACAAAACGCTTTCTCTTCCTAGCACTATTGTCTCCGCAATACCCTTTCTTCCGGAAGTGCTAGTTTTGTAAGGTTCACAAGAGAACTTCTGTGAAATTTCGAAGGTAGGGGACAAGATATTGGTGGAAATAAAGCTGTGAGGATGGGTTGTGAGTTGTGCTTGGGTAGCTCGGTCAGCAGAACGTTTGCGTGCGAAAGGCAAAGGTCCTGAGTTCGACTCTCGGTCCAGCATACAGTCTTAATCTGCCAGCAAGTTTTGTATCAGGGCACACTCCACCACTAAGTGAAAATTTCATTCTGGTAGCACTAGATTCTTTAATCCCACAAGTCATCTATTTGATTTTCCTCTTATTTGTTTTAAGGGAAAACAAAACTCATAAGTCCTGTAGGAATATCTTTAAGAAATATTTAAATTTTCCGTCAGCACTGTTTGCTTTATAAATTTCTCCTAACATTTTTTCATGTAATTTCTCTCTTAAACACTAATCAAGTCATTATTTATCATTAAATGCAAAAATGTAAATTCTACAGAAAACATAAAACTTAATTATTGTAATTGCATTTTAGTTAGAGAAAGGACATGGGCTACTGCTGAAGATTGATACCAATTAAGACATTAAACAGTCCTGGAAATTTGTAAATGGAACTTCAGAATGAGAAGGATAGTTGCTACTTACCATGTAGCGGTGATGCTGAGTCCCAGAAAGACACAACAAAAAGTAGTTTGATTTTATATGGTACTTTAAATTTCCCTATGCACTGCATATACATTTAGGAACAATGAAGGTTGTGTTATTCGAAAGTTTACCCCTAATACACAAGTTATCAAAATACTTAGAGTTGGACATGAATTCTACAGAACTGTGATGTTTGCATTAAATATACCTTGTTTCTGTCGGCAAGTAGACAGCTGATAGTGGCCTGTCTAAAGTAAATAGTTTTGAAGCATTAGATAAAAACAGCTGCCGCGTAGTATAAGAGAGGGGGCAGTGTGACACCCCCAGACATGGATGAAAAATTCAGAGTGGATGCAGCCTATCTGCTATCAGTTTCAGAAATGTACAAGAAGAATAACCAGTCTGGCATTGAACTGATGGTAGTAATTAAACAATGGAAGTTCCACATAGGAATACAATCAATGTAGGAAACGATAGATTTCTACTTGCTGTAAAGAAGACACACTGAGGACAGGCACAATTAAATTTAACTGTCCCTGTCTGCACCTTGTGTGTCTTCTTTATGGTAAGTAGCAATTTAACTTTTCCTTTATTGTTGATAATAGTAAGCCATTCTTTAAAAAAGAAGTCGTTAACAAGCACTACTTTCAGAAAAATCGGACCATTAGAGTATTATTTGACACAAGGCTCATATTTCTGATTACCATGTTGGATTGCTCAAGCATACAACCCATTACTATTTGCACCAAGTGCAAACATGCTGCAATGGATGTCATTTAGGCTATAACTGATTTCTCATCTCAGTTTCTCATTTATTCACTCATTTACCACTTGAAGTGGGCAGCTGTGTCCATTCTATCGTCCAAAATTGTGTCTAGAGATCATGCAATAGTTTATATATCTTCCAAATTTTTAATGCAGTTTGTTTATAAATTCCAAATACTTGACCTATCATATCTGTTCTCTTGGCAGTATATGCAAGGTAAAACAAAATCTGGGTGTTCTTAGTAAAAACACACTCATACATGCATGTACAGCACAGGTGAAAGCATCAGCTTCTTAGTTCTTCTTTCTATATGAATGGATCAAACAAAGGAAGGAAACACCAGGAAACAGTTAACTTAATTATCTCTTTGCTAGGCCTCAGAATTAACTGACAACAATAAGGAAACCAAGCAGAACACCATAGGAGATATTCACTTCTTATCCTTGTGAATACTGCAGAGACCTGCTGATATAGCTTGGCACACAGTTCAATGACATTAAAATCTGGTAGAGACTGCACATGATGACTGCTGTCAAGAAGCCAATGATCACATGAACAATTTGTCTGAGTCACTTATTATGGTGCCAACAATGCCATGGTTAGAACGTGTAGTAAAGGATTACAGTAAACGATGTAGCACACATTCGCTGATCAGCTTGGAACATTATGACCACCGATCTACTATCAGTATAAACCCATATGGGCAATAGTAGCACCACCTAATAAGGAATGACTGTTAGTCTGATACATGCAAGGTGCATGTAGTATCAGTGAGAATGCTGTATGTAGAACCGTGAAGGCGCACAATCTATCTGAATTTAACCAAGGGCAGAGTATGGTAGTCTGGAGGCTCAGCAAGCATTTTGAAAACAGCATAACTTGTTCCCCCCCATGAACCATGGACCTTGCCGTTGGTGGGGAGGCTTGCGTGCCTCAGTGATACAGATGGCCGTACCGTAGGTGCAACCACAACGGAGGGGTATCTGTTGAGAGGCCAGACAAACATGTGGTTCCTGAAGAGGGGCAGCAGCCTTTTCAGTAGTTGCAGGGGCAACAGTCTGGATGATTGACTGATCTGGCCTTGCAACATTAACCAAAACGGCTTTGCTGTGCTGGTACTGCGAACGGCTGAAAGCAAGGGGAAACTACAGCCGTAATTTTTCCCAAGGACATGCAGGTTTACTGTATGGTTAAATGATGATGGCGTCCTCTTGGGTAAAATATTCCGGAGGTACAATAGTCCCCCATTCAGATCTCCGGGCGGGGACTACTCAAGAGGACGTCATTATCAGGAGAAAGAAAACTGGCGTTCTACGGATCGGAGCGTGGAATGTCAGATCCCTTAATCGGGCAGGTAGGTTAGAAAATTTAAAAAGGGAAATGGATAGGTTAAAGTTAGATATAGTGGGAATTAGCGATGTTCGGTGGCAGGAGGAACAAGACTTTTGGTCAGGTGAATACAGGGTTATAAACACAAAATCAAATAGGGGTAATGCAGGAGTAGGTTTAATAATGAATAGGAAAATAGGAATGCGGGTAAGCTACTACAAACAGCATAGTGAACGCATTATTGTGGCCAAGATAGATACGAAGCCCACACCTACTACAGTAGTACTAGTTTATATGCCAACTAGCTCTGCAGATGATGAAGAAATTGAAGAAATGTACGATGAAATAAAAGAAATTATTCAGATAGTGAAGGGAGACGAAAATTTAATAGTAATGGGTGACTGATATTCGAGTGTAGGAAAAGGGAGAGAAGGAAACATAATAGGTGAATATGGATTGGGGCTAAGAAATGAAAGAGGAAGCCGCCTAGTAGAATTTTGCACAGAGCACAACTTAATCATAGCTAACACTTGGTTTAAGAATCATGAAAGAAGGTTGTATACGTGGAAGAACCCTGGAGATACTAAAAGGTATCAGATAGATTATATAATGGTAAGACAGAGATTTAGGAACTTGGTTTTAAGTTGTAAGACATTTCCAGGGGCAGATGTGGACTCTGACCACAATCTATTGGTTATGACCTGTAGATTAAAACTGAAGAAACTGCAAAAATGTGGGAAATTAAGGAGATGGGACCTGGATAAACTGACAGAACCAGAGGTTGTACAGAGTTTCAGGGAGAGCATAAGGGAACAATTGACAGGAATAGGGGAAAGAAATACAGTAGAAGAAGAATGGGTAGCTCTGAGGGATGTAGTAGTGAAGGCAGCAGAGGATAAAGTAGGTACAAAGACGAGGGCTGCTAGAAATCCTTGGGTAACAGAAGAAATATTGAATTTAATTGATGAAAGGATAAAATATGAAAATGCAGTAAATGAAGCAGGCAAAAAGGAATACAAACGTCTCAAAAATGAGATCGGCAGGAAGTGCAAAATGGCTAAACAGGGATGGCTAGAGGACAAATGTAAGGATGTAGAAGCTTATCTCACTAGGGGTAAGATAGATACTGCCTACAGGAAAATTAAAGAGACCTTTGGAGAAAAGAGAGCCACTTGTATGAATATAAAGAGCTCAGATGGCAGCCCAGTTTTAAGCAAAGAAGGGAAGGCAGAAAGGTGGAAGGAGTATATAGAAGGTTTATACAAGGGCGATGTACTTTAGGACAATATTATGGAAATGGAAGAGGATGTAGATGAAGACGAAATGGGAGATACGATACTGCGTGAAGAGTTTGACAGAGCACTGAAAGACCTGAGTCGAAACAAGGCCCCCGGAGTAGACAACATTCCATTAGAACTACTGACGACCTTGGGACAACCAGTCCTGACAAAACTCTACCAGCTGGTGAGCAAGATGTATGAGACAGGCGAAATACCCTCAGACTTCAAGAAGAATATAATAATTCCAATCCCAAAGAAAGCAGGTGCTGACAGATGTGAAAATTACCGAACTATCAGTTTAATAAGCCACGGCTGCAAAATACTAACGCGAATTCTTTACAGACGAATGGAAAAACTGGTAGATGCAGACCTCGGGGAGGATCAGTTTGGATTCCGTCGAAATGTTGGAACACGTGAGGCAAAACTGACCTTACGACTTATCTTAGAAGAAAGATTAAGAAAAGGCAAACCTATGTTTCTAGCATTTGTAGACTTAGAGAAAGCTTTTGACAATGTTGACTGGAATACTCTTTTTCAAATTCTAAAGGTGGCAGGGGTAAAATACAGGGAGCGAAAGGCTATTTATAATTTGTACAGAAACCAGATGGCAGTCATAAGAGTCGAGGGGCATGAAAGGGAAGCAGTGGTTGGGAAAGGAGCAGGGTTGTAGCCTCTCCCCGATGTTATTCAATCTGTATATTGAGCAAGCAGTAAAGGAAACAAAAGAAAAATTCGGAGTAGGTATTAAAATTCATGGAGACGAAGTAAAAACTTTGAGGTTCGCCGATGACATTGTAATTCTGTCAGAGACGGCAAAGGACTTGGAAGAGCAGTTGAACGGAATGGACAGTGTCTTGAAAGGAGGATATAAGATGAACATTAACAAAAGCAAAACGAGGATAATGGAATGTAGTCAAATTAAATCGGGTGATGCTGAGGGAATTAGATTAGGAAATGAGACACTTAAAGTAGTAAAGGAGTTTGCTATTTAGGAAGTAAAATAACTGATGATGGTCGAAGTAGAGAGGTTTCATGACAATCACGTTTCCAAACAGTGGCATTTTTCAACAAGATAATGCGCCATTTCACAAGTCCATGAGTGATGGAGTGGTTCGAGGAACACAGTGGTGAGTTTCAATTGATGGGTTGGACCCCTAACTCACCAGATCTGAACCTGAATGATCCCGTCTGGGATGTTATTGAACATAGATTCAGAGCTCATTGCTCCCTTCCCCAGAATTTAAGGGAATTAGGTGATGTGTGTAAAGATGTGGTGCCAAGTCCCTCCACTGACCAAAGCCTCACTGCTTCCATGACATGACATCTTGCTGCTGTTATGTGCCAAAGGTGGATATACTGACTATCAAGTAGGTGGTCATAATGTTCTGGCTGATCAGTGTATACAAGTCTATGAACTTGCCTAACGCATTTACCTGAGTGCTGTACTGTGGGTGATAAAGACATTCTATATATGTTTATTTTGCTGCAACCTAATAGTTGAGCTGATGCCATCACAAAGGTCCTTGGGAAAACTTTTTTTTTTTTTTTCCACAACATCCTGTATAGCATGTGGCAGCTTATTAAATAGTTTGTGCTCTGTGACTTCATAGCTATTTATTGATTTTGATAATCTGTGGTAAGGTGTGTAGTTGATATTTTCTCTACCAGGATGATAGTGCCCTGTCCACAAACCAAAGATCTTTGTGTCATGTTTCTTAGAGAATCTGTTGAAGCTGCTGGAATGGCCTGTTGAAAGACCAAACCTGAAGCCTGTAGAATATCTGTGAGATGATAATATTTTGTGCCAGATGTATGACTTTACAATGAGCAGAGCTATATGTACTAGTGACACCACACTGCTTATTTCTGACACACGCTTATTTTAGACACACAGATATTTAAATGCCATTTAGTCCAGAGTTGGGTTACCATAAACAGTGCTTCTACACCATTCAAAGCAAGACAGTTTATTTATTTTGAATAACTCTGATACACAGTAAAATATTTTACAGGGGCTAGACATTATATTTCGATGACTGCTTATTGGGGAGAAAATGAATATGTTGAATTAGGACATGCCAAGCTTTACGAGGTCATTACTGACAAATATACACACGTAAAAAGAACAAACTTGTCTCACATAATGAAGATACTAACTCGCCCCCCCCCCCCTCCCCCCAAGAACCACGGACATTCCTGAGTTGTGGTGGCTTGTGTTTAATAATAATAATAATAAAGATTTTGTTGTCTTTAGGCCATTACAGCAATTGACAACATCACATGAAGATACAATTCATAATACAGTGTGATAAGGTATTGACTACTGAAATATTTTAGCTCATATTACAATAAATGTACAGTGGGTCATCTGTTGGATTACTGCATTTTACAGTTGAAGAATTCATTGATATTGTAGAACGGGTGGGCAATAAACCATTCATGCAGTCTTTCTTAGATTGTATGTTCAGGAAGATCCTGTATAGCACGTGGCAGCTTATTAAATAGTTTGTGCCCTGTCACTTCATAGCTATTTATTGATTTTGATAATCTGTGGTAAGGCATGTATATGTGTTTGATGCTTCTTGTGTTGTAACAATGTACATTTTTCTCTACGTTTCGCATCTTGTAGGTTCTTCTTCGTAAAGATTAAGACATCGTATATATAGAGGTTTATTACTGTCATATTTTTTTGCTTAGTAAGTAAAGGTATGCAGTGAGCCTTATGCGAAGAATTTGTAATTATCCTAACGGCTTTCTTCTGCAATAATAGGTCATGTATATGACTAGTTACCCCACAAGAAAATACCATAGGATATTATACTTCGAAAAAATACAAAATAAGATGATCTGATGTATGTTTCAGGTACACAATTTCTCAGTTGTCTTAATAAATAAATTACTCTAGAAAGCTTACTACTAATATAGTTTACATGTTGGCCCCAGGATAACTTTTCGTCTAAATAAACTCCCAGGAATTTAACAGAACTAGGGTCATCAGATTGTTGCTTGTCTCTTACAGTGAAGATTATCTACTGAGTTTTATTTTCAGCACAGGTTTTAAGATCATTAAGATTGTTACTGCTACGAAGAAAAGTCGTATCATCTGTATACAATACAGTGGTGGATCTAGTAAACAAGGGGAGGTCATTGATCATTATCAGAAACAGGAAGGGGCCCAGTACAGATCCCTGAGGCACACCTACTTTAACATTTTCCATGTTTGACATTTCCTTACCAACGCAAACTACCTGCTCACGGTTGTTGAGGTAAGCTTTTAATAGTCTGAGACTGTTTCCTTTGATGCCATAGAATTATAGTTTCTCTAGTAGTGGCGTGTCCTCAGCACAGTTGAAGGCCATGCTTAGGTCACAGAATGAGACCTGAGCAAAGCCTTTGTTCCCAAAAACTTGGAGGATGTAACTGACTACCGTGTTGATTGCATCAATGGTCGACAGATTCTTCCTAAACTCGTATTAATTATCCCTAGATTCTCAAAGTGAGATGATAATTGTTGGTACATGATGCATTCTATTACCTTGGAGAATGCGGGTACTATTGAAATAGGCCTGTAACTAGATGGAGAGTATCTCCCTTTTTGTATACTGGGATGATCCTAGACAGGTTTAACTCCTCAGGAAAATATCTCTCAAGTAAGCACTTGTTTATGCAATGGGTTAAAGGGTACAGAATGCAATCTCACACTTTTTTTTAGCAGGTTGCATGATATGCCATATCTATCTATCAGATGATTTCAGTTGTTTTATGACCCCTTGTACAAATGTAGGCGATACTTCGGAGAAGGTTAGCATGCTTGTATTTAGTGACTGTCTATCCCAATTTTGGGAGAGTAACTCTGATGGACTAATGTCTGGTTTGACAATTGTCTCCTATTTCTTTCACAGAATTAATAAAAAACTCATTGCATGTTTGAGGTGGGATATTAATTGTGTCTTTTTTAGTATCTGTGGCAGCAATGTTAATTACTTTCCAAGCGGTTTTGCATTTATTAGTTGAATTATGTATGCTGTTGGCATTGTAGGTTTTTTTGGCTTGCAGGGTGGCTTTTTTGTATAGTCAGACTTCATACTATTGTATATGTTGTACAGTAACAAAACTTGTTTCTTTAGATCTGTCAGCTCTTTAGTGTACCATTTATTTTGTCTGTTTTGAGATCTGGATTTGTGGCTGCTGTCCATTATTTTGATTTTCTTTATGGGAATACTACGGTTAAATAGTGTCAAGAATGCATTAAAAAATCTATCAAATATTATTTTGGCTGGCAGATCATTACTTGATGTGTAATGTCCATCAACACTACAATGGCCAAACCAGTCTCTGTCAGCAAGGGAATTACGAAATGTGTTAATTTTATCCTCAGTTACGGGTCTGGTAATCGCAACTGTTGGGACAGGTCTGTTTGCATTGCTCCTATTGAGGGGAATTTTACTTGCTTAATTTAGAGATACGGAGTCATGGTCAGAGAATGGGAACACTACAACTTCGCATGTGTTTTCAGTGGTCTTGAAGTCTACAAAGATGTTATCTAAACATGCTTTGTTTCTTGTGGGCCTATTATTGACATGATGTAAATTGTTTTGTCTTAGTAAGTTTTCCAGATCTGCAACACTACATCAAAATCAGCATTCAAATCACCCCCTATTGCAATATCATAGTGTCACCATTTAATATTACTTAATTCACTCAGTAGCATGTCCATTTTTTCTAAAAATATGTTAATGCTTCCCTTTGGTGATCTGTACATGGATACTACTATTAGCATGACTGTTAATGATTATACCCGTAACTTCAAAGTGCTGTTCATCACACAAGGAATTTAGGTGTAGTTTGGCTATTGTACAATTGAGTGATTGGTTGGAATAAATTGCCACACCACCTCTAATGTGCTCTTTCCTACAGTTGCTATTTACTATTGTCAAATTTGGTAACTGCAAGTTCATTCTCATTAGCACAGTGTTCAGACAAAAAATATCAAACTGGTTATCAAGACCAAACTCATTTATGATAAGTTCTTTATCTTTCAGTCCTTGAATGTTAAGGTAACATATTTTAAGGTCCATGCTCTTATTGCTTACACACTGAACACTATGGTGATTGGTTTTCAAACTTTTTACAAGGCTTATCTTTTGGATTTCTGCCTCTTGTTGCCTTTTACTAAAAAATTGTTCACTTGGGGTGGTAGCACATCTAGCACGCCTACTCTTGCCTCCTTGTGATGATATTGTAGATGAGGCTGCTACTACAGGAATTGATGGAACTGCTGTTATGGTATGTGGAGGCACTGTTGTAGCATCTGACGACTGAGGAGATAAGGTTGTTGCTTCTTCTCCTGCTGCTGCTGTAGACATTGTTGTGGCAACTGGTGACAGTGGAGATTTGGATGTTGCTTCATCCTCTGCTGCTGTTGAATCCTGTAGATGAAGTGTGGTAGGTACTGCTGCTGCAGCATTTGTTATGTGTGTAGGTACAATTGCTGCTTCCACCTCTACTGCTGCTATAGAAGTAACCATTTCTTCAGGCTCTGCTTATGTCAAGCAAGGAACTGGAAGAGCAGCAATTATTTTTTGGTTGTCAGATGCTTTCAGTATCATGCTGCTGTTTTGGCACAGAATCTTCTTGCCTCTGTTATTAAGGTGCATGCCATGTCTCGTGTAACAGTCTCTTTGCAGTCCATACTTATAAAATATGCATTTTGGTAGGCCCTGCAAATCTTTAAGTATTGCCTGTTTGCTTTCATGATTTCCACGTTCACACATGACCATTCCGAAAGGTCATGCCTATGTGGAATTCCGACTACAAAAACTGATTTCTGTTGAATTTAGTATTGCCGTAAGGTTTTGTGTTGCATTGTGGAGATCGTTTTTATATACACTATTGGCTCCAGCTATGACGACAATATGACAATCATTTTCGGTTTCTATGTTTCTAATGAGTTCTTGGATGGGTGGATGCACCTGGTTTGACAATACTAGTTGCTTGTATACAATGACTGTAATGTAGTATTTTTGCAATTTCATGTCCATGGCTATCAGAGAATATTTTCACTTTGAGTTTGTCTTCACATTTATTGTGGAATTTTCTGCTCATGTGCTTGTCACTATATAGATTTGACATGTTGTCGTCACAGTTTTCTGTGGATTCCACATTTATATCTGAATCTAGTGCACGAAAACGGCTTTTTGTTACCACAGGAATTCTACAGTCACTGGGTTTCACACGACCAACCCTTTTTGGCCTAGTAAACATTTGTTGCCTTGTTGTTTCTGCCTTTAGGCCTATATCCACTTCAGAGTACTCGTTTATTGTAGGTAGGACACTGAAACTGCTTTTATTGCCGCAGTTCATTCCATTCGTTGTATTTATCACCTTTTTGCTTCTTTCTTCCGTCGTCATGCTAGTCCTGTGCTCCCAGATCTGTGTTTTACTTGCTTTGGCGATCGGGATATTACGCGCCTTTTTCAGTTCGGCATTTTCATTTTCTAAGTGCCCAGTGTCCCACCTTAGCACATCTATGATATGGACACCATACTCTAGGTGCAGCTACAGTGGGGAGGCCAAGTTAATCCATGGAGCCCGAAGAAGGAGAACAGCCTTTTTAGTAGTAGCAGGGGCAACAGACTGGATGACTTATGGTCTTGTAACATTTGCTGTGCTGATACTGCAAACAGGTGAACAAGGGGAAACTATATCCATTATCTGCCCCCCTCCCCCAACTGCATGCAGTTCTACTGCACCATTTCATAATGATGGCATCTTCTTGTATAAAATAATACAGAGGTAAAATAGTCTCCCATACTCAGAAGGATGTCGTCATCTAGAAAGAGAAAACTGGCATTCCACAGGCTTGAGCGTAAAATGTTCGTTTCCTTAATCAGATACACAGCTTAGAGAATTTAAAAAGGGAAATGCATAGTTATATGTAGGGGGACTAAATTAGTGATGTTTGGTGGCAGGAAGAGCAGGACTTCTGGTCAATTCAGTACAGGGTTATCAATGCAAGATCAGATAGGGGCAATGCAGGAATAAGAAAATAACACAATGTGGGTTAGCTAGTATGAACAGCATAATAACTGCACTGTCACAGCAAAGACAGACACAAAGCCAACACACACCACCACAACTGTATGCCAACAAGCTTTGCAGATGAAGAAGAGAGTTCAAGAATATAAGATGGCATACAAGAAGTTATGCAGATAGTTAAATAAGATGATTAATTTGGATGGGTAGCTGTAATCCTGTAGTGGGGGGAAAAGAATGAAAGAGGAAGCCACCTGGTAAAATTTTTGCACAGAGCATAATGTAGTTATTGCTAAGAATCATGAACAAATGTTTTATATGTGGAAGAGAATGGAGGGCATTGTAAGGTTCCAGATTGATCATATAACGGCAAGACTGAGATTTCAAAACCAAATACTAAATTGTAAGATATTTCCAGGGTCACATGTGCATCCAATCCTAACTTATTGGTTACGAACTGCAGATTAAAACTGAAGAAATTGCAAGAAGGTGGGAAATTAAGGAGACATGGCGTGGATAAATTGAAAAAACCGGAGGTGGTTGAGAGTTTCAGAAGGAATAATAGGAAACACTACACTAAAGCAAGAGAAAGGTATAGAACTGAAGTGAAATGGATAGCTTTGAGGGATGAAATAGTGAAGGCAGCAGAGGATCATAGACGTAAAAAATCACAGCTAGTAGAAATCTGTGGATAACACAGGTAATATTGAATTTCACTGAGGAGAGAAGAAAGTATAAAAATGAAGCAAATTAAGCAGGCAAAGGGGAATACGGACATTTAAAAGTGAGAAAATGTAAAATGGTTAAGCAGCAGGAAAAATGGAAGGCTGCAGAAACATGTATGACTATGGGAAAGATAGATGCTGTCGACATGAAAAGTTTCGAGGCTTTTGGAAAAAGAGAATCAACTGTTTGCATATCAAGAGTTCAGATGAAAAGTCAGTTACTAAGCAAAGAAGGATGGAAGGAATGTGTAGTGTCTGTATAGGCGAAACAGACTTGGAAACAGTACCGTATAAAAGGGAAGAGGAAGTACGTGAAGATGATATGGGAGAAGAATTTGAAGCGGCACTGAAAGATCTACGTGGAAATAAGGCCCCAGGAATAGACAAAATTCCCCACAGAATTTTTGAGATCTTTGTGAACAAAAGCCATACGAGAATTATTCCACTTGGTGTCCAAGATAAATGAGAGAGTGGAAATACCCTCAGATTTCAAGAAGAAAGTAATAATTCAAATTCAAAAGAAGTCAAGATGCTGACATTTGTGAATACCAATGAAACATAAATTTAATAAGTTCTGGCTGCAAAATATAGACAATTTATTTACAGAAGAGTGGGGAATATCCCCATGTTGTTTAATATGTAAATTGAGCAGGTGGGAACGGAAAAATGGAGAAATTGGGCAAGGGAGTGTTTCAAGTACAGGGATAAGAAACAAAAGTTTGAGGCTTCCTGATGACATTGTAATTCTGTCAGGCGTGGCTATCAACAAAGGTTATGGAATGTGGTCAGATTAAATAAGTGATACTGTGGGTATTAGATTATAAAAGAAGACACTAAAATTAGTATTGAGTTTTGCTATTTGCGCAGTAAAATAACTGATGATGGTCAAAGTAAAGAGGACTGGCTGTGGTAAGAACAGCATTTCTGAAATGGAGAAATCTGTTCATATCTAATATAAATTTGAGTATTAAGAAGTCTTTTCTGACAGTATTTGTATGGAGTGTAGTGTCATACAGAAGTTAATAGGAGCTTTTGAAATGTGATGCTATGGAATATTATGTGGGTAGATTAACTAATGAGGTGGTACTAAATCAAGCTGGGTAAAGAACAAATTTATGGGACTGACTGATAGGACACATCCTGAAGTGTCATGGAAGAGTCAATTTGATAACAGGGGTTACCAGTGTGGGGGTAAAAAGTGGAGAGACGCCTAGGCATGAGTACAATAAGTAGATTTCAGATGGATATATATTGCAGTACTTATTTAGATATATAAATGTTTATCTAGAATAAACTAGTGTTAACGTGCCACAGCAATGCCTCTGCGACGTGCATGGCGTCGTCGCTGGCGGCGCAGTGTACCTGTGTATCGCAGCTTGAAGGCTATTGATATTGACCTTGCTGGTCAATTTAATAAACAGCAGTTGATTGGAGGTCCGAATGTATTTCGTGGACTCCATCTGAACTTTACCTGTGATGTACAGGCAGTGTTTGGAGGTAGTACTTGGCCCACACTTGCTGTTGTGTGGGGCAATCAAGCAGATTATGGTGGCCTTGAAGCTTTTCCAGATGCTAACATTCTTACTTGGAAGACATGGAGTATATTCGGAGTCTACAGGACTGTTGGCTAAACAGCCTTATGGTACTCTAGTTCCAAGCATGCCATTTGTTTTGAGTACCAGGAAGAACAAATTGAATGCTGATGAGTACCTGTTTATATGGGCCAAAGTTGGTAATGGCAATTGTGTGATATATTATAGACAAAGATCCTTATCTCCTTTCCTTAATTCCTTTCTAAAAAAAAAAGATATTGATTGAGGTGGTTATGGGTCGCACCAGACTGCTCTAGAGATTTTTTTTTTAAACCACACAATCATGTGCAGTAAAATGCTGAATAGTCACTCCTTCCAAAGCCAGAAACAGATCAATTAATTCTTGGGGCAGAAGTTAAAACATCTTGTCTCTTTCCTTCCTTTATCCTTTCTCCACTGAACAGCTCTCAACACAAAATTCTGTGCAGCTCTTTTATAAAATATTAGCCTTGTTACGTGGAAATTACTATACTGAAACAGCAAACACAACTTTTCACAAATACACTGGAGATGAGCGAACTCTGCAATAAACATCATTAAACATATTTTCATAAAGTGCAGAATATAGGAAAATGGATTGAATGCACAGCCTGTAGCCCCAATGAAGCCACCAATTTCCTCTTCTTATGAACCACAGCCAACAGTACTGGAACAACAATTATTCCTTTGGAGGGGGAAAATGTGTGTGTACTTTCATTTGTTACAAATTTTGGACATGGCCTTACAAAAATCAATATTACCACACCTATTCAATAAGTAAGCGATAACATTGTTCATGCTGTTTCGTAACACACATTCACATGATATCTTACAGACGGTTAAAAAACAGAGGTAGTATTTGGGTGAATTAAGTACACTGTCAATCACATTACATGCCAATAACTGTAGACACTGATTTATTCAAATATTGATTTGTACAACATATTGATTGTTTATTTACATCCATCGATCGCAACACATATTTCCAAAAATTGACAACCTCTTTTTATTTGTACTTTTAGAATTACATTATAAAACGTAACTGTGTGATATAACAAAATCACTGTATGTCCTTATCCACTTTACAGCTGCATATAAAGGCATACATCACAGTGGTTTAATAAAATTCAGCTACAAAGTTAAGGCTATTGCAACCAGATGAAAATGGTGCTTTATTTAAAATTTCAAAAACTTACCTGATGTGTAAAATGAGTCAAGTAAATAAAACACTCTACAAGGAGATTTGTTATAAGAGGGTTGTCCCTTCTAGTTTTTCATTTCACAAAATACTGAGCAAGCTGTCATTCGCAGTAACAGACATACAAATAACTGTTCAGGATAATCTACAACTGAAAGTTTAGTATTTGCAATACTGAAAATGCATTTCCTGACAAACACAATTTTAGTTTAGTTATTTGACTACCATTTTGTTGATTCAAATTATATTCATGTTATATAAATTTCTCCCCGGGAAAAACATTCAGCACTCCTTTTTTACTGAAATGAACTTTCACTAATGCAAACCATGAGTTTCTTTTAGCATATAAACAGAACTATACATTCATATAATTACAAAGCTTAGCATGGGCTAAATACCAATAATAAATGAAATCTAATTATCTGTAACATTGAAAGTACTATTTATTTTACTTATCATCCTGTTTTAGGAAAACTATTAACTGTGTAGTGTGGCTAATACATTTTTATGCAATCCAACAATGCAATGTTTATATGCAAATAAGGCAAAGTGTTCAGCTTAATGAAGGCACATTTTTCAACTGATGCTAATACATAGATCTGCTGTTAAGGGCATATGGTAGTTCACAAACATTCTGAGGCAACACAGTGAACATAAACACTCCACTGAGAGCAGGTATTCTTAAATCTATCCAACAAGGAGTTATATTAAATGCTTGACGAAGATGTCTATATACAATAAACAAATGAATATGAGGAGTATGTATCAGACAATAACTGGTAGGTAAATATTCCACTGAGCACAGAGGAAGGTGGAACATGGATGATAAGCACAGCTTAAAATAAGTGAGAGTATAAAGGGAAAACTGGCGAGAAAATTCTACTTCCAGAATACATGAGACAAAGACATGAGGTATATAAACAGATGATCGAATACACGTAAAGCACAGACAAATGGCAAACAATATGCTCATAATTCCTTTACATGGATACTGAAACACTTTACTCTCAGAACCAGATGTAACTTGCTGAAGCTTCCTCCACCCCCCCAATCTTCCCCCTCTCCATCTAGAAAAACAAAATTTATTATATGTTCAGACAGCATAGCCCACAACAGCGAAGCCATATGCAAACTTTACAAGGAATCACAATCTCAATTAACTCAGTGAAACTCTACTAAAAACTGTACCTCTAAGCAAACTTGTTACTTTTAAACCATACCTATGTACCATAGTGCATGTATTTAACAGCACCAATAATGCATCTTATCTACAATTTTGAGACAAACAAACAGCAGTCTGAGGAAAATCATACGCTGTCTTATTAGATGGTACTTATTGTTTCTTATGCACTGCAAATCCTGCAGAAAGTTATCTGATAAAGTAAGGGAACAAATGAAACAGGTGGATTGTTACAAGTATTTCCAATAAAGAAAGAGCTCTGTAACTAATGTAGGGGGTAGTCCTTGTCTTCTCTTCCAGACAAATATTCAGTTAATACCCCAAGAACTTTTTAAAACATTCAACATAACATATTAATCGAAAGGGGATGAAAGAATTGTTTTGGAACAGCCAGGTAAATGTGGTAACCCATACATGAATGTCCGACAAGTGGTGTCTGGCAGGAAGTAGAACACGTGCATCTGAGGTTTAGGCACAGAATAGAAGAGTATTGAGAAAACAGAAGAGTGTTCAAACATTTACAAATTTCACTAATGGTGTGGAAAAGAGACCAGAATGAAGTAAGAGTTTAAGGAATGGGTGTCTACTCTGGTTTCAACATTTTGTTTACTTGCCTTTCAACTGCACTATGTCTCAATATAGGCATACAAAGAGCAGTTGATTTTACTTGCCCCGATGTTTGTATTTCAAGTTACTGTATAATTGTTATGTATATTCATTGTGCAGCAAAGACCTAACTCCAAACAAAACAGAGCATGGGGGACTGTATGTTGGTGGAAACTGAGACAAAAAGTCTGTAACAAAAATTATCACATTTACCTTTTCAGGATGAGTGCTGAGAAACTGATGAAATTTATAAAAAGATGATGATGCTTCTACAAGCAGAACAGTCTAAATACTGTGACAACAACAGGAACAAAATCTGCATTCTCCACAAAAAAAAAGAAAAAAAATCGCATAAATTTCACACTGAAAGGTTTTGAACATATTTTAAATGTGAAAGGTATAATACGCACTATAATCATGAATGTACACCTATACCAGCATGTAACCTCACAAGAAATAATATTACCTACATAACTTTTATCCAGTATGCTGCTATAGCTTTGCAACATGTTCTCTTATCATGTGGGGGAAAAAAAACACCTACGTCTTTACTTGCCATCTTGTGTGTACTGTAGTGTGGCTTCATATTTTACAAATTTTATAGAATCTATAAACAGCAAAAGTGCAGTTTACATAAATTCATGCTCAATGTTGACATAACAACAGTCAAAATCATTGTTACCAATATGGCATTTTGTATATTAGTATTAGATTAGCAAAATAACATACAGTAATCTAAATATAGTAGATCTTGTTTCAACTGTCAAACTGAACTCTTACCTGATGTAAAAATATACTGGTACTGGCATTAAAAATTTCAGTGTTTCATTACAAGTGCTTGAATGGCGTGAGCCACCATGGTGCAGTAGTTCAGTGCCATTATCTTTGCCCATTTTCAACTCATTTCCATTCAGCATGAAGAGTATACAAAGCTAACATGAAATGAATATGGGCAATAGAAAGACTTGTATGATAATTACTATTTGTCTAAGTGCATGTTGATTAGTACATAATCTGATGAACTGTACTGACAAAGGTATGTTGTACCTACAGTGACTAAAGAGTCAAACAGGCTTAAATTTAAATTTTTCTTTTACCCTACAACTAAAGAGGTGTTTCCATGAACTCTTTCTATTTGCATTGTTTGATATTATCCAAACTCTAAATTCTCTTTAAAATGGGTTCTATCACTTATCTACGTTAGTCACAGCCACAAACAATCCATGACTGTTCTTTCAGTTTACATGATTGTCAGCGTGTCACTCTTCACATCCAGTGTCAACAAACATTCATTAATAAACTATGAAACTTCCACAACTGATATAACACATAAGAAATCACAGCAAGGTAAATATCCCTTCACGTCACTCTCTAACAGTGATCATTAACAGCAAATACAGGTAATTTTATGGCACATATAAACACTAAAATTTCTACAATAAGTTATAAATTGAAGTAGCTGTGTAATACAACAAAAGATTAATACTTGACCTATTTCCAATTACACCATCAACAATAAAACATCATATTTACAGAAGTATTTTGGCAGTCACCAGGTTTGTATGTAACAACAACAACTTATTCACGATTTACAGTTTCCTTCCATACAACCCTTAATAATCAATTAAAAATATACTTTCTCACTTTTGTACACAAAAACATTCTTCTGACAAGGAAAAATTCTTTTATGTTTTGACTTAAGTTCTTTTACACAAAGATGCTTGTAAAGGAGATACTGACAATAAAGCTTCCTTGTCATCAATATAATGCAAATATGAGAACGTCCAGAGCACTAAATTTTCACGCATAAAACACCACATACACTTTCCAACTTGTCCATATTTTATCAAAGGCTATGTAATGTTAACAATCCACAGTCCATTAGTTTGCACCATTTCCTAGGCATTACACCACTTACAACACAAAAATATATTTCAAAAAGCACAAATACCAGTTATGGTGTTAACCTAGGAGTAACAGTCTTATTAAAAAAAAAAAAAAAAAAAAAACTATCATAAGATGAAAGTATCAAACAATAGGACCAGGTGCAACAAGCTGATAGTATTAAAGTTAATGAAGCTGTCAAAAGGCTACCAAATGACTAATTTCATATATATGCCTGGCTCCATACCTTATCCAGTATCTTCACTGTCTTAATGACCGCATCAGTTCGGGCAAGTTCAGGTTATTCAAGTCGAAGGCGACATCATCAATACTACTGAGATCCATGTATGCCATTGTATCATAGTCGACATCACCACCACTCGAAACCCCAGGGTAGCTGCACACAGAGAGACAGACACTTTCACTCTTGTTCACAACATTTACCTCTCTGGAGTTTTAAAATCGTGCCACTTCAATTTCATGCAAAACAAATTCACTGCTGACTACATTTATTACGCTACCTAAGACATTACAGACACTACTGAAGTGACATGAACAAATGAAACTCCAGAGTGATGTCTGTTATGTACAAGGTTTCACCTCTAGTCAACAGGGGAATGAAGCAGCAGTATGCTTGCTGAGCTTAAGGATAGAAAGAAATACTGTCATTATCTCATTTTACAAAATGTGCCCTGATAAAACTGCACTGTGGCAAGGAGTGCCTTATAAAGAAAGGTGAAAACATTGAAACGAAGAGGGCAGAACTGTATAAAGTGTGCATAATGATGTGATGCTACCTTTTACTGTAATCCAGCCAGTGCGTTAAAAAATGATTGCTAGCCTCCAGCAAATGCCAGATCAGCATCTGGACAGGTCACATCACACTTAACTGCCTTTATGTCAGTTCCCAACTAAATCATTAGTTGGCAGTCAATGTATTATTCAACTACAGGAAAACAGTTTTTTTAAAAAATAATTTTATTCCTCAGTGAGTTTTAATTTCTCTAGTTGACTCCAGGTGAGTTCGTGCATGTCTCTCTCTCTGTGTCTGTATCAGTATCATATTCTCTCCCTCTCTCTATCCTCAAGCATAATGCTGCCCACATTCCTTTATTACGACATAATTTGAGATTGTTATGCAGAATAATGTTTTCTAAATCCACAATCTGACAAAGAGAATAATTAATGCAACTGAAACCAAGCAATTTATTACCATTTCCATTAGCAATAAAAATAGAAATTTTTGCTTTTTAGTAACAGTAAATAACTTACCAAGTGCACAAAGACATATAACACAGCACAAATGAATATCTTCCAGCAAACCCACTTTTCCAGAATGCTGGGTTTACACATACAAAAGTTATGCAGTAAGAATGAGTTGTGTATAAAGGTGTGTTGGCAAAATGTACATTAAGAACCCTTTTTTTCTTTTATTTAATTTCTCAGTGGGTCATTAGGGTGCTGAAACAGTGTAACAGTGGAGTAGGAAAGTCAGTGTTGCTAGGCTGGAGTATGTGCAAAGATATAAACAGGGGACAGAAATGCAAAATTAAGCATAATACATGGAGGAGGAATGGGAAGAAATACAAACTGAATTTGGGGCAACAATATATGGCCCACAACAAAAAACCAGTGCCTGGGAAAATCTCTGCCAAACAGTTGGTTCAAAAATGTTGTAAGCCGGTCTAACACAACCAATGTATTTAATGGAAGACTCATAAGATTAATTGCATATATTACATTTTAATGCATAATCAGAGCCCTTATTGTTGCCTGTATTATATATAACTTTACTTATAAATTTTAATTGCTCTCTTTTTAATTGCAAAAGTAAATACCAGTATAGTACACTTAGTTTTGGAGGTCAACAAACTGCTGTTGGAGGAAGTCTGCAACTTAGACTATAATGCAAAATCAAGACATTAGCTTCACTATGCACTGAAATAGCAGATATCAAATGCAAGGAAACCGAGGATGCCATTTTGTGCAGGCACTGCACAATTAGTACTTTTTGAGAAGAAATTCAGAACAAGTTCAGGTTTATTGAAAAAGCTTGTGCATGGTATATACAATCATTGCTAGAACTCGGCAAATGCTATGACAGAGATAAAATGTGGCAGGTCCTTTTGAAGCCAGAAGGGATAAGCATGAAAACTGTCTGAATGTCTAAACAACCTGCAGGGTGACCTGTAGGATTTTCTAAAAAACACACTGAGAAGCTACCAAAACAAGAAAGCAACTACTCAAGACATAAGAATGAAAAGCTCTGCCTGAATTCCAGACTGAATGTTAATAAATTTGAGCAATTTTCTGGGGAGAATGTAATTTACACTTAGGAGTACCACATTCTGACTCATGGGTGTCATGACAGACTGTTTCCTCAGTTAGTTAACAGTGAAAATGAAACAGAAAGAAAACTGAAAAAGAGGTCAAACTGCACAATTTTCAGATGGAAGCAGCATATTCAAGGCTGCACAGTCATACAGAGAAGGCTACAAACAAGCAAGATCAAAGAACTAATTTTTGTTTTGATACAAGAAGCAAGGAGATTTCATTGATCTGTGGACTACTGAAAAGCAAATCCACAAAGACGCGAAATGAAAGATTATGTTTGGATGAAGATAGCCTCAGACACTCTGACAGTACTTCAATGCCACAAGAGTCACAAATATTTGCAACCTTAATACTCTGCAAACTTAGCAAAACTATGCGGGGGTAAAAGCATTACATTCCGCCTGTGATAACTGGATTGAATAGCCAGAACATACTTTTGCAACAATATTTATAGCCTTCAGCAAATTCTGTTAAACAATGGGAAGCTCTAACAATGAGTAATATGAATTACAAGTATGGTTTCTGTTTCATTATTTTTATACAAAATAAAAGCAAGAAATAGCTTAGAAGCTAAATACTTTCAGTGAGATAAACATTGTAAACTGAAAAACCATGCTACTTCCATTGGAATGACAATGTTTTTGCATGAACATCCAAAAATCTTGTCTCATATCTTGGTTTTTAAAGTTGCACACTGTGAAAATGATTATACATTAATAATTATTAAACTCATTTAAACTGATTACCAAAGGCAGAAGAAGCATTCACAGATATTTGGCTTGTTTATTTGTCTTTCTTCTCTCCTGAAAAATTTGCATTTTCAGAGTTACAAAAATTTTCCTAACAGGTATTCAATTATAAAAAATGGAAAAATACTTGAAGTTAAATTCATGTATTTTCTTGATCAATTCGACTTTAATAACCTTGATATGTTACGGAATGTGTCCCAAAAACTATACCTAATGAGAAACTTGCTGATAATAAAAAAAAGTACAGTAAACTGCTGTTCAGAACGAAGACAGACAAGGAACAGAATTAAAATTATAAAAATAAACTGCCCACTCGCTCATTTTAAAGACTAAGGATGAAGTAAAAAATTGACATAAAAGAAGAAGTAAATACTTCAATGAAGACTGTTATAAGAATCTGCATGAACCAGTTTATTACCATTTAGAAGCCAATACAACAAAGGAGGACTTTTTTTAATCACCAAAAAATTTATTAAGAATGTGAGATGGCAGCCAAGTCAGAATGCAGACAACTGGCAACGTAGACTTCTACATTGAAAAAGGCAATTACATTTGATGGAAACAGTAAGACAAAACAAGACTGATCGCATTACTACGGTACTTTTCATGATGGTGTGAAAAAACGTTTTTTTGGTCTTCAATTTTGCTCTACAATATGACAAGTTTCATAAAACTGGACATGTTGTTGTGTTCCTCTAAGAATTATAGAAGATGCCTAAAAGGAGGAGAAAAAGAGGGTTAAATTAGATTAGTACTTGTTCCATAGATTATGAATACAACACTTCATATTACATGACAATTAATACTTTTTCTTCTTTTTTGGGTGGGGTGGGGGTGGGGGGAATTTGCCACTTAAAATATCCAAAAATTCATCTAATGAGTAGAAGGAGTTGCCGTTCAGAAATTCTTTTAATTCCCTTCAAATGCTATATGGCTATCTGTCAAACTTTTGACGCTATTAGGTAAGTCACCAAAGACTTTTGTGGCAGCATAATTTACCCCTTTCTGAGGCAAATTTAGATTTAACCTTGATTAGTGAAGATCATCCTTTCTCCTAGTGTTGTAGCCATGTACACTGCTATTAATTTTGAATTCGTTTGTATTGTTACTAACAAATTTCGTAAGTGAAAGGAGAAGAAAGTGAGCGGGGGGAGAAAGAGAGGAGGGGTGAGGGGAGGGAGGTTGGGGGAGCTGCAAATTTAGGTATATACCACATATGTTCAATCAGAGTCCATTTGCATCAATAAACATCTGTATTTTATCCCTCCACTGCTGAACACATTTCTGCATGTTGTTTTCCACAAACTTGTACATCAGTTCCATAATTTTCACATCCCATTGGAGTTTACACCACTTATGTTGCAAATCTTTATCCACAGAGATTTTTACTAACACAAGCAGTCTTTTTTTTTCTATCTTGTATATAATGGTACATTAGAATTTGTAAGGGTTTTCCAATTATATTGAGGGATGGTTAAACAAGCTAGTCCAAAGAACTAATTTTTGTTTTGATACAAGAAGCAAGGAGATTTCATTGATCTGTACGCTACTGAAAAGCAAATCCACAACGACCCAAAATGCGAAATGACAGATTATGTTTGGATGAAGATAGAGCCTCAGACTGGAATGACCCCATATGGCATGGATTTTAGATGCTTACAAGGAAAAACAGTAGAAACCTTTCTGAAGGAAAGAGAGACAGAATAATAATTTAAAATGGTATGGAGATGGAATACTAGCTCAGCTGGATAAGAATGGGAAAAAGAACTTATTGCATTGTCGAAAAAACTATCCCAACAAAAGCATGCCATTATGTAGAAGAAACTATGGAGAATCCTAAATCATGGTAGCAAGACTGGGATTTGAACTCTTTGTCTTGCATTATTATGAGCCTTCTATCTTCATCACTGATTGTCAGTTTTGGAAAGGTATGGTTCATGAAAATTCAGCAAAGAGGAAGAAACTGGTTACGATATAGTCATTTTCTTTGTCAGTGGAATGAATCTAGCCATAATGTAAAGAGGAAAGCAACAGCACATGTGGAACATGCATTCTGGAACACTGCACCAATATGTAAATAAAGCACAACAGTCATCTACCATAAACTTAGCATGAATGCATAATTACTGTTCTACTGGCAGTGGTGATATGCATTTACCTTCTCCAAAAATAGTTCTTTCCAGGCGGCTATGGAAGAATCTAAATTTTCATATACAATCTGAACTATTCTGCAATTTAGCAATCACAGACATTCTAAAATTGTGCACTGGAGACTAGAGCTACATGTTACATGGAGTTACGAGTTACTATTGAATTGAATTAAACACTGGTAGAAGAAAAAACTCTTGAGACATATGATAGCACCAAGTACTAGTTTCAGAACTAGGAACATTACACAAGAAAATTGTTGTTTTGATTTTAATCTGTAAATTTTTATCGACGTGATTTATTGCCAGCATCACTGCCATTCTCTAAGTGACCTAAATTCAAATATCACAGGAACAATTAACTTCAGGAAAAAATAACACATTAAAATTTTTTCTGAAAATGAACACTGATACTCAACCGGACCAGGATATAAAATGGAAATATATGGAGATATTTATTTTAAGTTTGACTGGGACTTGTAGATATACTGTAATAACCTATCCCATCTTTAGTGCAATCTTCAATCATATGTTTCCTTTGCTTAAATAATACGAGAAATTACAGAAAGAAGTTAGAGGTACAACACAATATAAACTATTATGAAGTGGCAAAAGAAGTAAGGACTTGTTTTCCATTGGGGACAGTTGCAAACAAATACGGACTAAATTTCATGATATTAGTAGAAAAATGATAATTGCTTCCACTGGTAATAATATTTACTGTTATACTTCACTCTGCAGTTTAATTAACTGGTTATGTCTGCATCATTTTATTAAAATTTACTAAACATCTGAATATGAATTAAGTCTTAAAATTATTGTTTTCTTTCACAATAAATCAATATATAAAACTACGTTAAATACAATTCTGATATAATCTCTTTACGCCTTTGAATGGAGAGGTTCACAGAGACATGTATTACTCTTTTATCATAGCCAGATCTACCTAAGGCAACTGCTGATTATTAACATTTAAGAACACCTGAAGTGATGTAGATGCTGATACAGGTAATACGAGGCTGTAAATATCAAGAAATACCTCACAAGTGGATGACAAATGTTGGACATGTGATGTCACCAGATGACATACCCTTTTGCATGAGCAGCAGCTGAGCTTGTTGATCCTCTGTAGAGGAGAAAAAGGGGTCCTAACAGACAGACAGACAGACAGACAGACAGGTAACAAATGACTAAAGAAATATTTTTTTCCTTGTGAAATAATAACAAATTAAAATTTTTCAGATACTGTGAAACCTTGCTTCTTCCCAAATGTCGCGATTCTAGATCATTGGGAAGTATGCTATAGGTTTTGATGAGCGAGTTTGTGACTATCAAAATATATTGCATAAAAGGCCCCATTTTTTTACTATAATATGTAGAAACTTAATTTTTTACATCATCACGGGACTATGGACCTAAGTATACAACATAAATTTCAACTTGATATTTTTACCAGTTCCTGAGGAAAATGCTTGTTAACAATTGGCCAGCCAGCCAGCCAAAGTGATCCTGTAAGGGTTCCCTTTTTACCAACTGAGGTATGTAACACTATAAAAATTTGCCACGTCTTCTCATACGAACAGTATTAAAATGTGCATCAAAGCTTTATTACAGTCATACTGCAAAAAATGTAAGGAAACTACCATTTCAGTAGATCATTCAAATTCAAATAAAAATTGAGTTTTGTTCGAATCAGTCTGAATATGCTCCAAATGACTAGCTGTCAGCACTTATGAAGCACAGAAAGCTACTCTCCAGATGTACTCAACTACTGACAAGACAAAGTAGAGCAACAGAAGGGCATGTAAGTTGGCTGTTTCCTCCCCCCCCCCCCCCCCCCCCCCCCCCCCCCCGCCCGAATGATTTGTCCTACTATTTGCCTTAGGTGGTTTTGAGAAAGCATGCAAACCTGCATCTGTGTAGCTGGACGAGGAAATACATCTGTTAAAGTGAGTCCAGTGTCTTAGCTACTGCACCAACTTGCTCAGTACTAATAGGACAGACTGCCATTCACCTCAAGGTGGAAGTGATAAGTGCCAAATAGGTGCATAATAAAGAAATATCGTCAACTACTAGATTTTTGTAAATTGGCTCCTCTTTCTGAGCAGAAAAGAAATTTATCCAGACAAACTGACACTTTTCATGCACCACCACAATTTGTGTGATTGTTTAAAGCGATCAGCAATGAACACGGGGAGGATGCAAGAGGATATGAGACACTTGCAGCAGTTAGGTTATGGTATCGTTTATGTATCTATAAGTGCAAACTTCCCCTTGAAGGAGAATGAAATTATAGAAGCCCATCTGACATGGCTACTTTTTATGCGTGTATCATTTATTACTTCATCACAAAGGTTAGTTGTCATCTTTCTTCTTCTTTCTTATTTTCCTTAAGAAATCAATGGTACGTGATAATGTGGTCATCTCAGGGAATTTAACTAGGAGTCAGAGATTATGGCAATCAGAGAAAAGACAATCCTCCTCATAAAGCCTATACAATTATTGTTCACCACAGATGGTGTTCAATTTATATGGAAACTAGGCACTTTACTACAGCTAAAATAAATCAATGAAATGATTTGAACATAACAGCCTGTATTCCCTTGTCTTTGGTTTCATGGAGAATTCCTGCAGTGCTCCATGGTTTTCTCACCCACATCTCCCTGCTTGCAGCTGCTCTGCAACTTCCAAGTACTGAAACGTGCTTATCAAATATGCTGCAACTTCATGAAACAACGAACTGGATTTTGTTGTATACTGGTACAATTAATAAAAAAAAAAAAAAAAAAAAAAAACAAATAAGAAAGCACTTACGTAAATCTCTCTTCCTATGCTGGTCATCTTGGACTTAGTCACATCAAATGAAATAAAAACAAAAAAGCTTTTCCTTTCTAAGTAGCAGCAAGCATGAATACCATCTTAAAATTTATCTATGTACAACCAAACAATGGGAAATCGAGGACTGAATAATGACAATATTATGAAAAGGATAAATTGCTACTCACCATATAGAGGAGATGCTGAGTTACAGACAAGCACAACATAAAGACTGCTAAACATGTGAGCTTATGCCCAAAAGTCCTTCTTCTAAAGTAAACACACACACACACACACACACACACACACACACACACACACACACGACGATCACTGTCTGTGGCCACCAAGGCCGCAAAGTGAGCAACTGTGCACAATGGGAGAAGCAATCTGGGTAGTGGGGGTAAGGAGGAGAAGTGGTGGGGAGGGGTAGGGATACCAGGGTAGGGGTGGGGGCAGTGAAGTGCAAACCTCCCAACAGCACTTAGCTGACCTACCCTGTTCCCACCATATCCCTGTATGTTCCCACAAGCAGCACTTTATCATCCCATGTGAGAATTGTGTGTGTGTGTGTGTGTGTGTGTGTGTGTGTGTTTTGTCTACTTCAAAAGTAGGCCGTTAGGCTACAAGTTCATAAGTTTAGCAGTCTTTTTGTTGTGCCCAACAGTGACCCAACATCTCCTGTATATTGTGATTACCAATCTACACTTTTGATAGGGTTATGCAAAAAGCCTACTAAATCTCCACTGAGCCAAATTTCCCAGTGTCTTTGCTACTTATCAGACAGTCTTGCTGTCTTTAAGCATTTCCTCTCTTCGAACACACGTACATTCCCTGCCCCCCCCCCCCCCCCCCCCCCCCCCCCCGTTTTGAAAATTTGTATTTGCATCCATATCCATCTTCATTTTGAGAGCTTATTAAATCACTTTTATTGCAAATACTGTAGCATGTCACATGTTTGTGAACTATATCACAGAAGTGCAGCAGAGGGGTGAGGGCAGAGAACATCTTTTAAATATTCCAGAAATGGTTCCAGTTGCTGCATTTGGTGGGAAAAATATTGCAAGGAAAATTCTAATGCATTTTGTACTTTTAGAATCCATAATTCTCCAAATTAAGTTCGTGTGAACCACATTAGCAGTAATTTTCATTCAACTATGGTATCTAGCTGTTGACAGATTTTGAAATTCAAGTAATGTACGCATGTGAAAGATCTATTTTTTCTCACCTAGAGCTTTGATTTTAAATGAAATGTAAAGAATTCCATGATAATGATACAATCATTGTTTTAGGACAAAATTGCTGTGGCAATACTTCCCATTAAGAGACTAATTTTTTAGTACTGCTGAGACAGACACAAAAATACAGGAAACTCTATCTGCTTTGGGAACTATTAGTTCCTTCCTCATGGAGTTGAGAATCATTACTGACAAAGAGCCCACTATGAGAGGGACCCTCAAGTTGTGAGAATGATGGCAGACATATCCCTCTTTCTTTCCAGAGGAACGAACTGATAGTTCAACTTAAAAACATGTGAAATTGTTATTTTTCAATTTTCTTAACTATGGTCATTTTAAACAAGGATTTATTGTAATAAAATTTTCCTTCTTGTAGAACACTGGAATATAACAACAGATTTCATACGTGGTTCTTCCACTGCCTGTTAAAACTGCATTAAAAAATGCCATATTGCAAGTGGAAGTATAAAAAACTATTACCATTTTTTTTACTTAGAATTCAAAATTGTCCGCACAGTTGTTTTTTTTTTTTTTTTTTTTTTTTTTTTAGTATCAATACTTGTTTCTTACAGAATGAAGTAGAAATACAGAAAAACTTTAAGTAAACAACCATTATCTTTTACTTCAATCAGTGAGAATGTGTGGCTACATAAATTAGCTACCATTTGTTATGCAAAGTCAGAACACACAGTTATATATTAAATCTGTTATCATCCACACATTATGCCCATCCAAGATTAAGTCAGTCCATTACTTTTTTAAGACAGAACACAGAAACAAAATGTGAATTAACTTAGTATAAATACATAAGCTTGATAAATATCAAGTTCATGATCTTCTAATGGTGGAAATAAATCAGTTAACAACTTGCAGCATATGTCAAAGAAAATTACTATTCAAATCACTAACTGTACAAAACATTGAAAAGGAGTTAAATTAATAACTACAGATTTGCTATTTAATATTGATATACCTCTGTTACAGTCAAATTTAATGAAAAATATGCCTATAGCAAATAAATACAATGGTTAGCTTTTTGGATCAATACTTTCTAGTGGCTAATATGTTTTGTTTTATCTTCATGCAGTTGATAATGAGCTAATGCTGTAATAGCATTGGTATCTACTTTGTGATTCACTCTGTAAGTATACTGGGATGATGTGAAGAAGTAACTAATGTCAGAGAAAAACATTGAAACGTATGACAGCAATTGACATTTATTAACATTTTATTTATAGTATACACTGAAATCACAAACATCACAAATGGAGACTTTACATTTTTGACTGGAAAAATTAAAAACATTCTGACGAACCAGTAACATCATATTAATAATATATTTATTACAAAAGTTTCAGTTAATAACTCTCAAGATATATCTGAAACCTGTAAGTGTTAAAAAACTGAAAAGTATATAAAAAGATATGTTACATTTTGTCAAAGAGTCAGCCTTAAAGTCTGTTATGTAATAGCAACACACTGTAAAATTTGTATCTGACAAGTCAGGCTCTGTAAATACTTTGCTGTTAATCATGGAGAATTTCAGGTTTTCTTAAATTGCATTTCCAGAGCCAAATACCTGAGGCATATCCATTACATTTATCGAACATTTCTACATAGTTAAGTCAACATGGATGGAATATTAATAGCACATTTCAAAAGTTACATTCATGAGTAATTCTGCACAACACAATAATGGGAATCATTAAAAATAAGGTGATTATATATCTTAAAGATAAACAAATATGGAAGGTTCATCAATGCTGGGCAGAACATCATTAACTGTGCATTTGTCACACTTCTACTAGAAATACATTCTGGGAAACTGTACAGCTCTTGGAGCATAGAGTTTTCATAAAATGTTTTGATATTAATAAAGGGCAGCACTGCAAGGATCCACTAAATTATTTTAAGGCTGTCCAGATACTAAAAATGCAGTACTTAATTCCTATGGGTTGTTGTTAAAGAATACCTAGGTCATAATTAGAAAGTTTGACATGACTGTTTACACAGAGCCATATAATCAAAAAAATATGACCTGCACATGAAGTGAAAGGAAATGTTTCTGAGAATTTGGTTCATCTATTTCGAGAAAAATAATCCCTGCCATAATTTATATAACAAAAAGGGCAGGGGGTCCCTTTCCTACTATGCCAGTCCAACAGAGGGATCAACATCCAGTAGGTGTACAAGATATGGAATGTTTTTCTGTAAGCTGCTACTCACACTATGGAACACAGAGAGATATTTCTTATCATATGCAACATAATTACACCAAACACTAATCACTGGTAAAATGGTCTTTTCCATTTATAGTTCTCTGTGGTTCTCTTATATAAAAGCATCTAAACGAACATTTTTAAGTACCAATGACACATAAAAATCATCAATGAAATCATTCATCTTATTACTTGCATATCTAGCCTCAATGCAAAGACTTATTAATAGCCCCACCTGTGGCAAAGCACTGCACATGTTAAAGGAATAATGTCCTATTATCAAGATCAACAAACTCAAAAAAATGAAAGGGCTTTATTCATCACTCTGATGGGAGACATAAGTAATGATGAAACACGAGTATGATGAAACACAATTATGATGATGAGCAATGTAAGAATTTGTTAGAGAGCACAAATAAATGTGTACAGAGAAAGGAATCCTGAAGCAAATGGATTTAGGTTCACAACAACACACAAAATATAAGTTCTCCTGAAATACTCATTGAATTTTTGCAATCTGAATTCACAATTCCAATTACTCAATAATATATATTGTCTTCCCATATGCACTGCATCAACAAAGAGAAACTGAAAGCATGCAAACACTTATATGAAGGTCCAAAAAATCTTCGTTTACTGATTACAATAAGTACATCCAATCAAAGGACAAAATTAATCACATACTTCCACAATCTGAAATAAACAAAGTATATGTATCACACAAAGGAGCAATGACCGAAAGCAGCTTTGTAGATATGCTCCAAAATTACAATAAAAAAACTAGTTATGATCATAAGTTGATGCCACGTGAATGAGACATCATGTGGTCTAGCACAACTTGTACAAATTGATTCTCCATTCAGTTTCAATTGTGTGGTGCCTACTTCAGCCACATCAGACAATAGTATCTCATATTAAGAAACCCACTTGTCCACTCAAAGAAATCTAATCTACTAATGGACTACCATTAACAATGTATGTAACCAGTGTTTCAGGATACCAGCACTTGCACCTGAAGTAATCACCTGAGATGTTAATGTTGTTACCATAGTGAAGACAGTTTCTTCAACAACTTATCCAATTAGGATGTTCACCTCAACAGGCCATTAAACTTCATGTGGAATTTAACAATCTGTTTGTTCATAGCACGTGTATAAAGCATTCTTAAAGTATCAGGAAATCAGCAGCCAGTATTTAAATCCCTGCGTAATTACTGCAAACTACATTATAATTATACTGCACCATCACAGCATCATAGAAATAGGAAAAACTCAGCACAGGAAAATACACAGTCTTCAACTGTAATCTCAGAAACAACTTCATCAGAACTAAAAGCAGCTTACGAAAAGAAAACTGCTGCTAACAAGTTCTGAATATTGCATACATCTTGCACTCGCTGGTCACCAGGCTATTTATTTGTTGTCATGCACAAAGTATGAAGAAATATATTAGTTAGAAGGTAGCAAAACTTATACAGCGAGCAGAAAGCAAAGTTTCAAAAATTGCATTCAGTTTCCCATCACATTCCGTGGAGAACCTGGGTCTATTGGAAAGTTCCAATTAATGCATGATGAACCTTGTACAGCATTTTGAATACTGCAACTAAAGAGGCTCGAGAGACAGGGACAGAGACAGACAGAGAGAGAGAGAGAGAGAGAGAGAGAGAGAGAGAGAGAGAGAGAGAGGGAGAGAGGGAGGGAGGGAGGGAGGGAGGGAGGGAGGGAGGGAGAGAGAGAGAGAGAGAGAGAGAGAGAGGGAGAGGGAGAGAGGGGGCGTTCCAAACAAGGGCAAGGAAGAAGATGGTGTGCGTGTGCGTGTGTGTGTGTGTGTGTGTGTGTGTGTGTGTGTGTGTGGACAGAGTGGTAGGGTAGTGGAAGGCAACAAGTAAATTCACATGTAGCTTGATGGAGAGTAAAAGAACGGCTATTTCTGACACGATACATACATTAGATTACCGCTCAAGGAACCTAAATAATCGTGGAAATATTCATATATACAATTATTCTTGTGGGAACAGTGACCTCTCCTATGTGGTTGTACTTCTTGACATACGAAAAAGAAAGTCTATTACATAATACAGCTGTTAGGTGCTAGTGAGAATTGACAAGTTCACATTACATCGATGCAAAAGAATTTGATATTTAATTTGTGAAAATCATCAACTATATTAAACTAAGCACTAATTATTTACCTTCTCACACACAAAACACACCCCAGTTATTAAAGACAGTACACACATTCCTGCAAAGTTAGCTTTCTCAGAATTCAATTTGAAATAGAATATAAACACTGTCAATATTACTTTAAATGCTCCACAAATACTGATGTGATTAAAGTATTATTTTCTTTTCTTTTAAAATTTTCAAAAAATTCATGAAAGACAAATATACCTAAGCTACACATCTTTCTTCTACTGCCATATATCATTCGATAAACATTATTATTATAAACAATATAATAATAAAAATTCTAAGTACAATACATGTTTTGCTCCCGCACTTACCCTGTTCTCTTTTTTTCTTTATTTCTGTTTTGCATCTTTTCTTTAATAAAATTTTGTTAAAACTTCTGAGGTATCACTGATACCTGACAAGTTAACTATCAACTCACAACAAAACAACGCACATTAAACATTCTATAGTTACAAAAATATTTACACAATATAGAATAATGTTTATGAAAATGTCAGTGACAGCACAACATTACATCTTATAGACATACACAATGAGAAGACACTATGACAATCAAAAACAACTGTAACCATTTTATCAGTTCATTTTCACACAACATGATTCAAACATCGTGTATCAACAGGCAAGATTACTTTCACATATATCTAGCAGATATGCCTACTCTTACCCTTTCAAATGTCGAAACAATACAAATTTTCAGTTTTTACAACATACTTCTGAAAGATTATGAAACCAAAACTATTCGTCTCTGCCCCACAGCACTGAAAAACCAAACATGCAACTTCAAATATATCGGAAGTAGCACTACTCTGAACAACAAATCAGGTTCGATTCATGTTGTGCAAAATGTAAATAGGCAGAGAATGGGCATGATTTTATTTTTTTACTGACACAAACAATTAGATCTAACCTTTAAACATCACATCTGATACCAGTTCTGAATAATATTAAAGAGAGAAGGCCTCCTTAAAATTATTGCATACTATCACAACACATGGCACGTACTATTTCTCAGAGAGAGGAGTCATTTAACACAAAAAAATCTGACATTTATGCAGATAATGTAATATGGCGGGAAATGGTAAAAAAATGTTACTGCAACATATTTGGAGCAAAGTCATAAAGAAAAACTGACAGAGGAAAATCTGTATGTTTCTTAATGGAATCAGAATGAACATCATTTTTGAACGGTGTGATAAACAGAAATGTAGGACAGGGGGACTCCCCATTTTGAGAACTGAGACAATTTCTACAGTGCTGAAAGAACTGCATTGTCCTACACTCTCTCAAAAGAAACGCCTACATCATGAGAACTGGACTGCTGTCTTGTAGGGGCAAATGAAGTCTGGGAAGATATAACATATTATTTTTCAGCCATGTGCTTTGGAATCAATTTCAAATTAAACATGGTACTGACATGGTACTGACATAGCATAACAATACAATAAAAAAGAGTCTGTCTTCACAGCTATGAAAATACCAGCCGCTGTCAACAAATTACTTCCCGATCGTTAATGACTAAATTGAAACAGCTGAAAAAAGGAATATATCAAAACTGACCCAAAATTCTGGCGGCTGGTAAACACGTAGTATGCATACAAATGCAGAAAATTTAGGCTGCAAAATCATGCACAACATTTAACACAGTAACTTTGATTACTTCTCGGTAATGACAATGTTTCATTAGTACATGTAAGTAGACAAAATATGTTCAAAAGTGGGTTATTTACAAACATCAGTCCCCAGATTCATTTTAGGAACTTCTAATACAATCATCAGTTAATACAGTAATAAGAGATCTTTTCAAACTGGGAATGAAAATTTAATGTCATAAAATGTATACACAAAGGCCTTTTTGAAAAATGAGGAAAAAAGGAAAAATGATATAAAAACTGATGACAAGATGCACATTTTACTACTCTACAAAATATTTTAATATAAAAGTTAAAATTTAAATGCAACAAAAGAATTCAGATGCATAAAATGTCCAACTGCATCACCACTATGTCATTCTGCAGTTAATCCTAAAATAATTTACGGAATTCTCTTGGCGACACTTCAGTCTATGCCACTATACAATCACTCCTTGCCAGCTGCACTGTGTGTCTGATGTCATGGATGTAAAACTGGCAAACATCCTTTTATAAATCCATCACAGTATGTAAACTGGTGTTAAATAAAAAAGCAAAATATCAGAATGCTGCATTTGGAAAGCTTTCTGTAATTTATTTCATAACCAAATAGCTAACATCAGACACAGTAAAAACTGAATGATAAAAAAAGGCTCTGTAAAAAGCACAATGTTACAAAATGGAAGTATTATAGGGCAATGGAAAAAAGATAAAAACAACTCTAACCAAAGAATTTAACTGTAAGTGAAAGAAAACACACAAATCAAAATTCTTGGCAGTTTAAAACTATGTAGTGTCCGTGCTGAACTCCAGGTATGTAAGAAATTCCAGCCATAACAAAGAAATTAGTAGATCAGTTCTGATAGTTGTCTAATATCTAATGACAAGAAATCTGAACAATAATTACCAAAATATGTGGGCCCTTTTAGATGAAACATGATTTCCCCCACAACCCAGCCCTTTTCTGACACATTTTTGCATTTACTTGGGCCACAAAACTTTCAAACATTGAACCACTTATTGTTATACTCTTTGCATGGCAATCAAAGAGAAATATTCATTCTGTACCTGGCAGATGAAAAAAAATTAACGTTTTGGTGCAGTGCTATCAGCTTCCAATGGCTACTTTCATTGCTGTGTAACTTTTGGCAGGAATGGTAGACCCACAAAATCTTGATGACTTACATTGTTCCTACACCACCCACCCCATTTCAGACATCTCCTTCTCATACTCTTTTGACCATAGGAAATTGTTGTGTAGAGCAACGAATGTAATGGAGATAAAAGAAAACATCCATTTGCAGTGTAGTTCAGCAGTGTGTGCTATCTCCAGTCATGAACAGAAAAATGCACACACAGTCCAGACTGTCAACATACCTCATGGGGACATTTCTAGGTTACACCATGTGCATGTCATCACAGCACAGCAATAAGGACAGTCAGAAGCACAGCAACAGAGACAGTCAGCATGGGAAGCTGTCCACCAAGCTGGCGTACACTACACTGACATCATTTGAACAATGAATGCTACCATGAGAGACAAAACTCTGAAGCTAGTTGAAGATTGCTGTGGCCAGTAGCAGTAGGGGCTCTATTCAGCAATACATAATGTTGTTTTTAATGTGTTCTTGTACTTACACACATTTTTTTAAAGTAACAGGTAAGAACATTTTATTTCATTAATTTAAGCACTAGAAGAAGCTATACATTATGACTTTTTGACCTTTATCTGTCCAACATAATAAATATATAATAAGACAGTGGAATAACCTGTTGTAGTAGACTTCCATTAGCTTCATTCAAACATTGAGGAAACACCACTGTTTACAAATAATAAGCCTAACGAAACTGGAATAAAACTTTCTAATTGTTACACAGTGGTATCGTGCACATATCAAACATGGCTCATCACTTTTGCGGGTTATTTCAGAGTTTTGTAGTGTTGGAACTGAAATCTACTTTCCAGCTCTATAGCCAAAACTTTGATGATGGAATGATCTTTCTATATGATAATTTACAAGCATACCTCACCAATGCCATGCCACCTGCAGCAATCAAATAATTGAGATGGCTTGTGGTAATTGCTGAGAAGAACACATGCCTCCTTCACACTGGATGGCCTCAGGAAGGTCAACGTCAAGGAGTGGTACACATTTTAGCAGCAATGTGCTGACCACTTATGGACAGCACAACGAGAATGATTCAAGCATGTTGCAGTGCTCCAGGTGGAGCTAATTGATATTCAGTGTTATCCTGCATTAGATTTTGATTTCACAAAAGTGCAAAGATGTGCACTTTCAGATAAACTGCCCTTATTTTGGTAACTCTTACATTTTTATTTCACAATAGATTTATTCTGTGCTTATTATTTCACTCTCTGCTGCCATTTAATCTAAGTTGATACATATTCATAGATAAGCAGGTGGCCCAAAAATGATTCAATAATTGACACAGTACTTATATTATCAAACAATATACCACAATAAACTGAAACCAAAAGTCCAATGATATCAACCCCATCCCAATGATATCAATTTATATCAATCCCATACCTGTGCCAAGAGAATAAAAAATTGCACCAGGCTCTCAAAATACATGGTTGTCTCTTCTGCATATTGTTGAGTCTCAGTCTTATACTACTAGTATCCTGAGCACAAACTGCAGCTGCCAAGGCTCAAGGCACCACAGTCAAACACTGATCGTTTTTCACAGATATCTGGAACCATATAGCCTACAGTTATTCCCATATATGAAGGGAGGATGGTATAGGATTCATCCAGTGGACTCAATGCTCAAAGTGACCCAACAGTTTTCACTGGTCTGTGGGGAATTAAGGGAGCAGGTAAATACATACTGAAAGATCAGATCCTTCAAACCGATAACAACAACCACACAATGAATGTGATTTCCAACTGTAGATATGTAACCATGTTGAACAAGACTGCATTCCACATGGGTTAAAAGCCCTATACAATGACAAGAAAAGCGCCACACAGTGAGCAGTTCAGTATCAACAACAGCTTAATTCAGTTTGTGCTCAACACTGCAGTAACATGACACATAGAGACGTATAACACTTTGATAAGAGTCAGGATAGTGGCTATAGTTTCAGCAGGTCATACACAGCAAGATGTTGCTGATCAGTTACATGCTGTGGTGCACCTGAGGTGTGGTGAAAGTACAGAGAGATGGTAAATGTGAACGACATACCTCATAGTGGTCATCCTTGCATACAAGGACCAATGCAGGACCGTTTCCTCCAACTGTCGGCTTGCAGGTGCTCAACATCAACTGCCGGAAATATTGGAAATGACTTGTACCAGGCCATAGGGACTTGTATCTCAAACCAAACAGTGTTTAGTAGATTGCATCAGTGTGGTCTTCATTCCAGAAGACCTATGAGAAATTTTGCACTCAACCAATGGAACCAACACAATTGAAGGACCTGAGCTCCTGCACATCAACATTGGACCATTGCAGAATGGAGTACTGTGATGTTTACTGATGAGACCAGGCCCAATTTGCGACCGGTTTGGAAGAGCATGACGCGACACCAGGAATGTCAATATGTTCAAGAAGTTCATCTGTTTGTAGGTGAATGAGTAATATTCTGGGTGGCAATAGTGATGGGATGGTGGACCCCTCTGATTCTCTTCTATGGCAACTTGACTGTTCCCCAATAACTGTAAGAGGTCCTACAAATGACTGTAAGGACCTACAGACTTGAAGTCAGTGACAACTTTATCCTAGTTGATGACAATGCAAGACCACACTGTATTCTAGCAGTGTCTCGAATCTTCTAAGATGCGAAATCAAACAAAAGCATGGGCTGACACAACCGAGCATGCATGGGTCCTGTTGAAGGTGGCCATTGCACAGTGTACGAATCCACATGACAACCTTCATGACCTCACTGAAGCTGCCATTGAGGAGTGGGACCTCATACCCTAAGATATACACTTAGGAGAGAGCCCGATTTGTTTTGAAATGATTTTTGTCACTAACCAGAATTAATCTAGTTTTCAGAAGAAATTATGTTTATTTCGTTAATAAGGTATAGTACAAACCTCAATGGGTGTGCTACAAGAGGTCATTGTAGTAAGCTCTACATATGATATTCCAAACTTTTGTTGAGGTGTGCCTTTTCAATTTCAGAGTGACATATAATACGAATGGTACAAGTAGCTATCCTCCAACAAGTAAACTGCACTCTTGTTTCCGCAGTCATGTTCCATTATTCTTACTTCTTACTACTCATGCTGTGACATGGTGACAACTATAAAGTCGAAAAATATTATGAAGTTTAAGCAAAATATGCACAAAGATATTGTGTTTTATACTAGTACAACAGTAAATCACTCTGGAGATAGGCAAAGTGTCCCATTGTTGTGACAGCAGAAACATAAATATTCATCAAGAGCTCAATGGTACTTGTTATGTTCCGAGTTGAGAAAATAAATTTAGCAGGTCTACAGAGCTACACTAGTGTAGTCTGTTCAAAGACAAATTTTAGATCAAGTAAGAGAAATTTTTTTTGGATACAAATGTAACTTCTCAAGTAATCAGATGATCTTCCAAGGAGATACAATACATACGATCATGACTGCTGATACTTCCACAAAGAATGAGCAGGAATGAGGGCCAAAACAGATCAAATGTACAATAGTGTGAAATTAAAATTATCAAGAAGAGAAAATTTATATATAAAAAAAGGGAGAGAAACATGATTTCTATGATGATTTTGGTTGGAAACACTATACCATAAAATTCCTATATGATGCAGTTCCATGACTCTTTCTTGTTAAGGAATAACAAACATCATCATTGAATGGATTATTGCAATCACGCATGCGCATGCGTACACACACACACACACACACACACACACACACACACACACACACACCTGAAATGTTTTACTATGCAACTGTTTTGTTTACTTACCTACTGACTGACTCACTGGTAGCGCTGGCAACTGACGGTGTATCTCGGGGGATGCTGGGGTCTGGAGAATGTGGGTACATCTGTGGTGTTGCTGGGTAGCTGCCTACAGAACCAGGTCCACCCCAACCAGGGACATGAGTCACCAATAGAGGTTTCACATATCCATTAATTGACTGTTGTTGGTTCTCTGCAAGTAGATGTTGGTTTTAGATAATTCCACATTCATCCATTTGCACAGGCTATTTGGCATTTACAGCACTACTATATTTCTAATTCTATGGAAGTCACTTTTCAATGATATTGTACTGCATTCCATTCAGCTATTAAACAATTCTTCCCATGAACATTTTCACAATTTTAACTGCTATCCAATATACAGAGGAGGGATACAACAGCAACAGAAAAGTAGTGTTGTCAATTTTCCTACCAGAACTACACAGGAAAGCAGTACAGTAATAAACATTTTTGTAGATGCATACTTAATCAATGATATAAATGTTAACCAGTAGTGAATGCCTTCTCTAACCATGATGCACAAGTGGTCATACTAAATAACTTACCTCACGGTAATGAAGTGGTGTCATGATAAACAGTGTAATTAATGAATAATAAACAGAATGTTTTACTGTCGCATTACAGGAAGTTGACACGAGGAATGTATAAAATGCAAAAGATGTCAACCCCAAATTTAATGTATTTGCATTTGGATTTCTAGTAATATTGAATACCTTCCTCCCCAGGACAATAATGCAGTACAGGATTAATAAGATATTTATACACATATCATAAAGTACCATGCAGCAGTTTCTGTCTGTGTGTTGAGGCGAATCTCAGGAATATCTCTAAGGAATTTGGTATGGTATTCACTAATAGATAGATTCATGAGGAAAGTTTGTGTACATTATTGTTGCCCACAACAACACAGAAATAACTCTGCCACAGAGATTAGTGCTACCCATGGGAAACTGGGATGGGTCACTAGTCAAAATATATGTGCAACATAAAGAGAACTGTGTGAAATGGTCAGGACAAACAAAGAAGTAGGGCCAATTCCATTTTAAAGGAAATGTTGTGGTGTCTTAAGGAAAGTGATTACAAAATAAATAAAAAAAATATGCATAATGTTTGAAATTAATGATTCAGGTAACTAAATTAATATGGCAAATAGTTAAAAGGAAAACTGAGAAATCAGTTAAGGAATCTAAGATTGAGAAAACAGTCAAATGAAATATGATAACAGTCAGGTAGCCAACATATTTCACAATAACCTCCTGGAAGTAGCTCAGAAGATTGGCATGGACAATTCAGGAGATAAAGCAATACAACACATGCAGGATGCAATCCAATATACATGCTCTGCCTAATAAATTAATAATGTAATTAACTTACTTAAAACTAAAAACCAAGAATTAATATCTCAAAGCACTAAAATCCAGTTCTTTGGAATGTTTTCAGTCACACATGCAATACATAGTTATCATAGACACTATTTCCAGACAGACTGAAGATATCAGACCCATTTATGAGAAAAGAAGTAAGAACAGATATTAATAAATACCAACTGGTACTACCACTTACCTCCTCCTCACAAGTATTGGGAAATATTATGTATGCAAGAATCACAGTGCACCTCTCTCAATGAAAGAGAAACTTAGTTTCAATTTTTCGGAGCCAGCAGCTCTTGCCAGGAGAAAAGTTGACAGGAAAGAAGAGGGATGAAGCAAAGGAATGGCCAGTTTTAGGAAATGGGGAGGATTCAGGAAAATCGCACAGAACCTTGGGTCAAAGTAGACTTACTGTATGGGAAGAGAAGGAAGTCTCTCCTGACACAGGGTTCCATGTGACTTTCCTGAACTCTTCTGATTTCCTAACCAGCCCCCATTTTCCTTCATCCCACTTTCTTCCCCTTCAACCTTACTGCCAGAAGGAGCCACTGGCTCTGTAAGCTTGCCTGTTTCTTTGACCTTTGTATGGGTTCCCTCCAGCTGCTATGATTGGTGAGTAGATTTTTATCTATCCAATTACATCATATTTTCAAAAAATGAATATTTTTGTTGATATATTAGTCCCAGTTTAGATTTGAAATGCTATTCTTCAGTTCATGAACCAGATCACACAAAATGTAAGTGACAAAAGTTTGCCAGTTGATGTTTTCTGTGATTTATCAGAGCATCTGATTGTTTGCAATAGTCTCCTAAAGAAGCTCAAATTTTATGATAGCAGAGGTTTTATTGGTAACTCGTTTTCACTCTACCTAATTAAATGGATGAAGACTGGCACATTAAGAAATCCAACGAGGATACAAAATAAAACAGCATTTTCAGAATGGGGAATAATACCCACAAGAGGGTTCACTGTTGTTTTTGTTACATATAAATGATCCAATATCATATATCCACGAAGAAATGTAGTTCTTTTTGTTAACAATTTAATTATTGTAAACCAAATCTAATGTTGAAACTTCAAAACTTGAAAACATTAAGAATATTTTACTGAAAACTAATTAGTTTCTCAGCAAATGCACTGTCACTGAAGCCTGATAAAACAAAATACACACAACTGAGTACTGCACAAAGCCTGCCCCCACAACTAGAAATAATACACTCCTGGAAATGGAAAAAAGAACACATTGACACCGGTGTGTCAGACCCACCATACTTGCTCCGGACACTGCGAGAGGGCTGTACAAGCAATGATCACACGCACGGCACAGCGGACACACCAGGAACCGCGGTGTTGGCCGTCGAATGGCACTAGCTGCACAGCATTTGTGCACCGCCGCCGTCAGTGTCAGCCAGTTTGCCGTGGCATACGGAGCTCCATCGCAGTCTTTAACACTGGTAGCATGCCGCGACAGTGTGGACGTGAACCGTATGTGCAGTTGACGGACTTTGAGCGAGGGCGTATAGTGGGCATGCGGGAGGCTGGGTGGACGTACCCCCGAATTGCTCAACACGTGGGGCGTGAGGTCTCCACAGTACATCGATGTTGTCGCCAGTGGTCGGCGGAAGGTGCACGTGCCCGTCGACCTGGGACCGGACCGCAGCGACGCACGGATGCACGCCAAGACCGTAGGATCCTACGCAGTGCCGTAGGGGACCGCACCGCCACTTCCCAGCAAATTAGGGACACTGTTGCTCCTGGGGTATCAGCGAGGACCATTCGCAACCATCTCCATGAAGCTGGGCTACGGTCCCGCACACCGTTAGGCCGTCTTCCGCTCATGCCCCAACATCGTGCAGCCCGCCTCCAGTAGTGTCGCAACAGGTGTGAATGGAGGGACGAATAGAGACGTGTCGTCTTCAGCGATGAGAGTCACTTCTGCCTTGGTGCCAATGATGGTCGTATGCGTGTTTGGCGCCGTGCAGGTGAGCGCCACAATCAGGACTGCATACGACTGAGGCACACAGGGCCAACACCCGGCATCATGGTGTGGGGAGCGATCTCCTACACTGGCCGTACACCTCTGGTGATCGTCGAGGGGACACTGAATAGTGCACGGTACATCCAAACCGTCATCGAACCCATCGTTCTACCATTCCTAGACCGGCAAGGGAACATCCTGTTCCAACAGGACAATGCACGTCCGCATGTATCCCGTGCCACCCAACGTGCTCTAGAAGGTGTAAGTCAACTACCCTGGCCAGCAAGATCTCCGGATCTGTCCCCCATTGAGCATGTTTGGGACTGGATGAAGCGTCGTCTCACGTGGTCTGCACAAACGCTGGTCCAACTGAGGCCCCAGGTGGAAATGGCATGGCAAGCCGTTCCACAGGACTACATCCAGCATCTCTACGATCGTCTCCATGGGAGAATAGCAGTCTGCATTGCTGCGAAAGGTGGATATACACTGTACTAGTGCCGACATTGTGCATGCTCTGTTGCCTGTGTCTATGTGCCTGTGGTTCTGTCAGTGTGATCATGTGATGTATCTGACCCCAGGAATGTGTCAATAAAGTTTCCCCTTCCTGGGACAATGAATTCACGGTGTTCTTATTTCAATTTCCAGGAGTGTACATCCGAATACTTCAATATGGTGCATGACACACGGAAACATGTAATAGACAGCCAAAGAAGCTTAAGCAAATCCCTGGTAACTGGCAGTGTTGCTGCCACCTTTCAGGTGAGAAGCTCAAACAACTGCAGGTGAACAGAGGTGAACTGATCAGTACTGCCACTACCTTGAGCATGTTCATTTTGGTGTCTGTGTGGTTGTGTGAAAAAATGCATGTACTGTTACTCGAAAAAAAGCAAGAGCTCAAAAGTTAGTGTTAGCTGTCATCTATTAGTTTCTGTGTTATTTTATGTTATTTTTGATCCACAAATTTTCCATTATGTTATTCTCAAGTGTTTATATTGATATGAACCTGAAATGGATATCACATGTTACGGAACTTTTCAACGTTTAAGCTCTGTAAGTTTTGCATCATGAATAATATTAGATTTTGGAGATGAAAATATCAAAAAAGTTACCTACTTTTCTATTTTCATTCACTAATCTCTTATGACGACATATTCTGGGGTAATTGACAGACAGGGAATAAAGTTTGTTGCGAAGCAGCAAGTAATAAGGATAATACACTGACCAGTCAGAACATTATAACCACCAACCTACTATCAGCATAAACCTGTCCAGGCAACAACAGTGTAATTTGGTGAGGAATGACTGTTAGTCACACATAAGCACAGTGCACATGCTGTCCATCTGTAGAAAGGGGAAAGTGCATAACTCATCCGAGTTTGACGGAGGGCAGATTGTGATGGCCTGGAGGCCGGGCACGAGCGTTTCGGAAACTGCAGGACTTGTTATATGTTTGAGGACTGCCATAGTGAGTGTCTTCAACATATGGCAAAACCAACATGAAATCACATCCAGACATCATAGGGTTGGGCGGTCACCCCTCACTACAGATGTCAGACGTAGTAGGCTGGACAGACTGATAAAACAGCACAGACAGTGAACAGCAGTGGAACTAAAACAGGCTTTAACGCCAGGCAGAATACGAGAACACAGGGCACTGAACACTCCTGAAGATGGGCCTCTGCAGCCGACGGCCCATGCATGTGTTAATGTTAACACAATGACATCAGCAACTACAACTGAAATGGGCATATGAGTATTGGCAATAGAGGTTGCTGCAGTGGTAGTGTGCTGCATGGTCCGATGAATCCCAATACCTTCTTCACCTTACCGATGGGAGGGCACGAATCTGTCATCTTCCAGGTGAACAGCTCCTTGACACCTATACTGAAGGACAGAAATAAGCTCTCAGAGGCTCCATTATGGTCTGGGGAACATTACATGGGTATCTATGGGTCCAGTGGAGTTCGTGCAAGGCACCATGATGGACAAGGAGTATCGTACACTTGTCGCAGACCATGTATACTCCTCTGGGATGATCAAGTTTCCCAATGGCAGTGGCATTTTTCAACAAGATAATGCACCATGTCACAAGACCAGGAGTGTGATGGAGTGGTTCAAGGAACACAGTGGCATGCTCCAATTGATGTGCTGGCACCCTCAACTTCCAAGTCTGAAATCAATTGAACATATCTGGGATGCGACAGAACATGGCATCAGAGTGCATTGCCCCCACCCAAATTTACGGGAATTAGGTGACGTGTGTGATGATGTGGCACCAACTCCCTCCAGCGACCTACCAATGATTAATTGTTTCCTTGCCATGATGTGTCGACGTTGTTATCTGTATTCACTCTAGAGTCTCTTGTCAACAGCTCCTTAAACAGGTAGCCTCATTGTACAGTTATTCCCTTATGAAATTTGTTGTCAACACTCAATCACAGATTGAAAACAATGGACATAGTCTTATAATACTTGCAAGAGAAATGGCTCATCCTATCCATTACTCATCCTTAGTGTGGAACAGAAAGGAGTGACAATATAATGTAACTGGACAGGTAAAAAAATCTACTCACCCAGTGGCAGCAGGAGGGCATACACACAAAACAGTTTCACTTATGCCAGCTTTCAGAGCCAGTGGCTTCTTCTTCTGGCAGAAGAGTTGAAGGGAAAGGTAGAGGGGTAAAGGAAAATGACTGGAAGGGTTATGAAAAGGGGTGCTGTTCGGAAAAGTCAACCAGAACCCCGAGTTAGGGGAGACCTAATAAACAGTACCCCTTTTCCTAAGCCTCTCCAGTCCTTTTCCTTCGCCCCTCTTCCTTCCCCTTCAACTCTTCTGCCAGAAGGAGGCACTGGCTCCGGAAGCTTGCACAAGTTAAACCTTTTTGTGTGTATGTATTCTACTGCCGCTGCTTGGTGAGTAGATTTTTTATCTATCCAGTTACATTATCAATCATTGTTATATAAAGGAGTGAGGTATTCAGCCACAAAAATCTTTGACCACCAACCTAGTGATGTATAGAATTTAATAGATACTAAAATTAACTTAAAACCGAACAGGAATCACATTTGCTTCAAGTCTTCTTCCACTCCAAAATGAATTGCATAAAGCTATTGTAAATCATTAATTGTTAATAACAAAATAAGGATACACCATAATTTAAGACAAACATGTAACACTACCATAATTGTCACTAGGAAGTGTATTAATATTATAATACTGATTTGTTGTATATCATCATGAGTGATCATAATTACAATCTGCTGTACACACAAATCATTAACTGTATGGGATAGTTTGTAATGCTGATTTGTTGTGCATAATCATAAGTAGTCATAATTACAATCTGTGGAATACATAAATCATTAACTGTATGGTATGATAAAGGGAAAGAGGTAAGGTGTGAGTGAAAACTGGATGTAAATGGTAATGAAATGATGATGAATACTAAAAGTAATGTTGAAAAGACGCTTCAAAGGTCATTAAGATGGGGACTGGATAGCCAATGAGGAGAGACCCAATGAAGTGCTGAACAGCAATCAAGGATTTTGGGCATAAGTACAATCAGCTATGTACACTATGAAAAGCAGAAGGGTCTCACATGTAAATGAGATGACAGCAGCAATGGTAAGAGCTGCTGGAGTCTTAGGAAGTAATGGCTATGCTATGTGACGAGGGTAGTTTGGACAGAAAGACAAACTCAGAAGACTGGAAGAAAGGAATAACTATCCCTGTCTTCAAAAAAGGAAATGAGAGAGAATTTAGGAGCTATAGAAAAGTGACACTGGCACTGGGCCAAAATATTTGAGGGCATTCTAGGGAAGAGAGTAAGGGACAAAATTGTGAAGAAAATTAAAGAATAATGCAGAGGCTTCAGGCCAGAAAAACAACATACTTTATATTTGCAGTAAGGCAACTACAAGGGAAACGTTAAGAAAGACACACAAAAATGAGCATTTGCTATGGTGAAAGAGAGATGTCATGGAAATAAAAGATGTAATAATGCAACAAATCGGATAATTCATTGGGTTTAGAACAAAGAAGTGCACTTTTACCCCTTTTTTGTGGTTGTAATGGGTAACATAAATTAATACACAATGTGGCAGAAAGAGCTGGAAAAGATACTGATCACCTAATGATCTGGAAGTTTTAGGAAGTTGAAGTTAACCAGACATTTCAGAACTAATGGGAGGTAGGGGCAGGTTCAAGATGGATAAAAATGATCCTCGGATGAAAGGAATCCACCTGAAGTCACTACCATCATCTTTGTCTCCTCTATCAAGAGTTCCACAAAACACAGACTGAATAATAAAGTAATACTGTGTGTGTGTGTGTGTGGTTTTTTTTCCACTTTAAAAAATCATGTAAATGATCAGCATGTTGCCGCATTTTCCACTGATTATAACAGCAACACTGACTCGTTCAATATCATAGCAAGAGGTCACAATTGTTATCCACAGAACATTGAATACCTAACACATGCATTTGCAAGTCATTATTCTTCTCAGCATCAATTCATTCTAATACTGAAGTTGTATGTCTCTAAAATTTTTCGATACATCTTGCTTGATAATTCTCACAGTTTTAATGTAGGCTATTGAATTATGAGAATGATACCATGCTGGAAGTTGAGAAATTGTGTGTCCTCTGTAAACACTCTCATCCTATTAAAATTAAACTCACCTGTAAAAGGTGTGTAATATTTTCCAAATGCCTGGTCCTTAGGAATGTCAGGATACAAATATACAAGATGCTGCAAATCAGATATTCTATCTGCGAGACTGCGTATTGCAAAGTCTTTGCTGGTGAAAGGTTGTAGCATAAAGACATCATTTTGATCTGAAATCAGAAGGAATAACATTTAAATAGATGATCTCAGCATATAGTAAAATATAAAAGCTATTCGCGCATTCATCATGTTCTGTGCACCGATTCACAGTGGATAACCTTCAATGAAGTTGTTAAAAACAAAGATTCCAAGACTTACCAAGCGGGAAAGCGCCGGTAGATAGACACAATGAATAAAACACACAAACACACACACAGAATTTCTAGCTTTCGCAACCGATGGTTGCTTCTTCAGGATAGAGGGAAGGAGAGGGAATGACGAAAGGATGTGGGTTTTAAGGGAGAGGGTAAGGAGTCATTCCAATCCCGGGAGCGGAAAGACTTCCCTTAGGGGGAAAAAAGGACAGTTGTACACTCGCGCGCACACACACACACACACACACACACACACACACACACACACACACACACACACACACACACACATTCGCACATACACAGACACAAGCTGACATATTTAAAGGCAAAGAGTAAGGGCAGAGATGTCAGTCGAGGCATAAGTACAAAGGCAAAGAAGTTGTTAAAGACAGGTGAGGTATGAGCGGCGGCAACTTGAAATTAGCGGAGGTTGAGGCCTGGCGGATATCGAGAAGAGAGGATATACTGAAGAGTGAGTTCCCACCTCCTGAGTTCGGATAGGTTGGTGTTGGTGGGAAGTATCCAGATAACTCGGACGGTGTAACACTGTGCCAAGATGTGCTGGCCGTGCACCAAGGCATGTTTAGCCACTGGGTGATCCTCATTACCAACAAACACTGTCTGCCTGTGTCCATTCATGCGAATGGGCAGTTTGTTGCTGGTCATTCCCACATAGAAAGCGTCACAGTGTAGGCAGGTCAGTTGGTAAATCACGTGGGTGCTTTCACACGTGGCTCTCCCTTTGATCGTGTACACCTTCCGGGTTACAGGACTGGAGTAGGTGGTGGTGGGAGGGTGCATAGGACAGGTTTTACACCGGGGGGGCGGTTGCAAGGCTAGGAGCCAGAGGGTAGGGAAGGTGGTTTGGGGATTTCATAGGGATGAACCAAGAGGTTACGAAGGTTAGGTGGATGGCGGAAAGACACTCTTGGTGGAGTGGGGA